>NW_027468837.1:12328148-12703148 GCF_046254945.1 Alosa pseudoharengus | reverse complement strand
TGAGGCCTCAAGTGATATCCACACAATCAGTATAGTACCAGTATAGTACCATCGGTGGGTCAGCTAAAAGCTGTCTCATGCCACATGATGACGTTAGTTCATGTGTGAGAACTTTGCTCATAGACTGACTTCGCACTTTACCCAGCATTGAAATCAGGGCGGCCAGTCTAAAAACATACCATTCAGATTCACAGCCATTTAAATCAGGGCGCCCAGTGTAAAAACATAACATTCAGATTCACAGCCATTTCAAAACATGTGTATGCCAAATACATTGATTGTGTTGTATATGTAAAAACAATGCCTTATTAATGTATTTGGTTTTATGTATGTTTTTTGTTTGCTTGTTTTTGCAGGATGTCAGAAGGGCTTTTTCAGACATGGGCATTGAGGTACAACACAGCACAGCACAGTGATCTGAAGAACACCATCCTTAGAGAGAAAGTAGCTACATCTTATTCAAAATCTCAACGTTGGTGTCAATAGTTTTCTCTCTTCTCTTCTCTTCTCTCTCTCTCTGTCTCTCTCTCTGTCTGTGTGTCTGTGTTTGTGCCAATAGGTGAACGAACTGAAAGTCTTGATCAGTAAGAAAGACGTGAAGCCCATTTCTGAGAAAGGCCAGAGCGGTGAAAAGGGAGAGACGGGGCAAAGGGGACCACCTGGACTTGATGTGAGTGTGTGTGTGTGTGTGTGTGTGTGTGTGTGTGTGTGTGTGTGTGTGTGTGTGTGTGTGTGTGTGTGTCTGCGTGTGTGTGTGTGTGTTTGTGTGTATGTGTGTGTGTGTGTGTGTGTGTGTGTGTGTGTGTGTGTGTGTGTGTGTGTGTCTGCGTGTGTGTGTGTGTGTGTGTGTGTGTGTGTGTGATGGTGCCACACAATGAAGACGGCACAACAACTGAAAAAGAGAGCCTTCAAAGCTTTGTCTTAAAACAGATGAGTGGTTAAATGGCTGTTTTCTTATGTCCCTCTCTCCCTTTTGTCACCCTCCTTTCTCTCACTCACCCTTTCTCTTCTTCCTGCATTGTCTCTCTATCCCTCCATTCCTGTCTCCCACAGGGTGCTCGAGGTCTCCCAGGGGAGCGTGGGTCCAAAGGGGAGTCGGGAGATAGGGGTCCCCCTGGCCCCCAGGGCCCTACAGGCCGCGCCATCGGAGAACGGGGACCAGAAGGACCGCCAGGCCAGGCAGGAGAGCCCGGAAAACCAGGAATACCAGGAGTTCCAGGACGTGCCGGAGAGCTGGGCGAAGCTGGAAAACCAGGAGACAAGGTAATGGAAAGGATGATGAGTAGAATGACAACAGGTCCTAGCGATATAACTTTACATTTGTTTGTTGTTTTTAAACAAACAAATAATGAAAAAAACAAAAAAACAAATACAGTATAGAAACTTGTACGACAATTACACAGTGGTCTGAATTTCAGAACATGCATGATGTGAAGATGTATTTATATGTATATGAGATGGCTGTGTATGTTACTGTGTAATGTACTGTGTTGTTTAGGGAGAGAGAGGAGAGAGAGGAGACAAAGGCGAGCCTGTGAGTACCTTGCACACCTTCATAAACATGCTGTATCCAGACCTTAGTGATTCCAGGCATATGATATGATTATGTTGTGTTTTAGGGCCGAGTTGGTTTGACAGGGGCTGTAGGACCCCCAGGACCAAAGGTACAAACACACGCAAACATACATACACCTGTATACACACTCCACTCACTCAGATGCACACACACACACTTACTTGTCCTTCGCACTTAATTCACACACACACACACACACACACACACACACACACACACACACACACACACACATACCCACACACACATACACACACACTGTAGACATGCAAGCACATACTGTATACTGATCACCCATACACCCACACTCACTCAGACACACACACACACACACACATACACACACACACACACACAAACATGCAATAATCACACACATACACGTATGGATATACACTCAGATATGAAAACAGAAATGTAGATTAACAGTGGTTAGTAATGAACTGGTAACATAGCAGCATTAACACATTTTCTCCCAGGGGGAGAGTCTTGCTACTGCGTCTAGCGTTCCTGGACCTCGGGGTCTTCCTGGAATCCAGGGCATCAGAGGGGAGCCCGGGTCCGCGGGACTGCCTGGAGCAAAAGGAGACAGGGTGAGACTGAGACTGAACGCTTTACACTAACCATCCCTCATCAGACTGATATACACATGTCAAAAACACTTAGCAGACTAATATAAAAAAATGTTATAAACATTAACCATGCCTTAGTTATAAGACTAATATAAAGATGTTATACACATTAACCATGCCTTAGTTATAAGACTAATATAAAGATGTTATAAACATTAACCAAGCCTTAGTTATAAGACTAATATAAAGATGTTATACACATTAACCATGCCTTAGTTATAAGACTAATATAAAGATGTTATACACATTAACCATGCCTTAGTTATAAGACTAATATAAAGATGTTATAAACATTAACCATGCCTTAGTTATAAGACTAATATAAAGATGTCATAAACACTTTAAAGTGCCCATATTATGACTATTTTTCAACAAGTTAAAATAGGTCTATGAGTTCCAGAAAACATGTTTCTGAAGTTGTTTGCTGGAAATAGCTTGTAGGAAAAGATTCTTACCTACCTCTATTAAACTCTTTTTCAGTCCCTGTCAAAGTGTGCTGTTTCTGCTGCTCATTACATATTAATGAGCTGCTGCTCACTTACCCACGCCCCACTCCATTAACTGTTACCAGGGTCATTCGTGCCAAATCAACAAATGCCTTCAGCCTAGCCTGACCATCTTGGCTTTGCTTCATACTTTATGTCAATAATGCTAAATATTACCCAACAACTACTGTGCAAAGGTTTAAGCTTGTATCTACATTATTTTCTGAGATATGTAGGCTTAAAAAACAGTTGAACTCGTAGGCTTGGTGTGGAGAGGTGGGGTGTTGATTATGCAACGTCTGAAACACGCCAATTCAAAATCCCCTAACATCTACTACACCTTCGTTTTACATAGTATAGCCTGTAGCTAACACTTAGCCTACCATAATCTCTATGTAAAACGGTTAGCTTTCTAGCTAGCTATCTAACAGTGGAACTTCAGTAGCCTACAACATAAGCTTAGCTATCTCACCTAGTTGTAGGAAATATGTAAGTGATGGAATTAGAATGAATCCCATGAACAAACAGATAACTCTTGAACCAACCTTATTTTGTGCCTTTTATTCACGTTTGTTCAACGATTTAGTAAGTATAAATCCTTTTCCCTGCCCACTTAGATGCAGCTCCATAGGTTTCCATTATATTCACATAACGTAATTGCCCTAAAAGGAGGTGGTGGGTGGGAATATTGAAATGTTTCGGCTTGTGACGTCAAAAGCCTTGCCGATTTTGACCAGCTCACCCTGGAGGCTGAAGGCAGGATACATCCAGAAACCCTTATCTCACTCAAAACAGCATGGGTGTTTTTTTTTTCAAGTTTGTATGTGTGTGGAAGCACCAGAGACACACAATAACACATCAAATCCCAGAAAAAGTGATTTTTTCATAATATGGGCACTTTAACCATCCTTCGTAAGATTGACATAAACATGCAATGCACATGTGATTATAGGTGGTCTAATCTGCCACAAGTTCTAATTTATGATGTTATAGAGCTGTCAAAATAACTGATTCATTTCGATTAATTAATTTGATAAAAAATAACTGATTAAAAAAACTAGTGCAGATTGATCGATTCTGTATGACCTTTAACCCCAGCCGTTCTAGTCAGTAACCATTAGACTGTAAAATGAAGGAGAGAGAAGAAAATGTGCTGCCTAGATCATTGATTGGAACATTTACTTTTAAAAAACGGCCTGATGGTGTTGATAAAAATAAAGTGTTGATTAAAATGAAGTCCTCTGTAATGTCTGCAGCAAGGAATTTGCATATCACCGGAGTTTGTCAACTCTAAAGTCGCACATCAATGCAAAGAAATAGTGTTGACATTGAGGGGAGTGTTTCATTGTGTCCCCTAGGTTATATCTGTGGCCTGAAATGCCTTTTATGTGAAAAAAAACTTCTTCCCGAAGCACTTTTGAATTTATTTCCTCAGTATATTAGGTCATATCATAGATTATTATGGCCATTATTTGAACAGTGAAAATAAAAATAAAAAAGTTTTTGAACTTTAATGTCACTAATGCTGATTATTCAATGATTCATTTGAATTTAAATATTTAAAATACTTTCACAGCAAAAATTATATATGCGATTCATTTAGATTAATTAATCACAGAGTATAAATTTAAATTTGATTACATTTAAAAAATTTAATCGATTGACAGCCCTAGTTATATTGTAATTTAATTGGTACTTGTAAATGCTTTTGTAGCTCATTAGTTTGAATCATAAGGTGATCTTGAAAAGGAAGGAAGGAGCTCATGAGAATGACTGATAATGCTATATTATTAATTCACACGTTGCTGACTGTAAAAGACAACTAACCTGTATGTCTCATTATCTCACAGTGAATGTTTGGATGCGTAATGACCATATGTGACTCTGTAAGCCTGTCCCAAAGTAGACTGTTGTTTTTCTCAGGGTGTCGCTGGTTCCCGGGGAGAAAAGGGGGACAGAGGCGACCATGGAGAGAAGGGCCGTGATGGCTTTGCTGTAAGTCCATTCATCACTCAGATGTCTTCAGTCTTTTGAATTATGGCATTTTAAAAACTCTGTCTGGGCCTAATTATTTTCCAATCATTTTCAAAAGTGCAGAAGTTGCTGACTGACCATTATTTAATCAAAGACTAAAGATGTTCTTTTGTATTTTTCCATCTGTTGCTGATATTTCATAATGTCAACACGAACAGCAACATGAACAACAAAACTACAACATAGTTTATTGTGGGAAATATGTCCTAGTAATATTCACCAGAGCCTAATGTGTGTGTGTGTGTGTGTGTGTGTGTGTGTGTGTGTGTGTGTGTGTGTGTGTGTGTGTGTGTGTGTGTGTGTGTGCGTGTGTGCGTGTGTACATGTGTGTGTTTCAGGGATCTCCCGGAGAACCAGGGAAACCTGGATTGGATGGAAAACCAGTAAGAGGGGTTTAATCTGATCACTTTCCAGCATATCATATCCGTACAGATGAAACTGTTAAAATATTATCCTCCAGTCTCTTAAGGGCCGTTCACACCAAGAACGATAACTATAACGATAACTATAATATATATCTCGTTAATATGAATGACAACGTTCACACATAAACTATAACGATAACGACATGAAGAACGATATCGTTGGGGATCACTTTCAGAGCGATTTTGAGAACAATAAAAAGCTAACAGCCAATCATAACTCACATTTAAACCATCACATTCATTAACATAAGGAGAGACTAATCATTGGTCAGTGTGCTTTTATCGTTATGGTTATAGTTATCGTTATCGTTATTGTTCCTGGTGTGAATGGCCCTTGAGAGACGTTTTAAGGATAGATGCAGCACTCCTCTTTGTAAGTCGCTCTGGAAAAAAGCATCAGCTAAATGAATATATGTAAATATAACTTCTAGCTGTATGTGGTCATGAGTGCAGAGAAACTTCCTACTAGAATAGTTTCAAATAAGACACATTTAAATGAAATGAGTTTTATTGGTCATTCAGTGGAAACAAACTGTGAAAGGTAAGCAAGATATTCCTCCTTTTAAATTGATCTTGTGTATTGTATATTCATGATAGATGACCAAGATGTAGTTATAAGATAAGTGTTAGCATAATGTACACATTCATGAAGTCACAGGGAACAGATATATAAATATCAAGGAGAATGGCTGAGGACATTTTGATGACATCTTGTTTGTGTTATTACTGTTGTTGTTATTTACCTGTTGTTCTACCTGGACAGGGTCAGAAGGGCTTTTCAGGGCTGCCAGGCCCCCCTGTGAGTAACAGTAGCTCAGCAGGAGTGACTATTATGGGATGGGACGTGGTACGGGATCAGTACAGTGAGAGGCTGGGCATTGGCTGACCAGTAGATCCAGAATCTGGTGCAGAGCTGCTGAAGGCTTTGCAGAATGTGCACGTGACAAGCAGAATGCATTGCCTCTAATGCCTTGTGCCTCTATCTTTCTCTTCTATGTTCCCTCATCTGTTCATTTCTCCTCTCCTCACTCCTTTTCTCTATCCCTCTCTCTTTATTTCGCTTTGACCTTCCTTTTTTGCCTCTTGGCCGTTTTCTCTCCCTCTTTCTTCCTGCCTCTCTCTCTCCCTTCTAGGGTTCCCCTGGGTTCCCAGGTGTAATAGGCCGACCGGTAGGTGATATGGCTGTCTCTTCTTGCTGCTTTGCTCATAGTTAGAGGGTGTGGAGGGTGGGGGAGGTAATTTTTTTAACGTGTGAGGTTTGACTGATGTGTGTTTTAATGACTGTTTTTGGTTTATTTACGATAGGGTAATCCTGGAGAAACAGGCATAAGGGGACCAACAGTAAGAACCCATAAAACACACGCATGCACACACACACACACACACACACACACACACACACACACACACACACACACACACACACACACACACACCACACACACACCACACACACATACAAACACACACCACACACACACACACACACACACACACACACACACACACACACCACACACACACCACACACACATACAAACACACACACACACACACACACACACACACCACACACACACCACACACACATACAAACACACACCAAGCTAGATCAGAACTCTTTTTTTGCAATGATGTTCATAACAACAAATTCCAACCTGGTGTATATTGTCTAATTATACTTAAAGAATATGTACTATAAAATTACATAAACACTTAAGTATCTTCATCAAATACATTTCAGAATGCTTATAACAGAACACTTATAAATAGTGACTTGCATGGGAATGCTAGAATGACAGAATGACACGACACATTATGAAGTACAAATTGGTGATGTGGTATGATGCTTACAGGGTCCAATGGGTGGCAACGGCCCTCCTGGTCCACCAGGAGTGAAAGTGAGTTGGTGTTTCTCTCTCTCTTTCTTTCTCTCTGTTTCTTTCTCTCTCTCTATCTCTCAGTACAGTATGAATGTTTATTGTTTTATGTTTGCCATAAAGCAACAAACGGATCTTGCAATATGTTTCTGTGTATCTTCCCTTGCAGGGCAACCAGGGACCACCAGGTGTCGGCACTCAAGTAAGTAAAACTTGCCAAACCAGAAAGCTGTCCAAGTGGCCAATCAAACGTGAGATTATGTCCAAGATGTCCAGTAAAACATTTTTATTATAACCAAGATGCCCAGCCAAAAGTGTTGTTATGTCCAAGTAGTCCAATCAAAAGTGTGATTGTTACTGAGATACCCAATCAAATGTGATATGGTGTCCAAGATGTCCAATCAGAAGTGATATTCCCCTCTTTCATTCTCTCCCTCCTCAGGGACCTCCTGGAGCCCAGGGCCCCATGGGATTGCCTGGCCCTGCAGGAACCCCGGGCGCTGTGGTGAGTTATGATTGACTAAGCTGGTTATCCCCCATCTGCTTTATCCATCAGCTTCACAGCTAGACATGGTTAGCCCTGTCAGAGCTGTAAAAAAGTGTCATTTTAGCTTGTGATGTTTAATGTACCACATGTGCTCTTGTGCTAGGAGAGTTAAATAGGATGTAAACCAGCGTCTGCCTTGGGAGTGAATGCTCTTTGCTTTATCTTCCTGTAGGGGCCTCAAGGGCCACCAGGTCTGCCTGGGCAAGTGGTGAGTACACAGCACCAGCAACACCATCACCCAACACCAACTACGACCTAGTCATACAACGAATCATTCAATTCAACAGCAATAACAACAACAACAACAACACAGTTATAGAACATCAACATGTATTCAATAATGCATAAATGATCATGTATGTGTGACAACAGGGTGAGAGTGGCAAGCCAGGTGTACCAGGAAGAGATGGCATACCAGGAAAAGAGGGGACACCAGGATTACCTGGGAAACAGGTGTGTGTGTGTGTGTGTGTGTGTGTGTGTGTGTGTGTGTGTGTGTGTGTGCGTGTGCTTTTGTACACATGATATTATATCATTAGTGTTTTATTTGTCTCTGTGTGTGTGTGCTACTCTTCTCTTCACAGGGTATTCCTGGGCCAGCGGGACCCTCAGGGCTAAAGGGAGAGCAGGGGGACAGTGGTCCTCCAGGCAAGGTGTGTTCACAGTAACAGTGTAATACAAGCACCGGTGCTCTGTAGCTCGCTGTCCGCTATCAGTGTTGTTGTCTCTAACCTTCTGTCTCCCTTCTTCCTCAGAGTGTAGCTGGTCCTCCAGGAGTGAAGGGGGACCGAGTGAGTTCCGTGTGCCCCACGCTTCACGCACTTCACGCACACGTTTTGATGTTTTAGGTCTCCTCTAGTTACATGACTGCTTGACTTAAAATTCCCTTCTGCGCCTTCTCTGATTGGTTTAGGGGTTTCCAGGTCAAACACTACCTGGCACTGCAGGTGAGCCTGGAGTATCTGGACAAAAGGTCAGTACATTAAAGTCAACACCAACAAATTT
This sequence comes from Alosa pseudoharengus, assembly GCF_046254945.1. Classification (NCBI taxonomy): domain Eukaryota; kingdom Metazoa; phylum Chordata; class Actinopteri; order Clupeiformes; family Clupeidae; genus Alosa; species Alosa pseudoharengus. The sequence continues at coordinate 12,694,564 of NW_027468837.1, read as the reverse complement.
GACATTTTATCCTTCTGTCTCCTAAAACTAATGATAACTAATTACCAAGGATTGGCCTAAATCAATGAGTTTTCAATGAGTCAGAGTGTTTGTGTAAAAGAGTATGTTGATGTTCTAAGGGAGTATGCTGTCTAAGTCGGTATGTTTGTGTTCTAGGGTGAGAGGGGAGACAAAGGACCTGCTGGATTCAAAGGAGATAAAGTTAGTCTCAATGACTAGTGATTAGTCTTATCTCTGAGGTCTACCTTGAATACTGTGAGTGATTTTACTTCATTGTGTGTGTGTGTGTGTGTGTGTGTGTGTGCGCGCGCGTGTGTGTGTGTGTGTGTGTGTGTTACACAGGGTGTGCCTGGAGATGATGGAACACCAGGGGAAGATGTGAGTTTCGTCTAATCTGATTACACAAGCAAAACAAGAACATATCACAGACTGTTATCTAGAGATGAATATGCCATTCTTTCTAACATCTCTCTCTCTACAACCCCTCCTCACGTTTCCACACTCTCTTTACCCCTCCCTCGGTCTCTGTCTGTCTCTCCTAACTGTTTTACACAGGGCTTCCCAGGACCACCTGGCCCTAAAGGAGACAAAGTGAGACCAACACCTCTGCTTATTATCCCTTCTTACCTTTAGCCAAGAACGATAGATAGATTCTACAGGTTTACAATACCTGAGTCTGTTGAACACTGTTGTTAATGTAGGCCTATACACCGTCTCACAGTTAAGGACAGGGTAGACATAATCAACAACAAACATTGTTTACTCAGTGAAGATTGACTGAGACTGAAAGAAGTAATGGGATGGGCATTTCAAGCATACAGTAGCTAAAGGGATAGAATACTATACCTCCTCCTGTGCACACACATAGAACACAGACGGAGGGAGAATGAGCCACGCATGGTGCTGTTTTTTTGACGTGTATCATTTATTTAAAGATGACAGAGAATTGAAAACGTTTTTTATCTTGACTTTGTTGAATAAGGAGAGTTCGGTGCACAGCTACAAAGCTACCAGCTGGAAAAATGGTTGAAGGAAATAAATTATGGACCTTGTGTAATGTACTGAACCTACAGTACATAGCCTTACAATTACATGTGATAGGTGTTGTGCTGTGTATGAGAGGGCTGATTTTTCACGAGTGTGAGTTATTCTGAGTTATTCTGAGTGCTTATTATGAGTGTGGTGGTCACTGAAGAGTTGTATTTTCAGGGGGAAAGAGGAGTGGGACTCGCAGGCCCTCCAGGACGAGTAGGACCTGCAGGGCTGAAGGTATAACTCACACACACACACACACAGACACACACACACACACACACATACACACACACGCACACACACTTGAGAACACATAAGTGCTACAATACAGTATAGCCCAAACAAATAACAGTCAATCAGCAAAATCCAGCCCTAGTCATTGGGCATGTTGTGTCATTCAGATTTTTCACTGTTTGTGCTGTGGCCTGGGGTTAGGCAAAGATTAAGTGAGTATAGATGACAAAAACATTGCCAGGAAGTGGATGCTGTGTTTGCCAGGAAGTGTCATCTGTGTTTGCGTCTGCCTTGAATTTCCCCTGGGGATCAATAAAGTATCTATCTACTATCTGTCAGGGAGACACTGGCCTCCCCGGGTCGCCTGGCCCTCCAGGGCCCCAGGGTGCAGCAGGAACTTCGGGTCAGCCTGGCGTAAGAGGAGAGGTTGGGCCTCCAGGACCCGCTGGACCACCAGGAGAGAGGGTGGGTAGACAATATACATCTGTATCTGTGTTTTATTTAGATGTTGCAACCAGAATGGACTGTCCCTGTTCTCACCCTTCAGTTCCCACCTCTCTCTCTCTCTGTAACTTTCATGCTCTCTCTTTCCCTCTCCCCCCATTCTCTCTCTATCTCTCTCTCTATCTCTGCCATACACAGACATGCAAACATTTGATGTTAGTGTATATGATTGTATTGAATGCTTGTGTGATTTTTGTCTGTTTGTGAAGTATGTCTGTGAGTTTGAGATTCATACTTTGAATGTTTATATGAGTGTTTTGATATATATATTATGGATGGTGTCTTTGCATACAAGAGCTCTGCCTTGAATGTGTGTAATCATTTATTGTGTGTGTGTGTGTGTGTGTGTGTGTGTGTGTCTGTCTGTCTGTCTGTCTGTCTCTGTGTGTGTGTGTGTGTGTGTGTGTGTGTGTGTGTGTGTGTGTGTGTGTGTGTGTGTGTGTGTGTGTGTGTTTGGTGCTACAGGGTCTACAGGGCTTCGTCGGGAGAATTGGCAGCCAAGGAGCACCAGGATCTGCAGGACCTCCTGGCCCTGCTGTATGAACTCAACATGATACACACATTCTAATGAGGACTCAACATGTTATACCCACATATTATAATAAGAACTCGATATGTTATACACACATTATAATAAGAACTCAACATGTTATACATACACATTATAATAAGGACTCAACATGATACACACACATTATAATAAGGACACAACATGTTATACACACACATTATAATAAGGACTCAACATGATACACATACATTATAATAAGAACTCAACATGTTATAAACACACATTATAATAAAAACATGTTATACACACACATTATAATAAGAACTCAACATGATATACACACATTATAATAAGGACCCAACATGTTATACACACACATTATAACGTGGACTCAACATGATACACACACATTATAATAAGGACTCAACATGATACACACACATTATAATAAGGACTCAACATGATACACAAACATTCAAATAAGGATTCTAATAAGGACTCAACATGATACACATACATTTTAATAAGGATTCTAAAAAGGACTCAACATGATACACACACATTCTAATAAGGACACAACACGTTACATACACATTTTAGTGAGGACACAACACGTTACACACATGTTCTAATGAAGACTCAACATGATACACACACATGTTCTAATGAGGACTCAGCACGTCACACACACACATGTTCTAATTAGAACTCAACATGTTACACACAGCACCTCTTTGTCCCAGTCAGGAGAAATGCATGTTGTATTTATTTCAGTTTTGTCCTTTCTCCCCTAGGGTGCACCCGGCACAAATGGCCTCAAAGGTGACAAGGTATGCGCTTACGTACATAAAGTTAATATATTTCATTGACAGCTCTTTGTGACAAGCCACATATACTCTAAGCCTGCATGTGCTGTACATAAGCCTGCATTTGCTAATGCAAAGCGAATGATGTGCCTGCTGGAGTGCATACGTGTTTTGTGCAGTGTACAGTATGTCCTTGAGACAGGAGGTGTATGAGTATGTGCTACAGTATGTACACATGTGTGCTTACGGGAGGTTTATGGTGTGTGTGTTTTCTGCAGGGGGAGTCCGGAGTGGGAGCTCCAGGAGCTAGAGGAGAGAGAGGAGACCTCGGGCCCCGGGTAATCATAAAAATAATAATGATGATGATGATGATAATAAGGATAATATATAACAAGGATAGTATTTTTTATAGGATAAGGACTCCAGTGACTCAAGGGTGCTGATGGTGGCAAGGATGTACAGAAATAGAGATGCACCAAAGGATCGCAATATTATGTTTTGTGACATTTGTATCAATTCTCAAAAACACTGTATCGATTTTTAATTAATAATACATGCAAAATAGTTGCTCTGCTTGCATCAATTTTATGCAAGTGGTGTGTTTGTTATACCATGAAAATTATATTTAGATTAGAATTAGTTTTTTGTTAGTTAGTTATAGTATCACAATATATCATCCCAATTGAATTGTAAACCCTGTATCATGATACATAGGATTGTCAGTTTATTGCCAATGAGGCATAGGAGCTGATGTACATCAACAAGAATTCATTCATATTCATATTGATGTATACAGTGTAAATAGCCATTGCTACATATTTTAATGTGTTTTAATTTACAGTTCATAGACTGAAATTGATACTAATGAAGTACTGTGATACTAATAGAGCACTGGTGTGTGTGTGTGTGTGTGTGTGTGTTTCTAGGGAGAGGAAGGGCGTGCTGGAGTGGACGGAGCCCGAGGGCCTGCGGTAAACACTTCTTTACTGCCCTCACTTGCATTTTCCTGATGTATCTCTTTTTTCCCACTCCAACACATGTTTGTGTGTGTGTGTGTGTGTATATATCTGTCTGTGTGTGTGTATGTGTGTGTGTGTTTGTGTGTGTGTGTGTGTCTGTCTGTCTGTCTGTGTGTATGTGTGTTTGTGTACATGTGTGTGTCTGTCTGTGTGTCTGTGTGTGTGTGTGTGTGTGTGTGTGTGTGTGTGTGTGCGTGTGCGTGTGTGTTTGTTTGTTTGTGTACATGTGTGTGATTTCAGGGTTCTCCTGGTAGCAGAGGAGACAGAGGAGAAAAAGTGAGTATCCGCACAAACACTCCTCACTGGATGCTTGTTGTTGCCACAGATTTGACCACATTCATCAGTTCTCCTCTGCAGTAGGAACTCAGGAGAGGGCACCAATTCTTCCAGAAGCCTATTTCTAACCCCAACATTCCTGTTCTAGCTCTAAATGCTTTGCTTTTGTCTCGACTTGAATTAATTCTGTTTGGACAACAATGGCTAGCTTCAAGCCAAACCCTCACTGTCTTTGATGACAACAGAAAACAGTGGCAAGTCTGTCTGGCATCTGTGCATTCTGCACATATCTCACAGCACTTAGTGGTCAGGAGAAACACTGCAAACTCAGCAGGCCTGCCCTGTGTAACAGTGATCTTAATAGCCATGGCAACTGTGCCAGACTCATGAATACACAGTACCTTACGCTTATTATCATTTATGAATATACATTGTCTTTCCTAGGGAGACGCTGGTGCTCAAGGAGACAAGGGAGAAAAGGTTTGTAGTTTCATGACCTGTTTACAGTACATGCTGTATTTCCAGATTTATATGCTTTTATTGTGTTTTGCAAGATGCTATTTGACCCACTCCAAATGTAGTGTAAGGCAACATGGATGAAACTAATCTATTATACAACTTTTATACAACAAGTAATAAAACTTACTTTTTTAATACAAATGCAATACATTGAGCTACAAAAACTGAACAGACAATCATTGATCATGTTTTGGACCAGAATCTTTATGTTTGTAATTTTTGTTAACCCTTGAAGTGAAGCACAACTAACTCACCTCTGACTGTGGTTGTTGTGAACAGGGGGAAACTCTGCTTGTGGGAGGGGAACAAGGAGAGAAAGGAATCAAAGGGGAAAGGGTAAGTTAGTGTCCTTTTGCAAACAAGCAGGGGATCTGCTGTAACTCAAGCTCAGGTCCCTATATATTCTGTATTGTCTTGTCATATATATGGGTCATTCCCTATCAGTTCAAACAGCCATGACCCCATGGTCTCAGAATGTTTTGTTCAAACAGTCTCCCATGTCTTATGTAAGAGACGACATGGTGTTCGGGTGTCAGAAGATAATGCACATTCAAGGTAGTAACCATGACGTGAAACCAAGACCTTGGTTTCAAATTTGGTCTCATTTGAAAGCATTTCCTAAATTAAATTGCTTCCAATATATACCATTGCAAATGGCTGATCCTCAATTCATAGGCTCAATTCATAATGACACATAGAAACTATGTATCAAATATGACACAAATCGGCCAAAAGGGGCCACAACAGACACGTCATTATCTCAAGAACCGCTTAATCTTAATCTTAAACTGCAGGTCCCCTTTTTCATATGTTGAACCTATTGAATAGTCAAGTATTTCCCTTTAGGGGCGTCTCCATCCAAACTGCTTGGACCCCGTTAATCACCACTTGTGACTATATTATTTTTATCTGTCTTATTATTTTATTTGTCTAATGTCTAATGCCAATCCTCTCCCAGGGTGACCGAGGCCCTAAAGGGGTTCAGGGGGAAAAGGGTATAAAAGGAGAAGAGGGACCTCCAGGACTACAGGTGTGTGTGTGTGTGTGTGTGTGTGTGCGTGTCTGTGTGCCTGTGTGCGGGCATGTGTGTGTGTGCGTTCCTGTGCCTTTATTTTGGTGTTTACTGGGCTACTATTCGGACTGTTCACTGTCTAGTTGTTCTTCTCATATCTGAAGATGGCTGGAATGTGTGGTGAAGTTCACCAAATATAACAAAACGTGCTCTCAACCATTAGTCAACCGTCAGTGACTTTACCTTCACCTTCAATGTACCTTCACCTTAAATGTACCTTCACCTTCACCTTCACCTTCAATGTACCTTCACCTCCACCTTCAATGTACCTTCACCTTCACCTTCAATGTACCTCCACCTTCACCTTCAATGTACCTTCACCTTCACCTTCACCTTCAATGTACCTTCACCTTCACCTTCAACTTCACCTTCAATGTACCTTCACCTTCACCTTCACCTTCACCTTCAATGTACCTTCAAAATTGTTTAAAAATAATATGTGGTGGGGTGTATGTTCAAATAAAATGTGGTGGGGTCTGTGTATCAGAGTAAGAGTGGCGCTAAAGATGTGTTCTTGTGCATGTGTGTAAACATGTTCTTGTGTGTATGCTTATAGGGTATACAGGGAGAGTCCGGGGGCAGGGGATCCTCTGGATTCCCCGGAGCACGAGGGCCCGGTGGACAGAAGGTGATTAGCATTAATCAGCGATAATCATGAATCCCAATACTTACTGTATGGAGTGCAGCAGCCAATGTGGAAACACCGCAGACCAATGGGAGTTTTGTTGATTTAAATTTCTCCCTCTCTCGTCTCTGAATATTAATTATTTCTCCATCTTCCTCTTTTTCTATCTCCTTTATTTAGGGTGAAGCTGGTATGCCAGGACTACCAGGCGAATCGGTAGGAGACTGTGTGTCTGTGCTTGTGTGTTTGTGTGTGTGTCTGTGCATGTGTGTCTGTGTGTGTGTGTGTCTGTGTGTGCGTGTGCGTGTGTGCGTGTGTACAGTATGTGTGTACAGTATGTGTGTGTGTGTGTGTGTGTGTGTGTGTGTTTATGCATTTGTGTGAATGTGTGTTTGTGTGTGTGTATCTGCCTGTCTATTTTGACAATGCTGTATACACTGAACATGTTCATAGGGCGCATGTTTACTTTGTGTATTTTCTCCAGGGCTCTCCAGGGAAAGATGGCTTACCTGGACTGAGAGGCGAAAAAGGAGAGTTTGGCATGACAGGACCACGGGGGAGCAAGGTGTGTGTGTGTGTGTGTGTGTGTGTGTGTGTTTGTGCATGTAAACACATATAATTATCGCAGTCAGGTAGATCAGCTATTATAGTGAAATCAGCTTTGTTAAGAGTTCAGTTAGAATCAATACATTGACAATACATTGTTGGACTTTTACTTTCTGAAGCAAGAGTTTTTGACAACTGGTCTTTGGTAAAATAAAGTTTTATCATTGGGAAAACTGTCGTTGGATACATCAGCTCTGTGTTTAAGCTGTTGGTGTCTCTGACTGGTGATGAAGGGGGAACCAATGATTTCCTGTGTTTTTTAGGGGGACCGGGGTTCTAAGGGAGCCTGCGGAGCGGCTGGACCCAAAGGAGAAAGGGTGAGTTAATGAAGCATTAATTGCGGAAATGAAAAGAATAATATATGCTAGAGCATTTGGTTAGGCTGAAATAATACAAACTGAGGTTGGCACAGGGACCTCTGTAAAATCAAAAGGTGTAATATTATGACCACCGCTAGGGCTAAAATATAGGTCACATTTGTCAAAGTTTTTATTTGGTCAACGATTCCCAGGACACTGAAGTACATGACATGGGGCACATGAAATGTGGTGGGCATGTAGCCCCACTAGGCTGATAAGGAATAGAAGCTTTTAGCTTCACTAAATTTGCAGGATACATGTATGCAGGATTTCCATGACAACCTCCGGACATTGAGTTTGGTGAAATTCCGTTTGATATGAATTATATTATGTGAAATGGTGGAAGAGTCCAATGTTTTTGTTCACAGGGTGATGCTGGGCTTCATGGGCGTGCTGGTATGCCAGGGAGGAAAGGAGAGCAGGTAACACACACACAGAGGCACACACACAGACACACACACACACACACACACACACACACACACACACAAACACAGATACAGACACATGCACACACACACACATTTACAGACACACACAAATACAGCCACATACACACTTACAGACATATATACACACAACTGTACACACCACTTGACATTCACAATCCATGACCTGGTTCAAACAAAGTCACACAGTCAGGGACTCAAACTAACTACGTAACCCTCTCCATCCCACAGGGAGAAGTAGGTGCTCCAGGCATCACTGGGGCTCAAGGCAAAGAGGGCCTTATTGGCCCGAAGGTGAGAAAGGGTTTGTCCCTTAATACAGTGAAAACGTTTATTCTTCAAACACAGAAATTGATTGTCAATATTCATAATTATTGACGAGTAAGAATGGATGCGACATTTGTGTGTGTGTGTGTGTGTGTAATATGCCTATGTTCAGGGTGACCGAGGATTCGATGGCATCACCGGGCCTAAAGGAGGCCAAGGGGAGAAGGGTGAAAGGGTGAGTTGAAAACGGTTTTTCCAGTTACTTTGCATAACATACCAAGATGAATTGACATTATTTCTATTATGACGTTCTTATTTGTGTCTTCCTTTACCAGGGGCCCCCTGGTATCCCTGGGCCCCCGGGGCCAAGAGGTGTGGATGGGGCTGCAGGGCTTACTGGCCCCCAAGGGCCTGCAGGGGGCAGAGGGCCTGAAGGACTGCAAGGACAGAAGGTGTGTGTGTGTGTGTGTGTGTGTGTGTGTGTGTGTGTGTGTGTGTGTGTGTGTGTGTGTGTGTGTGTGTGTGTGTCTCTTTATCTTTGTCTCTTTGTCAGTCACCTAGGGCCTAAAGTTGTCCATGACATATAAACATATGCATATCCATTGATGACATCAGTATTATTTTTGTGATTGTGTTCTTCTTGGGTAAATGAGTTATACACCCATTGGACAAGATAACGCAAAGCTGTTTCCCTTTTAATTCAAACTGCTAGAATGTGTTACAGCTTGTAATGTGTGTCTAAAGGTGTGTGTGTGTGTGTGTGTGTGTGTGTGTGTGTGTGTGTGTGTGTGTGATTTTAGGGGGAGCGTGGCCCTCCTGGTCCTGCCATGGTGGGAGCCAGGGGTATCCCAGGTATACCTGGAGAGAGAGGAGAGCAGGTAACATCCTATCTTGGAAACCAGGACAACTTCACTGCACAGTGTGTGTTGTTAGTGGGAGTGCTCTATCACATTATCAGTTTTATCAACCTTATCATCACATATCACATATGAATTATCAGTTTGATACCACACATACATAGCTGTACTCATAACACTACTACTAATTTGAAAGTATCATGATGCTGTTACAGTGTATTACACTGACGGTATTTGATAGTACATTATATTTGCCCTTTAACTGTGTTATACTAGAGCAGGGGTCGGCAACCTTTTCTCTTAAAAGGGCCATTTCTTTGACCAGAAGTAAAAATAAATCTGTCTGGGGCCGCAAAGATGTCGGAACCATTTAAAAGAAATCAGTTTAGACTTTATTAGCCTCAGGTACATGGCATAATCGTGTTGTGTTGGGACAGCTTGAAGCTTAACAACTGTATGAAATTGCTAGAAATGTTTCATAACTTCCATTTTTAGAGAAAGCCAGGGAGCCACTAGAGAGGAACTAAAGGGCCGCAGGTTGCCTACCCCTGTACTAGAGCTATGTTGTGTGAAGTCCATAGGCATGTACAAAAGGGCATCTTTGATATTGAGTAAATCTAGGGATCTTCGTTACTTATACTATGTGTCTTGTAGTTTGTATAATAATAGTTTAGTTTAGTTTAAAAGTTTTAATTTATCATTTGTATACTTATTTTGCCCATCAATACAGAGGTCTTAATTGGAGATGCAACAGTGTTGTCTGTGACATGTTTGGATGTCTACTGTCGGCTGCATTAGTTACATTACATTTATTGTTGCAATAGTGACCTCTGACAGTTGGTCAATTTGATATGTGATATGTCTAACATTCACTGGGACATGCATCAGTTAAAATGGAGTCTGCTCAAATGAATGGATATTTAAATTATGAGATTTATTTCTCATATTATTTCAGGGCGAAATGGGATTGTCTGGGACCAAAGGAGATAGAGGGGATCCAGGCTTAACGGTCAGCACATACACACACACACACACACACACACACACACACACACACACACAAAAACAAACAAATGCTTAACATGTGCGTACTACACACACATGCATGCACACCCTCACACACCCATCCACAAACACACTCACAGACATGCATACAGACACACACGCAAAACACAAATACAAAACACATGTGTACACACACACAAATGCAAACCACAAATGCAAAACACATAATTACTCACACACGCACATGCACATGCACATGCACACGCATACACACACACACACACACACACACACACACACACACACACACACACACACACACACACACACACACACACATACAGCAGAAGGCCCATTCATAATGCCAGCCTCCTATTAAACAGGGGATGTTCATTACTCTTTTCCCCACAGGAGGATGAAATACGCACATATGTTCGCACTGAGATGAATCAGCACTGTGGTAAGTCTACTGAGGCACATTTCAATATTATTCCTCAATTGCTAAAGTAAAAACAATGGGCCAGACTCACTAGGCCAAATGTAATAATGCTTTTGCGCCCACTTCAGGCGTATTTTCTTCGCAACGTGCACATAAAAACATGGCGTGGTATGTACAAACGGGTCGCAGACTGCCTGTCGCAGGAGCTGAGAATGGCACAACTAGCCTATAGCTCCCTAAAGTGACAAAAGAACTTGTTGTTGTGGCTTGTATAATTACAAGCACCAATGTAAAATGAGACACACTGATTTTCTAAGCATATATACTTGAAACTATGTTCTCATTCAGGCGAAGCACTGCTACTTAGGATGAATGATTTGGGATGAATTGATATGCAGCACCTGAAAAGCTCCATTTTTACTTCTGTAAATCCCAAGTAGCAGTGCTTCGCCTGAATGAGAATATTGTTCCAAGTGTGTATATACTAGTTGGTATGTATCATCTTATCTAACTCTGTGGGAAACGGCGAATTAGCTAATTTCCCAAAATGTTGGCATGTCCTTACCCCTGCTGCCCACTGACCAAGTATCAAGCAATACAACCAACTCCACCAGCGAACCGTTATGCCTCAAATACCACTGGGCTGTTCAAATGTCAAATGTTGGGCCGTACATTTAATACATTTAATGTTACTAAAAAGTCAGTAACTGCTGAAAATTCCAGATATTCATCTGCAATAAAGATTTTACTACATATTAGGATACATCTAATGAATTTCATTTTTATCCTCTGAACCCACCCACCCCTTTCCCATCCCTAGCGTGTGGAGGTAAGTACCACTGAATCCCTGTATATGGTTGATTTTCAGTCATTTCAGTCATTGACATAATATTACTCATTTAATTAACATTAACAATAGTAACAATTACGTTACTGAAAGTTTGAGACAGTGTTGGTGTCATTATAACATTGGTCACAATGTAGTTGAGACATTGTGTTGGTGTGACTGAATGACTCTTTTTCTGCAGTCACACCATTGTGCATGCATACACTCAGAGGGATTGACAGGTGTATTGTCTAGTCCAGTGTCCATGTGTTGTGAGGACCCCCCCTAACTGACTAATCATTGTTTAATGTTGCTAATTTACGTGTTTGTTTTGTGTTTACGTAACTGTGTCTGTTGTTGGGTAACTGTCAGTGGGCTCTGCACTGTGCCACACCGAGGGCAATGTGTGTGTGTGTGTGTGAAGTTCGGTGGGTGTTGTGTCTAAGGATGGGTTGTGTTGGACTCAGGTGGGTTGGAGTCTGTACCCCTCGTGCCGCCTCAGTCCTATCGGGCTGGCCGCATGCCAGACCACACCCGGACTCGGCTGGGTGACGAGGGTGAGTTCCTCTGGGTTCCTCTCCTAACCCCCTAATTGCTAACGCCTGCCGTGTCATAACCCACCACTCTCCTCCATACCCCTCATTCCACTCTCAGGGGACAGCGTCCCTTCCATTTTGACCATAGATATTTGGGACCCATGCCATAAGTTAAGTGTGTGGGTTTGTATGTGGTTTACACCCTCTCAATGAGAGAACGGTGGGTTGGGTTAACAGTTTCAAAATGTTAACCGTTTAACATTATTACTACTAAACAACACATATAACATTGCTGCTGTACCACTACTATACATGTGTGTGATTATGTGTCTCCATGTGTTTTTATTTTTTTGTGCTTGTATTTGTGTGTTTGTGTGTGTGTGTCAGGGTTTCCGTTGTCTGGTAATTACCAGACATTGGCCGGAAAAAAAATGAAATGTCCGACAAAATTAAATCTCTCCGGTCAAATTGTCCGATTGAAATTGGCTAATAATCCCATCCCCTAACGCAATCTGAATTTGAGAATAAGCCTTAATATGTAGGCCTAAGCCTATATTATACGTCCTCTGGCTATGTTTTTAAATGAACAGGCTCTACCGTTTGAAAGTTATTAAACAACACGCATAACCTATGCTGCATTTCAAATAGGAAGCGCACGCTTAAAACGTCCATGTTAAACAACAAACAAATGAGAGGCGGTTCAAACATGGCCAGGCCCAGGCAGACTAGCCTTAAACGTTTTTTCAGAGGCCAGACGTGATGGATGATGATAAATTGGTACGGTCTGAAGCCTCAGATGTCCGGTCAACTCCACCACCACCAGATAAAAAGCATAAGTGTCGGGCGTATCTGTCGGAATCAGTGACATTGGAAGTGGAGTTGCGGGGGGTGCGGCCGCTCCAAGACACTGTCATTCTCCGTGTACATTGGACATGCAAAGTGTTCTTTACCCAAAGCATATAGTAGGTTTACATGTATGCGTTCTCTGTCTATGATCTGCAGGGTTAGGGCCTCCTCGACGAGGCGATTACTGGTCCGCGGATAATTTCTGGCACAATTAAACGGTATCATTGAACCGTGGCCGAAAGAAAAAGAAACTAAACATTTCCCAGAATAGGAAACATTTCTTAATCTATTGTTATCAAATAAAGAGGCATAGCATTAGGGGGTAGTGGTGTGAGCGCTCATTCTTGTGCACATCTGTGCAAGTTAAACAGTCACCACTAAGATAACGTGGGTAGCAGCAACAAACAACGTAGCCTTTTTTAAACAACGAACGAAGCGGAGTCCATGAACTGGCTAGATCTTGTTAGGCATGTTTAAGTTAGGCTAATGAACATGTTGCATTCTATACGGATTATGTAATTCTTTAAGCTACATAGCCTGTCTCCAGTTTTCCTCAGTTTGACTAATTAAGAAGGGATAATAGGATATTTGACTGGCATATCATCAAAATGTCCGGAAAACGAAACCTCTGCCGGTCACTTTGACCGGCTCCATTTTTTTCTAGCGGAAACTCTGGTGTGTGTCCCATGTGCTTGTATGTGTGTGCATCCACTTCTCTGTGTATGTGTGTGTTCATGTGTGTGTGTGTGTGTATACTTACATATTTACCTGTAAGGCCATGAGCTGCGTGTGGTGATGAACACTAACGACCCAGACTATCAGCACATCTACTCCATAGAGAGCTACGACGACCCACTCGCAGAGGTCGTCGACCTACCCCCTTCAGCCAATCAGAGCAAAGGTACAACCCACACTCTACCAATCACATCATTGCCAAGTCACACACTAAGCGCTTTCAGATATAACCTCCGGAGTATATGCGGAGGTTTGTCAAACGGAGGTCCTAACCTTCGGATGATTCAGATATGATGCTAACCTGCGGACCTTATACTGACCTTATACAGACCTATGTGTGAACGACATACACGCACATTACAGAATATCCGTGTGGTTGTCGAGTGAGGGGTGGGGGCTTGTAGAGTTCACAAGAGGCGATATATGACGCAGAATATATGCGGCCGCTGTCACAGCTGCTGTTTGTTTACAAAGTGTATGCATTATGTAGGCTAAAGAAGAAAAATCTATTGTGCGTAGGCTAATACTTGGAAGTAGTCACGTAAGTGCGCACTTGAAATTGACCTACATGTGTGCTTCGAATAAACACATTTATCTGTTTTCAACGTTATGTAGCAGAATTACTTGGCTATGGAACCCCAAATCTGGTTTGCGTTGGAGAGCATGCACAAACTTTATGGTAGCCTACCAGCCAATTCAATAGGCTAACTCAAGACTTCAAGGCCATCATATACAACGTTTTTAAGCAACAAACAAAATACTAAAATAACAGTGAAGTGGTTCGTTTTTTCATGGTTTATTTTTCCAAAAGCATCCTCTTTCCATGTGTCTATTGCATTTACGTAAGGAGCCACTGCCATTTAAGTCAGATTTAACCACATGGACGCACGAAAGAAACGTCACCGACACGCCCTCTGAAGGTGTGAATTTTAACCGCATGTTCTACGCTTCGTTCAGACACAGTACATTTACATAATGTCCGGAGGAAATACTAAGGGGGGAGTAGTAGAACAACCGGCTAAATTCGGACTTCCATATGACCGGTTATGTCGTTCAGATATACGGCCCCACCGTTTAACATCCGCAGAACCTCCGGTCTTACGCGTATGTCTGAAAGCGCTTAATGCTGCTGTGATGTTTATTTGTTTGTCTGTTTATTCAATTGATTCAAATGGTGTCCTGTTTATATGTGTGTTTTCTTTGTGTATTTGTGACTACTGTGTGTGTGTGTGTGTGTGTGTGTGTGTGTGTGTGTTACCGTTTGTGTGCGTGTGTGTGTGTGTGTGTTTGGTAGGTGAAGTAGTTTCCGTTGATCCCTTGAAAGTTGTGAGACCCAAGCGAGAGGCAGAAGGTGAATGTTTTGTTTTAAAGATTTGGATTGTGGATGATGCACAGCATCATCTTGAAATATTTATTGTATTTTATGTTTCCATCCTTCTCCATTTGAAAGTGCATTTATTGCCTTGTAAGAAACACTTACAAGGGTAGTTTGGTGTTGGTGGTTGGTGGTTGGGAAGCCCTGGTAAAAGGAACAGTGCACATGTGGAGGTCCTTTTCTGCAGATCTTCGGTCTGCTTCGGTCTACAGCTTGTCATTTTCTTGTAATTTTTAAACCCCATGCATGTAAATTAAGTAACGCTCTCTCTCTGTATCTGTGTGTGTGTGTGTGTGTATGTGTGTGTGTGTGTATGTGTGTGTGTGTGTGTGTGCACAGACCCTTGCCTGCTCCCTCTGGAGGAGGGGAATTGTTCCCGCTTCACACTGCGCTGGTACTTTAACTCTGCCGTCCGTGCCTGCCGACCCTTTGTATATAGCGGCTGCGAGGGCAACGCCAACCGCTTCACAGAGTTAGAGGAGTGTGAGGAAAAATGTCTGCTATGAGGTAAACACACACACACACACACACACACACACACACACACACACACACACACACACAAATACACATACAAATACACAAACACACCACAACTGTGTCTGTAGCACCAACCACTCCATACATGTGGAGGAGTATGAGAAGCAGTGTCTCTTAGGACAGCAACCCTTCAGCAGGGGAGTTTTGAGCATTCTAACAGAAGATTCTGTTCCGCAACAATGGTAAGGTTCTAAAATGCCATGTTGAATTCAATGGCTCTGAATGAACCCAGATATTCTTTAGAACGTTCAATTTCCAACATTCGGCTTAACACCATGTCCTAACTGGAAACAATGCGAGGGAACATTAGCCATAACATCTGTTACATTGTTTTCAATACAACCCCAAAATAGAAAAAGTTGGGACGTTGTGTAAAAACAGAATGTTATAATCTGCAAATCTCTTAAACTCATATTTAGTTGCAAAAAGGACACAGACAACATATCAAATGTTGAAAATGACAAAGTTGACTATATTTCATGGAAAATTAATTAATTTTGAATTTTATACCTGGAACATGTTTCAAAAAAAGTTGGGACGGGGGTAACAAAATGCTGGGAAGGTTGTGTAATGATAAAGAAAACAAAAGGAGGGCTGTTAGACAACTAATTAGGGTAACTGGCAACATGATTGGGTATGAAAAAGAGCATCCAACAGAGGCAGGGTCTCTTAGAAGTAAAGATGTAGGGGTATTCATCACTCTGTGTAAACCTGTGTGCACCAATGATAAAACAATGTAATTTTAATGCTTCTTAACATGAAATTGTGAAGTATTTGGGGAGTTCATCATCTACAGGACATAATATCATTAGAACATTCAGAGAATCCAGAGAAATCTTTGCAAACAAGGGAAAGAGCTTGTGGTCAAAATTAATCCAAGACAACTGGTGTGAGACTGCAGCTTTATTCACGACGCCGGGAGCATGTTACCCACATGAAATGTCAAAGTAACAAGCCCACACATCTGTGGGTGAAGCCAACTCTTATACCTTACCCCACACCCATGGAAAATCACAAGTTGTCACCCTCCATTAATCACTTAACCCTCTGGTATTTTAACAGAGATAAGAAATGTTTACAACCCCACTTAACCATCTGGTGTTTTGACAAAGATAAGAAATGTTTATGACCCCCCATCCTGAGGGTTACCCACAATTCGCTGACACAAGGGTTAATTTAACTAAACATTCTAACGTAGGAGTTTCAGAAAACACAAGGGTCAGAGTAAGGAGATGACAATTAGATTTCACTACATGTATGTAAGGTATACTAAACATTCAATGAGAGACATATAAAATTTATCCCACAAGCTGAAAAACAAATTGATTGGCCATGGTCTTTTGGACCTCAGACACCAGACCTGTTTCCAGACCTGTCATTGTATGGGCTCAGGAAAACCTCTGATAACCATTGTCTATGTGCACAGTTTGATACTCAATTCAAAAACTACAGCCAAAATTGTAACAGCCAAACCAGCCACAATTGTATTGAGACATGATACAGAAAATTCCACTGTCTTATCTGGGCCTAAGCTTGTTTAAAATGGACTGAGGTAACATGGGAAAAGGTCCTGTGGTTAGACCAATTATAATTTGCCATTCTTTTTGGAAATCATGGACTCATCTGGGCTAAAGAGGAGAACCCAACATCTACGATGGTGTGGAGGAGCATTAGTGCCTACAGCATGGGCATCTTGTACATCTGGCAAAGCACAATCAATTCTGAATGATGTATACAGGTTTTGAGCAACATACTGCCATCCTGGCAATGTCTATTCCAGGGAAGACCTTGAATATTTCAGGAAAACAATGCCAAAATAGATTCTGCACATATTTAAATAGTATTTCTCCATAGAGGAAGAGTCCAGGTGTTAAAATGGCCTGTCTGAAGTCCAGGTTTTCTATTTTTATCAAATTAGATGCATAATGGAATGAAAAACATGACAATACCCCATACTGTTGAGCAACTGAAATCCTGTATCGAGGAGTAATGGGACAACATTTCATTCTCAAAACTCTAGCAAATGGTCTCCTCAGTTCCTAAACATTTACAGAATTTTGTTAAATGAAGAGGTGAAGCAGCACAGTGGTAAACATGTTCCTGTCCCAACGTTTTTTGAAACATGTTGCTGGCAATCAAATTAAAAATTAACATAAACATAATTTTCAACATTTAATATGTTGTCTATGTCCTTTTTTGCTGCTAAATATGGGTTTACGAGACTTGTATATTATCACATTCTGTTTTTATTTGCATTTTACAAAATATCCCAACTTTTTCTGTTTTGGGGTTTTATATACAGTACACATACAAGTATACACACACACACACACATTGTGACTCGTCGCACGTTGTTATTTTGAGATATATGGGGACATAATGTGTGTAGGCTAAAATGGCATAATTTCGCATCATAATACACCTACATATTATGTGCTGCATTTCAAGGGCTATTGGGATTGTGAAGGGCTAAATACACAATACACTTAGCATCTACACTACACATATCCCTTTGCTCGCCAGCTGACCCAACACAAGTCTATCTTATTAAAAAAAAAATCTATTTATATCGTCCACTAAAAGATACTGTATATCCACGTATAAAGTTGAATCTACTATTATTTCAGTCATAATCGGATGCTATACCTGAGGAATTACAGCTAATGTTATATATCAGTTTGGAGTGCTAGTCACCACAACAGACTTTTAAGTGCAGCGACATTTAATTTGCACTTGACAAACTGATCAAATAGCGACTGTCAGAACAGACCACAATGCCAGTAGACATGACATGAAGTTGATGACCGTGAATCCAAATCCATTGACTTGCAATCCTAGGTATAGTGGACAAACAAGAGGGCAGATAGTGTCACACTGGTAGTAAACTTTTACAGTAACACTTTTAGGGCCTATTTTCGCGACGTAAAACCCGGCGCAAAGCGGATTATTATCCCAACGCAAAGTTTAAAATAGGACTGTTAATGTCCTTGGGCCCTATTTTAGCGATCTAAAATGCATGGTCACTAGCGAATAGCTTAATTAAATTTAGGGGTTTGTCCAGTCCACATTGGGGGTGGTTTTGTTATCAAACGTTATCAAACGTCGGCCAAAAAAAAAGCTCACCGAAAAAGAAGAGGGGTTCGCTGGCCTGGTTCGCTGTTCGCTGGTGGTTGTTGTTCTACTTCAGTGAGTTTTTTTGGCAGTATGCAAACGGAGTGCATTACCACCACCATCTGCTGGACTGAGGTGTAATGGCAAGTGTACCCTGTAGCCTCGTTCTGGCCAGCGGATGAATAAGGCGAATTGCCACACCCCTGAGCACATTGTCCAATAAAAGAGACGCGTATGGCACAAAACTCGAGTGTAAGATAGGAATAAACTTTGCATCAAGATAATAATCCACTTTGCGCCAGGTTTTGTGTCGTGAAAATAGGGCCTCTTATCTCTGTTTGTTGGTCAACATGCTGTAAGTCAGTATTCTTATAGGCATCATTTGGAGCTTTTTTTCTTGGTCCTTCATGACCGAACACAATAACTAAAAATTGACCCATACGATTTGTTTCGCCATGGAGGGCCACATATAAAAACATATACACATAGGAGCATAAATGTATGCATTTCTTATGAGTATGTGTTGTCTTGCAGGGGTTGAACAATCAGGATATGGCTGATAACTGGCTGCTTGTACATGAAGTACTTCTTTCATCAGGGTGCTAAGGAGTTCCACATCAGAATCCTCAGAACCTCCCTCAAGTTCTCCTATCTTTATTTATTGTATGATGATAAACATACCGTATTAGGAAGAGTCAATACCATTTCATATAAATACAAAGAAACACAGTCGTGAAAGACCTCCAAATACATGTCAGAGACTTGCACACTTTAAAAGCTAAACTTCTGAATGGCCATTGATGTAAGTAATGGGTTTGTTGTCTGGCCTCCATACTTCTGTTAAAATGGAACCAACCTAATCTTAACACTGTTTTGGGACACAGTGGGTCTATCAAAATAAAAAAAATGAGGCAAAGTGTTTTATGTATAGAAAGGATCTGTAATGTACATAATCATCAAGAGAGGATATGCCTCATGGGACTCAAATTTTTATAATTGCATGTTGACATTTTTTATAATAAAGTATCAGATGTTTTTCAGATGTTATTTTTTGCAATGATGTTGTGTGATAATTTTATGTGCTCAACTTTTAACTTTTAAAGTTCATTATGCATTTAAAACTGGTACAGAATAAATGTGTGTGTGTGTGTGTGTGCCATGCCTGTAAATTGGTAGGCTATAGGCATGGGCTACTCCTGGTATTATAGCAAGGTGTTACCATTTTAGACAGTAACTGTTGCTAAAATGGCCCAATTAAATCAGACTTGGCTATTAAATGACACATACTGTAGAGCAGCATTCTCTAGCATTTCTGCAGTATGCCTAAGGAATTTCCATTGCCCACCATGGAGTTTGTCAAGTCTGAAGTATCAATGCAAAAAGTATTTTTATCTCCTCTTTACAAGAAGTAGTTTTATTATACAACAATAAAAACTATTACAGAAAAAGAGCCAACATATAAAGTATATTGTAAAAAGAATTACAGGAAAGAAATAAAATTAAATGTATAAAATACAATAAGGTCCCTACTCTAGCTCTGTCCTAAGCTCTGCAAAAAGTTGACAGACAGAAACTAAGGTGAAAAACGAAGGGGAGCTGCGATTACGTTACTTATGCTACTATATGTCCGTCGCGTTTGTGCTCTGCGCTTGTATGGGGTAATCATTCTGCCGGTTGCTGTGAAACATGGCATGGATTGTCACTGATTTGGGTATTTTCCTAATAAAGTAGGCTAAGTGGAATGGATTCAATATGACAGTGCACATAAAATGACTGGATGCATAAATTGATTGTTACAGTGATTTCAACATTGGGGGGTCGGGGGTCCAAACTGGTAATATTAAAAAAGTAAGTGGGTCCTGTCCCACCCTCATATAATGGCTCCGACGCCCGTGATCATATAATACAAGGATACAAGGATAGGATACAAGGAAGTTTATTGTCACATGCATATAGTTACTGGAAGTAAGAAATGCAGTGAAATTATGTCTGGTGTCAGCCTATTTGTGCATTAATGGGGGGGGGGGGGGTAAAAAGTGCAGTAGAACAGGGGTTTAGTAGATTAAGTGGCAAGGGCTGCATAAAAAAGGTGGGGGAGGATTGGGATTGGGTGGGGGGCACCAACAAGGAGCACCCAAGAGCAACAGGGGCAAGGAAAAACTCCCTTACCCTGTGCTGTGTATTGGGGGGGGGGGGGGGCAGGGACTTACTATTGCAAGCAGAGTACTGTATGTATGATGTATGTGAGTGATGACAGTGAAGATGTGTGTGTGGGCGGGAGGGGAGTGGAGCAGTGACTGTGTGTGTGTGTGTGTAGTGTGTGTGTGGGTAGGTGGGGGCAGTGTGCTGTAAGTATGTAGAGGATGTGTGTTGGAGAAGATCCTGAAGACAATGTGCTGTGTATGTAGGGGGGGGGGGGCAGTGTGCAAGCAGTGTGCTGTATGTATGTGAAGTGATGACAGTGATGATGTAAGTGTGTGTGTTGGGGGTGGGGGGGCAGAAAGGCTAGGCAATCAAGGACATGGGTAGATGGAGGAGAAATCAAAAATAATAAATAAAAAGTTCTATGGAGATGTGCAAAAGTTGGAGAAAGTCAGATATGTGTGTGTGTGTGTTTGTGTGTTTTGACGTGTGATGAAATAAGAAAATAAATAAAAGGTCTGTAGCATAGGGAGAGGGATGTAAAAGTGCTAGAAGTCTTGTAGGTGTGTGTGTGTGTGAGTGGGGGGGGGGGGTCATGAGTGCTGAGTAGTGAATGAGTGCAAAGTCAGTATAGTGTGAGTTCAATGTTGGGAAATGTTTGAGAGTGCTGAGGAGTGAATGTGTGCAAAGTCAGTATAGTGTGAGTTCAGAGTTCGGATGGCCTGGGGATAAAAACTTCTCCTAAGTCTCTCAGTTCTGGCTTTGTGACTACATAGGCGTCTTCTTGATTTCAGCGGTAGGAATAATCCATTGTTAGGATGAGAAGAGTCCTTCAGAATCTTTTGGGCTCTTAGTACTCTTCTGGAATAGATATCTTGTAGAGCAGGGAGTTGAGTTCTTATAGTACGTTCAGCTGAGCGCACTACTCTCTGCAGAGTACTACAATCTCTAACTGTGGAGTTCCCATACCAGGTGATGCTACCAGTTAGAACACTCTCAACCGCTGAAGTGTAGAAGGCCTTCATGATGGATGTAGAAACTTTGAATTTCCTTAGCTGACGAAGGAAGTAGAGTTGTTGTCTGGACTTCTTCAGAACATATTGAGTGTTAACAGTCCATGTTAAGTCTTCAGTAATGTGGACACCAAGGTATTTAAAACTTGTGACTCTCTCTACAGGTTGCCCGCTGATCATTAGTGGGGTGTAACTGTAGTTCTGCTGCTGCCTTCTGTAATCCACTACCATTTCCTTGGTTTTATTGATATTCAGTGTCAAGCTGTTAGATTGACACCACTGTGCCACCTCATCAACCTGATCCAAGTAGAGCTGTTCATTGCTGTTACTAATCAGGCCCAAGATCACTGTGTCATCTGCAAACTTGATGATGGAGGTATGACTACTGTTGACTTTGCAGTCATGTGTGTAGATGTTGTACAGCAGTGGACTCAAAACACAGCCTTGGGGAGCACCAGTGCTGATGGTTAATGAGTCAGATGTCAGAACCCCCACTCTAACCACTTGTGAACGGTTGGTGAGGAAGTCAAATATCCAGTGACACAGGGTGGTGTTCAGTCCTAAGGCCTTCATCTTTGTGACCAAGGTGAGAGGTACTATCGTGTTGAATGCTGAACTAAAGTCAATGAACAGCATCCTCACATAATTCCCATTCCCCTCCTCCAGGTGAGTTAAGGTGGTGTGCATGAGGTTTGAGATGGCATCCTCTGTAGACCTGTTGGCTCTGTAAGCAAATTGGAGGGGGTCGAAGGAGGCAGGGAGGGATGAGCAGATAATGTTTTTCACAAGCTTCTCAAAACACTTCATCACTGTAGACGTCAGGGCTACAGGGCGGTAGTCATTCAGACATGATGGACTTTTGTTTTTCGGTACTGGAACAATAACAGACTGCTTGAGGCAAGTAGGAACGGTCTCTTGAGCCAATGTGTTAAAGATATAAGTGAACACAGGAGCTAACTGAGCAGCGCAGGATTTCAAAACCCTGTTAGAAATTCCATCCGGTCCAGTAGCTTTTCTACAATTAACCCTCCTAAAGGCATTGCTCACATCGACCTCAGAGACACAGAAAGGAAGGTGCATCCTCATTTCCTTCACATGCTGCAGCTAGTCCAATATAGTCTGTGTTTTTCATGTCAAAGCGAGCATAAAAACCATTAAGTTCATCAGGGAGGGCTTTACTCACATTCATCATAGGAGGGGACTTTCTTTACGAGCTCGTGGCATGATCTGATTTTCCGAAAGCTGGTAGAGACTTCGCTTTGTAACTGTTCTTGAACTGTGTGTAGCAGTGATCCAGTGTGTTGTCACCACCACGTGTAGGGAAGTGAATGTGTTGAATAAATTCAGGCATGGACCGGTTCAGATGTACTTGATTAAAATCACCGGCCACAATAAGCGCAGCTTCAGGGTGCGTGTGTTGTTGTCTATTTAACACTTCTTGCAATTCTGAAACCGCAGCATCTGTGTTGGCTTGTGGAGGAATGTAGACAGCGTTGAATATAACCGAAGTAAACTCACGGGGCAGGTAGAAGGGTCGACAGACGATCGCTAGATGTTCTAGATGAGGCGAGCAGGACTTTGAGAGAACGGTGACATTTCTAGGATCACACTTCGTCATGATGCAAACACCGCCACCTTTCGATTTTCCAGATTCCTCATTCCTCAGAAAAACTCCACCGGAGTGATGGCACTGTCCAGTACAAGTTCAGTTAGCCATGTCTCAGTAAAGCATATAATGTTACAGTCCCTGATGTCTCTTTGAAACTGTATCCTCGCTCTTAGTTACACTTATGTAAGGATGCTGTTTGTAGACTACAGCTCGGCCTTTAACACCATTGTCCCCAATATACTCGACGGCAAGCTCAGGAGTCTAGGAATGCACAGCAGCCTATGTAGCTGGATACTGGACTTCCTCTCTGGACGAAAACAGGTGGTGAGAATGGGCTCCATCACATCCTCCTCCTTGACCATCAGCACGGGAGCTCCGCAAGGTTGTGTTCTGAGCCCTCTCCTCTACTCCTTGTATACGCATGACTGTGTGGCTATACACAACACCAACACCATCATCAAGTTTGCAGATGACACCACTGTAATCGGTTTAATCACAAACAATGACGAAACAGCCTACAGAAACGAAATCAACAACCTTATGAATTGGTGTAAAGGAAACAACTTGTCTCTGAATGTGTCCAAGATGAAGGAATTGATAGTAAACTTCAGGCAGAAAGAACAACAGTTTGAAGCCATTAACATCAATGGTGAGACAGTGGAGAGGGTGAGAGACTTTAAGTTCCTGGGCGTTACCATCTCAGAAGACCTCACCTGGGACAGTCACACTCAGCACACTGTTAAAAAAGGCCAACAACGTCTGTACCACCTCAGACGATTGAGAAAGTTTGGTATGCGACCCAAGATCCTAAGGTCTTTTTACAGAGGCACCATTGAGAGCATCTTGACTGGGACTATAACCGCATGGTATGGGAACTGCTCTCAATACAATAGGAAAGCACTTCAGAGTTGTGCGTACAGCACAGACCATATGCGGCTGTGACCTACCCTCCATACTGGAGTTATTTGAGGGAAGATGCATTAGGAAGGCAAAAAAAAATCTTGAATGATCCTAGTCATCCCAACCATGAACTATTTGAGCTATTACCATCTGGCAAACGATATAGAAGCTTGAAAGCTCGTACCACCAGACTCCAAAGTAGTTTCTTCCACCAAGCAATTAGATTGCTGAACTCATGCTGAAGACAACAAGGCACTTTTTTTTTTTCCTACACACACACACACACACACACACACCCTTTCATTTATTTATTTTTTGAGGAGAAAAAAAAACACAACAAATTTTACTCTATTATAAACCTATGATGAGATGTAATAAAAGAAATCTTGAATCTTGAATCTTGAATCTAGTTCATCCATCTTGTTCACAAGAGACTGGACATTGGCTAGGAGAATGCTAGGCAGTGGAGGCCTAGCTCTATTCCTCGATACGATTATATTACACATTTAGGGTAAGCCACGTCAAAGTATAGTAAAAGTAGATGATTTCAGATCAGCTGCTCTGTCAGTCAGGTTAAGCAAAGGGGCAGATGCGCCCATACATTGGAAGCTGTTGAAAGATGGAGCCCGCTGAGAAGATGCCTAAGAAACTTTTGACTAACCTTACTTTGGCTAATATGCTAACAGTTCTGCATACTTTAACTTCCTTTCAAAATCTTTCTCCATTGCATCTTCAAAAGGAATAGTGTGTGTGTGTGTGTGTGTGTGTGGGGGGGATCACTGTGACGCAGCAGGCTACAGCGTCCATAAAATGTTTGGGTCCAAGTGCCCACGGGGACCCAGGTTTGAGTCCAACCTGCGGTCATTTCCCTATCCCACCTCTCTCTTTCTCTCTCTGTTTTAAAAAGGGAATACTTAGCTTGGCTTGCCCGTGCTTTGCCCCATCTTCCTGTATTTGCCCGATGTCTATTTCTGCTCTACTACTTTCTGCACAAAAGAAACACGACTTTCCCTGTCAAATTTGAACTTGAATTTCCCCATGGGGATCAATAAAGTATCTGATCTATCTATCTATCTATCTACATTTCATTATGTGTCCAGGTAGCGGCCCTGGGTTTTACAACCAGATAGAATATTAAAGAGCCATGGTTCATGTCTTACAGCTTCCATCTTCACCAACCCATTTACTGTGGTTCTGTGGAGTAGGAAGAACATCATAAGTGGCTCCTACAATTAATTCAATGTGGTTAGCATCCATGGCTCATAGTTCTCTCCAGCTGATCTTCCTCTTCTCAATATCAAGCCAGTTAATCCAATGCCAGTGTTTTGCTTGAGACACCACTGTTGTTCATCAAGCTTCCTCTTTTTGAATTGCAAACAAAGTCAGTTACCATCTGTCACTTCTCCTGTGCTGTAGCCTTGCCCAATGCTTTACCCATAGAACCCATATTCAAGATTGATGTAATACAGTACATCAATATGTCAATACAACTATATGTCAGGCCTATAGGCCTATGTGCAATCAACTATATGTACTGTAATTTGTAGGGGGATAGGGAGAAACAGATAAAGAAAAGAAGAAGGAAAGTAAAAGGATATGAATTGTAATCAAAAGTTTTCGATGGTCAATAAAACAAAACA
Organism: Alosa pseudoharengus; assembly: GCF_046254945.1. NCBI lineage: Eukaryota > Metazoa > Chordata > Actinopteri > Clupeiformes > Clupeidae > Alosa > Alosa pseudoharengus. Next base: position 12,668,708 of record NW_027468837.1, on the reverse strand, counting down.
CACACAGTTCTACCATACAGAAATTTATTGTCTTCACAGGACATTACTGATTTGGTGGCTCTCTTTGATGTAGCAGTGGTTGTCTCCTCTCTTAGGCCTACTCTGTGTGTGTGTGTGTGTGTGTGTGTGTGTGTGTGTGTGTGTGTGTGTGTGTGTGTGACTTCACTCCTCTAGACCTTCCAGCTCCCCCAGAGCATCTGTTAAACTGAAACATAGATTTGCATATGTTATAAAGTCTCTTGATATTTACTACAAGCTTTACCACAATATACATCATATGTCCATGTAATCACAAGGGCTAGGTTTAAAGTAAAGGTTAGTAATGTATCATAATGTGAACATTGCATATTAAAACCCTTTATTTCTGAACTTTATACCACTTTCAATAAAGTCCACTATCACGAAAGTGCCTATTTGGCACGGTAATGAGCCAGACATCTGAAACTAAGGATTAGAGCTTAGAGCAGGGTTTCTGAAAGTGGCTGCCGTGGCACTCTGTGGGCAATAAGGAGTTAAGGATTCCTATTGGAACCCCTGCAGGAAGCACAGAGCATATAAATCATCTAAAGGATGCACCTGCACATCCGTTGAAAAACAACAGTCAGTGAAAGACTTGCTGCTTTTGGTGAAGTTATGGATTGCTGTCTGTTTGAGTTTGTTTAAGTAGATTAGGTTACTTTAGGAGAGTTCAAAAAGAGACTGTTGGATTTCTTTGGGACTGAAGACAGTGATCAGAAACAGGTGAGCCTAATAGTAAGTGGATGTAACCAGTCGACTCACTTGAACTTAGGCTTGCCCTTGCCCTGTTGTGGCTGAGAGGGCTGCTGAGGGGGAGGTGTGGTGTCTCCCCCGTCCAGAAGGTGGCGGTAGGTGGCGATCTCAGCCTCCAGCTTCATCTTCATGTTCAGGAGCGCCTCATAGTCCTGACCCTGCTGCGTGACGTTCGTCCTCAGCTGTGCCAGCTCTGCCTCCAGCTGACGGAGGACGTCGTTATACTTCTCCATATCAGCGTTGGAGCGCAGCTCAGTGTTCCGCAGCGTGTCGTCAAGAGATGCTTTCTACAGTCACAACACATGGAAGACAAAATACTATAATGTTGTACCAACTTTAAAGGCGCTGTTCCTAATCCGGACACAAGGTTGTTGATATTTTAACAGCCTATTACAGCCTTCCCTTCTGGGAATGTTACTGATGGCTGGAAAAAAGAACGACTGTCCGAGCCACTTTCTTTGCTTCCCATTCACTGGGCCAATACTGTTCCCTAACAAAACACAGGTTTTTGAGAGCACATACTGTAATGTACGGACACCTACAGAAAAGTGAGAAGAATGTCACTGATTGTGAAGTGTGATGGATCACAGCCAATTTTGTGTTTAGCAAGCTCATAACGTATGACATTTAATATGTTTGACATATACTGCAGTAAACACAGAAAACCACAGTAAACTCTTCCACAATGGGCTGATCATGTATCCATATCCAGTGTGAGTGTGTGTGTGCGTGTGCGTGTGCGTGTGCGTGTGTGTGAGTGAGTGTGTGGGAAACTCTTGTTAAACCCCTAGAGGTTTTTTTCTTCTATGCACATCACTTTTTGTTAGAGTGCCTCCCTTGTCTTCTTTTGTTTTATGTGCCACTCAGAAAAATAAAGGTGTAGGAGTGGGAGTGTGTACATGTGTGTGTATTTGTACCAGGCTCTGTTGTGACGCCAGCTCAATCTCCAGCGTCTGTATTTGCCTCCTCAGGTCATTCTTCTCCATCTGTGCTCCCTGTAGAGCCTCTGTGTTCTGGGTGACCTGAACCTGCACGTCGGATATCTGAGATCGAGAAGCATAGGACAAGTGACAAAGAGAAATGGTGAGAAAGGGTCCAGGAGAAAGGGTTCAAAAGCGATTGAACATGATGTTTTACGCCAGAAGATATTAGAATGAAACACAACACTGTGAAAAGAGAGCAAACATTGTGTGTGTGTGTGTGTGTTTGTGTTTGAGTGAGGGTACTGTACGTGTCGTGTGCATATGCGTATGTGAATGTGTATGTGTATGTGTATGTGTGTGTCATATCCACCTGGTTCTCATGCCACATCTTCAGCTCCTCTGCGTTTTTCAGGGCCATCTTCTCGTAGTTGGCTCTGATACCCTCCATGACCTGCGAAAGGTCCTGACCCTTTGGAGCGTCTACGTCCACCTGGACGCCTGATAGGGAGATCTGCCTCGTCAGGTCTGATACTTCCTGTTGGATGTACAGGAAACATGGGTGAACATCTGAATAAACTGCTATTAATGTAATGTGTTGTTTTTGTTGTTGTTGGATATACAGTGTACTGTATTACATTTATTGTACTACTACACCTCTTGAGATGAGGCAAGGAGAACTGGTCAGGCCAAAATATACTTAATATCTAGCATATGATGATGTTTCGACATTTATTTCTTTTAGCTTTTTAAATTCATGCTTTTACCAATAAAAAAAAAATTATATTCTATATTTACATAGATGAGACACTGTAGAGAAACATGGAATGAGTAGGAGAAAAGGAGTTGGGTCAGGAAATGACAGCAAATCAGACATAATCAGACCTGTAATCTCCAACCCTTAGACATGCTATTATTAGCATCTGGCTCCACAACATAAGCTATGCAAATACGTAAGCAATGTGATACTTTGTTGAGGTACTCGGATAGTGAAGATATTCCAAATGAAAGTCAAGTGACACATTTTTACCGGTAAGAGGGTTTATATCGCCTAGAGTGTTATGACTCACATTGTCATGATTCTTCTGGAGGAAGGCCAGTTCCTCTCTCACGGACTCGATCTCGCTCTCGATGTTCATACGGCCAAGGTTTGTGTCGTCAATCACTTTCTTCAGCCCAGCAATGTCTCCCTCCACAGACTGACGAATGGCCAGCTCAGATTCATACCTGACACACACAAAACACATACTCAGTGTATCTGCACAATGGGAACGCATACACAAACGGAGGCACTGTACATGCATGATAAAGAACATATAGGAACAGTATACATGGTACAGTATGTGCAGGTTATAGTATATGTACAACTACTACACAACCAGATAAGAATAACTACTGGTAGAATTCAAATTAATTCATTAATCAATTAATTCATATCGCTGTACAATTTGAATGTGCACTGCATTGCCTCTCAGACGACGTGTGTCTCTTCTCCCAGCACACTGGGGAGATCATGTCTGCAATTAGTTTTTACTGTATACAGTATGGTCTCTAGGCATTCAGAGCATACATGCAAATACATATTGTACAAATGCATGGTTAGGGACAAGGTTAGAGAACAGTATATCTGAATGGTGAGAGACTCACTTGACTCTGAAGTCATCCGTAGCAAGCCTGGCATTGTCTATCTGCAGCACCAGTCGAGCGTTATCCACAGTCATATCAAACACCTACACAACACAGTCATAGTAACACAATATCAGCAATCTACACGCTTTCATTTAGGCATACAGTAATACATCGTATAGATACACATATATACATATAGACATACATAAACATACATACATAAATCAATAATGATAAAACAGAAATGTTGTGTGGTTTACTTAATATAAGAAAAATATATGTATAATACTTTATTTTGAGGTTCATTCCATTCACTTGATCTAATTCACAACTATTTCATTTATATAGAAGTGACCTTTTTTTATTAATTTTTCAAATAATTATAGCTTTGGAATGATTTGGAGTCTCTGTGTGTGAAACCAAGCAAATTGAATCCAAATCCATGATTACTTTATAAACTTCATTTTTGCACAAACGTTGACATGCTGCAATCTTAGGTTTATCTAAGTCCACCATAAAAGCACAGTAGTTCATATCCAAACCTACTAAAGAGGTAACAAAGGAAAGAGTTGCATAACTCTGAAAACAGTGCAACTTTAAAACTGGTTTCCAGAAGTTTCTCTCAGAGATCAGATGACCAGCTGCATGGATGTGTGTGTGTGTGTGTGTGTGTGTGTGTGTGTGTGTGTGTGTTCCACATCTGTTTGGCATTACTTCCCTTAGTCAGAACTTCCCTTCACTTAGTCAGAACTGCATTAAACAGACCTGGCAACACAGTAAATGTTTGAGGAGCATTTTAGGAACAACAACTTTGTTTGTGTCTCTGTCACCATGGTTACTCAACCGAGTGAAGAGGAAACTGACACATTTGTGAAAAGATAGGGAGGCAAATGAGAGAGGAGGAAGAGAGAAACTACAGGGAGTTACACAAAGGGGGACTAATGGCTGCCACACCCTACATTCACCAAAGAGGAAATGTGATAGTTCACAGCTAGTCTAGCCATGGGGGGAATAACCATGCCAGTCTCAGAGACGTAATTTAACTCAGCACAGTCCCCAACTACACCCACATCATATAATTAAACAATTCACAAGGTGCAGTCATTTAGTTTTTGACCATTTTTTACAAAGACTATAGAATTGACAGAATAGCGAGTGGTTTTTGCTGCGTTATGATTTGCACTGAATGTTCATAATTTCATGTTAAAGTGTGGGGAGTTTTTTGGGTTTGAAATTTGGTAGGACACCATGTGCTCTCATGCTCAATGTTGCTGCCCCATGAGAGAGTCTTTCCCTCTTGCTTTCCACTATTCATGCATAACCACACACACGCACGCACACACACACACACACACACACACACACACACACGCACGCACGCACGCACGCACGCACGCACGCACGCACACACACACACACACACAAACACACACGCACACACACACACACACATACCAACACGAAAGCAGTCATACAAACACACACAAACAATGAAACTGTCGTATTGTACATGCACACAAGTACATTCAGGACATTCAGGAATTCATACACAGACAAGCATACCCCCCCCCCCCCAACACACACACACACATACACAAACAAACACATTTCTGCACCTGCTTCCTGAGGTCGTCCAGGATGACGTTGTAGCGGCTGTAGTCTCTGGTCTCCGGGCCACTCTTCTCCAGGATCTTGCGGATCTGGGCCTCTAGCTTGGCGTTCCCCTGCTCCAGGCTGCGCACCTTCTCCAGGTAGGACGCCAGGCGGTCGTTCAGGTTCTGCATCTGTCCCTTCTCGTTGCCCGACGCCAGCCCCATGCCCCCCTGGAGGGAGGATGCCATCCCCCCTGCTCCCGGTGCCGAGCTCCGCTGGGTGAAGGCTGAGGAGGCCTTGATCCCCCCGCCAGGGGCCCCAGAGCGGAGGCTGGAGGAGGAAGAGGAGGAGATCCGTGCGCCGAAGCCCCCTGCGCCTCCGTAGACGCTGGTAGCCCGATAAGCCGGAGCTGAATGCCCGTAAGACATACGTTCGGACCTGTAGCTCATGGTGGCAGTGGTGGTTGAGAAGTGGACAGAATGCTTGAGGAGAGAGAGCGGCAGCAGAGGGTCACTCTAAAGCTGGGCTGCAGAGAGTAGGAGTCGGTGAATGGGAAGGGCAGGGGTTTTATACTGGAGCATTCCCTCCCCACACCCACTACCCCCCGGCTCTCTCTCAGTCTCCTCCCCTCCCTCTCTCTCTCTCTTGTTCTGTCTCTCTCTCTCTCTCTTCCGACAAAATACACAAACTGCCCTGTTGCCAAGACAACAAGACTTTGGTGTCTCCCCCTCCTGAAATCCCAGAGTGCCTCTCATGGCCCATTCCTGTCTCAACTCTCTGGAGAGGTTAGGAAAGTTACTGGTGGTCTAAAAACTCCATAGCCTTAGGCTGGACGCAGCAAGAAGAGGTGACCACATGGACATGTGTGTTATAAAAACTTGAGGACAAGCTCACTGTCTCTGTCTATGTCATTTATACAAGTATGTAGATGTTAGCTTCCCTCACTGAACTTAAAACTTATTATGTAGGAGAGAGGCTGCAAGAGTTTGTAACAGGTCTCTAAAAATGTATTTACAGTACTTTCTCTGCAGTCTGTGTGTGTGTTTACGGTAATATAATTATAAATAACATCACAAACACATTGTTCTTTTTCTGGCATTGACCTTAATTGTTCCTTTGAATTAAATTTTTTTTCTTCAAAATTTCCAATTGCACTGAGGTTAGCCACCAAGTCTACCATTTGCTTGCATGCACTCACACACACGCACATGCACACGCACACGCACACGCACACACACAGTTAGTGACTCATACCCCTTGTGCTCATGCCCCTTGTGAAAGTAATACTGAGTAGCCTACAGACACACACGCAATCAAACTCACACTTTACTGACTGTACCCACATTCCCACTGTTTGCCAACCTTACAGAGCATTAACACACATCACATGCTCTTTATAACATCTCCCTCATAAAACATAGGCCACACTGTATACTGTAAACAGACACCACCCACACAAGCAGTCTCATATCAGGTTTTCATTATTAGCTTTTCATCACAGAAATCACCCACAGCTGTGTCACAGTTCCTGTGGCATAACCATAGCAACGCCTAAAAGGCTTCTTGTAAATACTGCCATTCACATTACATGTTGGGAGTGTAGAACTCAATAAATATGCAGATGCTTTACAGTATTACAAGAAGGCTTGAATTTAACTTATCAACAACAGAACATTTCATTTTTTTGAATTACACAAAATAGTTTGAATGACAAATAACAAAAGACAATGTAAAGAGAAAATAGCACACGTCTTAGTAAAGCATTCCAGGAAGACCACTTTTGACTCCTCCCACCCATCTAACGGTCCCCACAAACTGACCTTCAACCCCTGTGCCCCCTATCTCCTCCTTTGTCTCCATGGTTTTATACCATTACATCACAACAAGCCTTCTTCCTAAAACTCGTCATGTGTTAAACAAAACCTCACAATACTGAGATATGGCACTGTCAGTCCCAGTGCTACACCCAGTTATTTAGATTTAGAACCTAAAAAACGGCACAGCTATTCTTTTTGCGCTTCGTTCAAAGAGCCAGTTAACCCTGCATACCTCTAATTCTGTAATACATTGTGTCAATAAATTCCCTGAATCTTGAATCTTGTCATCGAGTCTGCATTGGATTTAGTATCTAAATAGATAAGCAGCACAAAGAGGTACAAACTGCAATAGTTCAGAAGAGTGAGGGAAAGATAGGGAGAGCAGAGAGAGGGGGAAGAGGACTGGGCAGAAAGAGCGATTTTTTCCACACCACAGGAATTCCAGCTGCCTTCCCCCACTTCAGCCCACTTCAACATCAGTGCAGTGATGTCAGCTGAAGAATTTGCTGTCTGTTTGGGGTGACCCTTTTGGAGAAGATAGATGTCCGTTTGTGTATTGAGATGTAGTACAAGGAGGATTATACCAAACACACATTGTGGGTACATTTTTTCTTACGTTTAAGTTCATCTTTAATTCAATCTATCTATACTCAGCACAGAGTCAGTAATACGGTTATGCAATACAGATTTCGATAAAGTAATAATACTGGATGTACAGAAATGCAACTTAGATAATATGTTCTGAGAAATACAGTTCCACTGCGCTAACATAAGGCAAATTGATCATTCCCAGCTGAATGGCTGGTTTGGACAGTGGAATTACTTAATTAGCATTTTTTGAGGAATGAGGACAGATGTAAGCAATTTCCTCATGCTTCATAAACCATTAAACAAGAACTGGTCAATTATAAACTGGTAACATGCAAAAATGGGCTGTCGCAGTTACTTTAGTCCTTGGGCTCAAAGACAAGTGAACTCCTCCTTCAAGATGCTTTTAGACATTGTGGCATTACAATGTAAAAGCTGTTGCTGGTTAAATGCTTAACTTTTTGTTCCATTTTTCTTCTCTGTCTTTTGACTTGCACTTCTACAGTTGGGGGGCAAGGAAATTACAATAAATACTAATAGGGAAAGAAATCAAAATGGAGGAAAAACGAATACTTTTGTTGCATGAGTCACACATCCTCTTTTTCTTTTTTCCCCCAGCTGCGAACATTCCTGCCACATAATTTGATGATTCCCTCATGACTGTATGACAGTTCCCAGCTCCATGAGGAAGACGAGAATAAACGCTAACTATTCGAAGCCATACATACTTTCATACATGTCATTATGAAGTGATAAAGTATGAAAGGGTTGGCAATGAAACAGTTCACTCATTTATGTGGCCATTCACACAACAAGGCTTTCAGGGGGCTTGGATACTGGACTATTACAACAATCTTATCAGAGACCAGTAGGCAAGGGTGCCTAAGGCTTTAGTTTCTGAGACTGGGGTAGGAGGCCAGGGATGTGGTGAGTGCAAAACTGGGGTGTAGCTGGCGCAGAGAACAGGAAACTGTCATAGTTCAGGAAATGAGTAGTGGCGGTAGGAGGCCAGGAAGGATGTAGGAGTTAATGTGAAATGTGAACCGAAGTGAGTGAAATTTTGGAAGAGGAATAGGATAGGAGGGAATCCTGATGACAACCACAATCAGACAACGGTGATTAAAATGGCGAGATTCACAAATTGCTGCTACTGAATGTGTGTGGGGTTTTTTTTTCAGTCTTTGGATCTTCACCTTGTTATATTCTAAATGTCAATATAATAGGCAGTGACAGACCAAAGAAGGTCAATCTGCAGCTACATGAACACCCATGGCCAAAGCAAAGTTAACATGAAATTAGACATTTACTTGACACTCACCTATACTGTATAAAACCTTACACATCAACCTGTCTTGTATTTCTGAGTTAGAATATGAATCAGTGAACATATCACTGCATCCTACATCTATAGACTTCTGAGAACATTGATTCTTAGTGCATAGCAACTGTTACAAATAGAACCAATGAGGTTATAGAGGGTGCAAAGAACTTCAGAAAACCCAAAATGACAGGCCCAGAGATAAAGACTGAATGGGTGGAGAAGTGGGACAAAATGAGAAGAGAGAAACACGTTGGAAATATGTCTCCAAAATGAAACACAATGCATGTGTGTGTGTGTGTGTGTGTGTGACGGTACTCTAGAGGGCGCTGTTGCATTTGATAGGCCTAGGCCTACTGTCAAAATGATTACCCCACTGTTAATTTGCAGTTCTGGACTGATACACACACAAAACCATCTCTGGTGACACCTGTTGCCGTCCCATATTTAACCAAACAGCTCTCATCACTCCTGTGAACAGGTGGACTTCAGCAGGATAGGTCACATATTTTGATAGGCCTATTGTCAAAAATATTGTCAAAATGTGTTACCCACTGTTAATCAGCCATAGCCTAGACTCCAATGCAACACTGCCCTCTAGAGTCACAAAATTCGACAGTTTCATCTGGTGATAGCTCCTCTGCCTTTGAAGCTGTAGCCTACGATGGTGAGAATAAATTAATTCAAACCCCTGCTGTAATGCAATGCAGCATTTCATGTCCAAAACTTTGCATTTCATGCATATGACCAGTACATAATTCCTCCAATTGCTTTGACACTTTAGTGCATTTATTTTTTGTGAAGAAAGAAAAATGAGGTTTGCTTTTGAAAATGTTGCTTCGAACACACTGTCAGGTTACTCGATTTACTAGTGCTAAATCTATTTGCCAGACCAGTGTATCTTCGCAGATGTTTTTTCATCGGTTTTCAACCGAGGTGAAGTTAGTTTGATATTTGATATTCGGATATTCGACAGATATTATTTTTTTTTTTAATGCAGCCAGTTTCACCCCGTGTTTGCAGACAATGTACAAACAGATGACCTGTCTACTTGCTCCCAGCCGACCTACTTAGGGACCGTCTATAAAGTACCTTCTGAATTACCTTCAAAGTCTTTTTTGTCAATAGCTTTGACATCATGTGACCTAGTGACTCCAAACCAATGCAGAATAGTTATCCTATATGGGACTCATCAGACACAACTCTTTTTATAGTCACTGTATGCACACTGTATTTTATATGAATATTTTAAAGAAAATACATTATTTCCCATAAGGAATGGTCTCCTTTTTTTCAATACCTCCCAAGTCATGTGACCTAGGGACTCTAAACCAATGCAGAATAGTTATACTATATGGGACTCATCAGACACACCTCTTTGTATAGTGACTGTATGCACGCTGTATTTTATATGAATTTTTTTTTAAGAAAATACATTATTTCATATAAGAAACAGACTCCTTTTTTCAATACCTCCCAAGCCATGTGACCTAGTGACTCCAAACCAATGCAGAATAGTTATCCTATATGAGACTAATAAGACACACCTCTTATTGCCACTATTGCCACATTATATTTTATCTGAATATTTTAATGAAAATACGTTATTTCCCATAAGAAACGTCTCCTTTTTTCAATACCTCCCAAGCCATGTGACCTAGTGACTCCAAACCAATGCAGAATAGTTATCCTATATGAGACTAATAAGACACACCTCTTCTTGTAGTCACTGTATGCACACTGTATTTTATACTAATATTTTTAAAGAAAATACATTATTTCCTATAAGAAACGTCTCCTTTTTTCAATACCTCCCAAGCCATATGACCTAGTGACTCCAAACCAATGCAGAATAGTTATCCTATATGGGACTCATCAGACACACCTCCTTTTATTGTCACTTTATGCACACTGTATTTTCTATGAATGTTTTAAAGAAAATACATTATTTCCCATAAGGAATGGTCTTTTTTTTCAATACCTCCCAAGCCATGTGACCTAGTGACTCCAAACCAATGCAGAATAGTTATCCTATATGGGACTCATCAGACACACCTCTTTCTATAACCATTGAATGCACACTCTATTTTATATTAATATTTTAAAGAAAATACATCGTTTTCTATAAGGAATGGTCTCCTTTTTCAATACGCCCCCCCCCCCCCCCCCCCCCAAGGGAAGTATCCTTTATGGGACTAATCAGACACACCTCAAATTAATATAATTTTTGCACATACTATTTTATAGTACCCATTTGTTTCCTATGGAAACTGTTTTTTTTCTCAATACCTTCCATATAATAGTAGATGCCAAATAATTTTTCATATTGAGGTGTGTCTGATAAGTACCCCATAGCAGAACAGTTCTGTATTGATCTGTGTTGTCTAGGACCCCTTATATGGCAGCTATTGAGCAAAAAGCTTTTTTCCATATAAATGTGATTCTTTAAAAAAAATTAAATATAATAGTTCATGCATAATATTATTTCACATTGACGTGTGTCTGATTAGTATCACATACTGTAGCAGAACAGTTCTATGTTGATCTGTGATGTCTAGGACCCAGTATATTGAAGGTATTGAGCACAAAGCAGCTTCCATAGGAAACAAATTGGTTTTCTTTAAGAAATTAATATAAAATAGTATGTGCAAAAATCCTATTAATTTGAGGTGTGTCTGATTAGTCCCATATAGGATAACTATTATGCATTGGTTTGGAATCATAGGATAATTATTCTGCATTGGTTTGGAGTCACTAGGTCACATGGCTTGGGAGGTATTGAAAAAAGGAGACCATTCCTTATGGGAAATAATGTATTTTCTTTAAAATATTCATATAAAATACAGTGTGCATACAGTGACCATAAAAAGAGGTGTGTCTGATAAGTCTCATATAGGATAACTATTCTGCATTGGTTTGGAGCCACTAGGTCATATGGCTTGGGAGGTATTGAAAAAAAGGAGTCTGTTTCTTATAGGAAATAATGTATTTTCTTTAAAAAATATTAGTATAAAATACAGTGTGCATACAGTGACTATAAGAAGAGGTGTGTCTGATGAGTCCCATATAGGATAACTATTCTGCATTGGTTTGGAGTCACTAGGTCATATGGCTTGGGAGGTATTGAAAAAAGGAGTCTGTTTCTTTCTATGAAATAATGTATTTTCTTTAAAAAATTCATATAAAATACAGCGTGCATACAGTGAGTATAAAAAGAGGTGTGTCTGATGAGTCCTATATAGGATAACTATTCTGCATTGGTTTGGAGTCACTGGGTCACATGATGTCAAAGCTATTGACAAAAAAGACTATGAAGGTAATTCAGAAGGTACTTTATAGACGGTCCCTAAGTAGGTCGGCTGGGAGCAAGTAGACAGGTCATCTGTTTGTACATTGTCTGCAAACACGGGGTGAAACCGGCTGCATTAAAAAAAAAAATTGAATATCTGTCGAATATCCGAATATCAAATATCAAACTAACTTCACCTCAGTCTGTTACCTTCACTGTTGTCGCGTGTGTGTATCCTAGCAACTCGGAGACAGGAAGTTTGATTTCATTCCCCTGCGTAAAAGTCCTGTTTTTATTAGTATTAGTAATATTATCTGGGTGTTTATAATATATCCATTATCTGATTTTCATGACTGCAAAGATACATTTTAAAACAACTTACCAGAACGGTGTTCAACAAAATTGCATATCGCTAAGCATTTGGTCACAACTGTTAGTATGCCGCATAAAGTTACTTGACAGGCGAGAAGGAAGTTGATAGCTAACAAGATATGTTAGCAAGGGAACTTTACAGCTAGTAACAGCGTATAATCTTCAAACAGTGGGAGTTGTCCTGTCAGTATACTTCACTGTAGTTTGCTAGCAAGCTAAGGTAGGGTAACGTTATTTTATTAATGATGGTAACTTCCATTATATTTCTGTGATCGTTGTCTGCATAGAAGCTATGCTTAGCTGGAGTTGTCAGATGTGTGGTTGCATTAGCCTTGGGTTTATCATATCAGTGCCATAAATGCTGTTACCACCAGTTAACCAATTAGAGCTAATTAACGACAGCTAAGCTAAGCACCACTGTGCTAAGTCAGCTACCTTTGTAAACAAAAGACCCACTTTAGTCAGTCCCAGTCTCATAATTATGTCTTTATTCCTCCAAGTTGTATTACAACAGAAAACGTTTCACTGATGGTAAAGTCAAGAAATAAATGAATGCTTTTTGATGACTGTCAGATTGTGTTAACGTTAGTTTTACTCTTTAGTTGAACACGGCTAAAATTAATCTAGATAGAGATAGATAGATAGATAGATAGATAGATACTTTATTGATCCCCATTCTAATCTGCTGAATGTAGGAGAGGAATTAATGGATTTGGCTAGTTTACAATGTATTGTGTTAGGTTGAATGTTTCATTCTAACATCTATTTTTTCATTTGTAGGCAGGTTCGTCATGACATATTGTAACATCGTTACTGGAGCTGCACTTCTAATGATTTCGGAAAACATTTTAATAAAGGTGTGTGAGCTGCATCCGTATAAATAAGTAGATGCTCTTTCATGTAGCAAGGATACAGTTCTCTATATTCATCTTTGCTAACGTGTGTGTCATTTAGTTATTCTCATGTGTATTGTTTATCATTTCGTTAAAAAGAAAAAGCTACAGGCATGTATGTAGGAATCGGTCTTGTGTGGTCTTAAGGGGCTCTCAGTTTGTTACATATACTTGAACATGCATATTCAACACGCCAACCTCTATCAAGTCTAACTGTCTTTGGCATGGTATTTTTTAGGCTGTTCTACAGAACTCCATCACTTGCTGTGGGTCCATGCTGAGAAGCAATGAAAGCTGTATGAATGCCACTCATTGTGATTCAGGTACTGCTCTTTTTTTACACACACCATAACCTGTGTAATGAGTGTGTTGTATGGTGTAGTGGTAAGCTTTGTCTGTGGTAAGGTACTGTTAGGGTCACTGTTTGTTTGTGTTGAGGGATAGAGCAGTAATCCTCATATGCCTTGTTTGGTTCTCTCAGGCTGCCATTTACACATTCTGGAGAACAATACCTCAGTGTGTTTATCGTGTGACTCAGCGGTTCCAGAGCAGGGCCCCCCTACATCCTGCAACCACAGTGAGTCTGGCACGGCACAGTTTAGGCCTAATCAGTGATCAAAATTTTTTTTTATTTACTCTAAGGATTTCATGGGTTTTAAACGAATTAACAATTGCACATTAGTTATCATGGCTTGTCTTTTTTTTTATTTATTTATTTTTTTTATTGGAACTTACAGCAAGAAGCAATGTTACCACAAAATCTACAATTATTAATCTTGGTAAGACATTTCTTACACTTTATTGTTCACACTAATGCAAGAATGAAAATAAAAGTTAACAAAAAAGTAATTAACAAAGATTGAACTAAAACCACACCCAAAAGCTATGTCCCATGTTTGATGCACTGAATTAGTGAAAAGTGTGTACGCGTGTAATGAATTTGTCGTGTGTGTGTGTTTCTGTGTGTGTGCACGCACATACAGTATGTGTGCGTGCATGTGTGTTCATATGTGTAATGAGTTTGGTTGTGGAGCAGTCAGGTTTTTGTGTGTTTATCATGTATTTCAATGTGGATTAGGTGGGCCAGGTGTAGCAGCCTCTCTCCTCCTTGGCACGCTGTTGATCAGCCTCTTCCTGATCCTGTCGGTTGCCTCCTTCTTCTACCTCAAGCGCTCAAACCAGCTGCCTGGGGTTTTCTACAGACGCAACAAAGGTGACTTCACTAAAGAGAGAAATATCATTCTAAAATATCATTCTTAGATTAATGGTTGACTATTGCATAATGGGTACACAAATAGGCTTATTGAAGACTTGTTTGAGCTCAGTGGAGTTTTGTTTTTAATTTCAGCGGCATTCATATTCCAGCCCAGCGAAGCAGTGAGTAGCAGAACCTGTTTTCATTCTTTACAATTATTATGAACATGGAAATCACTCTGCTATGAGCCAGCAGTGACTAAAGCACCATACCAGTTGTCTAACCTGTCAGCAAATACCTAACACATTCTTTTCCTGTGATTCAAGGCGGTCATGATGCCTTCTGCTGGATCCTCAGGTAGGAAAAAAGTTTACTAACATCATCGCCCTCTTGTGGCCTCTTTGAAGCTGGAGTTGTACTGTAGCGTTTGCATTGTACTGTAAATCAGGCCTAAATAGTCGAATACCTGCCCTAATATGACAATAGCTTTCTGAATGATTCTTTCAATGTACAGAACCTGTCCATTTAAATTAGACTGACATTTCCTAAAGACATGAACTAAACAATAATATGCCTACTTCGCAGTAAGGAAACCCAGATATGTGAGAAGGGAAAGACCCTCTGCTGCCTCAGCCCCGCACAGTGCAGCCATGTCCACCGGGCCGGTCACTAGGATTCACGACGTGTGACCAGCCCACTGAAGTCTAATGGGAGGTCCTGATAGGAAGGAGCTCTCATTTCAGGGTTTTCTCAGAGAGATGTGTTCCTCTCTTGTCTAGTTGCTTTGTTGTCCTCATCACTGTTAAGAATGTCCCATTGGCACTTAATTTTGACCAAAACCGTCGTGGACCGGTTCTCATTGTCATGCTTGTGCTTGATTTTAACGGTCACAGATTCATAGGAGCTGGAGTTATTTATTGATATTTATAGTGTTTCCATTCCTGTCTATGTTTGTATGTCTAGAAGAAGCAACACCATTTGATTTGGGTTTGGGTTCAGTTGTTGCATGTTGAGCTATTTATCTTGTGATTAGCAAGTGATTGTGTTTCTGTCAGTAGCTTATTGTAACCTTTTGTTGTATATTTTGTTTTTGTAGCAGTAAACCAAAATTAGTTATAGTACCAAGTTTGCACATTTGAATCACATATGCACTGAAGTGACCAAAAACTGTCCCTCTGCACTGGATAACAAGAAATCTCCATAGACCAATCATGAATGCTCATAGTGCAGTGGGCAAAATGACAAATTATGGCCAAAATAGAAAAAAAAATCAGTCTTGATGGAAAGATTCCATACATGCATGGGTCTGAGTGGCAATTGAAATGAACACGTTTCACATGTATGCCCATAAGCATGCGATTCCAGGTGGGAGCAGGGAGAATGCTATCTCTTTCTTCCACTGTATCTTTACCATTTAGTCCTACCCAGATGTGCCTATATTATTAAGCCATTACATGTCCACACCAGCCTTACATGCATTTGAAGAAAGGTCTGCTTTTCTCAAATTGGGCTGCCTAGACA
This sequence comes from Alosa pseudoharengus, assembly GCF_046254945.1. NCBI lineage: Eukaryota > Metazoa > Chordata > Actinopteri > Clupeiformes > Clupeidae > Alosa > Alosa pseudoharengus. The sequence goes on along the minus strand of NW_027468837.1, from coordinate 12,652,802 downwards.
GATTGCCTAAAACCTTTGACATAAACAATGACCAGTGCCCCCCCCCCCAGCTTAATATCTCCATAATCTTGAAGGCATTTTGTCAAAGAGCTCATATGAATGATGTCTACCAAATGGCTTTTTTTTGTTTGTTGTTAATTGAAAATAGCACTTTTAATGAATGCCAACCCTGTGCCAATGAAGGTGATATGCACTGTTTGACAACTTCATGGAAGGGTTGAGTAGGCTCCCGGTGCGAGTACTCCTTGTGTTTGAGTAGGCTCCCGGTGTGAGTTCTCCTTGTGTTTGAGTAGGCTCCCGGTGCGAGTACTCCTTCTGTTTGAGTAGGCTCCTGTTGCGAGTTCTCCTTGTGTTTGAGTAGGCTCCCAATGCGAGTTCTCCTTGTGTTTGAGTAGGCTCCCGGTTTGAGTACTCCTTGTGTTTGAGTAGGCTCCCGGTGTGAGTACTCCTTGTGTTTGTATACAGAATAATTTTTCTTAATTCTTTTTTTTTTTTTTTTTTTAATCTTGAAATGTGATGATCAGCCTGTTATGTTTGGTTCACTCAGTTGTTTTTTTGTGTTTCTCGTTAAGTTACGTATTTTTATCAATGAACAGGATGTACCAACCAAACTTTACAGATTGCTTTTCACCAACATTTAGTTTGTATCTCGTTGATCTTTATCTTAGCTGTTGTACAGCCATTAGGAATCTTGTACAATTGTACATAGTCTTTTTTTAAATGTGGTGAAGTATGGGTTTCATTTTTAATGTCTTTAATTTTGTATGCTTAAATGCTGATTATGTGGATCATTATATGACAGAAGATTGTCACTAGCAAGGTATGTTAAATAAAATTCTTCCATGATAATGTGGTGTATTCTGTCCATTACATTTGTATGCCTTTCTGGCAAAAGTTGCATTTTAGGAAGGACATGGCTTTAATGTTTGACAAGGTCACTCTTATTGCCGAAGCTGTTATTGTACAATAAATTCGGACATACACACATCAATAGATTTTCATAAGAATAATCTCTCTCTCTCTCTCTCTCTCTCTCTCTCTCTCTCTCTCTCTCTGCCTTGAAATTGTCATTTTGGCTCGAACTGAATAATAGTTAATAAACAACCCACAGTAACTGGAATAGAGGTCAGATTAGAGATGTTGATTATTTACAGACCCGCCCTAGTGATCCACTAACAGGAGAACGATTTACTTCCTTTAGCTGAGATGCCTATGAATCATAAAACAGGACAATATCAACACAGCCACCCAGACAAAAGTTCTCCCACAGTGACGCGCTTCTCACATGTTCAAACAATGACAATGGTGAATGACTTTGCATTTTGGAAACAATTTTCATTCATTAAATCCAAAAGGTTAATAATTACCAGCAAGAATTCTTTCCTTAAATGAATTACACTTTTAATTACGGAGTAAGACTATTTTTTAGATCTGCTTCCTTTTACCTTCCAGGGGAATGCATGGGGCATTATTTATTTATTATGACCGCCGCTAGCGAAGCGTACATATAATGATTGTCAAAGTTTTTATTTTTATTTTTTTCCCGTCATCTACTTCCTGAATTATGGTCAACGATACCCGGGACACCGAAACACCGGTGCACATGAAATTTGGTGGGTATGTAGCCCCACTAGACTTTTAGCCCCACTAGACTGTAGCCCCCCCCCCCCGTGCTGGGCCCCCCAAACCGCAAAAAAAGCAGTTTTTCCTAAATAACTACCTGAACCGTGGCACTGAGGATGAAGAATCTTTTATGGTATGTTGATCTCAAGGGCCCACATCAACCTGGCCCATAATCACTCATTTGTGATTTGCACCCCCCTGGTAAAAAATGAAAATGCAATATCATTCTGCTTTAATCGCCCCTATCTTCAGTTAAGATGTTCAGAAACACCAAATTTTATGTGTATGATTGACCTGGCTTTCTCTGGGGGTATGCCAAGTTTCGTACAATTTCATCCATGGGGGGGTCTAAAGAAATTTAGGTTATGTGTACATTTAGTGACTTTACACTCATTGGCCTGTAGATGGCGATGCACACATATACACATGCACACACACACAGGCACGCACATACTATCGGTATTAGAACGGCCGATACATAATTACAAATTCAGTAGGATTAAAAGAAAGCCAAATATTCATCATCATCATCATGGCTGCATTTCCAGTATTGGCGATATGTAGTCGTTTGTCCACTAGATGGCGCATCGTTGCAGTGAGACGTAATTTTGTTGGAAGTTAAAAGTGGGTTGGAAAAACAATGGACGCTTCCTACAAGGACTGTAGTTTACTGCAGAGAACGTCTAATAAGGATAGGATGATGTAGGCCTACACATGAAATGTAATTCCCATTTCTTCCTGAAGCCGAAATAAATCTGAGAATGTTTATCGGACATGCTTGGTTTTTACTGCAGGTACGTTAATCTTATAATATCAATAAGGACCTAGGTACAATAATGTTACCGTTAGCGTTGGTTGAGTGATGGAGGCCAATTTGGTTGATTGCATTTGTAGAAAACTATAAATGCGGTTATACCAAGCAAATTGATAGCAGCACTGTAATTGTATCTTTCGACTGTCATTTGTTACAAAAAGCATTCTGTGCAATGGAAGATTTACCAACGTTACACCTGTCTCATACAGTTTTGCCTATACATGCGTGAGACTGAGACACCTGTTTATTTTGTTTTAAGTGCGTGCAGGGTGTGAGAGGGGAATCGATGTGCTTTGATTCCAGCTTGGTAGTGGTAGGCTGTGAATTTAAAAAGCACGTGTGTGTGAAGTATCCAAACAATGACACCTTCATTTCGTTATGGCTGCTTTAGCAACACACCTTAAGCTACTGTGTAGTGGGTCCCATTTAGAAGTGGCTACTTCATTCACGCTTTCCTTGACTCATGGAGCTGCGTGAATTTTATTACAACTTTTCGCCACGATATGGCAGTTTAAGTCCGCTTGATACTGTAAAGCATAAGCCATTGGTTTCCAAAGGAGATTTTATTTGTGTCGCCAGCATAGCCTATTGACAATTTATGTTGTAAATAGGTCTACCTTATAGGCCTACCTGTAGCTTAGGGAAGCTAACAGCTTTCTATCAGGATCTAGTTTGTTAGTTACAGTTTTGGCATAACTCCCTGATGCATTTTTGCATTTAGAATAGCCAGAGCGTGGATATCTCAATTGGAAAATTAAACAATATCGGGCGCCTATTGACTAGGCTGGGTGAACCCAGACAAAAAATCCATCCATCCAAAAATGACCTTTGTTTTTGATAGCTGTTGAAAACGGCTTGGAACTGACAGAGATGTTTTTGTTTATTAATAAATAAATAAATAAATAAATAAAAATATAACATTTTGCTGATACCTTTTGCTTTTCCCAAATACAATGTAGCCTACAGGTGTAAGTGACCTTTCATCAATCCAGTTGCAATGGATGAACTGCCCTACTTGTGATTGTTTAGAGATTTTAAAGGTTTTATAACAATGCTACAACTTCTTTGGCTATTCTACAATCTATTCACCTTTTCAGCGCCAGTAGGCTACTTTCTGTGCAGCCGCACACACACACACAGGCATGCCAAACAAGCATACACAAAAGTTTCAAGAGTGGGGGGTGGAGTAAAAGATGGAGACAAATTGATTAGTGTGATTTATTTTCGCGGAACGGATGTACAGGACTGAGCGGCGGTTATATTTTGTACCGCTATGCGGTACATCTAGTTTTTTTTTCTTTGGGGATCTTCCTACTGTATGCTATTCATTACGGGCATACGTGCAAGTGTGCAAGACATATATATTATGGAGGCCTATGCTCTGCTGCAGAAACATATTTTTCACTCATATCACGCTTTAGCACCGCCATTTTATTTGAACCACCATGCATGTATGCATAGAGTTTATTATACTACACAGTGCATGAGGTCTGATGGCACGTGTATTTACTTCGCAGTAATGGCCTCTTATCAGTCATGATGTTCATGGAAGTCATTAGGCCTATGGCATATCTACGTTCCCGTCAAGGAATCAGGCCTGTTTCCGTTCCCATTTGACTCTAAGCCAGTGTTTCTCAAAGTCTGGTCCAGGGACCACTGGTGGTCCACAAGCTATCCCAAGTGGTCTGCGAGCAGACGTGATAAAATATAATATAGATAAGTATGTCACAAGGTAAAATCAAAGCCATTCAACAATGAAGAGAGTTCATGTGCCAGACTAGAAATGAATATCACTAATACGTTGGCAAGACGAAGAGAGTGCAATGATGACATTTGTGAATCCACTAACAGAGTGGGGAACAATATGCTGGAAATATTTAGGACAAGCCAGACCTCAACGGTTTTACTGCCAGAAAGTCACATTGTGTCTGCTGTATGAAGTGTCCAGTACATCCAATGCATCCTCATAGATATGGGTCAAGAGATTAGTTTGTCTTCAGCCTTTGACAGAATAGACAAATGTAATCATTATGTAATAATGGCTTGTTGTTAGCAGTCCCACATATACCATACTGTATATCCAGGCAAGTTTAGTCACTTCTGTAGATGACACCCTAAAATGGCACTACTTGGGCAGTAGCACCTCTGTTATCTATTTCATTCACTGATGTCAATGCTGACAGTTGCCTTTGAATCTGCACTTCATGTTTCATACCCCAACAGTCTCAGTCTGAACCTGTTGAGTGGACGGGCAAGCTCTCTGTTATCAAAACTAACACTTGATAGTTATTTCACTTTGTGCTGTTATAGGACTTTGAGGATTAAATTCGAAAGCCTGTGGCTTCATGGTTTTATGTTTATGTCATTATATCCATTGCAAGCATAACAACCATTTTTTTCCAAATGTGCTTTCAGCAGGAGACAGAGCCTGCACTAAGTCCGCTGTCATTGTTCATGGGAAAACAACTTCTAAAGGGCAGGATGTATTTATTGCATTTTCAGTTGGCTATTACTTAGCAGGAACTTCCTGCATGAGTCCTATTTTCCAGAAATTCCTTCCTTCTTTGCTTTCTCCGCCTCAGAGGTGCATACAAAGGTGTGGCTGTGGGGTTTTAGTTATTCATGGACAGACAGAAGGATCACTACACACACACACAGACTGGGATCACTGTACCTGACAGAGACTGAGTACAACAAGGTCTGCATGTGTTTATAGCAACGTTTCTTGTTAAAACACATACTGTACAAGGGGATTGACAAGAAACTGTGTTAGTTAGTGTTTTGGCAAACGTTCATAAATATTCAGTGACCACTGGAGACAGAGAAACAGGTCATGTCAACAAACAATTAACACAGGAGGACAGTGGGAGGACAAACACAACTGAATTCAGGTAAGAAGGATTCGCAACTCGCAACTACAACTTATCTCTCTCTTCTAAGTGACTCGGACAGGAACATAAGAGTATGTTGTTAGACATACAGACATACACATTGAGAAACTAATTGGTAAATATTATGTTTTTTTTTTATTTAAGAGTAATGAGGAAGCACAATAAACAACTCTGGGCTGGAGTGAGTGCAGTATATGCTTCAGAGAACCCCACATGTTCAGGAACAAACAGGAATGAACGATTCTCCATAGAAACAAGAAACTGTTTGTAGAAACTGTCAAGAATCTTAGAGGGAAAAATAATGATTGACTTGGATTCCTTTGCCTACTGCATAATTGTGGCCACAAAAATAACACTCGGGTGGCAATATAAACAAGCTATACCAAAAAAGAGATCAATGCTCAGCTTTATAACTACCCGATAACTAACTTTTTGACATGATACTATTATGTCATCATACTTGTTTCTGCATCTTTATTTACACTGCTGATGCACTGGACAATATTGTTTTCCCCTCTTAATTTGAATTGTATTGTTGATAGCCATGCAGTATTTCAGATAGATGTTTTCTTTCTTTTCAGGAACATGTCTGTAAGGCAAGTGCCCATCATGCCCACCAGTACAGTTTGGCACACGCAGGGGACACTAGGTCCCTCTGGTTACAGTGAGTCAGCAGAGAGCCCTGCCGACAACCAACCTGAGTGCTCCATCTGCTTCAGTAGATACGACAATGTCTTCAAGACTCCCAAGCTCCTGGACTGCACTCACACTTTCTGCCTCGAGTGCCTCGCACGCATCATGGTCGTGTCAGACGACTTTAATAAACCGGTAAAGAAGCCAGGGGAACCCGGCGCCAGAATCTCCTGCCCCCTGTGTCGCCACCCCACCGCGGTGCCCAGGAGTGGTCCCCCAGCTCTGCTGACCAGCACGGAGGTTCTGCAATGCCTGCCGCAGCACCTTCAGCAGGAGGAGCATGTGAGTATGATGGGCCGGAGGCTGTGCTACCTGAGCCCGCAGCAGCCCACCCGTATCTGCATCGATATCGGCGCCAGCAAGCCGGAGACGGCGGGGGAGGCCAGGCAAGACGGTGCGCAGCGGGCTGGACGGAGGTGTCCGCCTAGCTGCACCGACTGGAGGAGGCTGCTGATGCTGGTCATTTTCACACTGTTGCTCATCGCCGTGGTGGTATGGCCACTTCACTGCATTGTTACCAAACACTCTCTCTCTGACTGCTTAACCTGCAACGTGCCACCTACGCAGACACCGATGACCTCTACGCTCAGCAAGTCACAGTGAGGCAGGGCAGAGACAGACACACGTGCCAAGCGCACTGAGCCCTTCCTGATAGTGTGGCTGGTCATAGGACTCACACAAGGACAAATGGAGACAATTCCCTGTCAGTCCATGACAGTTGATGATTTTACACATTAGACACCACAAAGCCACCCACGCATTGGTGGCACACGTGTTATATCTATGAAGAAAGGTTTGTACCTTACCTGTGTTACCTTAAGTGACAAATGTTATGTTGAATCCTGCTGTCAGTAAATATTGTCAGCAATCTTTCTTCAATGATCTACTGAATAAACAAGATTTACAAACTGTACATTTGTACAGATTGAAAACTAATCTGATACACTGTTGCAACCATTTTTTATATATCATTTTGTAAAGAGAATATGCAAAAGAACAAAACAAATAAAAACTGTAAATATCACTATTTATTCCACTGCTTGGTTGAATTTCCCATTGTCCTAGGTAATTTAGAACGACCATTAACCGTATGTTATCTGCACACCTATGAAGTAGATCAATTTTTTGGCCGTATCACACTTGTATATTAATTCGCCAAACTCATTGTGAAGTTTAAATGAACGGTCACGTTGCATCCGAGCTGTAAAATGCAGACGTTCAGAACATTGCAACATTGTAGCATATGATGGAGGTGGCTTTTAGCTAGATGGATAACAGCAGGCTAAGTAAAATAGCGATGTTGCAAAGCTAAAGTTCATCAGAATCCTGGGATACGCCCGCTTGACAACGGGAGAGATAGAACTAACGACTGGCCTTTGGCCGTAGCAACCATCCATTTAGAACTAGTAACGGCAGTTTGTCCTGTGAGTTGAGAAATTAGTTGATATGTGTCGGAAGAAATTAGTTCTACAAACAAGACAGTGTTAGCGATTAAAACGTTAAATTGTAACGATTAAAACGTTAAATTGTAACAGGAAATGAACACAACGCAAGCGGCAACAGTGGAATAAGCGGGATAATGGACTCCACGGTGGTCTGTTCACAGAAGTTCTCCGCTTCGCGTCGGGGCCGTTTTACAACCTCGACCGTGCATTAACTTCTGTGAACAGACCACCGTGTCGTCCATTATCCCTTACATACATGCCATATTGCCTGCACTGGACACACTTAAATGTGTGTGTCTGTGGAACACAAACACGTTTGAATCATGGTATTTTGAACCTTAGTAATTGTTATGGTTATATGTTTCATGTATTGCTGTTAAATAGAATGCTGAGATAACAACAGCAGTCAGATGGCTGAATACAGCGGCGCCGGAACGAGTTTGAATGTGGGGGTGCAAAAAAAAAAAAAAAGCTGGTTTCGGGCTGGGTTTCCCGAGACAATTTAGAAAATTCCAGAGGCCAACTATTCACGCACGTTTTCACGTGGGATATTACGATATAAGAATATGAGATAGTCTAATAGTAGCCTAATTTTTAAAAACTCTAACAAAAAATGTCATTAGGCCTATATGCTGATTGGACTGCAAGTAGCATCTTTTTACACACAGAGTGATTTAGTCTAGGCTACAAATTCTAAATGAATAATCTGCTAAAATAAACTGCGCCTGATATTGACAGACACAGACACACCAGCATAACCTGAATTTCCATTCAAGGAATAAAGGAGGTAGTCTATAGCCTACAATAATAATGATCACAATCTCCATTTTCTGTCCTGTGCACGCAGCCAAGCCTTGTCAATGACTGTGATGAAAAGATCTGCACGTAACCTACTTGCTACATTTTGAAGGTTATGGTAAAAGGTCCCCCGGTAACCTGTCACTGTTTATCCCCGTAAGAAAACGACACTAGAATTAGTTACCCAACTGTGCCTGTTCCCTTTGTGTTTGACTGTAATCATGTTATACATTAATTAGTGATTAAAAATGACCTTTCTGCGCTCCATATCTGTAACACGAACTGATCTGACCTGACTTGACCCAGAGTTTACGTGTAAGCCTGTGTTTGCCTGTCTGCACTCATGATTCTCTACAACTTTTTACTGCATTGCCATGAACAAAGTAAAGGAAAAAAAGGTGTTTCTTTGTCGAACAAATTGGGATGCAATGTGTGCCTTGAATTGAATGCCATGCAGGAATTTGCTAGGATCTCAAAACCGGATTTTGAACGTTCTTTGCCATAGAGAAACACACAATAGCGTTGGATTATAAACATGCTTTGCCACAAAAACTGAGAAAAACGTGAGGTAAGTCGAGCTATATGAAGTTATTATTTTGCTGTCACTTTGTCTGTTTTATAACCCAGAAGGATGTACTTGGTATCAAATGATAGCTCTGTGTCTCCTCTTTCATCTGACATGCGTGCCATGGGTTTGCAAGTAATTCAAACGAGAGTAATGGGTGCGCAGGTGAACGCAGAGACTGTAAATATGATGCAATTTGATTTAATTTCATGATTTTTGTAATCTTCATACTTTAACGTACAGACAAGTGCGTTATCTCGTTGGAAAGCCCCACTTCTGCTGTCACGCAATAAAGCAGTGGTCCCCAAACTACGGCCCGCGGGCCGGATACGGCCCACCACCTCATTTTGGGTGGCCCCCCAAAACATGTCCGTAGTATATACATCCGGCCCGCACGGGAGTACAACATCGTCAAACTAAAACCTCCGCAATTTCCCCCATTCATTCTCTATGGCGAGTCTTAACAGTACACATGTAATACTCTTTTTGTCCACCGGTGGTTGTTTTGGCGCTGTTTTGCGTTTGCCATCGAAAACGGAATGAAATTAAATGTAGGCCTACCTGCAAACAATGTAATGCTGACCGCATCAGTGCTCAAAGTATTTTAAAAGTTTATCAATTAATTGTTAATAACTAACTAACTAACTTCTATTTAAGTCATATTTCTGGGACTTTCTGGGATAACTATTTCTATTTTTTATTTACTCGTTCAAATGTTCATACAAAGAGTTCACAAAGTTCACATCAGGTGACTGAAAGTTAGAATGGTGGTCATTTCAGACCACTTCAGCACTTTTGGGACTCCCTGCTAATACTTTTGGGAATGCAAACGTTTTTTTATTAGTATTATTTAATTTTACACTGATATGGCATGATGACAATATAAACACAGCTAACAATGGTATTAAAATGCAATAGCCTATGATTAAATGTAATAGAAACTAAGGTAGACTGCTGTTGTTCACAACACTAAGCTATTTATGGTTACTGATATAGAACTACTCCGAGTCTCTGGCCCTCTCTTGGAGCCAGGCATAGTGAGCTGGCCCTTGGAAGAAAAAGTTTGGGGACCACTGCAATAAAGGCTTCTCGCTGCTATGAACAGTTGCTGAGCAATGTAACAGAGAAGAAAGGGTGTGTTTTTTGACACACTTTGCCTCACGTATCCCCTGGAGTGCCTTCACGTACCCCCATTTGGGAACCACTGCACGATGCCGTGTCGGTGTTGTGGTCAACAACTGCCCTTTTTATTTTTTACCCCCGAAAAGTGGGGGTGCATTCGCACCCGCTGCACCGGTGCTTCCGGCACGCTTGGCTGAATATGAATCTTAATGCTGATCCTGATCATCATTTAAAGTGGTGCTCTGAATATTCTTGTGTTTTTCCACGCGATAATATGAACTGTTGATAGAACAGGTATTGTTAAATTATGATTGAAATTAAAAGCACCTGTTGCCAAACAGGCATATCTATGGTGCAGAGTTTCCGCTAGAAAAAAATGGTGCCGGTCAAAGTGACCGGCAGATTCGTTTTCCGGACATTTTGATGATATGCCGGTCAAATATCCTATTATCCCTTCTTAATTAGTCAAATTGAGGAAAACTGGAGACAGGCTATGTAGCTTTAAAAATGACATAATCAGGCTGTATAGAATGCAACATGTTCATTAGCCTAACTTAAAGATCTAGCCAGTATATTTTCATGGACAGCAAGAGTCCGCTTCGTTCGTTGTTTTAAAAAGGCGTTGTTTGTTGCTGCTACCCACGTTATCTCCAGTGATGACTGTTTAACGTACACAGATGCGCACACACAAGAATGAGCGCTCACACCACTACCCCCTAATGCTATGCGTCTTTATTTGATAACAATAAATTAAGAAATGTTTCCTATTCTGGGAAATGTTCAATGATTGTGCCAATGATTGTGCCAGAAATGATCCGCGGACCAGTAGGCCTAATCGCCTCGTCGAGGAGGCCCTGCAGATCAGACAGAGAACGCACAGGCCTACTGTATGCTTTGGGTAAAGAACACTTTGCATGTCCAGTGTACACGGAGAATGACAGTGTCTCGGAGCGGCCGCACCCGCCGCAACTCCACTTCCAATGTCACTGATTCCGACACATACGCCCGACACTTCTGCTTTTTATCTGGTGGTGGTGGAGTTGACCGGACATCTAAGGGTTCGGACGTTACCAATTTATCATCATCCATCGCGTCTGGCCTCTGAAAAAACTTTTAAGGCTAGTCTGCCTGGGCCTGGCCATGTTTGAATCGCCTCACTCATGTTCGTTGTTTAACATGGACGTTTTAAGCGTGCGCTTCCTATTTGAAATATAGGCTATGCGTGTTGTTTAATGGCTTACTTTTCAAACGATAGAGCCTGTTCATTTAAAAACATAGCCAGAGGACGTATAGGCTTACATATTAAGGCTTATTCTTAAATTCAGATTGCGTTAGGAGACGGGATTATTAGCCAATTTCAATCGGACAATTTGACCGGAGAGATTTAATTTTGTCGGACATTTCATTTTTTTCCCGGCCAATGTCCGGTAATTACCGGACAACGGAAACCCTGCTATGGTGTGGTGTGTACTCAGTATGTCTCTTAATGTGGCACATGAGCAGGCCAAACTGTTCATATCTTCAGAAATGCCATCAAATATATCCTACAATCTCACTACTCCTGACAAAACGATCTACTTCTAGCTCAAGAGAAAGTCCGGGGTACTTCATCTGTCCCTCTCACAGAAGTGACAGGTCATTTGGTGATTAGGGATCAATGCTGCCTGGCTGGCAGCACCTGGGACGTCTATTTAGGGGTCCTGAAATGGTACTCCTCTGGGGAGAAGAGCAGAGTGGAGCAGAGCGCAGTCCCTTCCATGTGATCGGACACAGGACTCTATTTATATCATGCGGACAGATAGGCCCCCCGACCACCCTCATGCAAGGGCAGAGGGACGCCAGAGGACATAGCCTACTCCTGCACATATACTCACCCACACAAACATACACTATGCCAGAGGGACACTCACACTACCTTTTGAACTACTTTTAAAGATTAAGAGGTGAGTTCATTATGCACTAACAAGCAAGACTGAAGTGTGGATGTGATACATTATTACTCACACGCTGTATCCACAGAAGGACCCTCTGTTTTCCGAGTTGATGTGTTCGATGACTTCGAAGATCTTAGGGCAGTTAAAATTGTTTAAAATGACCTTGTGGAGACTCAACTGCCTGATTTAATTCATCATTATTTTCATGTGTAGAGCAAACAAACAAAAACAATCTACTTTTGGAATAATTAAACTTACTAATCTAAAATTCAAGGGCATATCCATCCCAAATGCGTATTTCTTAAATGTGTTCTTAAATGTGCAATTCAAAATGCACTGTACCTGTACTTTAGCATGTAGTATTTTTTGTTTTTTTTTAACAATAACTGTTGTTATGTATCTCCTAAGCATTGAGCTCAATTTTTCGATTCGATTTGGTTTTAAACACTTATTTGTCAAACTGCTGGACATGTGCATAATATAAACCAACAGCATAAGCCCAGATGTCATGTCACATTACCAGACAGAATCCTGAGGAAAGGGGAAGTGTTGTTACTTGTTTTCCCAAGGGAGTCAGGACATGGGGGGGGGGGTTATGACACAGGCGTCTGCTGTTGATACATTACATCGGAGCACTGCTGCAGTGTTGTCAAGTGTTTCAGCTGGGCACCGCTTGGCCCAAATCCAATGTAGTTCTAAAAGCGACAGTCAGCGGTCGACTGTATGTTCAGCTGTCTATTTTGACAGACAGCACCACCCAGTATCGATAGTGTGTGATCAGTCTTTAAATGCTCATCTTTATTTGATTTGGTGGTTTTTGCAGTGTAGCTTATGTTTGAGTACTATTATGCGTTATCTTGAGCAGGCTTAGACGTGTTGTGAAATAATGACCTTTAAATGTCAACCTTAAAGTGCTGATCATTTGACATGCAGTATATGTACACACATGGTGTGGTGCAGTTCCTGTACACCGGTACATCTCATAGACTGAATCCTAGAGCAACTAAAAGCTTGTTTATGGCTGGTTGGGATGACTGGAAAATACAAATGAGTGACCACCAACTAGTTTGAAACATCAGCATTTAAAATTGTAATGATGATTTTTAAAAAGCAAATGATGAAAGCAGCAATAAATAATGGTCTAAAACTAGCAAACTAGCAACAAGGCATGGAAAAACTTTGTAAAGACCAACAACAGCTACGTTGGCGCGCTAACTAGTGCCTTTTGCCAAACGAGTTGGCAATGTTGTGCAATGAGAGATTATCCTTCATTTTCATGGGCGTGTAGTTCTGGCCGACAGTGCTACATAGGCCACTGCCAGGCCAAAGGAAACAACAGGTGTGTTTCTCCGTCCTTCATTTGACCATACCTTCAAAATGAGATTGAAGGCAGACGGCAAACAGCTGCCCACAATAAGTCGAGTTGAGCAGATACCATGCAGTGGAAAACACCTCGGCTATAAACACGTCAAAAAGGAGCAAATTACTGAATATTATATAAGTACAAAACACTGTGTCTTAAGAATTCTAGACATTTTAAGAAAGCAAGTTGACTAATTAGTGAAACATTGTATTTTTTCCACACATCTATGTTCAGATAATCCTATACAAAGATAATAGTAATTGATGTTAAGTGTACTATAAAACCTTGGAATATCACATTCTTTCAGATGCTGGATGAATTTCCCAGCCATGGATGACTTGGACCACAGTGTTCACATTGCTGAGCGTGACTGGAATAGCTTCTACGAGGAGAGCGAGGAGTGTAACCTTGTCCAGGCAGAGCTAGCTGGAATAGATGACTCCGGCCTCAGTGACAATGATGAGCCTGCAAATCTACCCCTGGAGGTGTTCACCACAAAGTGTGCAGAGGATGCGTGCCTGGGTTGCAGCACTGCATCTCCACTCAACCACGAAGAGGAGGAAGGGGTAGCAACCGCAATAAATCAATCTCAACACGACATACTGACCTCCGAACAAGAGTCTAGCGTCAGACTTGAAGAGGAGACACAGACACAAGTCTCCCATCCTGTCCCTGGGCCTACAGAGGTCCCTAAAGAGGAGACACAGACACAAGTCTCCCATCCTGTCCCTGGGCCTACAGAGGTCCCTAAAGAGGTAGATGGTGTGGATCAAGAGGATGTGGACGTGTGGACGTGTAGTCCAGACGTGACCCAAACATCAGAAACACAGAGCGAAGCGGAGCAGCGTGGTGGTGAAGTGGACTGTCCGGCCGAAACGGACCCCACGGCTGAGAGGAAGGAGAAAGAGCGCTGGTTTGTGACCGTGAACGACAGTCCAGTGCAACTCCGGTGCCGTCCTGGCGCCGCGTGTCAAAAAAAAAAAAGAAAAAAAAAAACTTCTAGGAGGTCAGCCCGCAGCGTTGCCGGGTGGGAGCCATACTTATCGCAGTCTGAGACAGAAGCCGAGACAGAGAGATGTGAAGAGAGTAAATCAGACCTAACAGAGATGACTGAGAAGTGTCGTTCCACAGTTTCACAGCTCCCAGAAAGACTTGTGTCATCAGAAAACATTCACATTATGCCACAGGATCAAGCTCTTGATCTAAAAACATTTGATTTGCCTGATCAGCAAACATTGTGCAAAAAACAAGAAGAAAATGACTGCAGGTCAGCCAACCTAAGTGTTGACCATTTAAACCAGAACAAACAGTTCAATACCCAATCACCTCTTCTTTTCTCTGCCTCTGAAAATCCCCCCTCTATCCAAATTTCCAAATTATCTTCAGAAAAACAAAACAACCCTCTACCCCAAACACATAAGCGCATAGCAGATAATAGTAGCCCCAAATGTCCTGTAATTAGGTTGAATGAAACCACACCAGCTGACTCAAGCAAAACAGAAGAGAATCCACTAGGGAATCCATGTAAGACATGTGCCAACCCTTTAGATCCTCCTCACATTACTGACCTGCTCCCTAAGCGCTTAGCAACCTTCAACACTGACGGAGGCGAAGCCCCTTCTCCACTGCCAGAGGATTCTGAAACCAAAGGCTGGGTCAGCGAGGAGTCACTCACTGAGGCACTTAATCCTGCTCGCCCAGTCTTTGCTATTTCCTCATTCTGGGATGAGATGGAAAAGCTGACAATCAACGACATCCTCCATCTGCGATGTGGGGATGACCAATCTCCATCAACAGATGCTTACCATTTGCATGAAAGTATAAGTCTCCCCAGTACATACAACAGTAGCCCTCTTGACCCTACGGATACCTGTGAACAGGACATGGATGCTTTGGACAATGCCGATTCCGACTATTTCACGCACCTGGATGACTCCAAACCAGACCGCTCGAGCTGCGAGTTCTCCACTTTCTCTGATTTTGACGAGGACCTCCTGCAAATGATCAACACCAGCTGCAGCACCAGCCCTGAACCACAGGAGAACCTGAGGGAGCAAGCCCAAACCCTGACGTTCTCCGACTTGCCATACTCACAAGCAGCCCTGGCTGAAGAAGACATGGAGCTCGCTAGGCGGCCCGAGCCAGAGTCTGAGTTCCCACATTTCTACTTTGATACGGGCATCCCGCTGCTTCTATGTTCAGACGCAGAATCAAGTTCACAGACCATAAGTCCTGCTGGAAGTGAGTACAGCATGTCTGCTCTGGAGTCAGAGATTGTGAGGGAGGCTTGTTTCACGAATGTCCTGCAAGACGAAGGGGGAAACCAAATGCTATTTTTCCCCTATGAGGAGACCCAGGATACTTCCTTGCTCTTGGCAGAATGTGACATTATGATGGCAACGCCATCACCTCTATCCACTTCCAGTTTTCTGGAGGATTCCCATGTGATCTCCTTCACTGAGATGACTTGTGAAGATGTTAGTATATTCAACAGACCCAGTTCGGACGACTCCCTTCAAACGTACTCAGAAAAGTTGTCAGTGCCAGAAGCATATGACTATTTTTTCTCAGACTTTGACGAGAGGAACCTTTTCTTCCCACTAAAGCATGGGCTAAAGGGAGGGGAAGCCCAAACGGTCCCCATTTTCTCCTGCTCACGCTCTCTGGTCAGAGACTTAACATTTCCGGAGGTGGAACAATTCATCGAATCAGAGGAGGAGGATAACTGGGCCCCGATACGGGTGATATCTCGCTTTAACGTCCAGCAGGGCTCAGGAAGCTCCTCCACGGCGGCTGCAGGCGTCTACCTCTACGGTGGACGGAGCTGGAAGAGCATGCTATCTCTGAGGAGGACCAGGCTTGCTGGGATGAGGAGCAGCTGGTGCCAGAGGGCCAAAGACTGGATGGCTCCGGGGATGTTCTTCAGGGCGCTTCGGCGCTCCACCTCCATAGCTGATGTGACCCGAGGCACCTGCTCCTCTCTTCAGGTGTTCCATCTTGGTGATCCCATCCTCAGGAAGCTAGCACTGGAGCAGATACGACTCCCAGACCAGCCTAATGCCTTCAGTAAGTGCACAGCAGGATAAGTAACGGCTGCACTAACTACTAACAAGCCTGGAATGATAAAAAATTGAATGGGCCTGTTATCATACTCATCAACTCATCACAGCTTTCAAAATCAAGGCACCTTGTTGCACCACAACATGATTTTACAAGACAAAAAGCGAACTTTAACCTAAAAGATTGAAAAGGCAACAATGGCAGGTCATCTTAAGATAATGCTCCCTCTCTCTTCCTCACAGAAAAGAAATGTTTCCTTTTCTCTATGAGGCAATCGGACATGTGTTTAGTTTGCATTGCCTTTGCATCTTGGGTGCTGAAGTCTACAAATCTACAAAGCAGAGATACCTGGAAGGCAGGTAGGTGTCCATAATGTCCTCTTCACTAAAAGCGACTCAATAGCATCATGATAATTGGTAAACAAGCCACTGATTTTGTTCTTTCTTAGAATGAAATTATAGATCTTCATAACACTTAACGTTACAATCAACCTACAACCACTGCTGACACTCCTGTAACGTTATTGAAAGTTGACCTGTGCTAAGGGAAATGGTAATAAGGGCATTTGAGAATAACTACTAATTCATCCACTTATATTTCAGCTCTTCTGGCAAATGTGAGTGCAATATCAGCCATCCAGTACTTGAGGCGTTATAAGCGTTATAAGACTGCTGAAGATGAGCCGTGATCCAGCAATGGGATTCGTTTTTTCAAAAGGGGCCAGAACAAGGAAATCATTTTTCACACATTCGATAACTTCAAATCCACAGATAACTCCAAATCCACAGAAGTGCTGTACAATCATGTACAGTTTTTTAAAAATATAACTTTCTTATTTTATCTCAAGGATTCCCAGAGAATAATATAAAGTGAATCTGTATCTGCATTTACAGTGGAAATTGTATGGTCGCAAGTGTAATTTCCATGTAGAAGGTTGATTTGGACCACATTACAGCAGTGTATGAGGGTAAGGTTGTGTGTCTGTCGAAAATGTTCAGGGTATGTCTAAGGATGCAATGTCAAATAAATGAAACACAGATAATAATGTCTGAACTACATTAATATATAATTAATATAAATATTAATAAATAATTCTATATAATAGAGTTTTTACAACCAAGGTTCCTGACATTGGTTGTAAATCCAATATTGGTTTGTACACAAGGTCCAGGGAATATAATTACAGGAGATGATTGTGTCCAGATTAAAACATAGCTGGGCAAGCTCCAAAAAGACAAATGAATGTTTCTGACTGATGAGTGGTTTTCACTGATCAATCTTTGTAGTCAATGACAGACTTATCTGATGGTTGAAGGTAACTTTAAGGTTGATGTGTAGCTGGAAGGTGTTACAAGTGATTTTAACTGGCTTTATAAAGCGTATGTTTTCAAGGTAGCAGGCCAAGGTTGTGATGTAAGAAATGCTTAATGGGTGTCTGGATATACTGTAGGAAAGACAAGTGAGTTATCTGCCTTGTTATCTGTTTTGCTGAAGGTTGTTAGTGGTTTTATCAGAAGACTAGTGTGTGATTGTGAGAAACAATACATTTATACTTGTGTCTTTACAAATTGTCCCCTTAGAATTATAAGGTTGTCATTTTTTTCAAAACTGAGTTATTGAAATATTCTTATTCTGTGCCAACTTCATAAGGCGAGGTGAGGTGTTTCTTGAAGCTGAATGCGTTTTTGGCTTGCTCCACTTATCAATATAACTCTATGGAACGCCAAGGAATTTGAAAATTCAATATCTCAGAGCAACTAAGAATGCAGATATAAGCCTATAATTCCAAGGGGACAAGCTATATTGACATTTGTGCCAATAATTGTTATTCAACTGTGAGTGACTCAAACCCTTTCGGACATGTTTTCTTTAAGATTTATGGTGACTAAATTGTGACAAACAATGCATTTACATGTGTCTCAACAAATACAATGACATTTGTGTGCACAAATATGATCAAATTATGGGCAACAACGCAAGAGCACCCATGTGTTGCTTGAGATGTATGTTGACTGAAAATAAATACGTAACTGCGGAATCACTTCTTGTTTTAAGTTTGATTTTTATTGATCACGTTATGACGCATCAAGAAATTAGGTATGACAAATAAATCTTATTTGTAATGTATTTTAACAACCCTCTTCCAAACCGTGTCTACTTTCAAATCACATTATTTTGAAAGAACAAGAAAGGACATGTATTAATACTATGGTAAATTTAGCTTTCAGAAATATAGTTAAGAAAGCAGGAAGAGCAAGGGAAGACAATACAGTATTGGTGACATGCCATGTTACGCACAGGTGAACTATTTTTATATCAAAAATCCATTATTGTAATATTTAGTCATATTTAATATTTCCTCAGTTAATATATTATTTTATACATATATTATTTACAATCTCAAAATCTGGTCTTCACAACATACAGGAGGTCTCTATAAACGCAGAGACCTGTCTATAGTGTTATACTTAGGGAGTTTGGACAGCACCTTTGACTCTAGATACATTTCTCTCTACTGTGCTTCTTACATGATAACAAAGTTAATTCCTCACCTATGAAATCTGAGAGTAATATTCATGCAAGGAAAATAAAGCAGGACTAGAGTTTTGGAGTTAACACTGTACAGTAAAATATAGATCGAACATGTAAAAAAAAACATAAAGTAAAAACCTTACAGTCTTTAGCACCCTTTCTACATCACAGACATTACAGACAGGATCTCCTAAGTGTTGCATTCCTTGGGGAGTGACCGGGAGGAACAGTGTTGGATAACATACCATGCCGAGCCATATCACTCACTGACCTGGGCATAACATGTGCATGTTCACAGGCATGTGTGTTATGACTGCTTATCCCCCTCTTTCTTTAGACGACTGAAACAGAACAGAAGGAAAACAGTTTTAAGGTATATGGAACAACAACGTTTTATGTGTAAGACATACTACACAACTAGTGATAAGTAAAAATCATTTCACCATCTGCATAATATGATATTTGTCAGTGCAATATAGTGCAATAATGCAACTATCTTCCTGTCACTACCTATCCTATCCTATACTATGGGCTCTGTGCACTAGCTTACTTGAAGTCGGCAAACCAGTTTCCTGTTCGCTGGCATCGCTGTTAACAAGCACCTGAAGAGGAGTGATTCAGTTGTACCACAACGTGTGCTCACCGAAAATCCTTCCCTCCTTATGTTGTGCAGCCACTGCATGTAGGCTGGCATTTTTAGGAAAAAGAGCTAAAATTGCTTTTATAACGGCTTGTAGCCGGGCTGCACACAGCAGTGCTCTTTAGAGCCCAAGGACATTAAGACTCACGTACATCGTATTTCTTAAGTTTTGGTACAACAAAAACAACCAGACACAAGAACAGCTTCTTTCCCTCTGCCATCACTGTACTGAACTGCAGTTAAGTGGGGTCATCCCCTCTTTGGCCATTCACTTACTTATCCCTCACATTACATACCTATCATCCCAATATGCATTTTGCACACATTACATGCATACATTTGCACTATATCTTCTGCACTTTATATCCACTCCACTTCATGTGTACTTGTCTTGATACTATGCCTTATTGTATATTGTATTTTGTATATTATGTTAATATGTTGATATGTGCCTACATGTATATTGTTGTCTATATTGTACATGTCTCTTTATTACTATTGTCTATAATGTTTTACTGTACTACTACATGTATTTGTACTACAACATATCTATTTGTTAAATGTACAGAGAGTTTAACACCTACCGAAGTCAAATTCCTTGTATATGAATACAATATGTATAGTATAAGTATACTTGGCCAATAAAAACTGATTCTGATTCTGAACTAAAACACTCATCTTTAGGTGCTTGTTGACAGCCATGTCAACAAACAGGAAACTGGTTTGCTGACATCAAGTAAGTAGCAGTACAGTACAGTAGTAGCCATATTGACATGAAATAGTAGGGCAAGCACAGGTGTTACTAAATACATTAATGAAGTCTCTTTTCAGTTTAAGTGTAGCAGAATCACAACCTTAATGAAGTCATTAGTAACACCTGGGCCAGCCATATATATTTCATGTCAAAATGGCTGCTGTGAAAAAGGTCCATCAGGCGACCCGTTGAGAGTCTGTGTGACTTTGGCCTAACACGTGTGGTGAATACCGGTCAAATATACTTACCTGTAATAGTCCTCCTGGCCAGGGAGGGGCCCTCCGTGCAGGTGGTGGTGCCCGTGCAGCCACTGCTGCTCCAGCGCCAGCCTCTGCAGCTCGGCCGACTGGGCCTGCATGGCCTGGAGCTGGTGCGCGGCCGACATGCTGGGGGGCAGAGGGCCCTGCAGCTCCCGGGGGTACGCCACACCTGGGGCAACGACACCAAACAGGTAAGTCACTTTGGACTAAAGCGTCTGTCATATACCATAACTGTAACCATAGAGAGAGCAGCAACACACACTGCCGCCACTTCTCCTCTTACTCTTACTCACACACACACACACACACACACACACACACACACACACAGGGTGCACAAATGTATATTGATTTATTTACTCAACTTTTTACTCAATAATATTAGATTACACTAATATTCATATTTCACCCTTAAAAGGAAAAGGCCACATACTTAATGTACAGAGTTTGTACATGGTGGCAAAGTGCTCAGTACGCAGTTCAAACTCAAACATGTAAAGCTGTACTTGGTGGTGACAGAAATGAAATGGTGGCGTACCGAACAGCGGGTGACGCAGCATCTCGTGCTCATGGGGCAGCTCGCTGAGGAGAGCGTTGGGGACAGACCCTGGGGGGTACGGGAAACGTGCAAGACCCGGGCCAGCCGCCAGAGGGTCAACGAGAGGATGCGGCCCTGAACCTAGCAAACACGCACACACACCAACACACACAGACACACACAGCAAACAAGTAAGTTGGGTCTGTAATAATAACCAGCGGCTTCAGACAAAGTTCTACACAACCCGACCAGCCCCCTCATTATTGAATGTACAATACTACGGAGGCCCCAAAGGACCATAGTGCACCATCTTTTTAGAACTGGGAATTTATTTTTAGAGCCCCTTTTGTGTTCTCTTGCAACAGTTTTGTGTTCCATGCCAATTCTTTTGCATTCCCTCGCAATAAGTTTTGCAATGGAAAGCAACAGTATTGCGAGGGAATGCAAAACGTATTGCAAGGGAAATCAAAACATATTGCGAGGGAACACAAAAGAGGCTCTAAACATAAATTCCCAACTCTAAAAAGATCATTCCCACCATGGCCCTTCAGGGGATCCGTCCAGTACACTGTAAGTCAAGGGTCTTTTTGGGAATGAGGGCTACCTGAAGGACCCGAAATCATATGCAAACTTTTTTTTTTCTCTTACTGTGTATGCGTGTGAAAAGCGTGTATGCGTTCCGCTTCCGTTCTTGTTTAAAGAATGAATGGGAAAGGGATTCAAAGCAATTTGTAAGGTATGACCAATATCAAGTTAATGTTACAAATGTATGGCTACATAAATTCTTAAAATGGTTCTGGACTACAATTAAATATAATATAAATACAATTAAAAACTTCACAATGTTGGGTGTTTTTAGAGCGTGATCTGTAGGCGTTTTTTAAAAAGGTGCCCTGCGGGCACCTCATAGGCATCCCGCGGCCAGCGTGATGGAGACCCCTGCTGTAAGTTAAGCTGAATGGTCAGTTTTAGCTACACATCAGCTGTGCAGTAAAGTGTGCTGCTTTCACCTTGTGCGAGCGAGTCCTGCTGGTGCAGGTGGAGGTGTGAGTGGATGTGCGAGTGCTGGTGGTGATGCGGCGTGACGTTGAGCATCTGCAGCCGCGCCACGGGATCGTTGGCGGCCACCGAGGCCATGCGCTCGGCGTGGAGCCTCTCCGCGGTCAGCCGCTCGGCGTAGCTCATCTCGGGCCGCTGGGAGAGCCGCTCGCGCTCCAGCGCCGCCCCCACCGCCGGGTGGAACGTGGCGAACGGGTGCGGCTGTCCGGCGGCGGCAGCGGCGGCCGCCGCGGCAGCCATGTGGGGGAGCGAAAGCGTGCCGTGACGGGCGAAGTGCTCCATGGCGCTGGCGGACGCGGCGGCCGCGTGCAGCCCGGGCGGCGGCTCCATCTCCGGCGGCTTGACCTCGAAGCCCGGCTTCATGCGCTCGCGGATCTCCCTCTCCCGCATGTCGCGCAGCTCGCGCTCCCGCAGCGCCGGGTCGCCCGGGTACAGGCCGGGCATCTGGTAGGCCAGCAGGGGGTCCCCGGGGCCCAGCTGCATGAAGAACGGGTGGCTGCGGTTGGTGGGGGACATCACGTGCGGCCGGGCGTACTCGCTGAGCGTGCGCAGCGCCGGGGTGTCCGGTCCGATGTAGGGGGGCACGGCGGCCACTGTGGTGGGCGGCGGCGGCGCCTCGAAAGGCGGGCGCATGTGGACGTGGGCTGCCACCTGGGACTCCATCACACGGCTGTCCAGAGAAGAGCTGGACGCTCTCTGAGAGAGGGACACAAAATAGGAGATCCAAATGACTGAATATCACAGACAGTAACAAACCAGACGGAGCATTACAGATCATTATGGGTCGCTCCAGTAAGCTAGTGAATCAGACTCTTACGGAAAGCTTCTCCGTGCTCCTCTCTCTCTCCCGCTCTCTCTCCCTCTCACGCTCCTTTTCTCTCTGCCGGGCGTTCTGTTCACTCTCCTTCCTGGACCTTTCTAAGTTTTCCTCTCGCTTTTTGGCCAGCTTGGACGAGGCCAGTGGAGTGAAGAACAGGTCAGTGCGGGAGCAAGAGTTGTAGCCTCGATCAAGAACCTTAATAAACCTGCAATGGAATGGCAAGTACATAATTAACTTAAGACAATCTTTAGCAGCAAACATATTTCTATCTTTCTCACATATTGACTTTTAATGGTCTAAATATGGATTTAGAGTACTGTAATTTCCCAACTTTTAGCCATGGCTTATACATTGATTTTGCTAAATTTCTTTAGCTATGAGGTTAATACACGGGGGCAGTTAATATGGTATTAATATGGTTTTGTTTCTTTTAACTTGCATAAAACACGGTCCTGTGGCTTATACACAATGCAGCTAATACACAGGAAAATACTATAAGTAGGATTTAGTGTTATTGAGTATCATTGTGTTTACCTTGCTGACTGGCTGGCATGAGTGGGCGTGTTGACCACAATGGGCTCCGGCGATGGGCTTCTCCGTACAGGCGGAGGGCTGTCACAGTCCTCACAGGAGTCGTCCATGGGCTCCTCTTTGATGTGTAGAGACGGCATGGTGGCCACAGAGGAGGAGGAGGAGGAGGAGGAGGAGGAGGAGGAGGCGTGGGCAGTATGGGCAGCGTGGGCAGCATGGGCGGCGTGAGCAGCGTGGGCGGTGTGAACGGCGTGGGCGGCAGACTGCAGCGCCGGAATGGGAACGGAGGGACACTGGGAGGCGGAGGACAGCGAGAACGCGGGCGAGCCGGACGAGAGGTCCGGGTGGTGCGGCCGGTGCGGTAGGAACGGGGGGTGGTGGGGGAGGGGTGCGGGCGGTGGGCCGTGGCCAGCCGCCTTGACCAGGTGGCACTGGGCCAGGGGCAGGTGCGCGGGGTGGGCCTGGGGCATGATCTGCAGCGGAGGCGGCTGGGCGCAGGGCGGATGCTGCGCGGGCAGGGAGGCCAGCGGCTTGAGGGCCGGCGGCGGGGGCAGATTGGGGGGGATCTGCAGGAAGGGCGGGGTGGCAGCGGGCATGTGCGGCGGCGGGGGCTTGTGGGAGTGCGGGATCGGCGTGGTGGGCGGCGGCCTGATCTGGACCGCGGAAGGGGAGAGCGGCTGGCGCACGGGGGGAGGGAAGCGGGTGGGGAAGACCTGGCTCTGAGGAGGAGGAGGAGGAGGAGGAGGAGGGGACTGCAGGCCACGCTGGGTGGTCTCGTGGGACACGTGTGATGGGAACGGAGGCCCCTGCAGCAGCTGGAAGGGGCCGGAGATGGTGTGAGTGATCCGCGGCTGCTCAGGGGCGGGCGGCGGGTGGCTAGGGGCACAGGAGACCGGAGGACGAGGAGGGCAAGCTGGGGGAGAGAGCCGCTGCACTGGTGGGACCACGACTCCAGGAGAGGGGCCGCGCTGGCATGGGGCGGGGGCCTGGACAGAGGGCTGGGCAGCGGCGGGAGGCAGAGGCTGAGGCCCTGGTGGGGGGTACGGCGTAGTGGGGGGTAGCACCACCGGCTGTGGCGGTGGGAGAGTCTGGGAATCAGAGTCACTCTCGTTGCCCTGCAGGGGGCTAGGCAGGCTGGGCGAGGAGCTGAGGTTGTCCTGGTCAATGTCTTTGGCATCGCTGCTGCCCTCGTCCTGGGCACTGCGGCTGTCCGAGCTCTCGGCCTCACCCTCACCCTCTCCTTCGGACAGAGAGTCCGGCCCTTCCTGGAAGACCGAAGAGAAAGGACACACATATTTACTCGCTGCACAGTGAGAAGTTATTAATTTCTCTCTTTAAATGAAGTAACCTGCCATGGGCACCCACGCTATCCTGGCCACTAGATGGAGATAGCTGCTATTGGTGCTCTTGCCTAATGACCTAAATACAGGAATTCAAGTAAGACTGGACAGAGACAAGAAGAGAAGGTACAACGGCAAAATATTTCGGCCAAACTGCCTAAATTCATTATCTGTGTTTCCTTCTACGTGAGAAATTCTACTTGTTCTTTGAATCCTTAACTTTTTAATCATCTCCATTATTTTATTGGAGATGACCGCTCGGTAAGAGCGACAAAGGACAGTTCTGTTTCCTCTCACCTGAGTCTTGGATCTTTTACTGGCTTTAGTCTCGTTCTCATCTCTGTCCTGCGTAGTATCCTCTCGTGGACGTTTCACCCCTTTTGTCAGCGGCGTCTCCACTTTACCTTTCTGTATGATTAAAAAAAAAAAACACACATCAGGAAAATATGAACATATCTAGACCAAAACAGCAATGTATGATGAACAAATCAAGTACTGTAGTCCCAGAAATTATTTTTAAAAATGTTAATGAAAACATAGTCCTAGTTCATTTTCGCCAATCCCAAATATGAAACATAGTAGACATATAGAAGAAGCTAATTCTAAAGTTTACATATCCTAAATGAAATGATCATCTACATATTGAGAGTCGCCATTTTGTAGGTGGTAAATAATTAAGAAGCAGACCGTAGTTACCTTATTGGTTTTCGGTGTGTTGTTCTTACTCTCCGCATGAGAGGCTCGGGTTGCCATGGTGGAGGAGTTCTCTCTGCAGGGGGTCTGTCCTCGAGACGGAGGATACTCGCTGGGCGACACTCGCCCGTCAGGGCTCATTCTCTTGTGCAGCTCCTCGTTAGGAGACGTCTTTCCATCAGGGCTCCCGGTCAGTCTCTTCCGACCACTTCTTAGAGAAGACATCTATGCAGGAACACAGGAATTTGAAAGGAATTCATTTACATTTCGTCCTTGCTTATGTTTTGCCTGCGGTGTAAATTTCCAGATATGCCTCATGAGAGGTACTCTACTCTAAAGTAGCCCCGTAACAGAGCGTTTCGACTGAGTAGTTAGCGAACGATTCCTGAAAATAACATAAAATGAAATGCTACATAAAAACACAACTAAATGCACTGGGATTATAAGCTCAGCCTCAGAAGCTCAGCTACTGCAATGTCAAGTGAGATCTGGTGTGAACTCTGAACTGAAATCAAAACAGGAGGAGGAAGAAGAAGACGCACTCTTACAGGTGCCCTGCTTCGCCGCGTCTTCATCCCGTGCCGTCCCCCTGTACCATCCTCTTCCTCCTTCACAGGCTTGAACATGAAGGGGGGGTCCGCCGGTTTTGGGACAGGGGGCAGCCGCCGGTGTTTGTTGAAGTGGGTGTAGCAGGGGGTGCACAGCAGCATGTTATCCCTGCCTCCATTGTGCCAGTCCTTGGATGCTGAGAAATAGGAGTTTGTACAGTGCAAGGGTTAGAGGGTGACAAGAAAGGCAGATTACCACAGATAGGCAGACCTCTCTGACACACACAATAGTAATACCATGTCATCAATGTGCTAGTATCGTCCACAAGCGTCAAATGGCCCTGAATGAATATACTATATATAAGAATGTCCACAAGGTTCTTAGTGGTCCACTCCAGCATTAGAGACATACATCCTCAATTTGAGCCCTTAATTTTGGCCTTTGAAACCCTAATCATGTTGGACATTAGATATTTACCATTTTAGTAATGTCCCAAACATTTGCATCTTGGGTTGACAAAATGGAAAATGTTTCTTGTGAGCTGGAAGTTGGATTTCATTGAAGTACAGTTATCACTGTCCGGTCAGTGGTTAGGAGTGAACTTACTTGTGGAGTTGCAGTGTTGGCAGAAGCTTCCCTTCAGACTGTTCTCGCTGTCCTCGCTGTCCAGGTCATCCTCACTGGCCGAGCTCAGCTCCACTGCACGGGACAAAGACACAACATGATTATTGTTTTTATTTACGCATCTCTTCCCATCAATCTATTCACTTTCACTCGTGATCGTGCTATTTTAGACACAAACACATGTGTGCTTGACTGTCCCACTCAACACTGAAGTCCCTATCACATTCGTTGGGGCTCCAGAAAAAGAAGCCACATATGGATTGGAAGTGAAACAATCCTCTAACACTCTATCCTAACTGTTTGTGCTCCCCCAAAGGCACAATTAGTCTCTACACGCACTGTATCCATACCCTTCAAGCTCAGTACCCTCACAGCTCCCTGTGGTTCCCTTAGACAGACTACAAGACTCTGAACAGGACAGACTGCTACACACAACACAGTCATCTGGAATCCCTTTTGCATGCCTTCCACTACTACCACCTCTATGGGCAAAGCTACATAAGAAATAACATTGTTAACACATGTTGCTGGTTTGCTCTGGTTTCACATTGTTGCTGTTGTCTCACCCCCTCTTCTTACGATATACTGTCCAAAATGCATGAGAATGCTCCACACTTTGAGGCCAGCTTCAGTTCAGTTCTATTATCTTGGTTCTACAGGGTAAACGTGCCTTGTGGTAAAACAAATACAGTAAGCAATTGTAATTCACACATGATATACAAGAACATAAAATACACACACACATTAGCTACGCCGCCTGATGTTCTAAGAAGAAGTACTAATGTTAATCACAGTGAAAACTGATAACCTGACTGTCATATATCTGATTGTAAATGGCCCTCCGTTGAGCTGGTCCACCATTTAGCAGTAAGGCTACAGGAAGCGACAGGATGCTCCAACTCACTGGATGGAGTGCGAGACGGGGTGTTTGCGGTAGAGTTGCGGGTCTTGACTCTGCGTGATGCTGGTTGCCTCCGATGCTGCCGATAAGGTCGCAGACCTGCTGCCTCTGGAGTCTTCTTCCAGTAGTAGTAGAATGTGATCAGTTCACCCTGCATGAAACACAATTAAAAATATGAAATATAAACCCTAACCATAACCATTACCAATAGAACAATGGCAGAGAAAAAACACACACACACATTGGAAATGTCTTTACAAGAGAAGTGACTAAACTGGTCACCAGATATCCCATAATGTTCTGACCAACAGCAACCAGACAAAAGTCTAAAAAAGCTAACCGTTTTTTTGGTAGGCAGCAGCTCCTTCCGAATCCTGAAGAAGTTTTTGCCGTACTGCCGCAGGCCCTTAATGAAGCGTTTCTGGTCAGAGAGAGGATGAAGCGTGAGGCAAGAGACCACATTAAGCTCATGAAGAACCTTTGTGTATCCTCTGAGTCACTACAGTGTAATGGATGAGCTGGCTATAAGAGCAGATGGATATCTCCAGGCAGGAGTCTCACCACTTCGTCCTCAGACCAGCACTTCTCAATCAGCTTGGGCACTGGCTTCTTCACCAAACACTGAAGGGCCTTTGCAGCATCGTAGTGGCTCTCATGAAGCTAGACAGAGAATATGAGCGACAGGAAAGGTGCAATCAGAGGGAGAATTCAATGACAGGACAATGAACAGAATATTTTCTCCACTTAATGAATTATCCTGCGTTATCCTTAATGGTTTGCTTTATTTTACTTCTGACAGAGCAGTGTGTCCTTCAGCAGACTGATGTGAGTGTGTCCTTCTCATACCGTATTCAAAGCGTTTAGTGTCGTATCATCACGGGAGGCTGCCAAGCAGCCGTCTTCAGTGGAGCCGCCATCACACATGCCTGCAAACGCTGCCATGCTCCTAGTGTGGAGAGGAATACATGGAGGAATGGGTGATCGCTGGACATATAATAATAACAACAAAAACAATAATAATACATTCCATTTTTCAAAGCGCTTTTCTAGACACTCAAAGATGCTTCACATGTTTCCACACAGATACATAAGTTACAAAAAAACACACAAGGTATATGGACAAAGATACACAACCAGGAAACCCACAAGGTACATATAGACAAAGCAAAAGACAAAACTAGAGAGGTGGGCAATGAGAAAAGAAGGTCTGGGGGAGTCAATTAAAAAGTGAGTTTTGAGTGCCTGTTTGCAGGATGGTAGGGTGTTTTGATTGGTTTGATTGATATGGAGATGGAGTTTGATGTCACATTAACGGTGAGGTAGGTTGAGGATTACATGAGGACTAAAGGCCTTACCTGGCCGCTCTCAGGTACATGAGTAGGTCACAGTCGTTGACCCCAGGCATCCATACCAGCTCTTCAATCTCAGTCACAGCCTCAGCAACAGGAGTGGGAAGTGGCTGGAGTTCTGGAAGCTTGGCCTGGAGATATATAACATGAACATGTTATGGCTTAAAACTGTAGACGAGAAAGGTGACATGGTTTTAAAGTTCCATGTTTGGACAGTCAATAATGATACAGTTATGATGAGCAATGATTTACAATTTCAATAATCAATTTCACTCTATGGTTTCTGTCCATGTTATGATTTCATTACAAAATACTGAAGCTCATAATAGACGAGTTCAGCGTAATATCTTTTCAGTTGTTATTGAAGAATTGGCATTTGTTAAAACACCGACAAAGTTATCTTAATTCACTTAAACATACATGTAACTATATAAAGGAATTCACAGGACAAAGCAACTATGCTTACATTACCAGTCAAAAAAGAGCCAAGGTCAAAGTGGTAAGATCTTGTGGTACATCTTCTATATGCATCCTTTTATTTCGTTGTATACCTGTACTCTCATACTCTGTGTGTGACAGCTAGATATGTACTCAGTGTCACAAACAAAAACTCTGTGCTGTGTCTACCCATCTTTTTAGTCAATCTATGAAGTGGATACTTTCAGTTCATCCAAAGTGTCTGAGTATACCTTCAAAAGGGTAACATGAGATTCGGAAGTGTATCCTTGCTTTATGGGAATGGAAACCTATACATGCCAGTACAGACATGTATGCTATACTATACTATATCTGACATGCTGTCACTGATGTCTCATAGAAGCTCTGCTACTAACCTGGTGGCTTGGTCCCACTCTGATCTCGCCCTGTGTGCTGTTCAACTGCCTGCAATAGAAACAAGTCCACATATCAGAGGTGCCAATAGGATTTTTTCTTAAATATGAAACAGTACAGAATGCCCTATATGTTGACAGTATATCATGTGCAGAAACACACACAAGCATACACTTCCCTTGACAATATTTAGTGGTCTTTCCCCCTCAACTTACATACAAGTTAATATACAGTACATACAATAGACATGACTCCATAGTTCATTTAACATATTATGAAACTACAAAAAGGGCATCTCCCATTTTTTTAATTCACTCATGTTTTCTAATACTCACAAGATACACAAGAAAGCATACTGTGATCACGCTGAAATATATCAAATAAAACGTAATGCACGTCCATGCAACAGCATTATACAGACAGGTGCCCCAGTATGAGAATTTGAATAAACAATCCTTAAGTGGCTCTGTAACACAGCTGTAAACTGTGCTCCAAAACATGAAGGCCTATATTATTCATGCAATGTTTTGAATCTGATTAATCAGTAAGGCTCAGATTTACCATGAACACTACAATATGCTTACTCAATCCTGACATCTTGAATTTCCCCTGGGGATCAATAAAGTATCTATCTATCTATCTATCTATCTATCTATCTGCTTTTTCATTAGAGTGCATACTCGAGAGTAAAACGGCTTGCATGTCAAAAAGAGGCTTTAGAATGACATTGTGCAGACTACTTTTTTGCAAGACAGAATAACACCCTTGTGAAGTTAGTTCAGAAGACTAACTGGCTTAAGGAATGAAGAAAATAATTGTGTAGCAATATATGCAAATGTAATGGGGACCAGTGTAATTAAAAGTCTTTAATGCAACGTTTCATAATACACTGGTAGATATGAGATATCCATGTTCCAGTTCGGTAAGTACCACGATATCCTTGTTGATACTATGTAGGCCACCACCTTGTTTTCATACATAGCAGGTCAAGATATGATGCTCCTTTGATGATATAGGCCAAATAGGCCGGCAATAATTACAGAAAATACACAGGCGTAAAAATATCCCAGTATTTGAATCATCACGGTATTTGAACAGGAACTTAGCCATGTTTTAGATCCAATAACATACAGGGTATTTCCATATGCATCTGTCCAGCAAACAATTTGTTCAAGTAGGCCTATTGCCCTGCTGACTAGTTTTGTGGAGGTCACAAATATAGTATTATTGCGTGTTTACCTAGTAACCCTACAGCCTATAAATTATGAGGAATCTCTGAATTTCAACATTGGAGTAACAATGCATTTCACATTGTCCAAAAAGTGTGATTGGGTATAATTCCATAAGACAGGTATAGTTAGTGGTGGGGCAGATTTTATAACTCTAACGACTTGACTCTAACAATGGTCCTAATTTATCCCTGTCCACACAACAGGTCAAATAAACTGTCAACTGTTTGTGTTCTTTACAAAATAGCACATCCTGAACCCAATGTCTGATATGAACACAATCATGCAAGGTAAATCAGATGCATGCTGCATAGGGAACAATTACTATTTATCTGATTGCCACAGGATCACAATTCTGTCATTCACTCCACTTAATTTATTAAAACTCACTTCAATGTCCGATACATCATTACCTTAAATATGATAACCTTCAAAGTATGTGATAAGGTCAAATAATGAATTATTTTCCTTCAACATGAATAGGCCTATATGCAAAAAGGCAATTGGTTTGCAGACATCCACAAAAAATATAGGCCTACATGCAAAAAATAGACATTTGCAATTGTCAATTCTGCTACAACTGAAATACTACTAACTATAAAAGAATAAATGCTGGCTAACTGCTTTCCTACAAAATGAAAATCATGAGTTGAAGCCAAAAACCGTATCTGCCAAACCCATATCTTAACCATCTAATCGCAATAATCACTCTAAAAGCCCTACTACTGTAGTATTTAATATGCAAATCCCGCCCACTAATATAGAGTAACCAATCCACACACAGTAACATCGTTCCCTCCAAAGGTTACATAAATCGGGGCTCAAACCCTTCTTCAAACAAATCAATCAAATCGACGACGCAACCAGCTGAAAACACCCAGAAAAGTTGTATTACGGGCGTTGGTGGCTGTATTTCGTCAGTTTAAGGCTGCGCTTAGCTCTCCACAATACAGCCCACTCCGGAAAGGACCGACAACACACATCGTTTTTAAAGACAAAAATAATAAGAAATTGTTAACACCTAAACACATCGATGACAGCTTCATCTGCAAGGCAACATAAATGACAGACGTGACACTATTACTATAGCAATATAGTCTATATACTGCTTCGCTTCCAAAAGCCTGGTCTTCTGGCCTTGGCTAGTAATATGCAGGCAAAACAAGCTGTCAAGTAGGCAGCCACAAATATTTGCACTAAAATGCCGAAGTACGCTTAAGTATGAGTTCATGCAAGAGGCATTTAAACGACACATCCGATAAGAAAAAGTAAACAAACCTTCGAGGACTGAACAAGTCGTCCATGTCGAAGACTCTGTCGTTAGTGTTGTCAGTTTGTTTAGTGCAGCGAGAGCTTAAACTATGCTATTCCTCTATTTCATACCACTCAAAATGGAGGATACGCTGACTATTTTCCCGAGCTCATGCAATGACCTCAGTCCTCACGCACAGCCTACTAAGATCCCCTTTCTACAGGCATAACTGAGCATGTGCCGCGACCACTGTAATGGGATCATCCCTGAATATCCGGCCTCACCACGAAGAAGAGCTCACGCATCGCCGCTAGGCATAACATACAGAAGCCTGTGCAAATACAGAGAAAAACGAACGCAGGAACACGGAATGGCGACAACCATTCAGCTTCGTAGCGTAGGATTTTCCGCAGGCAGGGCATTTCATTATAGCCGACACCGTACGCCCTCTGGGTTATATCGCATTAAAAGTAGACACTGCTTGCTCTGACGATGCATGCATGTCTATACGATTAAAAAAAAAAATAATAATAAAAAAAAATAAAAAAAATAAAAAAAAATATATATATATATAAATAATAATAAAAAAAATTAATCGTGTATATATATAATATACAAATAATTGCTCTAGACTTTAATGTATCTTAGTAATTCTATGCGTAATGGATATGATATTGAAAGTTATATTTTCTCTATTATGGAGAGACACTTTAACAATGACAGTGAAAATAAAAATTCTCTGACAATTTAGTAACGGAAAGCGTCAGTAATATTCAAAATGATTAAAAAAGGAGCCATAACTGACAGTTCCATAAGGACGTTTTATTCAGCCAATTAAACCCAGTGCCACAGGTCATACACTAGCCAATATTTTAATTTCCACAGTATTACTTATTGTGTACACAATACATTTCTTTTATATTAAAATACAATATAATTGATTATTTATTACATTCATTGCATCACTAGCACATATCCTGGGCCCACAACAATGAACCAAAGGCAATGCCTAATTGCAGCAGTGGTTATACACCAAATGGCTGAGTTGATACCAATCAGTCTGAAGTTCTAGTCGTCACACACTGCCATAATGACTGATAAAAGTGCTATAACACATGGTCAGTACTACAAAGTCCCCCGTTCTACACTGAGGTTATTACAGTTTTACAAGAGATTATCCTGCATTTAGACCAGAGGGTTTCTGAAGTTTTTTCCAGCAAAGCGGGCCTTGTCCCCCAGTTCTTCCTCAATTCTGTTTAATGGGAATAAGAAAAAAATAATATTAACACAAATAATTAAAAATGCCATGTACATAATGTGTGCATGTAATATGAATGATTGGAATTTAATGTGTATACTGGCTTCAAATACTGGCTCTTATTTTGAAACTGCTATGCTGTACAGTAATTCAGTGTAATCAGGAAATATACCAGAACAAACCTGAGAATCTGGTTGTATTTGGCCAGACGCTCTGAACGGCAAGGAGCACCGGTCTTAATCTGGAAAAGAGGCAAAAAGCTTAGCGTAGGGTTCCTTAACCACTGGATTAAATAATGGATAAAAATTGTACGATACAGTACATTTGTATAATGACAGAAAACGCTGATACATGCATGACGTATTATTTTTAATGAAACACATCAACTTTATGGGAAGTGGATTAGACCTACCAGTTAGCCTATAGCTCAGTTTTAGCTACAGGCCAGCTATAGGCTAATTGGTCCAACCCACTTCCAGTGAATTATGCGAAGATAGGCTGGCGGTGTCAGACTAGGTTATTACACACAGAGAGAAGAGAAGACTGTGCATCCTCTTATCCAACTCTGGGGTTGTCTGCAAATTCCAAAAAAGTTGGCATGTTCTTTTAATGATGAACACTGCTACATGGACATGTAAACTCACCTGGCCCGTGCAGAGGCCAACCACCAAGTCAGCAATAAAGGTGTCCTCGGTCTCTCCAGAACGATGGCTGACCATCACCCCCCAGCCACTGGACTGTGCCATCTTACAACTGTCGGGGGGGAAAGGGCAGATTCACTCACTCATTCTAATGTCAAATAACTTTCAATATGACCAGAAACGGTGGGTTTGTTGTCAATTTTGAGGCAGAAAATCATTTTTGAAGGATGAGTTTAGCACACAGAGGCTTGCGAAGAAGTACAAAGATGATATTAGTAGAGGTACAGTATGTCACTCAAACTGAAGCTTCACGAGTCAATTGTGATTGGTTACAACCAGATAGATGTCACTTTAAACATTAAAAATAAATATACCATACTGTACATTAAAAAATATATTAAACATTACAGTGTAATAAATGTGCCTATTAAATTCATTAATGTGCATAAAAGACCAAATACATACGCCTGCATGGACTCGGTGACTGTGCCGATCTGGTTGACTTTAAGCAAAAGGCAGTTACAGGCCTTCTCCTCTACAGCCTTGGCAATGCGCTTTGGGTTGGTGACCGTCAGGTCGTCTCCCACTATCTGAATGTCGGTGGTGCCCGTCAAGTTGGACCAGGCAGCCCAATCATCCTGGTCAAATGGGTCTTCAATGGACATCACTGAGGACCAAGACAAATGTAGTTATTCTCTTGACTTGTATTAATTACTTCAATGGACCGTAGGGCACATAAGTTACTCTTTTTTTATTTTTTATTTTTTACACAGAAACAATAATCAGCCTAGAATAATTTAATGGCAGTCACGGCAAACAGGAATTTTGCTCAATTTCCCCCTTGGTAAGGTCAGGACACTCTTGTAAAACCATTAATCATGTCAATCAATACATCAAAACAACTCAGTTTATGAAAACTTCACAAAACTTGTATGTATAGGATGTATATCTGACAGCAAAATTATTCATCCTCAAGCAGTGTTCTGGGGGTATTCCAGAAAGCAGGTTTACTGGCTTAACTGGGTATGTTAACAAAATGATCAGGCTCTGTAAGTCACTCTGGTAACATAGGCTCTGAACTTAACCTACAGGGGGTAGGTTTTGTTCAGGTTATGTTCGGGTATTTAAGTACATGTTCAGCCAGGCCGCTGTTTTGACACTTGTCACACAATGGCATTTCCTTCTGAGGAAGGTCCGACTGACAAAGCAGCACAAATCATCCGTGCTATTCACCGTGAAAGGGTGATAAGACCACGACATATCCTTTCTTTTCCAAACAAGTTTTTGTGAGAGCACTACTTGAAAAATATTCTCCATCCCTACATTTCTAACGTTACACATTGCGGACAATTAGAATAGAATAGAATAGAATAAAATAAAAAAATACATCTTTAATGTAGCCCACACCATGGTGGGCATTTGTCTTTGGCTCACCAGACATAGCCTAAGACAGATGGACATACAGACAACATATCAGACACATTGAAGATATCATTAAAACAGTAAAAAAGGGAAAAATCCCTCTCTGACTGGGAGTTTTTGTACAGTGTAGACGCAGAGCATATCAGCAAAGCAACTGTTTGTCGGTGGGTAAATTTTTGCCTTGCACTGTGGTTCCTGCGCAACTTAATTTGTTTTCCTGTCCACAAACCCGCGAGGATAATTAAAGTGTAGTTTCACCAACTGGCAGGTCATCATCACTTACTTGAAGTTTTCCAAATTTGCACTGAAAATATATTTGCTGGTGAGCTTTCAATTAATGGGCTTTGCGTATTTCAGGCTTTCCTAACATCATCGGCTCCATGGATGGGATGCAAGTGCCCATTAAAGAGTCATCCATAAACGAGGCAGATTATGTCAATAGGTTTCCACAGCATACATGTCCAAGCAGGCCAGATGGATAGGCCATAGGCCACTTCTATTTTTGGATGCTCTCTTAATGGTGTTGGTGTTTAAAACACATTTTTATTTTAATAATTGCCAGATGATATGTGACGCGTCAAATCTTATCATAAATGGGCTGAGTCAATACATGATGCCAGGATGTACCGGGAATCTAATTTGAGCAACACATTTCAACAGGGTGTGTTAGGCCTATACCTTATTGGAATATTATCAGATCCACTACAGGCTAATTAATGCATAGGCTCTAACTTGTGCAATATGTGCAATTACTACTGGGGGATAGAGGATACCTATGCCTTCCGACACTCATCAACCCGTAACCCTGATTCTGATGCTGGCCCACAGCACAACTGCAAAATAGAAATGACATTGGGGATTCTCAAGGAGTCTATGACCCAGTCAATCTGTGACAAGGTAGGCTAGTTTAACAAAGCACCATTCAAAGCAGTCAATACGTAATGTCCACTGAATTATTTAATATATTGTGCTTTTGACATTAATTGGCCATCCTAAACTTACGCATTTACACGGTCAGTTAGGCTATTCTCTGCAAAGCAAGGTCTTGTTCCTTGGCAGACGCTCAAGTATTGCTCTTTTTTGTTATTACAGTTCTCCCATCCTCGTAAGCCTAGAGGAGAACTACTCCGTCTCTGGAAAATACGGTGCTCTTCATTCCGCTGGTTTCACTCATGGTTTTGACTCTCAATAGATGATGTCTTTATACATTCGCCGCGAACCCGCACAACTCTAGGTCAACACGGGGTTGATTGAACTTATTGGTAACAAGTGTTTTGGAATCGACAGCTTGGGTTTAGTCGCTACAGGTTCAGACAACCCAGAGGTTTATCTCAGTGTTTGTTAAACCCGCGACAACCCTTCAGAGCGTTACACAACACAACAACAATCCTTTTTGACAACAACATTGCTGAAATGTGCCATTTAGTTTTTTAGCAGACTTAATCAGTTCCAAATCAGCAAATTAGGCTGTTGATGATGGTTGTAAAGTGTATGCCGTAAAATTGTAAAGTTTAGTTAGTTAGCTTGGCAGTTTTAGATCAAAACTCCATAAAGCTGCTATAACATTCACTTTATAGTTCAAACAGCTATGTTAATCATGCTAACAATTAAAAGTGGCTGGGCAGCATATGCCACTGGCCTATGAGGAGAGCCATCTGGAGATTTTGGGAGAGAGGGAGGTAGGCACCTGGGTAATCCTGCACAAAGCTTTTGTAGAGGTCAGCCAGCTCATCAGGGGTGATGTAACGGCTAGGGTCATCGGGAGACTTGAAGTCCAGATCATACTTCCCATCCCTGTAGAACTCAGACGCAGCCACGTCCATTCCGATGACAATCTCGTCAGTGTAGCCAGCCTTGCTGATGGCGTTCCTCAGGAGCTCAAGTGCTGATGGACACAGAAACGATAAGTGACCCCAAACAATTAAAGATCATATGTACAGTATTTTCAGGTTCATAGTTTGGCTTATCATATGTGCTTTTCGAGTCCTAAACCAGTACTTCTGGTGTGCTAATTGATTCTACAAATTTGAATGGACAACAATTTAATCATGACATGCCATGTAACAAATCCAACTGCGCTGCAATAACCCTGTGGTTTAAATAATACTAAACTAAAGAGACACTCCTCTGTCTCTACCTTCTTTGTTCTCCAGGATG
The DNA here is from genome assembly GCF_046254945.1 of Alosa pseudoharengus. Classification (NCBI taxonomy): domain Eukaryota; kingdom Metazoa; phylum Chordata; class Actinopteri; order Clupeiformes; family Clupeidae; genus Alosa; species Alosa pseudoharengus. The sequence continues at coordinate 12,615,114 of NW_027468837.1, read as the reverse complement.
TTTGGGGCAAATCCTCCCTCATCCCCCACATTGGTAGCATCCTGGCCATACTTGGACTTGATCACGCTCCTCAGGTTGTGGTAGACCTCAGCACCGATGCGCATAGCTTCTTTGAAGCTGCTGGCCCCTACAGGCAAGATCATGAACTCTTGCATGGCCAGCTTGTTGCCAGCATGGGATCCTCCATTGATTACATTGAAGGCCTGAAGAGAAGACAATCCTTTACCATCATTTACTTTTGGACCATTTTATTTAAAATCAGACAATTAACAGTGACCTTAGAGTTGCTGAAACAGTTAGCATAGTAGGTTAGGGTGACCAATTTTAATGACTGCATACAATAATAAGTAAGTACAGTAAGTAAATAAATAAGTAAATAAAATCCCTGCACTGGCCTCGGTCCTATAGTCTATTCTCAGAGGCATTAAGAATTACAGCTTATCACATTTGAAAATGTATAAAAATAAGCACAAGTTTTAAAACGGACTTTAGCCTTTTGATCCTTGTGGCGTTAGGAGAATAAAACAGTTCAGTTAGGCAAGCTGTATTCATCACTTCTCTGCCCCCTTCTTTGCCCTCTCTAATGAGGCTAAACACAGGCTTGTTGTGCCTGACCTGGGCCTGACTTGGGCCAGTCTTGCTGCCAAAGTTTCAACAAACCACAATACTGCCATACCAAGGTCAGGAGTGGCACTAGGGCTGAAACGCTTCATCAAGTTACTCGAATAACTCGATTACAAAAATTACTCGAGGCAAAAACCCTGCCTCGAAGCCTCGTTAAATTCCTATGACGCGCATAGGACGCGCACCGTTTTGGGATCATTACATACTCAAAAAGGAAAAGAACAAGCATCCGAACCTAAATATCCACTCCATGCTGTTTCACCAAGCGTCAATAAAGTAGGCTAGGCTATTTATCAATCTATTTAGCCTATCATCTATCTACGTAGCCTATAGCCTACATTGATGTTAATCACATACTGTATTTGTAGCGATGTCATGATAGCTTGTTTAGCTTTGATGTTTTTAAGTAAGTAAACGTATTCACGTTCAATTGCAAGACAGCATGCCTAAAAAAGAACCCCTCACACACATGCATGCACCCTCATCTTTCCTCAAGCACCGCACGCGTGCACACACACACACACACACACACACACAGGTTGCTAGGTTACCATAGCAAATAGGCTCACCCCAGAAATGATTTTTTAGTAGCCTAATGGTAAAATTATTTGTTAGTAGCCTAATGGTAGGCTATTTTTTAGTAGCCTAATGGTAAAATTATTTGTTAGTAGCCTAATGGTAAATGCTGCAGGTGTATAAATCTACATAAAACAGATATTTATGTTGATGTCAGGTCTAGATTACAGCATGAAACTTGTTGTAGGCTACATATTAATACATTAAATTGCTTTCCCTCTTCTCCCTCCCAGCACTTCACAACATAGTATAGGCAGCTTTGTTCGCCCAGCTAAGTCATGCACATTTTACAGAGAGCATTTTGAACATTATTTAATTGATGGCACTGACACTTAAAAACACTAAATGGGTAAATTGCAATAAATGGGCTTAGTTTTGTAGCCTAATGTTGGAGTTAGAATAAATACCTCTGTGCCAATTGCGTGATCATTTTACAGCCATGTCATTTTCGTTATGGATTATGTGTTTTGGTTGTTTAAAAATGCAAAAAAAAAATTATCCGATTAATCGATCGATAAAGTGCTAGATTAATCGATTACAAAAAGAATCGATAGCTGCAGCCCTAAGTGGCACCAGATTATTCTTCAGCCAATAGATATATATATATATATATATACACAATTGTATTTATGCTTGTATGTATATGTGTGATATATGTTTATATTATTAATTGCTGCTGTAACACCATGATTTCCCTTTGGGGATTTATAAAGTAATTTGTCTATCTAGGACACTAATCATCATTGTCTACTTTTAAGCCCCTCTCCCCACAAGAGACAAAAGCCATTTCTGAAATGTTGTATGTTGAACTTACCGGCACAGGCAAAATGACCTCTGGGTTTCCAGCAAGGTCAGCGATGTGTCTGTACAAGGGGACACCCTTCTCTGCAGCACCAGCCTTACACACAGCCAGGGAGACCCCAAGGATGGCATTTGCCCCAAACTTGGCTAGATATTAAAAAAGGGTAAAAGCACACCAAACACATCAAAAGAGCTTCAACAACATATGTACAAATTATAATTAAGATATACCCAAAGACAATAAAAACAAATCACATTCTTCTTCCCCATTTCAACAAAACGTACACTTATTTTCGGTTCCATCCAAGTCCAGCATCATCTGGTCGATCTTCTCCTGCTCCACCACAGACACTCCCTGAGTGGGAAGAAAACGTTTGCTTCATTTCAGTGGGTACAGAATTCTTGCTCAAAATCCAAGACTATCCCCTGATCTATCAATTGATCTATCCTCCGATTAGTCTGACCCAAGTTCAAGCCGATGGGAATAGCTGAGAAAGGAGGACTGAGAAAGCACAAAGAGCATGAAAACCAATTAGTTTATTATGCATGTTGACGTTCCTACCTGCTCGACAAGATAAGGCCCAATAGACTGATTGACATGCTCAACTGCCTGTGAAACACCTGCAAGATGAAAAAAAGAAAAATCAGTGCTGTTATTTATTTAAACACAGGAGAACAAACACAGAGTGCCTCAGGATCCATCAACAAAACAATGCAAGGTGAAGAAGACACAACTGTGATGAGCTCGGTCATACACTCAATGATATTGTCTGGAACATCTGAATTTAGGTTTTGGATTTATTTGAGGACTGTAGCACAACATAATACAGATGTATGTTTTGCCTTGGAAAAATTCTTACAATTTAAGCATTAAAGAATCCTGTTATGAAAATGATTTAGCATAAGTACCATCATCGGAGGTGTTTTAGATGTCACATTCAGACAAGCACTTTTCTAGTGACAATTGTGCCATTACATAAAACAATAAAACTCTATCATAGAAATAGAGTATTTGAATGCAAAAACCATGCTTACTTGTAGAAGTATATGAAGTTAATCACTACCTATTATTTAATGGCTCATTTCTGAACTTTTCATGCAAAACACTGTTTGCAACTTTCCACTGGTGCATAGTAAGTTCTGATGCATACATGTTATGAAATCATAGTAGAACAGCTAAAAAAACAAACATACATTTTTAATGTTAGTGATACCCACTTTTTCAACCATTGCATACAATGCGTACAACAGTGTAGTCTACATGACAGCATGCTACAAGCCACGAATCATAATGGGCTATTTGACCAAACCACACGCAACACATCAGTATGTGTATGAGTATGAAAAAAATAAAAATAAATACAAAATCATGCTCAGTGACTTGCAAATGAACATGCGTCAAATCCTCATTTTGTTCATCGCCACCATCTCAACATCTTCTCTAAAAGATTTCAATGACCAGAGGGTAAAATGATTAGGTTTGTTAGTCTGAACCCAACATGCTGAAATTCTATTCCATTCTCTTCTGAATAGTATTACCTGATATAATGCTGGGACAAAATCGCATTAGCTAATTACAGTTCACTCCTGATGGGTAGAAGGAAATAACAGAACAAAAGTAGTGTGGAGAAATTAATTGGTCATCCAGGACTTCAGGTTTAACTGAAGCAGTCTACTGTAACACACCCAAAACAACCTTATAAATGAAGACTGTGTGTAACCTCAATACCCCTGGGTAGTTAGTGTGGAACCTCAAATGTTTTTGTATGTGAGAACATATTTCCCCCTACAAACTAGGGATGTAAAGCATGCAGTGGCCTGAAAAGTTGTGGGTTCAATACTCTGCATCTACCATTGTGCCCTTGAGCAAGGCACTTGATACCAAGTTGCTCCAGGGACAATGTAATCCCATGAAGTGTAACTCACATTATAAATCACTTTGGATTCAAAGTGTCTGCTAAATGAATCAATGTAAATGTACTTAAACGGTTTAGTGTAATTACATGTACCTTTACACCCCTACTACACACACAAAAACACAAGGCTTTGCAGTGGACAGATGATAACACATACCCTTGCCCAAGTAGCGGCTCTTGTCATTGTCACGAAGCTCCAGAGCTTCATAGATGCCAGTTGATGCTCCGCTAGGGACAGCAGCTCGGAACAGACCTGTTGTGAAAACAAAAATGAAAGGATTAGAAAATTTGCTTTTTACTACAATTATACTTTTCATGAAAATGTTTTAACCAGATATCACTTTTCAAGCATTATTAGGTTGTAAAGAAATTCTCAATAAATTCTAAATTAGAGTACGGATGAAGAGTTATGAATCAAAAGGATCACTAAGCTGTAAAAACCACTGTGATATGCAACACTAAGTTAATCCAAAATTTGCTCAGGATCTGTAAAGGACTAAACAGCCATTTCAGATATACACGGCAGAGATGTTAAACCCCTAGTGCTATATGAACACTAGAAGTCGTTGAACTTGATAAGAGATAACGGTCACCTCGGTCAGTGAAGAGGTCAACTTCCACAGTAGGATTCCCTCTGGAGTCAAAGATCTCCCGGGCATGAATCTTCAGGATAGACATGATTCTGAAATTGCACAAAAAGGAATTGTTTTATCATTAATTTACATCACTTTTACACTAGATTGATTTAACAACACCTTTTTTAAATTTAATGTGTGATCTTAAATGCTTCCACCAAAATTCTATACTATACTATATTATACTATACTACACTACACTATACTATCTCTACTACTAGACTAGGCATAAATATTCTCATTCTTTTTAAGTCTGACATTCTCATGCAAGTCTGGGTCTGGTGAGGTCTACTTTAATAAAGCATTTCTGTCAAGTCCTCTGCCTGAACAGCATTAGCAGAGGACACGCTGTGGGAATCCGTTCGCCTCAAATACCTGGGGCACACTGATCCTTGACATTTAAGTCACAAAAACGTCTCCATAAACCACACAGCTCATAATGTGCAGTTGTTTGTTATGAATGCATTGCATACATCCCTCATTTATGATAAAATACATCCTCAGTGTTCAGCTATTAAAGATTTCACTCTCAGGCTATCTGAGAGGACTAACAAGATAACTGGATTATGATCTGTCAATCTTTATCAGCTGACAAGCTGGGTAGTTACACCACTGGCTTCACGTAGGCTTCCTCCACGAATAACCAGGCCAAGCCATTACTTCAGTTGTCTGATTTTGTATCCCAGGCCTAGAGATGAATACTGGTGAATATAAACCACTGCATTTGTTAATTCAAACAATCCCTTTACTGAGAATGTACTTTGTACTTTGCATGATCTGAGGGGGAAACAACATGTAAATCCATGTAGGGTCTTCACTGCTGTCATTTCGAGTTAACGTTAAAATATCCAGGGGATTCTAGACCGTCAATGATAATCAGTCAAAATGACTATTCGCTTTACATTCTGCACGTCTTGATTCTTTGTTTCGGCTGTGTCGAAACAAGCTGGTTACATTTTAACATCCAGATTACTATTTCATAGCGCGTTTGTCAACTTTGATTGTGAAATTCTAGACTCCCATCCCTCACTGCAAACTAGCACGTGTTCCAACGCTGTGTGACTTCCCCTGTCACAAAGTCTGAGCTGACATGTTACATTATATCATTAGTAGGTCTAAACTCACATCTACTGTAGCAGCTAGTTGTCGTTTTCCCTTTCATGATCAAACCGGTATCTTAAATACGGTTCCTTCCAACCAATTTGGTTTGAAAGAATATTAATGGTTAGGATTTTCTTCAAATCCCAGCATCACTTCATTACTGAACGTAATTAAAACCAAGGTAGTTGATGGTCCAGAGTAGAAATACCAGGCATTCATAATATAAACCTAACGTAACGTTAATATTAAATCTCCATCTCACCAATTTGCAGAGGTAACGTTTGCCAACATAGGCTAACGTTACCGCGACTTTAATAACGTTGGATTAACCGACCCATACTTCTACAAGTGGCAATGTGACTTTGTTAAAACAATATTACAATTAGCATTAATTTCACAAATAGTTTAAAAGACATAATAAGTAAAGAAGTAATGTATTACCGTTTAAGACGAGAGACGACCGTCAAGGTGAGCAGAGAAGCGGTGTACGTGCCAGACTACTTGTGAGCAGGACTGTAAGTAGCTACCTAAGTAGTATTAGCAGCTAGTTAGCAGACCCCAGCTAAGACACGGAAGAGGCCTAACCTCCCCTTCACTGCCACCTAGCCTGATGGTCCAGTTATGCCATATTTTAGGTAAACCTGATTTTGTGGGTTATTTTTTTATTTTTTTGCTGTTTCTTGTTGCCAAGAGGTTAGGTAACTCAATAAGATTAGAGAGGATGCCCGGTGATATTCCTTCCCTCGATAAGCCTTTCTTTTTCAATGTGTTGAATATAAGGCGAGGCACTACAGGTGGGTAAAACAATTAACTAACTTAGCTGATATCTCTGAAACTTCCCCAGTTGATTAACATTAAATATGAAAATGTAGGCCTATTAATTAGGCATGATCTAATTAAATATGTGCTGATTTGCATAAACTTTTTTTAAAAAGCTTAAATCTGAACATTAGATAAACCCAGGTTCAAAATTACTTTTTCATTGTGTTGATAGGAGTCTTTGACACAGGTATTATGTCGGGAATGGCGAGTATGTAAAAGTTAATTAATGATCACAAACGTTTAAATGATGATAGTGGGTTTAGGCATGTGATAATGTGTAGTGGGCATAGTCTGAGCGAATTATCCTAGAAAAGGGTCAAAGGTGGAAGTAAATACAGCAAAAGCATATTTGGTATCATTTGAATCGTAATTTTCTGTAGATTAAGCATTTTTGGTGCCTACAGCGCAGATTTGTAGGCTACCGAAAAAAATATATAGGGCTTTGAATGGAGCATGGCACAATGAATTTTTTTTGGGTATGTTAGTACATCTTGATATTAGCTGATATCTCTTAAGCCAATTAAAAGATATTCATCAAACTTGGTCTACTTACCCACTATAAGTTGTCAAAGAGCTGGCAAGACAATTTAGTTCTTGAGGTCAAAGGTCAAGCTTACAAGGAGTCACACAAATAACTCACATGCAGTATTTGGTTCATATCTCCAAAAGCAGACTGATGGATCTTCATTAACTCTAGTACATTTATTGTCTATACAAGTTAGATGAACTTAGGGACTCAGGGCCATGGGGTCAAAGGCTAAGGTCAGTTTCATCCCCTGACATACAAGGTTATAGATGGTGGAGACATGCTAATCAACATGCCATGTTCAATTCAATTACTGTAAATATAGCCATTTTTTTATGTTGCACAACATAGACTTGGTTGTTTTTGACATGGGGAGTCCCTATCTACAGCACAATGAGTTTAATATCCCTCCTTTGTATATAAGAATCAAGAATCTGATTGCGATTACTGTAGGCAAATGTGCTTAGCAGTTACATAACAGTGAAATACTTCCACTAGCATAGTCATGACCTGACCAATATCTCTTTCAATATTGCCCATGCAGTCCTTTCCACAGTACAAGCAGTGCTACTTCCAGCTGTACATTATCTTTCTGTGCTGTTGTGACTTTCCATAAGTTAGTATGACTGTTAACTGTGGCCCTTACTATTTTTCCCTTCATGGACAAGGTGTTGTCCACTTTCTCCTGGCAATTTCTGTGACCCTGAAGACTAGCATTGTCTTCCAGTTTTGATGTTAGTAATGTGGCATGTCCGTTGTTATCTGTTCAGTTGAAGTTACGGGTGGGCAAAAAATAATATCTAAATATTTTGGAAGATTTTGTAGGTAGATATCAATAATATAATTAAATACGAATTTGTCAATCTCTTAAAAAATGGGATTTAATTGTATGAGTTACAAGCCACCTTATAATTTCTTACAAAGCACATTAAGGGACACAAAGTATTAGGATAGCAGTTCATTTTCTAAATTTTGTTTCTGAAAGATGAGACTGTTGTAAGAAGCAATATTTTCCCCTGGGATGAATATCAGTATTTAGTTGTGCTCAGTACTGTCTTGATTCATTATTTTCCATTTCACTGCAATGGATGATGAGACAGCACTTGAAGAGGAACCTGGCATATGCGCAGATCTTTGCGTTATCTGCCAATGTGGAGGTGAACTGTCATCTTGTAGCACTGGCTTGCAAAAGCTGATTTACTATAGCATTGCTATAGGCACCAACACATTTTTTAAGGGGTGGTTCAGGATTTTGGACAAAAGGCCTCATTTCCAAGTTAGCATGTGTGATATTTATCAGTGGAGACCATTTTCAACACGTTTCATCCAGTCCTTCTAGTTGCAGAGTTCGCAGGTGCTAAGCTGGCGCAAGTCATCAGTATGTGTTAACCTGCCACTAAAAACAGTCTTACCCACTCCACAGTACACCCATGCAAATACGTTATAACGGCAGACAAATAAATTATAACGGCAGACTGTCGATGTAATTGTCTGTGTTGATAGTTTTATTTCTAACATTATTCTATCCTTGCATTTCAATGATTGCATAACATTTTGAGGGACTAGTTTCTTAGCAGTGGTTAGTAGTACTGTGCCGAAAAGTAAACAGAGAAGCGCACTCCAATAAGGATACTGTCGTGGAAAATGTCTACCCTGGAAATCTCTCGCGAGAGCACAATGGAATGAGCAATGAGCATGTTACTTTTACCCCTTGCATCCCGGGGAACCAATCAAATCGGCGTATCTGATATATGCGGGCCAGAGGCGAGCTAAACTGATGACGACAGCGCTGCAACGTTGGAGGTCAGTAAACATCGGTCATAGAGTTATCCAATTGTGTTGAAGTCCGGAATCATTCAGAGTAAACATTGGTCTAGTGTTATCCAATTGCGTGCAGTGAGATTTTCAAATGCATGCTTGGTGCCGCCCCTCGAGTGGCCAGACCCTTAATCTTTTTGATTACCAGGGTCTGGATTTTCCAGGCTAGAAAATGTCCACTTCCAAATCCAATTGTCCAATTAACAATTACCACTTGACTATTTACTGTAGTAATTTAGAACTCTGGAACAAGGTGTCCTAAGGAGACCATGTAGATAGAAGATTTTCCGAAGACTGTTTATCTTTATTTACCGTATTGCAATGATAGTACAGCCCAACCAAAGTCCAGACCAACCATCAAAGCAATAGGGAGGAGATGTCATCAGCTGGGGCCCCCGACAAGATCTCCCCTACGGATGGCTAGGCTTATACACTATATTTTATACTCCTCAGCCCTTGAGAAGTGCCACCCTCTCACGCCATCTCCATCAACACCCTTCACCAATCAGTACCAAGCAGGGTCGCTTACATTGGTGGAAACCATCTTCCCATCATGCATACAACTATATGCAAACCTATGTAATGCATAGGTCACATATGTAAAATAGTGTAACCCTAAGTTTTTCTGGTTCCTTCCAGTTTGGTTTCCAGTTATCTTATTCTCTTCCTAGCTGGACAGACCTAACTACTAAGGCACAGTGGCCTCCTCATCCCTGTCCTGTCCAGTCCTCACCAGCTTGATAACACCCCCTCTCCCTTAACCATGTAAGGAGCAGATCCTCTCATCCTGGTACTCCCAGTACTTTTCCACTCACCCCACTCCTCTGACAGTTGGTCTAGCCCCCTTGGGGATCAATAAAGTATCTATCTATCTATATATCTATCTATCTATCTAGCCTACACAAGATACAATGACCTCACACTGCTCACAGCAAATGCAGTGGCATTAAGACTTATGACACTCATGACTACATTCTTCTAAAACATGAAAACCCATGCAATAGTATAAACCTTTATGAAATCCATGATTACATCCCTTCACATCCTGAAACCCACCATAATACCTAGTAGAATCCTAGGTAATATCAGTCCGCTACTGCTGTTGCTTATATGCCTACTACCAACTTCAGGGAACAAAGTATAACTATTGCAATGCGATGCAAGGGTAGTTCTTAACACTATTCTATCAACATAGACAATCGATTGTCTGGCGTTATAATTTAAGTTGAAGGAAATAGCTCAAGATGACAATGTTTATCAGATGTTTGACCGAAATGGTTTGGATTTAATCTAAAACTTCTGCTATTCAGCTTGTCTAAATGAACTACAATGGTGTTATTGATGTACTGAATGTTATGTAATAGTACTTTGTTTTTTACTCCAATATCATTTATGAACTGAAACAGTTCAGAGAGGCTACTACAATATTAAAATAAGATGTGGAGGTTGAAACAACTGTTTTTATACAGAAAATAAAGCTTGTTTTGCTTTAATAAATGTCTTAATCTTTTTTAATGTCAATTCAGATAGTTGATTCTATGCCTCAGCCACCTATAGCCTCATGACCTTTAACCTCTACCTGTGATCCCATGATCTTTAATGCCTTTAATGCTTTTAGGCTTAATTAACTGTGTTGGGTTTAATGAGGATCCTTCAATCTGCTTTAGCGGTATAAAACAAACATTGCATGTCAAGTATGACCTCACGTGACCTTGACCTTTGACCCCAAGACATTAAACACCTACTAATTTCATCAAGAACTTATTGTGAGTAAGTACACCAAGTTTGGTAAAGATCCTTTTACCAGTATGGGAGATATCAGCTAATATCTATATTGTGATAATATACGATTTTGGCCCAATAATCATTATACAATTATTCAAAGCTGTATATCTTTTTTCTGGTACAAATCTGCGCTGTAGGCACCTGAAATTCTTAATCTACATGAAATTACGGTTCGATTAATACCAAATATCCTTTTGCTGTATTTACTTCCACCTTCAACCCTAATTCGCTCAGACTAGCAGTGGAATAAATTGGTTTCCGTTTGTGGTGACTGCTGACCAAAGATTCTAGAGAAGTGTTTCTCAAACTTTTTCAGACCAAGGACCACTTAACCAATAAATAGAAACCTCACGGACCACCTAGCTAAAAAATAAAAAACAGTAGACCTACTTCAACAGTTTATTACACAGTAGACATACTCACTGAACAACCTTTCTTATTGTCTTGGCACCTTGCTTATTGTGTCAGAGGACTTGTATGATTTAAACTGGCGTAGCTTACACAGTGTTGCAGAACTGTTTGGATTTACATACAAGTTGGTTCAATATTGCAAACAACTCATCTATATTATATTTTACCACGTCTGCCCGCGGACCACTTGGGATAGCTTGCGGACCACACTTTGAGAAACACTGTTCTAGAGCTCCGCTCTAGAATCTTTGCTGCTGACTGAGATAAGGGATGAGAAGGCCTAGATCTTGGAACTTAGCCTAGTCTGGAGCAGGCTAGCTCCACAGAATAAATCACCATGGTAACTACCATAACATATCCTGCTGCCCCCTATCCCGCTTTTGTGCAAGTGGATCACGGATAAATTGAGCCAGGATAACCAAGATATCCCGGCTTAATCCCTTATCCTAGTTTTGTGCAATAGGCCCCATGGCTCTGAATGTTTACCAACATTATTCCATCAAAAATGGCTGCTGTAAAAAAGGTCTATTGTTGTATGCCATTATTTTTCTTCGCCTAAAGGTATGTGTGTGTAGCAGGGTGGGGTTTTGGAGGACAGCACTAAGAGCCAATCACTGTAGCCAGACTACGTCACCATGGGCCTAGCACCCAGGGAATGAGTTAATTAATCGAACACATAATTGCACCATTGCACACAGGTTCTTATACACGACCCAGATAGCACAGGGGCCTTGAATCCACGTTGAATCAACCTCCGCCGCTTCAAACAAACGTGGATTCAACGCCCCTTTGCTATCTGGGGAGGCAGAGACGTGAATTCCAGTGAAAGCATGACCCAAGTTTATTCAACTGAAGCCAGGGAAAAGGAAAGGGGAATAGCTGCAAAAAGACAGGTCTGGGTAAGGAAAGTACAAAAATATTTATTATGTTTTCTTGTTGTATTTTTGTTTAAAAATGATCACAACTAACAGACAGAGGTTCCATAGGGGAGGCACGATGGAGCCAAATGAGCAAGGCAGGGGTTACCTGGGGGAGGCAGACTACTGATAATGTGCCCTAGAGCCCACACACATGCACACGCACAGCAAGAAAGATCAAATAGTAACACCGCGGACCACAGGAAACATTCTGATAATTCACACCAAAATGTGCATCTTTACTGCACCACCAGTAGGTGACTGATTAGCCTCCCGCCAGCAAGAACCCTGCCTGCCAAATTAACAAAACAGCTAAAAGTTATTGCTCCCAGACTCAAAGACAGACACTGGATAACTAAGATAATAAAGTAAAGTAAAACAAAAGGGTATGAGTACAATGCAGGCAGTTGCCAAGTGCAAGCAAAGCTAAACAAAACAAAACTAAGACAAGACAAGACAGCAGCACGACCTACACTGAGGACAACACGGATGGAAAGGCCGTGCTACCCATACTCTTCTCTATACCAATTTTCCCGATGAGGACAGCATATCTATCTATCCATCCATCCATCTACAGGGCTGACGGTCGGTAGACCTCAGATGAGGGACAACCAGTGGAACCTACCAAGCTTGCTGTAGAGCTCCTTAACTCATTGAATGCCAAGCTGTTTTCGGGAGCTTTGTCCTAGAGTGCCAGCAATCTAGACCATTTTTGTACAGCCACAGCATATTCTGTGTTATAGCTAGGAACACATACAATAGCTCGATTAAAAGGTGAGACTTTAACCTCTCGGTGGGTGCAAACCGTGTATTTCTACACGCCTCTGTTCCTGAGAAATCCCAAGCTAAACAGTGGGTAGTTTTCATCAAAATCGCTGTTTTTTTTTTTCAAGAAATGGAGATATAACGTCTTTCATGAAATATGAAGTGTTGCCTGTTACTTACTTGTGTAAACTTTCCGGGAAGTGATCAGCGAGACCTGGCGAGACTGCCACCTAGTGATAGACCCACGAAAATGGCCTGGTTTTCACCTGATGTGCATGCGTCACTGATTCGACCCAAAGCGGCAACCGAGTTATGATAAAATGTCCAGATTGTGCGTTTTCATGAGTTTCACGATCGTCATATATTTCATTTCCATTCATCACAGATTTTCCAAAATCACATATAAGGTGTGTTAGAGTGTCTAGTTTTGTAATTTAAAAAAAAAAAAAGCTAAAAACTTAATATTATGTTTTTGGCACTCAACGAGTTAAGTAGTGCATGGTTGGCCTAATTGAATGATTAGCCCCACCCACTCATTAGCAGAGGGCCAGGGAGAGGCCAAGAGGAAAGAGCAAGCAAGCAGACAAAGTCTGCCTGCTACATGTGCAGCAAAAAACCTAATGGCCCAGGATCTTCAAACTTCACAGTACGGTTCCAGAGACTCTCTACTTAGTTAGTCTGAGGCCGTTCATCTCATTGTCCCAAAATTCAGTGCACATCATCTACAGATAATGCTGACAAATAATTATCCAAACAAAACTTTAGTTTGTCAAACCATTAATTAAAAAAAAACACTCAATGAACAATATAAGGAAGTGGCCCCTTACAGTATGACTTTGTAGCCAACATCATGCAAAGGTCGCTATATGCCAAGTCCTGTGTGTTGTGTGTTGTTTTTTGTATTGGTGCTTTTATTTTGATGCCTTTGGTTAACATACAAGTCACATGGGCATAGGTAGTAATGAATGGATGAATATGCACCATCGGTATGGCGGCATGGAGAGGGGGTGAGGGAGATCACATTTTTTGTTGACCGTTTCGAAACGTGTTGCAACACATTGAACACATCCTATGGGTATAAGTGGTATTGCAACGCACTGTATGCATCTTTCACTGCCCTCACACTTTATGTCTGATGTTGCCATGGCCATGCTCAGCTGCTTGGATGAAAAAAGTTTTACAAATCTCCCTTCTCTCTGTGACTTTTGTTTGTTTGTAGTCGCTAAATTCCCAACATAACAAGAGTTCAAAATCAGTACAATGATCTTTGGACACATCCAAAATTCAGTCAAATTTCAGAAAAAAATGCTTACATTTTGACAGTATGTTCACATGAACTTTCATATACTCTCATACTCAGACATAAACTCTAAGCTGTTCCGGTAAGTCATCCGCTACTCACCTGAGCCACATTGTGACTTGTTTAACTTAGTAGCTAGATTAATACTGCATTCATGATAACTGTAAACTCGGAAGACCCAACTTTAAAAATCCCAACTTCCAAAAAAAGTGTCTTCATGAGTTTAGCTTGAAAAAAAAATGGATTCCTGCTATAACATGATTGCGTTTGTGTTGTCTTTACAGGGAACGCCTAAACAAGTTATTAAAACTACTTACTATGGTTGAACAAGAATGAGAAAATAAATGGAAATTAAATGTCAATGATTGAATTAGCCACACTCACTATTCTGAGATGGCCTGACCTTCTCAGGTAATACATTTAAACCGTGAACAGACTAGCTGAGCCCTGGAGCTTTGGGCCCTGGAGACCCTGGAGATGTTGTTATTTCAGTATGGAGTAGAATTTCAGTTGAATTAATTAATAAAAACACCACGGTATAGTCTATAGGAGTCTATGTCTATGTGAAAGATGCAGCATAACTTTTAATATTCCACGGAGCCTTCTCTCAGCCTGCCCTGACAGTTGCTCTGCGACTATTAGCTGCAAAACAATTCATTATTCATGCCAGAAAACCATGATGGGGGCACTAGATATCTGCTAAATTAACCATTTTATTCCCCAGGCTAATTATTCGCCTTATTCACCCGGCTGCGATAACGAGGCTGAGGGGTACACTTGCCATTACACCTCAGTCCAGCAGATGGTGGTGGTAATGCACTCCGTTTGCAAACTGCCAAAAAAAGCTCACCGATTAAAGAACAAGGGTTCACTGGCCTGTTCTTCTTTAGTGAATTGTTTTTTAGCAGTTTGCAAACGGAGTGCATTACCACCACCATCTGCTGGACTGATTTGTAATGACAAGTGTACCCCTCAGACTCGTAATGGCCGCCGGGTGAATAAGGCGAATAGAGGGCCTTGTAAATGGCCTTGTAAAATCACATCACATTTTATTTTGATAGACCAAAGTTGCATACCTTCTATGCTAACATCAGAGAACAAGATAAAATACCCTGTTCATCCATTCTATGACTCCTTTAAAAATGATATGGTTCAACTGATGCCAACTGTGCCTAAGTTGATATGTCAACGTGATCTGCAAGTGTCAGACAGAAGGAAAGATGGCAGACAGCCCCTGACACTCCAGCTGCAGTCTACCTGTTAAAACACATTATTTTTGTCATGGGAGATTTTAGCTAATGAGAGTGACGCTTTGATGTCATGAGCGTGAGTTCTAGCTTGTGTAGTTAAAATGCAGACTAAAAACATGGAAGCAGTCTTTCCATTGACATCAGTGATAAAAAAAAACAGATAGTGTGGTGTAAAAAACAAACAAAAACAAACATACATACATCACATTTTGTCTATGACAAAACAGGAAAAGATGTCAAATTCCTTGCTATTGGATACGAATTGAGGGGCGGGAGAACAATGACTGGACACAGATGAGACGATAGTAAACTGCTCCCTGCAAATGTCTGAAAACACAACAGCTCATAGACATCAGTGTGTTTTATTTTGTATGCCTATATGTATGCTTATGCTTATTTTGTATTTTAACAGAGAAGTTCAAGTCCACCCTGGGGTCCCATCCTATCTCTCTATCCCACTCAGCTCCTTCGTGTCTCGTTCCTGTCTCTTCACTGCCCTATCGGTACAAAAAGACACATAGAGGGGTGAGAGATTGTAACACTAAGGAACCTGGTGTAATGATTGCTATTGCTTTCAATGCTTTTGACTAATGCACCTCATTCAAGTCAGCTTTTTTTCTACAGTAGGTCTGTGCATCTCAGCTCTGCAACCATATCATGTAACCTTAACCCTATCTAATTCTAACCCTATCATGTAACCGATCTCCTGAGCTTTATTCTCTGGCAGGTGAGAGAGGTCCCAGGTATCATCAAATTCCGACCTTCCACTACAGTGTACTTCAAATGCTGAACTTTATTCGGAGGCCCGAAAGAACTATCTCTCACATTACCAAACCACTAATATTTTAACAGCATGTTTTCTGCCTGTTGGATTAAGCCCATGGGTCTTGAGATTGATTTTTCCTTATTCTACTACAGGAACACATTGTAGAAAGACAAATGTCATATGTTCTTTATACAGTATGTCTTTGTACTTGGATAAAGTGGGTTCCAGAGAATATTTGTGCCAAGTTTGATGCTTGTATCACAAAGTGAACAATTTTTTCACTAATCTGCTACACTATATATTGAAAATGGTTATGTTGAAATTCAGTAAAAATCAAACCTGGTCCTGGATATTTTCAAAATCCTCCCTCTTGTCCGGACTACTTTTCCCTTCCAAGAGCACCAGTGGTTTGAGGGACACCAGTAGTGTCCCTGCTGATAAGTGTAGTGTAAATGTAGGTGACAGGTCATCTGCTGTACCTGTGACTGCCACTTCCTCTCTGGGTTTCTGTAAAGAGCAGTGCTGGTGATCTGTCACATCTGCTGCCACACCAACATCTACAGGAAGGACCAGAGTATGTGCAAAAGCAATCCGTTTCAAACAACAAAATGAGATGGCGATGACTAAAGTTGTTTACAGAAATGTTCAAACTTTTAACCGTGATGTCCCTGCTGGCAGCGATGACGAAGAAGTATACACCAGTTTGGTGTTTAGAAGAACAGATAAATCTATCCTTGCTCAGGATGGCCAAATCCAACACTTTGGTAAATATGAACATTATCACTACTTATCACTACAAATACATTATTCATAGTATTTATTGTACATGACTCTGTATTTACCACAAACTATACATCTGTTAATGTTGCCTATACGTCAATATTACTTATAGGGCTTTTATATGTCACTTGAGTATTTCCTACATAATTTTACTCTTTAACTCTACATTTTTAAATTAATAATGTGACTCCTGACATACCTATACAGTCAGTCAATGGTCACACAAATTGCACAACCCAATCTATAGGCTTCATAGGTTTTTGCATAATTTACGTCACCAAAAATAGAATTTTAACGCACCAGCAGAAAAGGGCTGCTGGCTACGGTAAGATACATCTAATCATTCTAAATTCATAAGAAAAGGTTAGTCTCGGTCACAAAAATGGTGGATGACATTGATAATGGCTGCTGAATCTTTTGAAATGTGATTTGTGTGACATTATTTTGCTTAGATTTGTAGATGTGTAGCGAGAAATAAACACTGTACTATCTGATTAAACCATTGTTGTAACCATTGATAGCGTCTGGTCTGATATATGTGCCGCCTGTCAAACTAATTTCTACCGTTAGCCTTCGTGGTCGTTGGTTACCTTCGTGTTGTTAACCAAAAATTCTAGAGTGCTACGCTTTCTTAAAAGATGCATTCAATCCAAAGTAATGTCTAGTGTGACAGCTCTCTATTTAGGCAGCGAGGCAGCAGTCTTCCATTTTGAACAGAACCACAGTATGCTCTGCATCACGCTTTCAGTGTAGCCCAGAGTTACATATTTTGGTTAACTACATTTGAAGGCAAGCATTACTGCAAATTCCTCTTCAGTTTGTAATGGAGAAGGGTAAACATACTTTAAAAGTGTATAAATACTTGTGTATGGTGTTTTACTTTTTTTTCTTTTTATCTGCAGGTCTCTACAAACTAGCGGTGGTGTTTCTGGGCCTTCTGTGTGTTTTTCTCCTTGCCATCATCACAGGACTCAGCATCATGATCACTGAAGGGGGACAACAGTTACAGGACTGTTACATCAGCCAAGCAGAAATCAATGCAACTACTCAAGAAAGGGATGAATTATATAAAAGTTTTACAAACTTAGTTAAAGAGAAATCACAAGTACAGGACAGCTACAATCAACTATGTGAAGAGAAATCCCAGTTAGAGGCCGCATGCAGTACTACAGCAGAAGAAAGAGATGAGCTACGCATACAATTAACTAAACTGGGTGAGTGAAGAATTCATATCAGTAATCAAGAAAAGTATTTAGGGTTCTTTTTTTTATACCTGTAGGCTACATAATACATATACCACATGTAATCACAATCTCTTCCCCAGGTTGTAATTAATATATGTCTTTCAGAGTCGATGAAGAATGTAAAACGCTATATAGGTATGTGTGGTGGTATGTAATCCCACAATTATTATTTCATTTAGCATACATTACTATAGAGCAATACATACTAAACATCATTGTTGAATAAGTGCAGGATGATTACTTCAAAGGATTTTAATAATTGCATGATGAAATTGTCTAAACTTATTGCACCCACCTGTCTCACAGTGAGGGTCACCCTGGATCCTGACACAGCACACCCCAACCTCATCCTCTCTGCTGATGGGAAACAAGTCAGACTTGGAGATAAACAACAGCATGTCAATCACAACCCAAAGAGATTCAATGCTGTGCCATGCGTCCTTGGAAAAGAGGGTTTCTCTTCTGTGCGGTTTTATTATGAAGTTCAAGTCAGTCAGAAGATGTGTTGGGACATAGGAGTGGCAAGAGAATCAATTAAGAGAAGGGGCAATATTAATTACAGCACTAAAAATGGATTTTGGATAACAATGATGAGAGGGAACAAATATTTTGCACCAGAAATCGTTGCTAATCCCCTCTCCCTGAAAGAGAAGCCACAGAGGGTGGGGGTGTTTGTTGATTATGAGGCAGGTCTGGTCTCCTTTTATGATGCAGACAGTTGGCACCATATCCACTCCTTCACTGGTGTCTCCTTCATTGAGAAACTTTATCCATTTCTAAGTACTTGCGCTATTGTAAACCAAATTCCAATGACCATCTCCTCACCAGTTAAGAGTTACTGCTGACAATCCCTCCATATCATATTGTAATAATGCAATTTACATATATTCATAAACCATATTCTTTTATGCAGTGACGTAGAGTACAGAACAGATATTTTCATCAGCATGTGTTCTGCCTGGGGAAGCTCATGGTCCTGGTACTATATGCATCTTACTCTACTACAGGGATGCATTATATAGAATATCAAATGATGAATGATTCTCTCTCACTGTCCAAGTATGTTATTTTTCTGTAAACATAATAGGTTATATAAAAACTATCATGAATCTATACTTTATTATTTCTCTATGTTTACTTAAGTTATGATTTACATTAGGACATCACATTATCACCATTTTTGTTATGTGTATTTTGAAACAGAGTGTCTATTTACACCCCTGGTACGAATAGCCTTGGCCACGCAGCTGAGCTATTCACACCCTATGACATAACAACAAAAAGACGTTGCTCACGTGCACAAAAAACATGGCGGACATTCGTTTTTTCGTCAGCAGAAAGTGAAGAATTCTGAAAGGTTTCGGCACTAATATCTGTTCAGATTAAGTTTTAGATTGAAAAGTTGTGTTTTATTTTCATAATCTTGGTTCAGTGAACACATACAACCATCAGTTTGTTAGTTAACAGAAATTTCGTGAATATGACGTTCAAGTCTATAAACTATATGTTTACCTGCAAACACTATTTACTTGTGGAAGAAGATAGTGCAGTGGTCACAGACCTGGGTTAGCATGCGGGAGACTGGGGTTTGATTCCTGTGTGATGTGTTTTGGCAGAGTGAGTGTGCATGTGTACCAACGGCTGGAGAGAAGGCGCGCAATTTGAACAAGAAATCGGTTCTCAAACGGAAGTTTTGATTGCAACAATTAGCTAGTTCATGCACCAGGGTGTAAATAGCATACTGTACTATAAACACCAGGGTACGAATAGCATCCACTTCTAACTGTAGGCTACATTGATGCAAACAGCATACCTTATTCAGAGTGTCTATTACACAGCTGAGCTATTCACACCCTGTTACATAACAACAAAAAAACATGTTGCTTTTTTTTTTTTTAATTATTACATTGTGTGATCAATATGCCAGAATAAATGCACAGGGGTGCAAATAGCATACACTGATATTTGTACCAGACGGGGTATTAATAGAACACATTGCTGTGTGCACCGGGGTACGAATAGCATACATTGATATTTGTACCAGACAGGGTACTAATAGGACACATTGCTGTGTGCACCGGGGAAGTGAATAGAATTCACTTCTTACTGCGCCAGGGTACGAATAGCATACACTGCTAATTGTACCAGGGGTGCAAATAGCCTTACCCTAAAATTATACATTTCACAAATAAAATGTTTCAATGAAGCAATCTAAAATATATCTGTCATATCTGCACCACTCTATTTAAATAGTTTGCTATATTATTCATATAAAAGGTTAACCCTACTGTATCGCTAGTGTATAATATCTAACCTCAGTATATATAGCGCTTTGGGTTGCAGTTGCACTCTGTGCATATAAAAGCACTATAAAAAATAAAAGTGATTTGACTTGACTTGATTAGTATAATATCAAACCATAGTCAAACCAGTGGGCTTATCTATAGTTTGTTACTTTCTCCTTCCGTTTACCCATTTCAAAGAATGGTTTACACTTATTTTGGGACCAACCTGTAGGCCTATATCTTTTTAGCAGTTCACTGGTAGTTACCACATATTAACATGAACAAAACCCATTCCATGTAACACTTATTATTATGTCATTAACACATTTTCTTTCATTAACAGTACACACATCCCAAGATTCTTTTTTTTCCCTTTTCTTTTGTGTGTTTTTGTTTACCCTTGTACTTCAATGTCCATCACCGTCCATTGGCGCTGTAAAGTTCTAGAATTAAACTCAGGCGCAGCAGGGTAATATTTTCGGCTCTTTACTGAACTTCAATCTCACACTTCAGTTCGTGCATCCATGTTAGTGAATAATGCCCGACTTCCTACTCCCGCAGTTTTACTTAAACAAATAAAGCCAGAGCGCCCCCTCATGGCTTGAATGGAACAATGTTAAGACACAACACATATGAACATGAAACACTACAACATAACATCACATGTTATAAATCATAAACATTACAGGCGCCACAGTCTGTGAACTGGTGGAAGGTCACCATCTGATGCTTGTGCTGACTCTGGTTGATCAGTCCCACCAGAAATTTGAAACTCTTCCTCCTGTACGTCCATGTCCTCCAGGTCTGGCAGGTCAGGGTCACCCGCCTCATGGTCCCTCAGTTCCCCTGCATTCTCCTGATCAGGAACAAATGGCTGTGCATATGGGTTCAGAGCATTGTTTTCTTCAGCCTGATGTGTGTTGCGGGGAAACCTACAGGCATACTCACGCTCATCATCGTTTTCACTGTCAGAGTGTTCAGCTGATTCTTTTTGATTTCTGCTCAGCTTCCTCATTGAATCTTCTCTTGTGTTTCTGGAGTCTGTCGTCTGCCCATGTTCTGTCTGTCAGGCTCTGATCCATCCAGTGGCAAGCTGTCGCATGGAAGGAGCAAGTTTCTGTGGAGCACCCTTGTCCTTCCACCTCCTTCCGGCGTGACTGCCACTACCTCTCCATGTCACTACCCGATGAACTTTGTCCAGTAAGACCTAAGCTTTCCTGGGCTTCCTCGCTCAGACAGATTTCAGGACTAGGACTATTCCACCCGGTTGCAGATCAGTCCCATTGATTTTCCTATCATAGCACAACTTCCCTCTTGAAGCTTCTTTAGTAGCAATCTCATATGCCTGACGCATTCTGGCCTGCCAGTTCTGCACATATTCTGAGTAACTCTCTTGCTTCTCCGTTGATGGCATATTGAACTAGCGAGTTCTTCCAGTCAGCTCTTTCTGCACTGACACTCCATCAACAGATGCCGCGGTTATGTCTTTGCTATCTACACCACCTCCTTGGGACAGATTATCCGTTCGCATGGCTTCTCATACCACTGCTATGCAGACGACACACAGCTCTATCTGTCCTTTCCACCTGATTACCCTTCGGTTTCAGCATGGATCTCGGATTGCCTCTCAGACATAGCTACATGGATGAAGGCACACCACCTCCAGCTGAACCTCTCAAAGACTGAACTGCTGGTCATCAAATTTGACTCCCTGTCTGTTTCACCTACCAGGACTGCAAGAAATCTAGGAGTTGTTCTCGACAACCAACTAACCTTCTCAGATCATGTTGCCTCAGTCGCCCGGTTATGCCGTTTCGCACTCTACAACATACGGAAAATCAGGACTTACTTGACTCAAGATGCTACTCAACTTCTGGTTCAGGCAATAGTGATCTCACGACTCGACTACTGCAACGCCCTCCTGACAGGTCTCCCAGCCTGCGCAGTGAAACCCCTTGAGATGATTCAGAACGCGGCGGCGCCCCTGGTCTACAACCAACCCAAAAGGGCACATGTTACCCCTCTGCTCATCCAGCTACACTGGCTACCTATGGCGGTCCGCATCAAATTCAAGGCTCTAACCCTTGCCTACAAAGTAGTCTCCGGTTCTGCTCCCACCTACTTGAATGCCCTCATACAAACATACACTACCTCCAGACCGCTGCGCTCCTCAGACGAACGACGTCTAGCTCTACCACCGGTACGCTCAGGCCAATCCAAACTTTTCTCATCTGTTGTTCCTCGTTGGTGGAACACACTGCCAGTTCCTACAAGGGCAGGGACATCCCTCTCCATTTTCAAAAAACTCCTGAAGACCCAGCTCTTTAGAGAACATCTCCTCTCATAGCACCACTTACAACAAGTCTTGCTGATACCAGCACTTACCAGCCGTCTTGAACTGACAGTCAACTGTAAAAACAGCACTCACTGATGCACTTATTCTTACTGTACTCTACCGTTTTTTAAATTGTCCTAAAATTGTTGAGAATTGCTTTAAAACTTAATCTGTTACCATGTTGTTAGTCGCTTTGGTTAAAAATGTGTCAGCCAAATGTAATGTAATGTAATGTAAAAGATGCACTAATGGCTTCTTGACTAATCTCTTCTGTACACTGCTGCATGAAACTGTTTATGTCTAATGGCATTCTACACTGTAAAAAATAACATTACATCTTACTGCAGTAACACAAGTATACTTTACTTACTAAAGGCTGACCTAGTGTTCTTACTAGAGTAACATTAGTAATGTGCCGAACTTGCATCAATGGGGTCTAAAACTTGAGATACACGAGTAAGCTTCACAACTCAGACCTGACAGAGCCCGTCTACGGAGAGCCTTGCCACTCCGTATTAAGTCCCATTGTACCGAATTTTGGTTGTAGTTCCACTAGATTTCCACTGGGGGCGATCGCCATGAGTGCAGAATGAATGGGAGTCAATGGAGCTAGACGGCTAAATTTGCCTCTTTCACCTGATTGTCGTTGACAAATCTCAGATTTGATTGTAGTTTGTATAACTTCAACATGGGTTATAGGTCAAAAGTTGAATGAACGAGTACTTATGTCCTTTTGATTTCTTACAGGTTGGGTCGTTGTTGCCCATAACATGCTAGCATTGTGCTAATGAATGACGTCATTGACACGTTTGAAAGGCTTTTTAGAACAATTAAGTGACTTTAAAAAATATAATACTCAACCAAGTGTATTTTCTTTGCCTCCCCTTTCGAAAACAATATTCAAATTACTTTGAAAAAAATTATATCCAGAGAAAAGTGGATTTTGAGGGGTACAGCTCCATAGACCTCCATGCATTCTGCACTCGTGGACGAGCGCCCTCATGTGGAACCACAGAAGGAACTGCAACCAGTTCAGAAACCGGAAGTTTTCCGAGAGTGGCAGTTCTCCCCTTATTAGACATTCTCTGGACCTGAGTAAACTGGACTCACGCAGTGCACACGCGCACAGTCAGCAGAGGGAGCATTCTGGATTCCACAGCCAACGGTCGTGTTACTTTTGGGATGGGAGTGTAACACCAGTGACTTGCTCTGTCCGGTAAGTTTACAGTATGTATTAATGTGTCAAATGTTTACAGTATAGGTTGAACTAACAGCATTTGTGCAAACCTGTACATTCGGTTTCATTAACAGCTGGGGTAATGTTAAGTTTAACTTGCGAAGTGGCCGATATATGCGCTAGCTGCTAACAGTTTGCAGCTAACTGATAGCAGCTATGCGAGTTAACATTGCCTCAGACCATGCAGAGCAGAAAACAAATATTCTAGGTATTCAAGCCCTTTGATATTTTTTGTTATCGAAGTTATGAGGAAGTGGTGGCGCCTGGGGTCTAGAACTAGGCTGTATAAATTTGCCAATAGCAGTTGTCTTCATGAGCTCTTAATGAAGTTTAGTTCTAACGTTTCTCATGAGAAACGCTTGCTAGCATGCTAAGTTGATTGAAAACGTGTAAAGATTAAACTGTGTATGGTATACGTCGATATTCCTACTGTATTGATAAAACAATTAGGATAATTGGACTCATAACCTTACTGACTGAGAAAGCCATGGTTTTTTATCTAAAATCTTTCGTTGTGATTTAGCAAGAGGACTTAGGTTGCAGTGTGTGGAATTTAAACGAATGTGCCGTTATTGAGGTGCAAAATGGCGTCATATAATTCCAACGTATGATTGACATTTTAAATTCTTTTAAATTCTATTGTGATAAATGTACTAGGCCTGAAGCAATAGAGAAAATTCAGTTGGCAAGTCATAATATTTTTAGCTTAAAAGTATTAATTAGGTCTCTGGAGAAATAATTTAAATGAACATTTAATGTGATGAACTTAATCAGCTGTTTTAGTTAAACATGGCCAATAGATGCATATTGATAATAATTTTGCCCTCTTTTTCTTTTTGCAGTTGGAAAACTGAAAATGCAGAGCAATGAACTGGACATGTAAGTTGTGCTTGTTTGGATGTGAAGTCAGAGGTCAGTTGCTCAAACACTACAGATTGAAACATGGAGGTTACACCAGAATACGACCGAAAAAAACTGCAGTGGTGAAAACTGGCCAACGCATCACCGGTTCCTCACTCCCCTCCATCAAGGCCATCCAGGGCAAGTGATGCTTGCGTAAGGCGCGCAGCATCATCAAAGACTGTTCTCACCTCAACCACAGACTGTTCACCCCATTCCCCTCTGGGAGGCGTTACAGGTCTCTGCACCCGAACCAGCAGGTTCAGAGGAAGCTTCTTCCCTGCGGCTGTCACCCTACTGAACTCTAGCTCTGCATCCCGGTGACAACCAACCAACTAAGCCCCCGCCCGATGCCTCCTTGCCTGTGCCTGTTGAGGTGTCCACCATGACCATGGAAACCTTGACGGGGGACACCCACCCCCGCGGACAATTGCACTACTCTATCCCACCCATAGTGTTCTATTTATTTACAAATGTACATACTGTAATTACACTTATACATGGCATTTTCTACTGCTCTTCATACTATTCATCCTGCACATACACATATTCTTACTACTGTTATAATGTTACTGTTTCTGCACTACAGTACTGTTACCACACTGCACATAGCTGTATACTGTACATATATGTCTATATGGTTCATACCGAATATCCATATTTATTCTGCTAATACACTGCACAAATTTATACCTAATTTATATTACTCTAAACCACCACCTGTAAACCAACTGTATACTACTGTTTACACCGCATATTTCTTATCCTGTCTTTGCACCACCTGTCTTTGTATAATATCACATTGCATTTTTCTGCTTTTTTTGCACTTCTAGTTAGACGCAAACTGCATTTTGTTGTCTTTGTACTTGTACTCTGAAAAATGACAATAAAGTTATCTAATCTAATTGTGCCAACTATTTGTGTACATTTTGCAAGTAAACTTTACTATCCAACATAAAGTACCCTTTACAACTCAAAGTAAGGGTAACTCATTTAACAGTAGTAAATACAACTTTGTTTTTAAGTAAGCTTTACTCGAGGGCATGAAGTAAACTTTACTAGTTGGAAGTAAGTAACCAGAACTTTAAAGTCTTAAGTAAGGATAACTTCTTCTAAGTAAGCATTACTTGTAGACATCAAGTAAACATAACTTGGAAGAGAAAAGTTTTGTTTACTTAACTTATTTAAGGCAACGAGTTTCCACCCTTTTTTCAAGTAACCATTACTTATTATTTTTTACAGTGTAGAGAAGCCATCGGCGTCACCATTGTTTTTGCCTGGGCGGTACTTTATGGAGAAATTAAAATCTGCAAGCTGAGCAACCCAACCCAGGAGAGAAATCCTAGCAATTTTCTCAAATATCCCACAGTTGCAGGCAGGGAAGGAATTTCACGGCGGCCACAGCCCCTTGCGTTGGCCGTGAAGCCCCTTTGAAAATCATAGGTTTACAGGCCACGGTGGCCTTGGTGCCCCCTTCTTTCAATATTCTGCTTTGTGTCCTACTAATAGCGATTTTTATTTAGCCTGTGGCCTGTCAAAATAATCTTAGCATTCACAGCGCAAATTAATTTAGTCTTTTACGCAGTGGAGAAAGTGACAGCGCAAGAAAGTGCGTCCAAATTCACCCATTCTTCTCAGTTGAACTACTCCGAAGTAGCCTATTCATCACACAGACATCACAAGTATCACATGAAAGAGCTTTTTCTCAGCTTTTAAACGATGTTAGCCGATAATTGCTGTGTTGAACGGTTCGCGAGAAAAGTAAATAATATAATTCAATTTAATCATACATTCTACTGAAGGTTTTGCGTCCATGATCTCATCTCCCTACCCATTTATCTCGGTGGAATACTTCACGAACCCTTCTTTTAACACATGACAAACCACCATAATATCAGAATAAACAGCAGACCTTACCGAACACAAAGGTGTAAAGCAGTCCCCTGTACAGTTAGCCGTTCCAGAGTAATCCAGTTTTGAATTTGCAGTAAATTTCGGCATGCATGGATGTCTCCAAATTTGGGCTTTAAGTTTTACAATGTGTTTAAATTGTTCCACATGATTTCATAACGGGCCAAATACAAAATAAATGTTACAAATATCGCCTAGATATTGGTAAATCAGAGGACAGCTGACTAAGAGTTTGTGAAAGTAGCCTTAATGATCACAAAATGCTAAGCATGCATCTAGGCTATTTGAGTTTGAGAAAGCTGAGCTGTGCTACATTTAAATGTTCAATATATGATTTCATAGCAGGCCAAATATAAAATAAATTTGATCTATAGCCTAGATATCTGTTTTTATTAGATGATCAGATGATTTACAGTTATATGTAATATGTCATGTTTCATGTTTTTGTAATGTTTCATACAGTGATGCAGGTCTACTGCAGTGAATAGGCTAAATACAACTTTGATCATTTTTATAGCCTACTACTGTATAGTTAACTTTGGCCTTGGTGCCCTGACATGTGGCCTTTGTGCCCCCCA
Organism: Alosa pseudoharengus; assembly: GCF_046254945.1. Classification (NCBI taxonomy): domain Eukaryota; kingdom Metazoa; phylum Chordata; class Actinopteri; order Clupeiformes; family Clupeidae; genus Alosa; species Alosa pseudoharengus. The sequence continues at coordinate 12,587,831 of NW_027468837.1, read as the reverse complement.
CCAAATATGCCCAACTGAAGGCCAAGTGGCCTTGCCCCCAGAATGGTGAAATTCCAAGCCTGGTTGCAGGGGTCTTTTCTCTTAAAGGAGAATTCCGGTGTGATATTGACCTAAAGTGTGTTGAAACATGATACCGAGTGTGTACGTATGTCTCATAGCTCATCTCGGCTTGTCCCCTGCACTCAGAAATCTGGCACTAGTTAGCCGATGCCACCAACAGTTTTTCGATGGGGGTGCCTCGGGCATCGGCCTAGCCATGCAAATAAATCACTGTTATACACCATTTACGAGGCTCAAAGTAGCTCCATACTTCATTGGTAGACTTCTGAGGGCCTTGACAATTAAAACGAGACATTGAGAACTTTGAAAAAGCACTGATAGTTTATTTACAAGACGATTTATACAGACAGTACCTTTAGGAAGTTTACCGTTCGCCGCCATCTTGAATTTAGTCACGATAAGTCGAGCGACGAGTACGAATGAACAGGTATGATAAGGGATCACATTCCAAAAAGAAATTCTACAATATGTCCCACGTGCGTTATTGAACGTGAAACATTACAACAAACCTAAAACGAGTATTATTACGTGTTAGCATGCTTACATTATAGTGTCAATTATATATTGCGAGTATAATTAGTTTGCAACATCAATCTAAAATATGTTCTTTGGTAGTTCTAACATTGAACGTTTGTTTCCTTGCTGGACATGAGCTGTTATTGGATTCCTACATTTGCCTGTATCACGCTACATATACTTTACTTACATTGTCAAAACGTAGGCTATGCATTTTGTATCCTTTTTGTGTGTGAACCAAGGCCGTAGTCATGATGTCAACATTGGGGGGGACCAAATCTGTGGTGGGGTCTGAGGGACCCCAAACAGAATGCCCCCCCCCCCCCATCCCCCCCGTGAGTTTTGTGAAAAGAGAAGGGTGGAGAAGAAGCAACTTCACTGGTCCATTCATGGACCTGTGACTCCATTTGTGTTCAAAATGTATACTTTAAAAGATATTACAAACTAGAGTATCTTTTGATAACCTCTATGTTACACAGAATGTGGTTCTTTGACTTATTACTTACACCTGAAGATTTTTTTAAACTAAGGCTTAGACTCATAGGTTTGGAGCCTAATAAGATTTTGTCTTTTAATTTAGATTTTATTATGCTGGCGGCTAATCACACAATTTTAACGTAGTTTGAAAGGGACAGGATTCAGGAATAGGCTACTAAGACAGGCCCCTCTTCTGTCTGACTCACCTCATGTTACCCCTGTATGCATTATAGACTGGCTTCTGACAGAAATTACGTTTTGTGCCAACATGTAGAAACACTAGGCCTACTACAGCCTTTAATTGGTGAATGGAGGTGCAAATTTCTTTCTTTGGTTATTGTCCGCGATTCACATTAACTACACGTATTGTAAACGTCGCCACATTTGATCACGTTTTGCCTGCATGGATTCGCGATTGAGTGCACATCTAAATAATATGCAATATGCAACAATCATTTCTAAGAGGCCTATACACGGTAATTTCTGGCCTTACTACTAGCATATGAATGCATTATTGATGTTGAAAGACGTGAAAGAAATGACACAGGCTTGCACAAATTCATCATTTAAAATCAAACGTTTCACTTTCGCTATCATTGCGAGAATAGGCTACAATATGGAAAATGTTCCCTTTCAGTCTGATCGGCTCCAAACATGTATGGGATTTCCTTAGCCTGTGCTACACCTTTCCAAGAAGTTTTGTGAAAATTGTTCTGGTAGCTTTTGCGATATTGTTGACAGCCCTACCTCACCGCAGTAGGGTGCAGTAAATGGAAGCTTTTGATAGCACCACTCAGGGGTGTAGGCTACTCTGGAACCATAGGTCACTAATTTGTGCGTTATTTACGTTTGATTACATTTCAGATACGTGTTGGTTTCCTGTAGGCCTAGTATAGCGCTTTATTCTTTCTTTATTTTTCTATGTCCGAATATTGGGGGGGGACATTTTGGTCATATTTGAATATTGGGGGGGACACGTCCCCCTCAATGTCTATGGTGACTACGGCCTTGGTGTGAACATTAGATCCAGTGTCCTTTTCAGTTCGTTTGGTGAGATGAAGATGAAGGTGCACCCCCCCCCCCCCCCCCCAAATCTGCACAACTTTGATCATTGTAAGACTAACAATAAACGTCTATCAAATATATAAATGGCATTCAGTAGCCTAACAGCTTACATTTTAAAAGTTTGATCAATGCATTAAGGGCCAATCTCAATTCTTCTATTTTACCCCTTCCCCCTTCCCCTTAGTTTTGCGCGTGCACGTGAGAGAAGGGCTATCTCAATTCTCATTTCGATCGAGGGGTAGTAGTCCAGGCAAAGTAGCGTTTTACGACAGACTAATTGTAAAAGAATTTTTTGCAGCTTAGATCATTTCTATGAGGTGTCCAGAACAACATACTAAAAGTCCTAAGAAATCCTAGTTGAGGAAATATGTTAAATTCTCATCAATCCAAGATGTGTGCCAAGAAGACCAGGCAACAATAGGCCTACACCATCAATGGGGCTATTTTTTTCCTTTACTCCTATCAAGATTAAACTTTACACAATGAAAGTAGCCATGAAAAGTATTTTTTTTTGTATTACAAGTTTTTTTGAAAATTAATTTTAATATGCAAATGAGCTATACACTAATCGAATATGCCCAAAATACACCGAAATAGGCTTAATTTTTCCTTTACTCTTACCACATAAACTGATTTAACTATATAAACCATATATTTTCTGGAAGGTTAGACCCTCAGGATGTGATCTAACATAGGTTTTGACCTTTCTCACCCTCCCCTTTACTTTGCTGCCCATTCATAATAGATAGGGTATGAGTAAATTGGGTATATGGCTCATACCTTTGGGTCTGTGCCATTTAGGAAAAACTGTTTCAACCATATAAACCATATATTTTCTGAAAGCTTATACCCTCAGGATGTGATCTAACATGTGATGAAACATGTCCCATCCTCCTCATTAGTATGCTGCCCATGCATAACACATGGGGTATTGGTAAATTAAGTGTGTTCTGATACATTTTGGGCTGTACCATGAAGAGAAAACTAATTAAACCACCTAAACCATATATTGTCTGAAAGCATATACCCTCAAGATGTGAACTAACATGGATTTTGACATTTGTCACCCTCCTCATGACATGACAGCCCAAAAAGGTATTAGCCATATACACTATTTACCAATACCCAATGTATTATGCATGGACAGCATATTAATGAGGAGGGTGGGGCATGTCTCATTGTACCCATTGTAAAAAAAAAAATGTTACCTTCCATATATATTTTCACTGCGAGGATTGATTGTGATAGGAGTAAAGGAAAAAATAAGCCCATTAGCGATTAGTATGTTGCTCATTTGCATATTCAAATTAATTTTCAAACAAACTTCTAATACAAAATGTTTTACTTTTCATGTAGACTTTCATTGTGTAAAGTTTTATTATGGTAGGAGTAAAGGGAAAAAATAAGCCTATGGGGGCCTATATTTGATTAGTGTACAGCTCATTTGCATATTCAAATTCATTTTCAAAGAAACTTGTAATACAAAAAAATTTACTTTTCATGGATACTTTCATTGTGTAAAGTTTTTTTTTGATAGACGTAAAGGGAGAAAATAGTCCCATAGGGGTGTATTGTTGTGTGGCCTTATACTGGCACACATCTTGGATTGATGAGAATTAAACATATTTCCTCAACTAGGATTTCTTAGGACTTTTAGTATGTTGTTCTGGACACCTCATAGAAATGATCTATGCTGAAAAAAAATCTTTTACAATTAGTTCTATTTTTGGCTCCAAAATGGGTTACTTTGCCTGGACTATAGGGATAAGTGCAAGGGGTAGATACCCCTTAAAACCAAGTAAGATCGGGAGCTTACTTGAAACCGAGGGGTAAGAGAAATACCCAACATACAACGCTCACACCGGAAAAATAAGCACACCGAGAGATTCATTGACATGAAATGTTGGCATTAATAAGGATTATAAAAGTAAAATGGTAATTGTTTTATGTTGCATTCAATCTTGTGACCATATATTGAAGGTCCTGTTCTTCACGAGGAAGTTTTCAAAAATCGCTGTTTTGTGAACGTTAACAGCACATCATTATTTGCGCGAATGTCTCGCATTTTACATATTTCCATGTCTGATACCCCGCGAATTGGCAGCATCCCATGTTAGAAGAAATGTAAAGTCCAACTTCAGCTAAATTCGCTGAACTTTTTTTACCGCTCGTCTGATATGAATGCTCCATAGGCCTACTGCTGCCGACTCCTCGCATAGGCTATTACAGGTAGCGATTGCTTCTGATGTCAAGTAACGATCATTTGGATAGTATTGTAAAATATCTAAGGAGTTGTGGGATGTTTACATAGCAAACTGCATGTTTATTTTGTCCCCCATCCCTGTTTCATTCACCCGGACCAGAAGGTAGGCTGCGAACGAACATAGGCACGTTCTGCTGTTGTTGAAATAATTCCTGAACGGTTTTATTCCGAGCTGAAAATGCAATGATAGCCTATTTGACAGAAGACAGGTTGCTAGTGACAAAATATTAGCTTTCAGTGTGGTACGATCTCTGTAAATTACTTAATTCAAGTGTTTAATTCATCCCGCTCTCCCTTATGGTTGGCTAGTGGTATCTCATTTCCAAGGGGAATATTCTTCACCCCTATGTCTTGCCACTCGGTTTCGAGGGACAAGGGCTAAGATGAAGGGATAGGGGAAGGGGAAGGGGTAAAACAGAGAATTGAGATTGGCCCTAAATCTGTTCAGTTCTTTTAGAGAATTAGCATAAAGGTGGCCACCACACAGCCTTGGTAACATTTTAAGAGTAAGCCATAAACATGTCAAAAACACATAGGCTAAATAAGAATCAAGAATCACTGTTTCAATAACACACTTGTGGTGAGACTACAGCATGAAAAGGATGACTGATGTTAGGTTTTCAATAGAATTTTTATTAAGTTTTTAATGTGTGTTTAAAACAAGAACAGGAACAAATGCAAAAAAGACTGGGAGGGAGGTATGGTGACACTGCAACATAAAAAGGTCTGACACTCATTTAGGTTTCCAAAAAATAAAAAGATTTCAGTTTCCAAAGTTTGAACAACAATTGTGTGTGAACTACACAAAAGACACAATGTGGAAGGGATGGGTAGCCCTGTACTCTGTACTCCTATAAGAGGGACATGGTAAGGAGGATGCAACATTTGGCTGGAGTCGGGAGTGTTATGGGAGGTGTGGAAGATGCTGGATCAACACAACTCCATTTGTGTAAGGGCCCCATCGTGTGGACCTCAAACATAAAAAATGATCTTATCTGACCATTCCTGTCATATATCGCACACCCTTCTTGTCCTCTGCATCCTTGGTCATGGATAAGCAGAACAGGCACAGTGGAGAATGGAGGGAGAGAACAAAGCAGGTAACACTCAGTGTATACTTGGGACAACACATTAAGTAAGTAGCAGAAACCTAAGCAAGAGGCCATCTCCTTTGGTTACCAACTAACACTGTTAGCCAATTCACTAACTTAAGACTTCAGTGCCATAATATACAACGTTTTTTACACAACAAATACAGAAAGGATGGAGGCAGCAAAAGTAGAGAAGTCATTTCAGATGGGGCAAGAACAAGGTGAATTTGTATGCTTGTCAAAACGTAGTCCTACCCTGCATTAGAGGAGCTGATCATCATACCAAGCACACTCGCAGTTTAAAGTCATACACCACGGTAAACTAAAACTAAAATGTTACAAAGGTGGCAAAAATAATATAGGGTATTATTAGCCATGACATTACTAGGCTATGAATCGTTCGTTCTTTTTTTTCTTGGGGGGGGGGGGGGTTACAAACTTATTCAAAATCATCCCCCCCTCTGGTTTTTACACAAATCGCACCCTGCGTAGGAACATTATCTTTAAGCTAGCCTCTCTCCACATCAAGGTTTGCAGGCTAACTTTTGGCTTTAAAATTTCGGTCAACATTTAAGCTATAAATATCAGTTAAACAAGCAGCACAAAATCCTCAAAGAACAATACCAGTATCTACTAGTGCAGTTGGTATAGGAAATGCATATGACAATTAAAAAAACGTCGTACATTCGTCTACTTACCACTGACAATATCAGGCAGAAAGCAATGGAAGTGAATGGGGCTACAGCCGTGAATGTCAAAGTTAAGAACTGTTGAGCTCAGCATAAAGCGGAAGTAGCGTGGAAAAAGCGCCGCCATTGTTTCCAATGGAAGTCTATGGGAGTGTCGCAACTCTCTTTTTATATGGCTCTGGTCTGTTCTAGCTCCTCCAGGCCGGAATTTGAAGTTTACGTTGACATATGAAGTCAGCCACAGTCAGCCGCAGCTCATCTCGAATGAGCCTATTTACTCACTCAGTTGGTCTATGCTAAATATTGAAGATTTGAATATGCAACATTTTTTATCATATTAACTAAAACCAGCACTATGCTCTGACAGAACAACATAAATCAGCCGGTTTTATAAAAAAAAACGCACTTCTACCTCCACCTAGAGCCTGTTATTTGTTTTGCAAAAGTCCACAGCTCCCGGTTCTTCTGGTCCAATCAGAGCAGGGCTGTGTGAGATCTGACTGTCAATCACAGTCTGGTGCAGTCTGGTGCCCACTGACGAGCACAAACTCAATGAGAGGGTGCTCGGTGGTGGGAGAGGGGCATGAGAGTCCCCTCAATCTGTCAGACTTGCCAACTGCAGCTTTAACTTTTTTGAAAGGTTCTCATTTCAGCACCGTGAGAACAAAGTTTAAATGAACCTCAGAGCTTTATGTGGTTTGACACTTCTAAAGCTGCAACACTGAAGCTCTTCCTGCTGTGTGCAACACCTTGTCTATCTAACACAGTCTTCATTTACTATGTATCCAATATGCTGTGAGCTCATCATTCTTTAAAGGTGCAGTCAGTGATTGCGCAGGAAGTTGCATTTATATTTAAATCAATTAGCAGACACTTTTGTCCAAAACAACATACATTATATTTTAACCAACCACCAAATGAGGTAGCTCACCCCTCCCTTCAGTATTCACAGAGAAACTCCACACATAGTTTTGTTTTTGTTTGGGGGACAGGCTGCCCCCAATTTGTTTGTTTTCGGAGCCTGGGGGGTATTCCATAAAGGAGGTTTAACAAACACTGAGCTAAAATTTAACCTCTGGGTTGTCTGAACGTGTGGCGACTAAACCCGAGCTGTTGGTTCTAAAACACCGGTTACCAATTAGTTCAATCAACACTGTGTTAGTTAACCTAGAGTTGTGAGGGTTCACAGCGAACTTATAAAGACATCATCTATTGAGAGTCGAAACCATGACTGAAACCGGAGAAACTAAAAGGCGGAGTAGCAAGTTCTCGAGGCTTACGAGGAGGAGAGAGCTGTAATAACAAAAAAGAACAATAGGCTACTTGAGTGCCTATTGTGAGGCAGCTGTGGCCTACTGGTTAGCGCTTCGGACTTGTAACCAGAGGGTTGACGGTTCGAACCCCGACCAGTGCCTTCAGCCATGGCACCTAACCCCTCACCGCTCCGCGAGCACTGCTGTTGTTGCAGGCAGCTCACTGCGCCGGGATTAGTGTGTGCTTCACCTCACTGTGTGTTCACTGTGTGCTGAGTGTGTTTCACTAATTCACGGATTGGGATAAATGCAGAGACCAAAAGAGTATATATACTTATTAATGTCAAAAGCACAATATATTAAATAATTCAGTGGACATCACGTATTGACTACTTTGAATGATTCTTTCTTAAACTAGCTTACCTTGAGAATCCCAAATGTCCTTTTCTATTTTAACACGGGTTCTGCTGTGGGCCAAGTTAAACCTTGTTTGCGCTCCAGCATCGGAATCAGAGTAAAAGTTAGGGGTGATGAGTGTTGGAAGGCATATCCTCTATCCCCCAGTACCCATCAAGTTATCCTGTAATTGCACATAATATAACATTAAGTTACAGCCTACACATTAACTGTAGCGGATCTGATAATATTCCAGTAAGGTATAGGCCTAACGCACCCGGTTGAAATGTGTCGCTCAAATTAGATTCCCAGTACATCCTGGCATTGTGTACTGGCCCTGGCCATTTCGCCTCCACGTTTGTGATAAGATGTGAACAATCACATATCATCTGGCAATTATTAAAATAAAAATGTGTTTTAATAACCAACACCAAGCATCCAGAAATAGAAATGGCCTATAGCCTATCCATTAGACCTTAATTCTAATCCTGAAATAGCCAAGGCCCATTAATTGAAAGCTCACCAGCAAAGATATATAAATAAAAGCTTGTGCATGAGTAATGACGTCAACCATGCAATGAAGACTCACTCTTTAGTTTAGGAGTTGTAATTTTTCCTTACTAAGAGTAGATCTGAAAGGCTTTGTGAATAACTTTTAAGAGAAAACTCCTAGCTAAAATATTTTAGTGTGATTTAGGAATACTCCTAGTGGTAAGATAAAATGCTTTGTGAATATGGGCCTTGATCTTCGATTACAGGTGCGCTAATTCCCTCAGATCAAAGAGACTTGATCTGACATAAGAGTGATAGCCTAGGCGTCGGAGGACCACGGGCCGAGAGTTTTGAGCGGTTGATCGGACAGGCCGTTATTTGCCGCGTTGGTGGCTGCACCATAAAATAATGAGTAACGGCCTGCTGGGATTCCGATTTGCGTTAGAACAGCGTTGAGCTGAGTTTGAAACCAGAAGCGAGTAACGGTGCGTCCGTAGTCTGGAGTCTACAATTAGCCAAATTGTATAGTAGTAGAGGTCCTGGGTAAGATTTGTATGCACTTAATTTAGCGGAGAATATCTCAACTGTTATACACTAATATGACCCCACTGAACAACGTGGGATGTGTGCCAAAATCTCTACCCGGGACGAAAGTCCTGAAAATGACCACAACAGATGACACTATTATCACATGTAAATGGGACTTTTTTTCCCTTTATAGATATCCCCATACATTTATACCAGATTAATCTTTGTATTAAGAGAAATACTTTTTGTATTACACTTTGCCTAAAAAATAAAATATGCAAATGAGGCACTATCTCATTAAATATGTGTACATATAAACCCTTGATGCTACAGATTTTCTTAGGTGATCACAATGTTCAGTGACCATAATTATAAGGTCTTAGAAGAGTGTAAGCATTCTGATTTGATATAAATAAAATGGCTAAAAAAACAGTCAACCTATTACATACAACTAGTGACATACATGAATTGCCAGTTATTTATTAACCTAAACTTTAAAAGCTCACATTTCCTACCTGTTCTAAATATTGCTGTCATCACGCAATCAATTTTTTTTTTCTCCAACAAAAGTTTACTTGGCAGCCATAGTGACCTAAGGTCATAGCAGAGCACATGGCTGTAAAGCAAGATGACTTGTGAGATCAAGAAAAGTAAGAAAATCTACTCTTTATTCTTTGTGTTGGCATGTGTCTTCTTACGTGTCATTATCATGAGTTGTAGTTTTGTGTATTTAAATAATTATAATGAATTTGTATCAGTTTTATATTTAATTTGGTGGGTATTGTGTTTTTGTTTTGTTTTTTTGCAAAATGGAGAAAATGTCATCACAATTCCTCACAAAGAACAGATAAGTTGGTACATACCAATTACTTATATTTGAAACTTACAAAATTCCAAAAGATCTGGAGAAAGTGAGAGAACAACTTATGGATATACATCACTGACACTGTCATCAGGTGACACAGATGTCTTTGTGTGCCTATTATCATGGGCGGATTATGAACTTTTGGGCCCCTGGGCCCAGATGTATTAAGGGCCCCCCACTAATTGTCGTATATGTGGGAGGGGGGGGTTGGGGGTCCTCCCCCAGACATTTTTTTAATGTTTGGTGTGATTTTCTTGTATTCTGGTGCATTTTGGGGATGGCCAATACTAAATTCAATCAGATTCATAGCCTACATCCTGATTTGTTGATATTGAGGCAATGATTCCATGCAAAGGCTTGGGCTTCAGGGCCTCCTGACCCCTTGGGCCCGGTAGGCCCGTGCAGTAATCCATCCCTGCCTATTATACCACATAACAATTGTTCTGGCTCATCCGCAACTCAGGAGTAAAAAGATCAATATTACCACTTCATGATATCTGCATAGCGCTGGGAGACGAACTCACACAGTGTCTCCCAGCACTACATGTGCTGACTGGGTAACGATACAACCAGCAAAATATCAACCAAACTTGCTGAACTCTGAACACTGTCCACAAACCAGACAACTCTTTTCTGGTTCTCAATGTCAACTGTCCACAGCTAATTTGTGAGTGCAACACAAATGGCAGAAACATTCTTGGTCAAATGTCTCAAACAACGGACATGGAGACATTTCACGACCTGCGCATTGCTGCGTTCGATAGTAATGCCCTTAAGATGGACTTTGAGAGGGCCGCTTGCACCTCAACTAATGCAAGAAAACATATACAAAGAGCCTAATTAACAGCAGCTTTGGGTCCAAACACCATTTACAGACACCACCTTGATCTTAAATGCAGATGCTTATGCTTTTGTAAGAAAGGGCAGTTTATTAGTCCCTGAGATTGTAATCTCAAAACCTGAATGTTTACCAGATCCCTGCTCGTGTGGCAAGTGTGCTCACAAGAATGGGTGTCCCTGTCGGGTAGCTGGTATCGTACTGCAAATGCAAGGGAGGCTAAGGTTGTAAAAATCCTATCACTGAATGAGGACTCACAGTGTTTCCCACAGAATTAAATTATATTTGTGGTGGTAGGTTTGCAGAATTAACTTGAATGCAACAGTTTTTAACAAATTAGCGCAGCCTGGTTATGATGCTAACCAGATTTAAGCACAATTTAGTACAACCTGGCAAATCATTGTGTGGTGGTCAGTGTTGATATTGTGGTGGGCCGCCACAAATAAGTCAATGTAGAAACACTGTCTCATCATCATCCCCATACCTGGACTCTGTTGTGAAAGTTTTACCTTGCAACATAGGGAATAATCCTGTTGTTTTGTATTTTTCACTTTAACGTTCCAATGATAATAGCAAGGTTGGATATAAACTTAGTTTTTGCCCCCAGGCAACATTGTACCATTGCGGAATGAAAATCAATATTTTACAGATATGAAGTTATAATAATACAAATTATCATAGGAAATCATCAAAATCACTGTTATGTACTAGTTAAAAGCTCCATAAATCTCCCCAAACATTCTCCGGTACAGTATACATACACACACATATCCATGAGTTTGCACACTTACACCCATGCATACTCATGTATGCGTACTGATGCACACTCATGCAAGTTACCTGCACCTGACTTTCTGAAAGTTTAGTAAGCAATTTGTCTCAAAAGAGAAACACAGTGGGTAGGTAGGCCTATAGCAAATAGATGGATCAGTCAGGCCTCAAACTTGGGGCTACAGGGTAGCAAGTCTGCAGCTTCACCGCAACATCAAAAAGCCATGGATGTTGGTATGATAGTCAGGGAACATACTCAACCATAGTGATTGCATTTTATAAAACTTCATGAAGCACACTCATGCACTTCACATACAGGTGCTTCCCTACTTAGAATATTTGGTATGGCCATATGCAAATCTGTTATGGTTCAGTGTTGCAGTATTTTGTAATTTCCTATGACACCTACATTGATATGTTATGAAAAGTTGTTGATAATACACTGGTAAATGTATACCTGATAGTCACAGTTGATAAAAATAAAAGGTTCCTTTGAAATTCCATAGAAAATGCTTGGGGTCCTTTTTGACCCCACGCATGGAAAAGTGTGGTACTGATACAAAAAATGCAATTACTTAAAAAATATACCAATTAGATACAAATCCAAATGGCCTCAGGTCAAAGACAACCTATTTGAGGAATACATGGAAGACTAAACGATAACGATTAAAATGACCAAGATATTGCAAAAAAAAAAAACAACCGCTGGGGCCATTTTGACCCCATTTATGCATCCCTTGTTTGTATACAATTTTCCATTCAATACAGCACAAAACACAATTAAAAATATCAAACCAGAATTCGTACACATACACTACATGGTCATTGTAAACATTGTCATCACCTCATAAAATCAAGAATTTATATGTACGCATATTTAATTAGATATTGCCTCATTTGCATATTTTTTATTTATTTTTTAGGCAAAGTGTAATACAAAAAGTATTTCTCTTAATATGAAGATTAATCTGGTAGAAATGTATGGGGATATCCATAAAGGGAAAAAAAGTCACATTCACCTGTGTGATAATAGTGTCTGTTTGTTCTGGTCTGTTGTGGTCATTTTCAGGACTCTCGTCCCGGGTAGAGATTTTGGCACACATCCCACGTTATTCAGTGGGGTCATATTAGTCTAAAACAGTTGAGATATTGTCCGCTAAATGAAGTGCATACAAATCTTACCCAGGACCTAGACTAAAGGGCTGCAGGAGAGAGTAGATGTTGAAAATGACAGCCCAAACACGCGGTTCAACATCTAATGCACCCCAATGTTTAGTAGGCTAGTAAGGCCTACGCAATTAAAATAGGCTGCTGTAGCTAACTGCGGTAGCTATAATGGCAAGAGAAGTGATGAGCAGCAACACATTATTAGAGAGGATTCCGAGGAACAGAGCAGAGCTACACGCAGGTGCTCCCTTGGTCAGCTAGGGAAGGGCTTTAATATGCTGACACTCAATGAACACAGAGGAAGGCGAAAAAACTCCCAGACATTTAAAGGAGAAAAATTCCTTCCTTGCCCTCTTGGCAATAAGCGACAGAGCAACAGCTCCTGTGTATCAGCTGCCTTACGGCCAATGCCGGCATTGAATTAAAGTGATGCTCCCTTAATACATTTTGTGATCACCACATAGCCTATATTGTAGCCTATTACTATTTTATGTAGACATGGTCTCAGATGAGATGCCGATACGGTAGCCTATAGGATGGTGGCACCAATCCAGGGAAAGAGGGGTGAGGGAGAACCAGGGACGCGGTCCCTGGCTGGGCGGGAGATGATGGGGAAAGGGGAAAAAGTAGCGAGTACGGGTGAAGGGGGAGGAGGTTGCGCAGCACCCTAGGTAGGCAAAGAGAAAAGTGGGGAGGGTTGATTACCTGGAAAGAGAAAGAGGCCGCAGTAGCAGAAGGCAAGGTAGAGGGCTGCACGCGGGCTGCTATAACTTGCTGAGTTGAGTGAGCAGGGGGAAAGCTGTTTAGGAATAGAGAAAGAGGCCGCAGTAGCGGAAGGCAAGGTAGTGGGCTGCACGCGGGCTACCATAACTTGCGGAGTTGAAAAACATGTTGCATGAACAGAGGGGGAGACGCCGGAGGAACGGAGCTCCGCGCTGCGGCGCTGGTGCTCGGAACGTCACGAAAACATGCGTGCGCAACCAAGAGGCAGAAAGCACCACAGAACAGCATAGAGCAATGCAAAAGAGCAAAATAATAAAATTAGTTTTTGTGCTGAAAACTGCACCAATTCGAAATCACGATGGCTAGAGAATGTTAAATATGTTCAATATCCCTAACGGAATGCATGTCTTCGCCAAAAATGACAAAAATACGATGTTATATTAATAATCCAAATGAACGTCAAACTTTGAAATATAGTCTGAAATGAGATGTTATTATCATTGAGACAACAGGGGTATACAAAAAAATCCGATTGTAGCTTACAGCAGCCGACTATTTAGGTTAAGTTTATAACGTTGTGGACGGCCACCAAGCGTCTTCTGCCTTACGGCTGCGCGTGCATCTAGTTTTGTTGGTAAACGGGAAACCCGTGTATAGTAGGAGAGGAAAGATAAACTGATTGTTGGAGAAGGCGACGCATCTGCTTTCCTTGCGAAACAAGGGCAATTGATCCTACATCCAACTTTGCTCTAATCAATGGTCCACGGAGTAGCTCTCCTTGCAAGCGGAGCGACGCCGATGCTGCAACTTCGGCAGATAGAGGCAGACTGCGAATAAATAACCTGTCTGATTGAAGGAGGCGTGTCAAATTCCGTCATGCTCGTTACGGTACCGATCCACTTGCACGACACATTTTGTCGTGTCGCATAGATGTCGCGCTGCCTCCCCACATTCAGTCGTGTGTGGGCGTTTTGTTTAAAATGTCAGTTACCAGCTCATACTCAGTTCGTTTTAACGTATCTTAAGTGTTTTTCCACAAATGGACCACAATTTTAGGCATGTACTTAACAGTATACAACACATTAATAGCCTAAACAAACTATGCAAGCCATTTCGAAATCTTGTTTTATTTAAACTACTCAAAGCAATCTCAAATCCTCACCAGAAACACCAACAGTCAATATATTCATCCAAATCCTAGTTTCGTTCGTTTTATGGACTACTAGGTGGTCGTGGAAGAGATCGTTAAAACATTATTTGTCTTGTAAGCGGAACCAAAGTTTCACAGGCACCGTTGTGGTAGAACAAAGGACCTACAAACTTGTCCTTTCATTGGAGAGTCGCCTCGCGTTCAACGGATTCATTTGCATAAAGCTGGGCATCGGCCAGCTTTTTGACGCACGACATTATTTCAAATGCAGCGCTGCCTTCCCGGAATGCTTTGCGGGCGCGTTAAAGTCGCTTGACGTCACCCATAGGACTAGAGTGGAATGCGACACGACAAAAAGAAGTGTCGTGCAAGTGGATCGGTACCGTTAGAGGTGGATTTTGTCGTTCGTTCTCATGACACAGTTCGCGTCGTTCAGTTCGCCAAGATGATTCGTTCGTTCTTTCGTTCATTCGCATTTCCGGTGGCCTACAACGTAGTTCAGCAGTGAATCATGGAATGCAGGTTCTCAGCTCCTCGTTTGTGAAAACGGTCAACACAACACTGTAATTGTAGCGGCAAATATAGCTGCAACTTCATGATTATGTGTACTTTTAGACTAGCGTTTCTCAACGGGGGGGGCGTTTGAACACCGTCGGGGGGCGTTGTGAATGAGATAGCTGAGAGGGGGGCGATCAGGCACAAATGGGGGGCGTTGATCACTGATATTTATTATAATGTTTAAGCATTACATTTGTTTGTTTTGACACGAAATGAAATGATTTGTGCCTGGTGGCTGCGTCTAGTTTCCTCCTTAGAGCGCTCCGCTCTAGAATCTTTGTTAGAATCGGCCGAAGATTCTACAGTGGAGCGCTCTAGGCTACTGGCATGTCATTTCCATGGCAACATCTATAAACAAATTCAGCAGACTGACCGCCGCAGAGCGGGTTGACGGCTCCTGACGGCTGCAACAGTCGAACCCTGCTTCGCGGGTTAAAATTACATATCCAATCAAAATGTACACAAGCACAATTACGTAGGCTATACATATTTTTTTAATATCAAAACTTAAAAAACATGGCGGCAAACAAGAAGAAATGCAGTCAGTACAGATTTCATAAACTTTGGCTTTATTCCCTCACCTACAAATGTTCAGCTCCCGATGTGCCTGCTTTGCGAGCAGGTTTTCTCTAATGAGGCGATGAAACCCTCACGTTTAAAGGATCACCTGAACAAAATGCATCCTGACAAGGCATCTCATGATGCGGCTTATTTCAATGCCCTCAAAGAGAAACATTCAAGACGGACCATTTCGAATTTGTTCGCTCGGAAGACAAACCAGACAGAGAACGGGTTAGTGGCGTCCTACAATATTTCTTTACTGATAGCTAAGTCTGGCACACCAGACTATCTCATCCCTAAGTCCCATAATAATAATAATAATAATAGTAATAATGATAATAATAATAATAATAATAATAGACAAGCAATGAAGGCTGAACTTTCTTTGGGAATAAGATAACTTTTATACTTACATTCAGGTGCTGGATGATCTCACAGACAACCATCTGCTCCGTTACACCGACCACTTGAAAACGGTGAAAGCGGACCTGGAGGTCCGTTTCAGGGATCTCAATGAATTAGACGTCCCTGAATGGGTGACGGAGCCATTCCAAGTGGATGCGTCCAGCATTGATGCCGCATTTCAGGAAAGCCTCGTTGACCTACAGAATGATGAAGAGGCCAAGGCCACGTTCCGCACCGCAAGGTTTCAAGTCCCCATTTTGCCTAGGCTACAGAGCCATAATCACTCTGACAAGAACGAGTGACTGACTTAACGAGAACGACAGACCGAAGTGAAACAGGTGGGGGGTCTTGGCGTGAGAACGAACGAACGAACGAGACAGATTGAAGAGACATTTATTAACCTGGCATGACACAGAAAATACAAAGACAGCATGCATTTACCATTAGACAGATATTTAAATGTAAATGCCAATATTGAGAGTTGTTAATGTAAACCATCGCTATTTTTTATCGTATGCTCTCCCACTAGTCTCACTAGCCCATTTGTTTTTTTTTCATGGAAACGGTTGCTATGCTTTCATGCCCCTCATTGGCTAATTCGATGAGAACATTTTAGAAACAATACAGACAACAGCATACGATTGGTTAGGCTCTCGCTTTAGGAAGCTGGACCATAGGCATTCACAGCAGCACTAGGTCAGTGTGATTCAGCGACGAACGAAAGAACGAACAAGAACTGGAAAGGCGAACTAGTTCAGGTCGTTCATTTGAAAGACCCGTTCAAAGGAACTAGTTCGTTCGCAACCGACCCACCTCTAATGCTCGTCCCGAACTTTCGTTTGTAAACGCCATTTCTACGCACAAAATGTTGTCCTACAGTTACAAATCTTTTCTGCAAGTGTAAAGACTGTTGCACCACCTTAGGGATGAGAAGTGTCTCGTATGTATTGTGTGTGTGTGCATCAAGATTTGTAACTGTAAAACTAATTTGTGATTTAACAAAAAAATAACACGAACGATTTTAAGTATTACTCATATGTCCTTCACTAAGGTACTAAACCTTCCACAGTTGCTTGTCTTTGAATTACAAAGCTATTCTGCCATTACGAATCTCTACCGCTGCACACGTATTTTCTACTAGTATACGATACTTTTGAGACTGTTCTGGCACTTCCTGTTGAATAGCCAATGGTGATGCTCAGGTTTGGCTAGCCAATCAGGAATCTGAATTGGAATCAGATTCCAAAAATAATTCCGTGGAAATGCATGGATTCCAGTTGCTGCTAATGGAAGCAACTGAATCCATGCATTTCCACTGAATTATTTTTGGAATCTGATCCCTTATCATACCTGTTCGTTCGTACTCGTCGCTCCACTTATCGTGACTAAATTCAAGATGGCGTTGAACGGTAAAATTCCTTAAGGTACTGTCTGTATAAATCGTCTTGTAAATAAACTACCAGTGCTTTTTCAAAGTTCTCAATGTCTCGTTTTAAATGTCAAGGCCCTCGGAAGTCTACCAATGAAGTATGGAGCTACTTTGAGCCTTGTAAATGGTGTAAATCAATGATTTATTTGCATGGCTAGGCCGATGCCCGAGGCACCCCCAACGAAAAACTGTTGGTAGCATTGGCTAACTAGCGCCAGATTTCTGAGTGCAGGGGACAAGCCGAGATGAGCTATGAGCAGTGTTGCCACAGTTACCTTGAAAAAGTAATCTGATTACTGATTACTCCTTTAAAAAGTAACTTAGTTACTTTACTCATTACTTGATTTTAAAAGTAACTAAGTTAGATTACAAGTTACTTTATTAGTTACTTTCAGCAGCTGCCGACAACACCCCCAACGCCTCAACATAAAAATGATAACCGGTTTTGCCAATACTCAATATACTGGAAGTGCATTTTAACAGCAATGTTTAACAGCAGACATCCCAACCTAACCTACTTAGATACTGAAATTCAGATGTTTGTTCAATAATGTCTAAGTACACCAAATAAGGAAGGCCTATTGATAGAAATTGTTATAGTAAAATATGTAGATTTTTTTTTCATGTAGCCTTGGCAACTAGCCATCTTGTAGCCTATAGGCCTGAGTAATATGCAAATGAAATTACACTTGTTAAACTCACCTCAACAAGTCTTTTGCAATCATTTAACCCGCCGTGAGCAATGCTAAAGTTGCTGTTACAAACAGTGCATTGTGCAAGATTATCATTATGTTTTAATCTTTTGAGACAATTGGGTACACTTTTGTGTAGTCTGATGTGAAATGGGTCTTAAATCTTCCTTTTTGAGGGGCACTGACGCTGCCATGACGCTTCTGTTCCTAGATACACTGACTGAACTGATTAATTATGTTTGGGAGAAAAGAGATATAAGCACTTACACTGAAAACGGATTGGTTGATTTAGCAAAACAGACAAGGATGCTCTCTGTCTTGGATGTGCTTCAGGCACAAACGCACCACTCCTCTCTCTCTCCCTCTCCGTTGTGTGCGCATTAAGCTATGCACACGCGATTTGAAGTCCGGTCTGGCTTGCGTGCTCTTGTTCGCTCTAGGTTCCGGGAGATTTTATGTAATTTGCGGGCGTCAGGAAGCCGCTATCAATATGTGGGAGACTCCCAAAACTTCGGGAGACTTGGGATGTCTAGCTAGACAGCACTTTGTCGCCAGCACAGAATGTACAATGTACCTTAATGTTGTCATGTTTAACTGACACAAACTCAAAGTAATGACTGATGAAATGTGCATCTCTCTCTCTCCCTCCATTGTTGTTTACGTTTGTGTCGCTGCACGTTTGTCCTCATGCTGAAAACGTGAGCATAGCCTACATGACATTAATACCCAAGACAAGAAGAAAGCAAAGAATATATCTTTTTATTAAGGAACATGACAAAAATAGTAACGCACAGTAATTTAGATAAGTAACTTTAATCTGATTACTGGTTTGTAAATAGTAGCGCGTTAGATTACTCGTTACTGAAAAAAGTGGTAAAAATAGACTACTGGCATCACTGGCTATGAGACATATGCAGACATCCCAAGTCTCCCGGAAGTTCCGGGAGTCTCCCGCATATTAACAGCGGCTCCCTGACGCCCGCAAATTAGATAAAATCTCCCGGAATCTAGAGCGAGCAATCAAGAGCGCGCACGCGAGACCTAGACTTCAAATCGCGAGTGCATCTGAGTGTAGCTCGCACACGACAGGGGAGAGAGAGAGAGGGGTCATGCGTGTGTGCCTGAGCGCATCCAAGACAGAGAGCATCCTGAATGGCCTGTTTTGCTAAATCAACCAATCAGTTTTCAGTGTAGGCGGGCTTTTTATCTCTTTTCTCCCGAACTTAATCAGTTCAGTGTATCTAGGAACATGAGCGTCATGGAGTCAGTGCCCCCCAAAAAAGGAAAATGTAAGACCCATTTCAAAGTGTACCCTTGTCTCATAAGAGTAAAAAATCATGATAGACCTAGTCTTGCACGCTGCACTGTTTGTAACAGTGACTTTAGGTTAAATGATTGCAAAAGACATATTGAGGTGAGTTTAACTAGTGGCAATTTATGTGCATATTATTCTATATTCAGGCCTATACATGGCTAATTGCCAAGGCTACATGAAAAGACCAAAAAAAAGACCAAACTACCAAAATGTACATATTTTATTTTTTACAATTTCTATCTTCCTTATTTGGTGTACTGACTAGACATTATTGAACAAACATATTAATCTGTATTTCAGTATCTAAATAGGCTAAAGTCTTTTTTTTTTTTTTGGGGGGGGGGGGGGGGGGGGGGGCTTCGTGATAGCTCCCTGAAATGACTTTTTGCAGGTTGGGATATCTGCATATTTTCACACTCGGTATCATGTTTCAACACACTTTAGGTCAAAATCACACCGGAATTATCCTTTAAAGTGAAAAATACAAAACAACAGGTTTATTCCCTGTGTTGCAAGGTAAAACTTTCACAACAGAGTCCAGGTATGGGGATGATGATGAGACCTCATTCAGTGATAAGATTTTTGCAACTATAGCCTCCCTTGCATTTGCATTTGTGTGTGTGTGTGTGGAGGTAATGGGGTGTGTGTGTGTGTGCTTGCATGTGTCTTTATGTGTGTGTGTCTGTGTTTATGTGTGTGCGTGTGTGTGTGTGTGTCCGTGCATGTGAGTATCTGTGCTTGTGTGTGTGTGTTTCTGTGTGTGTGAGTGTGTACGTGCGTGTGTTTATGTGTGTGTGTCTAAGTCTGTGTGTGTTTATATGTGTGTGTGTGTGTGTGTGTGTGCGTGTGTGTGTGCCTGCAAGCGTGTATGTGCTTTTAGAAATATTGTGGAGACAAATTGACAAGCATGATTTATTTTTGCGGACAAAATGTGCAGAACTGAGCGGCGCTCATATTTTGTACCGCTACGTGGTACATCTAGTTTTAAGAAATCTTGCCAGATAGATGTAACCTTTTTAGAAAACCAATAAGCCACTTGAGTCTGTAGGTTACACTGATTTTACAACAGCTAAGGGGGGTTTTAGTCAATCCGACTTTATCAAAGTTCTAAGTGTTCCTTCCGTGAATGTTTCCATAGTAACATTATCATTATTCCATAGTAACCTTAACCTGTTGCTACTATGCAGTATTAACATGCGTTTTTTCCTCAGCCCAAAAGTGTAGCCTACTGCCTTCATTCCAAACATCTTTTCTGAAGCTTTTGTCACCTGCGGCATTCCTCATTATTGTTAGGCCAGGCCCCATGAATCCATAAACAATACACACCTGGAACTCATGTGATTCTAATTATCATTGAATTAAGAATGAGTGTGTTGTGTCTTTATAAGCCTCCATAATGGCTGCTTGAACTCACCGTTCCTAGTGATTTTGGTGATTCAACATGGCACTAATGGCGAAACTTGTTGTTTTAGTTCTCATTGCCAGTTTCAGTAATGGTATGTGCTTTAAGCATCTTTTTGCTGGTTTAATTATGTTTTAAAATCCTGATTTAAATAATTTCTTCTGCTCTTCTTTTGAGCAGTCTTCTGTCTTCCAAAGAGGGGTGTCATGAAAAGAGAGGCCATTGAGGTTGATGTTTCAACAACACCAAATCCCAACAACCAGACCCAAACTGAAGCTAAGGGTGAGGTCTTTAATGTAATGCTCTTATTTTCTTACAAGGTGGTTGTGTTGTCTTTAAATGTCTAACCTTAAATGGAGCCCAAGGTGGTGCAAGTGAAGATGTCCAAGCAGGCACTCCAGCACCCAATCCCCACAATCAGACCGCTTCTACGCAACCTGATGTTACTGGTAAAGAGTTTCTGCAAGTCTGATTTATTGTGTGTTAGTCTTGAGACTTGGCTTCCCTTTGTCTTCCTCTTATGTGGAAACCAAAAGATGGGGCTAGTGAAGATGATGTGGTAACTGCAACCCCAAGTCCCCAAAACCAGACTACGTCATCTGCTACAGGTGGAGTAACTCGTAAGGGAATCTGTGCTTTGAGTTTTGTCAAACATTGGCTAGTATATTAAAACGGCCAGTGAATATCAACTCTGCTCTCAAATGCTGAGGGAAGTCCACTGTCCACTGACTCTGCTTGGGCAACATTGTCAATGCAAAGGTGGTCTCATCTGTCCCACCACAGATCCAATCATTTTCCAAACCAACTGATTTTAATTGCCACATCTCCTCAGCAAGTAGATGAGCTAATTGACGAGACTTCTTGTGCATTGTCTCCTGTAGAAAGCAGATTTTTTTGTTAACCTGGAGAGTGTTTCTAAACAAATCTCAACTTGGTGTACTTGGTTCTCCAATTATGTGTCTTTGTGTAGAGTCACCAGATGATGATGATGATGATGATGATAATAATAATAATAATAATAATAATAATACCTTCGACTTGTATAGCGCCTTTCATGGTACCCAAGGTCGCTTTACAACACATGGATGGGGGGACCTCACTAATAACCACCACCAATGTGTAGCACCCACCTGGGTGATGCACGGCAGCCATTATGTGCCAGAACGCTCACCACACACCAGCTTGAGGTGGAGAGTGAGGGAGTGAATGAGCCAATTACAGTGGGGGATGATTAGGGTGCCAGATTGAATGAGCTAGGTTGGGAGTTTAGCCAGGACACCGGGGAACCCCCTACTCTTTACGATAAGTGCCATGGGATCTTTAATGACCACAGTGAGTCAGGACCTCGGTTTAACGTCTCATCCGAAGGACGGCATCTCCTACAGTGCAGTGTCCCCGTCACAGCACTGGGGCATTGGGATCGATCTTTTTTGGCCAGAGGGAAGAGTGCCACCTACTGGCCACCCACCAACACCACTTCCAGCAGCAACCTAGTTTTCCAAGGAGGTCTCCCATCCAAGTAATAACCAGGCCCACACCTGCTTAGCTTCAGTAATTCAGCTAAGACAAGGTATCCATTGGTCTGGCTGCTGGCCGATGGACCAAGTGAAGATGCTGAGATTGCCAGCACGACGCAGATTGCCCAAAACCAGACCACTTCAGCCCACAGTGTAGGAACTGGTAAGGTTTGATATGTGAAGCGCAGGAAGTGGCCGTGTCTTGTTTACAACTGCTCTTAGTGGGATTAAGCTGGCTTTTATGATCCCCATAGTTTGGTTCTAAAATTTGGATCCTATTTTCTTTCCTGGTTTCCTCATGTGGAATCCCAAGATTATTCAAGTGAGGATGCTGTGTTAACCACCGTAATGAATCTGCAAAATGGGACTACCTCTGCTTAAGATGGGACCACCATCAAGGGTAATTGTTTGGCTTTTTGTTGTGTTTCCTGTTGTGTAAAGATTTAAATGTAATTGTATTGAAATTCCAGACTCGTCAATCTTGATCAGATGTTAGACCTGGCACTCTGCACTAGAATCTGCTTTTGAGTCATTTCTACTGCTTTTCCATGATTCTGTTGCTGAAATGTGCAGAGCTTTTGACTAGAATTGGAAGACCAATGGGAAGGTGCAGTTCACGTTAGCTACTACTCCACACAACATAAGGAGTCTTGGCCACTTTTAGAGCAATGGTACAGAAACTGAGTGCTGTGGGCTGGCTTGGTTGTGGTTCATTTTTATCCCAGCAGCTTTTAAAATCAGTGCCAGTAGTCAAACGTGTGGTCATTATCCAGCCCCATATTGGAGCGATAGCATGTTGTGGACTTGCTCACAAATGGGCAGTTCATGTTGGCCCAACATGCTGTACAAGGAGTCACTTTGGCTTTAACCTTTTAGAGCAAGGGTGCCGAAATGGAACATTGTGGGCTGGCCTGGTTCATATTTCAGTCTAGTTTTGCTCATAAACTTAACCAGTAGTCCCAACAAAATGTCTGGGAGTTAACCAGCCCGAGGTTGAAGCAATGGCGTATTGTAAGTAAAAGGCTGTTTTTTATCCCTGCAGACTCCCCTGATGACTCCTGAAGTGACTGCTCAGAATGCTAATGCTTAATGGAACTCTTCCCGTCATTTCCTGCACTTGGCCTTTCTCCATCTTGAATTCAATAAAGGCCAAATGTTCTTATCTAACATTGTCTTACCTTGTTTCATGACTCCAGTTTGGTGGTTAAGTCTGAGAGTGAGGGTCAAGAGTCTTGATGTTTTTGAGGTGGTAGAAGGCAGATTTGCGACGTGTTTGATATGTGACGAATGAAAGGGTGGAGTCCAAGATGACACCCAGGTTGCAGACTTCTGGAGATGGAGAGATGGAGCTGCCATCATATTTACCTAATGCCTTGCTTAAAATGACCCACAAATGTTAAAACTAGCGATATAAAATGTGACCACCGTTCAGTCCTGCACATTCTCTCCACAAATATGAATAATGACACAAGTTGGATGTCAATGAGCCTCTCTTGACTGAGGCATTAAAATGCTGCTTATTGTTTGTCAGGCTACTGTTTCACAGATTTCTTTTAGAAATATGAGCTATGACAGAAGTTGTGTGAATGTTATATATTCCATCCCCTGATACTGTTTTACTGGTTAATTTGACAAATAATCTATGGATCTGCTCTATACGCACTTTATGTCTGTTTGGAATTGTTTTGAGGGGCTGTCGATGCATCTCAGAATAAAGTAATGTCCACCACATCTAGTGTTTGTGAATATATAATACTGAACTCATTAAATAGCTGGATACTCAAGAACGCATGTCTCTTCTAGCCACAATAGGAGTAATTTTAGCAAAACACTGTATTTTGGGTGGCCCGCGAAGACCCAGTGGATTTCCTGTCTGGCCCACTTGGTAATGAAGTTGAATAGCCCAGTCCTACTCTATATGTACTCTTGCAACTTTTGTGTATGTAAATGAGTCTGTACATGTACAGTACCCTCCAGAATTATTGGCACCTCTGCTAAAGTTGATTAAAAATGGGTATAAAAAATAATCTGTTGGTGATTTATTGTATTCTCACAATGAAAAAATCCAACCTTGAAGGAAAGCAAATTTATTTTGAGAAAAAGGAAAATCTCATGAAATAAATAAATATTTTTAACAAAAACATATTGCTCACAATTATTGGCACCCCTGCTTATAATTCCTTCTTAAGCCTCCCTTTGCCAATAAAACAGCTTGTAATATTCACCTATGACACCCCATAAAGTTGGAGAATACAAAGCAAGAGATTTAAGACCGTTCGTCTTTACAAAATCTCCCCAGATCGTCCAGATTCCGAGGTCCACACTTTGACTCTTTGACTCACCCCTTTGTTTTTCTATGGAGTTTAGATCAGGGGACTGAGATGGCAATGGCCGGAGCTTGATTTTGTGTTCAGTAAACCATATTTGTTTTGATCATGACGATTGTTTTGGTTCATTGACCTGATGAATGATCCAATTATGACCAACTTTTAGTGTCTTGTCAGAGATTGACAGATTTCCTTTGAAAATGTTCAGGTTTTTCTTGTTGTTCAGGATACCATGCACCTTAATTAGATTGCCAAGGCCTTTGGGAATAAAAAATAGCCCCACAATAGCACAGCGCCTCCACCATAATTCTCATTAGGTATGGGATTCTTTTCAGTATTGTCATTTTTCTATATATGCCAAACACACCTAACATGTTTTTTGCCAAAGAGCGCAATTTTCATTTCATCTGACAATAGACCACACTTCCAGACAAAGACACTGTACCATTTAGGAACTCCTGCCGTTTACATTGGTAATTAAATGACTGGACAGGCTGTTACCTAGCATGCCATCTAAATAAGCTATTAGCAATGAGGTCATTTTTGAAGATTTTGGGGGGGACTTGATGACCCCAAGATGACACCTTTGTCAGTAACTCTCCAATAGTGGTTCTTATGGAATGTTTTGCCTATATTGCCATCCTCCATACTGTACGTGGGGGCAAGATAACCTTGGGTCTTTGTCCAAGCATGTTTGTCACATTTTCAGTTGATTAGAACCATTTAATCATTGTTTTAACTGTAACTATAGGCATTTTCAACAAAGTACCTAGTTTGTATAGACATTCCCTGACTTATAAATGTCATTTTATTTGAATTGAGTGTATTCTGTTGTCTTTCTGATGTTGAAAAATGACTAGAGGATTTAGCCTCTGTGTCACTTTATTTTCATACCTTAGTGAAAAAGAAAGTCATGAACTACTTCTGAAAATTCACAGATACTCTGATTAACTTAAATAAGTTGAAATTAGATAGGAAAATGCTTCTGTTAGGTTCTGTATATAAGATGTTTCTAGGGGTGCCAATAATTGAGCAACGTGTTTTCGTTAAAAATATTTATTTCTCTATGACATTTTCCTTTTTCTCAGAATAAATTGTCTTTCCTTCAAGGGTGGATTTTATTTTTCCTCATTGTTTTCATTGTGAGAGAACAATGAATCATCAAAATATTAGTTTTTTATACCTCTTTTTAGTCCACTTTACCCGAGTTGCCAATAATTCTGGAGGGTACTGTACGTATGTGTTTGCTTTTGTGTACTGTACAGTATAAGCCTTCTGTGTGTGTGTGTGTGTGTGTGTGTGTGTTTGTGTGTTTGTTCACTTGTGAGTGTGTGTGTGGGGGTAATGGGGTGTGTGTGTGTGTGCGTGTGTGTGCTTGCATGTGTCTTTATGTGTGTGTGTCTGTGTTTATGTGTGTGCGTGCATGTGAGTATCTGTGCTTGTGTGTGTGTGTTTCTGTGTCTGTGTGTGTGTGTGCGTGTGAGTATCTGTTTGTGTGTGTTTATATGTGTGTGTGTGTGTGTGCGTGTGTGTGTGCCTGCATGCGTGTATGTGCTTCTAGAAATATTGTGGAGACAAATTGACAAGCGTGATTTATTTTTGCGGACAGAATGTGCAGAACTGAGCGGCGCTCATATTTTGTACCGCTACGTGGTACATCTAGTTTTAAGAAATCTTGCCAGATAGATGTAACCTTTTTAGAAAACCAATAAGCCACTTGAGTCTGTAGGTTACACTGATTTTACAACAGCTAAGGGGGGTTTTAGTCAATCCGACTTTATCAAAGTTCTAAGTGTTCCTTCCGTGAATGTTTCCATAGTAACATTATCATTATTCCATAGTAACCTTAACCTGTTGCTACTATGCAGTATTAACATGCGTTTTTTCCTCAGCCCAAAAGTGTAGCCTACCGCCTTCATTCCAAACATCTTTTCTGAAGCTTTTGTCACCTGCGGCATACGCCTTCCTCATTATTGTTAGGCCAGGCCCCATGAATCCATAAACGATACACACCTGGAACTCATGTGATTCTAATTATCATTGAATTAAGAATGAGTGTGTTGTGTCTTTATAAGCCTCCATAATGGCTGCTTGAACTCACCGTTCCTAGTGATTTTGGTGATTCAACATGGCACTAATGGCGAAACTTGTTGTTTTGGTTCTCATTGCCAGTTTCAGTAATGGTATGTGCTTTAAGCATCTTTTTGCCGGTTTAATTATGTTTTAAAATCCTGATTTAAATAATTTCTTCTGCTCTTCTTTTGAGCAGTCTTCTGTCTTCCAAAGAGGGGTGTCATGAAAAGAAAGGCCATTGAGGTTGATGTTTCAACAACACCAAATCCCAACAACCAGACCCAAACTGAAGCTAAGGGTGAGGTCTTTAATGTAATGCTCTTATTTTCTTACAAGGTGGTTGTGTTGTCTTTAAATGTCTAACCTTAAATGGAGCCCAAGGTGGTGCAAGTGAAGATGTCCAAGCAGGCACTCCAGCAGCCAATCCCCACAATCAGACCGCTTCTACGCAACCTGATGTTACTGGTAAAGAGTTTCTGCAAGTCTGATTTATTGTGTGTTAGTCTTGAGACTTGGCTTCCCTTTGTCTTCCTCTTATGTGGAAACCAAAAGATGGGGCTAGTGAAGATGATGTGGTAACTGCAACCCCAAGTCCCCAAAACCAGACTACGTCATCTGCTACAGGTGGAGTAACTCGTAAGGGAATCTGTGCTTTGAGTTTTGTCAAACATTGGCTAGTATATTAAAACGGCCAGTGAATATCAACTCTGCTCTCAAATGCTGAGGGAAGTCCACTGTCCACTGACTCTGCTTGGGCAACATTGTCAATGCAAAGGTGGTCTCATCTGTCCCACCACAGATCCAATCATTTTCCAAACCAACTGATTTTAATTGCCACATCTCCTCAGCAAGTAGATGAGCTAATTGACGAGACTTCTTGTGCATTGTCTCCTGTAGAAAGCAGATTTTTTTGTTAACCTGTAGAGGGTGTTTCTAAACAAATCTCAACTTGGTGTACTTGGTTCTCCAATTATGTGGCTTTGTGTAGAGTCACCAGATGATGATAATGATTATGATAATGATAATAATAATACTACCTTCGACTTGTATAGCGCCTTTCATGGTACCCAAGGTCGCTTTACAACACATGGATGGGGGGACCTCACTAATAACCACCACCAATGTGTAGCACCCACCTGGGTGATGCACGGCAGCCATTATGTGCCAGAACGCTCACCACACACCAGCTTGAGGTGGAGAGTGAGGGAGTGAATGAGCCAATTACAGTGGGGGATGATTAGGGTGCCAGATTGAATGAGCTAGGTTGGGAGTTTAGCCAGGACACCGGGGAACCCCCTACTCTTTACGATAAGTGCCATGGGATCTTTAATGACCACAGTGAGTCAGGACCTCGGTTTAACGTCTCATCCGAAGGACGGCATCTCCTACAGTGCAGTGTCCCCGTCACAGCACTGGGGCATTGGGATCGATCTTTTTTGGCCAGAGGGAAGAGTGCCACCTACTGGCCACCCACCAACACCACTTCCAGCAGCAACCTAGTTTTCCAAGGAGGTCTCCCATCCAAGTACTAACCAGGCCCACACCTGCTTAGCTTCAGTAATTCAGCTAAGACAAGGTATCCATTGGTCTGGCTGCTGGCAGATGGACCAAGTGAAGATGCTGAGATTGCCAGCACGACGCAGATTGCCCAAAACCAGACCACTTCAGCCCACAGTGTAGGAACTGGTAAGGTTTGATATGTGAAGCGCAGGAAGTGGCCGTGTCTTGTTTACAACTGCTCTTAGTGGGATTAAGCTGGCTTTTATGATCCCCATAGTTTGGTTCTAAAATTTGGATCCTATTTTCTTTCCTGGTTTCCTCATGTGGAATCCCAAGATTATTCAAGTGAGGATGCTGTGTTAACCACCGTAATGAATCTGCAAAATGGGACTACCTCTGCTTAAGATGGGACCACCATCAAGGGTAATTATTTGGCTTTTTGTTGTGTTTCCTGTTGTGTAAAGATTTAAATGTAATTGTATTGAAATTCCAGACTCGTCAATCTTGATCAGATGTTAGACCTGGCACTCTGCACTAGAATCTGCTTTTGAGTCATTTCTACTGCTTTTCCATGATTCTGTTGCTGAAATGTGCAGAGCTTTTGACTAGAATTGGAAGACCAATGGGAAGGTGCAGTTCACGTTAGCTACTACTCCACACAACATAAGGAGTCTTGGCCACTTTTAGAGCAATGGTACAGAAACTGAGTGCTGTGGGCTGGCTTGGTTGTGGTTCATTTTTATCCCAGCAGCTTTTAAAATCAGTGCCAGTAGTCAAACGTGTGGTCATTATCCAGCCCCATATTGGAGCGATAGCATGTTGTGGACTTGCTCACAAATGGGCAGTTCATGTTGGCCCAACATGCTGTACAAGGAGTCACTTTGGCTTTAACCTTTTAGAGCAAGGGTGCCGAAATGGAACATTGTGGGCTGGCCTGGTTCATATTTCAGTCTAGTTTTGCTCATAAACTTAACCAGTAGTCCCAACAAAATGTCTGGGAGTTAACCAGCCCGAGGTTGAAGCAATGGCGTATTGTAAGTAAAAGGCTGTTTTTTATCCCTGCAGACTCCCCTGATGACTCCTGAAGTGACTGCTCAGAATGCTAATGCTTAATGGAACTCTTCCCGTCATTTCCTGCACTTGGCCTTTCTCCATCTTGAATTCAATAAAGGCCAAATGTTCTTATCTAACATTGTCTTACCTTGTTTCATGACTCCAGTTTGGTGGTTAAGTCTGAGAGTGAGGGTCAAGAGTCTTGATGTTTTTGAGGTGGTAGAAGGCAGATTTGCGACGTGTTTGATATGTGACGAATGAAAGGGTGGAGTCCAAGATGACACCCAGGTTGCAGACTTCTGGAGATGGAGAGATGGAGCTGCCATCATATTTACCTAATGCCTTGCTTAAAATGACCCACAAATGTTAAAACTAGCGATATAAAATGTGACCACCGTTCAGTCCTGCACATTCTCTCCACAAATATGAATAATGACACAAGTTGGATGTCAATGAGCCTCTCTTGACTGAGGCATTAAAATGCTGCTTATTGTTTGTCAGGCTACTGTTTCACAGATTTCTTTTAGAAATATGAGCTATGACAGAAGTTGTGTGAATGTTATATATTCCATCCCCTGATACTGTTTTACTGGTTAATTTGACAAATAATCTATGGATCTGCTCTATACGCACTTTATGTCTGTTTGGAATTGTTTTGAGGGGCTGTCGATGCATCTCAGAATAAAGTAATGTCCACCACATCTAGTGTTTGTGAATATATAATACTGAACTCATTAAATAGCTGGATACTCAAGAACGCATGTCTCTTCTAGCCACAATAGGAGTAATTTTAGCAAAACACTGTATTTTGGGTGGCCTGCGAAGACCCAGTGGATTTCCTGTCTGGCCCACTTGGTAATGAAGTTGAATAGCCCAGTCCTACTCTATATGTACTCTTGCAACTTTTGTGTATGTAAATGAGTCTGTACATGTACAGTACCCTCCAGAATTATTGGCACCTCTGCTAAAGTTGATTAAAAATGGGTATAAAAAATAATCTGTTGGTGATTTATTGTATTCTCACAATGAAAAAATCCAACCTTGAAGGAAAGCAAATTTATTTTGAGAAAAAGGAAAATCTCATGAAATAAATAAATATTTTTAACAAAAACATATTGCTCACAATTATTGGCACCCCTGCTTATAATTCCTTCTTAAGCCTCCCTTTGCCAATAAAACAGCTTGTAATATTCACCTATGACACCCCATAAAGTTGGAGAATACAAAGCAAGAGATTTAAGACCGTTCGTCTTTACAAAATCTCCCCAGATCGTCCAGATTCCGAGGTCCACACTTTGACTCTTTGACTCACCCCTTTGTTTTTCTATGGAGTTTAGATCAGGGGACTGAGATGGCAATGGCCGGAGCTTGATTTTGTGTTCAGTAAACCATATTTGTTTTGATCATGACGATTGTTTTGGTTCATTGACCTGATGAATGATCCAATTATGACCAACTTTTAGTGTCTTGTCAGAGATTGACAGATTTCCTTTGAAAATGTTCAGGTTTTTCTTGTTGTTCAGGATACCATGCACCTTAATTAGATTGCCAAGGCCTTTGGGAATAAAAAATAGCCCCACAATAGCACAGCGCCTCCACCATAATTCTCATTAGGTATGGGATTCTTTTCAGTATTGTCATTTTTCTATATATGCCAAACACACCTAACATGTTTTTTGCCAAAGAGCGCAATTTTCATTTCATCTGACAATAGACCACACTTCCAGACAAAGACACTGTACCATTTAGGAACTCCTGCCGTTTACATTGGTAATTAAATGACTGGACAGGCTGTTACCTAGCATGCCATCTAAATAAGCTATTAGCAATGAGGTCATTTTTGAAGATTTTGGGGGGGACTTGATGACCCCAAGATGACACCTTTGTCAGTAACTCTCCAATAGTGGTTCTTATGGAATGTTTTGCCTATATTGCCATCCTCCATACTGTACGTGGGGGCAAGATAACCTTGGGTCTTTGTCCAAGCATGTTTGTCACATTTTCAGTTGATTAGAACCATTTAATCATTGTTTTAACTGTAACTATAGGCATTTTCAACAAAGTACCTAGTTTGTATAGACATTCCCTGACTTATAAATGTCATTTTATTTGAATTGAGTGTATTCTGTTGTCTTTCTGATGTTGAAAAATGACTAGAGGATTTAGCCTCTGTGTCACTTTATTTTCATACCTTAGTGAAAAAGAAAGTCATGAACTACTTCTGAAAATTCACAGATACTCTGATTAACTTAAATAAGTTGAAATTAGATAGGAAAATGCTTCTGTTAGGTTCTGTATATAAGATGTTTCTAGGGGTGCCAATAATTGAGCAACGTGTTTTCGTTAAAAATATTTATTTCTCTATGACATTTTCCTTTTTCTCAGAATAAATTGTCTTTCCTTCAAGGGTGGATTTTATTTTTCCTCATTGTTTTCATTGTGAGAGAACAATGAATCATCAAAATATTAGTTTTTTATACCTCTTTTTAGTCCACTTTACCCGAGTTGCCAATAATTCTGGAGGGTACTGTACGTATGTGTTTGCTTTTGTGTACTGTACAGTATAAGCCTTCTGTGTGTGTGTGTGTGTGTGTGTGTGTGTTTGTGTGTTTGTTCACTTGTGAGTGTGTGTGTGGGGGTAATGGGGTGTGTGTGTGTGTGCGTGTGTGTGCTTGCATGTGTCTTTATGTGTGTGTGTCTGTGTTTATGTGTGTGCGTGCATGTGAGTATCTGTGCTTGTGTGTGTGTGTTTCTGTGTCTGTGTGTGTGTGTGCGTGTGAGTATCTGTTTGTGTGTGTTTATATGTGTGTGTGTGTGTGTGCGTGTGTGTGTGCCTGCATGCGTGTATGTGCTTCTAGAAATATTGTGGAGACAAATTGACAAGCGTGATTTATTTTTGCGGACAGAATGTGCAGAACTGAGCGGCGCTCATATTTTGTACCGCTACGTGGTACATCTAGTTTTAAGAAATCTTGCCAGATAGATGTAACCTTTTTAGAAAACCAATAAGCCACTTGAGTCTGTAGGTTACACTGATTTTACAACAGCTAAGGGGGGTTTTAGTCAATCCGACTTTATCAAAGTTCTAAGTGTTCCTTCCGTGAATGTTTCCATAGTAACATTATCATTATTCCATAGTAACCTTAACCTGTTGCTACTATGCAGTATTAACATGCGTTTTTTCCTCAGCCCAAAAGTGTAGCCTACCGCCTTCATTCCAAACATCTTTTCTGAAGCTTTTGTCACCTGCGGCATACGCCTTCCTCATTATTGTTAGGCCAGGCCCCATGAATCCATAAACGATACACACCTGGAACTCATGTGATTCTAATTATCATTGAATTAAGAATGAGTGTGTTGTGTCTTTATAAGCCTCCATAATGGCTGCTTGAACTCACCGTTCCTAGTGATTTTGGTGATTCAACATGGCACTAATGGCGAAACTTGTTGTTTTGGTTCTCATTGCCAGTTTCAGTAATGGTATGTGCTTTAAGCATCTTTTTGCCGGTTTAATTATGTTTTAAAATCCTGATTTAAATAATTTCTTCTGCTCTTCTTTTGAGCAGTCTTCTGTCTTCCAAAGAGGGGTGTCATGAAAAGAAAGGCCATTGAGGTTGATGTTTCAACAACACCAAATCCCAACAACCAGACCCAAACTGAAGCTAAGGGTGAGGTCTTTAATGTAATGCTCTTATTTTCTTACAAGGTGGTTGTGTTGTCTTTAAATGTCTAACCTTAAATGGAGCCCAAGGTGGTGCAAGTGAAGATGTCCAAGCAGGCACTCCAGCAGCCAATCCCCACAATCAGACCGCTTCTACGCAACCTGATGTTACTGGTAAAGAGTTTCTGCAAGTCTGATTTATTGTGTGTTAGTCTTGAGACTTGGCTTCCCTTTGTCTTCCTCTTATGTGGAAACCAAAAGATGGGGCTAGTGAAGATGATGTGGTAACTGCAACCCCAAGTCCCCAAAACCAGACTACGTCATCTGCTACAGGTGGAGTAACTCGTAAGGGAATCTGTGCTTTGAGTTTTGTCAAACATTGGCTAGTATATTAAAACGGCCAGTGAATATCAACTCTGCTCTCAAATGCTGAGGGAAGTCCACTGTCCACTGACTCTGCTTGGGCAACATTGTCAATGCAAAGGTGGTCTCATCTGTCCCACCACAGATCCAATCATTTTCCAAACCAACTGATTTTAATTGCCACATCTCCTCAGCAAGTAGATGAGCTAATTGACGAGACTTCTTGTGCATTGTCTCCTGTAGAAAGCAGATTTTTTTGTTAACCTGTAGAGGGTGTTTCTAAACAAATCTCAACTTGGTGTACTTGGTTCTCCAATTATGTGGCTTTGTGTAGAGTCACCAGATGATGATAATGATTATGATAATGATAATAATAATAATACTACCTTCGACTTGTATAGCGCCTTTCATGGTACCCAAGGTCGCTTTACAACACATGGATGGGGGGACCTCACTAATAACCACCACCAATGTGTAGCACCCACCTGGGTGATGCACGGCAGCCATTATGTGCCAGAACGCTCACCACACACCAGCTTGAGGTGGAGAGTGAGGGAGTGAATGAGCCAATTACAGTGGGGGATGATTAGGGTGCCAGATTGAATGAGCTAGGTTGGGAGTTTAGCCAGGACACCGGGGAACCCCCTACTCTTTACGATAAGTGCCATGGGATCTTTAATGACCACAGTGAGTCAGGACCTCGGTTTAACGTCTCATCCGAAGGACGGCATCTCCTACAGTGCAGTGTCCCCGTCACAGCACTGGGGCATTGGGATCGATCTTTTTTGGCCAGAGGGAAGAGTGCCACCTACTGGCCACCCACCAACACCACTTCCAGCAGCAACCTAGTTTTCCAAGGAGGTCTCCCATCCAAGTAATAACCAGGCCCACACCTGCTTAGCTTCAGTAATTCAGCTAAGACAAGGTATCCATTGGTCTGGCTGCTGGCCGATGGACCAAGTGAAGATGCTGAGATTGCCAGCACGACGCAGATTGCCCAAAACCAGACCACTTCAGCCCACAGTGTAGGAACTGGTAAGGTTTGATATGTGAAGCGCAGGAAGTGGCCGTGTCTTGTTTACAACTGCTCTTAGTGGGATTAAGCTGGCTTTTATGATCCCCATAGTTTGGTTCTAAAATTTGGATCCTATTTTCTTTCCTGGTTTCCTCATGTGGAATCCCAAGATTATTCAAGTGAGGATGCTGTGTTAACCACCGTAATGAATCTGCAAAATGGGACTACCTCTGCTTAAGATGGGACCACCATCAAGGGTAATTATTTGGCTTTTTGTTGTGTTTCCTGTTGTGTAAAGATTTAAATGTAATTGTATTGAAATTCCAGACTCGTCAATCTTGATCAGATGTTAGACCTGGCACTCTGCACTAGAATCTGCTTTTGAGTCATTTCTACTGCTTTTCCATGATTCTGTTGCTGAAATGTGCAGAGCTTTTGACTAGAATTGGAAGACCAATGGGAAGGTGCAGTTCACGTTAGCTACTACTCCACACAACATAAGGAGTCTTGGCCACTTTTAGAGCAATGGTACAGAAACTGAGTGCTGTGGGCTGGCTTGGTTGTGGTTCATTTTTATCCCAGCAGCTTTTAAAATCAGTGCCAGTAGTCAAACGTGTGGTCATTATCCAGCCCCATATTGGAGCGATAGCATGTTGTGGACTTGCTCACAAATGGGCAGTTCATGTTGGCCCAACATGCTGTACAAGGAGTCACTTTGGCTTTAACCTTTTAGAGCAAGGGTGCCGAAATGGAACATTGTGGGCTGGCCTGGTTCATATTTCAGTCTAGTTTTGCTCATAAACTTAACCAGTAGTCCCAACAAAATGTCTGGGAGTTAACCAGCCCGAGGTTGAAGCAATGGCGTATTGTAAGTAAAAGGCTGTTTTTTATCCCTGCAGACTCCCCTGATGACTCCTGAAGTGACTGCTCAGAATGCTAATGCTTAATGGAACTCTTCCCGTCATTTCCTGCACTTGGCCTTTCTCCATCTTGAATTCAATAAAGGCCAAATGTTCTTATCTAACATTGTCTTACCTTGTTTCATGACTCCAGTTTGGTGGTTAAGTCTGAGAGTGAGGGTCAAGAGTCTTGATGTTTTTGAGGTGGTAGAAGGCAGATTTGCGACGTGTTTGATATGTGACGAATGAAAGGGTGGAGTCCAAGATGACACCCAGGTTGCAGACTTCTGGAGATGGAGAGATGGAGCTGCCATCATATTTACCTAATGCCTTGCTTAAAATGACCCACAAATGTTAAAACTAGCGATATAAAATGTGACCACCGTTCAGTCCTGCACATTCTCTCCACAAATATGAATAATGACACAAGTTGGATGTCAATGAGCCTCTCTTGACTGAGGCATTAAAATGCTGCTTATTGTTTGTCAGGCTACTGTTTCACAGATTTCTTTTAGAAATATGAGCTATGACAGAAGTTGTGTGAATGTTATATATTCCATCCCCTGATACTGTTTTACTGGTTAATTTGACAAATAATCTATGGATCTGCTCTATACGCACTTTATGTCTGTTTGGAATTGTTTTGAGGGGCTGTCGATGCATCTCAGAATAAAGTAATGTCCACCACATCTAGTGTTTGTGAATATATAATACTGAACTCATTAAATAGCTGGATACTCAAGAACGCATGTCTCTTCTAGCCACAATAGGAGTAATTTTAGCAAAACACTGTATTTTGGGTGGCCCGCGAAGACCCAGTGGATTTCCTGTCTGGCCCACTTGGTAATGAAGTTGAATAGCCCAGTCCTACTCTATATGTACTCTTGCAACTTTTGTGTATGTAAATGAGTCTGTACATGTACAGTACCCTCCAGAATTATTGGCACCTCTGCTAAAGTTGATTAAAAATGGGTATAAAAAATAATCTGTTGGTGATTTATTGTATTCTCACAATGAAAAAATCCAACCTTGAAGGAAAGCAAATTTATTTTGAGAAAAAGGAAAATCTCATGAAATAAATAAATATTTTTAACAAAAACATATTGCTCACAATTATTGGCACCCCTGCTTATAATTCCTTCTTAAGCCTCCCTTTGCCAATAAAACAGCTTGTAATATTCACCTATGACACCCCATAAAGTTGGAGAATACAAAGCAAGAGATTTAAGACCGTTCGTCTTTACAAAATCTCCCCAGATCGTCCAGATTCCGAGGTCCACACTTTGACTCTTTGACTCACCCCTCTGTTTTTCTATGGAGTTTAGATCAGGGGACTGAGATGGCAATGGCCGAAGCTTGATTTTGTGTTCAGTAAACCATATTTGTTTTGATCCGGACGATTGTTTTGGTTCATTGACCTGATGAATGATCCAATTATGACCAACTTTTAGTGTCTTGTCAGAGATTGACAGATTTCCTTTGAAAATGTTCAGGTTTTTCTTGTTGTTCAGGATACCATGCACCTTAATTAGATTGCCAAGGCCTTTGGGAATAAAAATAGCCCCACAATAGCACAGCGCCTCCACCATAATTCTCATTAGGTATGGGATTCTTTTCAGTATTGTCATTTTTCTATATATGCCAAACACACCTAACATGTTTTTTGCCAAAGAGCGCAATTTTCATTTCATCTGACAATAGACCACACTTCCAGACAAAGACACTGTACCATTTAGGAACTCCTGCCGTTTACATTGGTAATTAAATGACTGGACAGGCTGTTACCTAGCATGCCATCTAAATAAGCTATTAGCAATGAGGTCATTTTTGAAGATTTTGGGGGGGACTTGATGACCCCAAGATGACACCTTTGTCAGTAACTCTCCAATAGTGGTTCTTATGGAATGTTTTGCCTATATTGCCATCCTCCATACTGTACGTGGGGGCAAGATAACCTTGGGTCTTTGTCCAAGCATGTTTGTCACATTTTCAGTTGATTAGAACCATTTAATCATTGTTTTAACTGTAACTATAGGCATTTTCAACAAAGTACCTAGTTTGTATAGACATTCCCTGACTTATAAATGTCATTTTATTTGAATTGAGTGTATTCTGTTGTCTTTCTGATGTTGAAAAATGACTAGAGGATTTAGCCTCTGTGTCACTTTATTTTCATACCTTAGTGAAAAAGAACGTCATGAACTACTTCTGAAAATTCACAGATACTCTGATTAACTTAAATAAGTTGAAATTAGATAGGAAAATGCTTCTGTTAGGTTCTGTATATAAGATGTTTCTAGGGGTGCCAATAATTGAGCAACGTGTTTTCGTTAAAAATATTTATTTCTCTATGACATTTTCCTTTTTCTCAGAATAAATTGTCTTTCCTTCAAGGGTGGATTTTATTTTTCCTCATTGTTTTCATTGTGAGAGAACAATGAATCATCAAAATATTAGTTTTTTATACCTCTTTTTAGTCCACTTTACCCGAGTTGCCAATAATTCTGGAGGGTACTGTACGTATGTGTTTGCTTTTGTGTACTGTACAGTATAAGCCTTCTGTGTGTGTGTGTGTGTGTGTGTGTGTGTTTGTGTGTTTGTTCACTTGTGAGTGTGTGTGTGGGGGTAATGGGGTGTGTGTGTGTGTGCGTGTGTGTGTGTGCTTGCATGTGTCTTTATGTGTGTGTGTCTGTGTTTATGTGTGTGCGTGCACGTGTGTGTGTGTGTGCGTGCATGTGAGTATCTGTGCTTGTGTGTGTGTGTTTCTGTGTGTGTGTGTGTGCGTGTGAGTATCTGTTTGTGTGTGTTTATATGTGTGTGTGTGTGTGTGTGCGTGTGTGTGTGCCTGCATGCGTGTATGTGCTTCTAGAAATATTGTGGAGACAAATTGACAAGCGCGATTTATTTTTGCGGACAGAATGTGCAGAACTGAGCGGCGCTCATATTTTGTACCGCTACGTGGTACATCTAGTTTTAAGAAATCTTGCCAGATAGATGTAACCTTTTTAGAAAACCAATAAGCCACTTGAGTCTGTAGGTTACACTGATTTTACAACAGCTAAGGGGGGTTTTAGTCAATCCGACTTTATCAAAGTTCTAAGTGTTCCTTCCGTGAATGTTTCCATAGTAACATTATCATTATTCCATAGTAACCTTAACCTGTTGCTACTATGCAGTATTAACATGCGTTTTTTCCTCAGCCCAAAAGTGTAGCCTACCGCCTTCATTCCAAACATCTTTTCTGAAGCTTTTGTCACCTGCGGCATACGCCTTCCTCATTATTGTTAGGCCAGGCCCCATGAATCCATAAACGATACACACCTGGAACTCATGTGATTCTAATTATCATTGAATTAAGAATGAGTGTGTTGTGTCTTTATAAGCCTCCATAATGGCTGCTTGAACTCACCGTTCCTAGTGATTTTGGTGATTCAACATGGCACTAATGGCGAAACTTGTTGTTTTGGTTCTCATTGCCAGTTTCAGTAATGGTATGTGCTTTAAGCATCTTTTTGCCGGTTTAATTATGTTTTAAAATCCTGATTTAAATAATTTCTTCTGCTCTTCTTTTGAGCAGTCTTCTGTCTTCCAAAGAGGGGTGTCATGAAAAGAAAGGCCATTGAGGTTGATGTTTCAACAACACCAAATCCCAACAACCAGACCCAAACTGAAGCTAAGGGTGAGGTCTTTAATGTAATGCTCTTATTTTCTTACAAGGTGGTTGTGTTGTCTTTAAATGTCTAACCTTAAATGGAGCCCAAGGTGGTGCAAGTGAAGATGTCCAAGCAGGCACTCCAGCAGCCAATCCCCACAATCAGACCGCTTCTACGCAACCTGATGTTACTGGTAAAGAGTTTCTGCAAGTCTGATTTATTGTGTGTTAGTCTTGAGACTTGGCTTCCCTTTGTCTTCCTCTTATGTGGAAACCAAAAGATGGGGCTAGTGAAGATGATGTGGTAACTGCAACCCCAAGTCCCCAAAACCAGACTACGTCATCTGCTACAGGTGGAGTAACTCGTAAGGGAATCTGTGCTTTGAGTTTTGTCAAACATTGGCTAGTATATTAAAACGGCCAGTGAATATCAACTCTGCTCTCAAATGCTGAGGGAAGTCCACTGTCCACTGACTCTGCTTGGGCAACATTGTCAATGCAAAGGTGGTCTCATCTGTCCCACCACAGATCCAATCATTTTCCAAACCAACTGATTTTAATTGCCACATCTCCTCAGCAAGTAGATGAGCTAATTGACGAGACTTCTTGTGCATTGTCTCCTGTAGAAAGCAGATTTTTTTGTTAACCTGTAGAGGGTGTTTCTAAACAAATCTCAACTTGGTGTACTTGGTTCTCCAATTATGTGGCTTTGTGTAGAGTCACCAGATGATGATAATGATTATGATAATGATAATAATAATAATACTACCTTCGACTTGTATAGCGCCTTTCATGGTACCCAAGGTCGCTTTACAACACATGGATGGGGGGACCTCACTAATAACCACCACCAATGTGTAGCACCCACCTGGGTGATGCACGGCAGCCATTATGTGCCAGAACGCTCACCACACACCAGCTTGAGGTGGAGAGTGAGGGAGTGAATGAGCCAATTACAGTGGGGGATGATTAGGGTGCCAGATTGAATGAGCTAGGTTGGGAGTTTAGCCAGGACACCGGGGAACCCCCTACTCTTTACGATAAGTGCCATGGGATCTTTAATGACCACAGTGAGTCAGGACCTCGGTTTAACGTCTCATCCGAAGGACGGCATCTCCTACAGTGCAGTGTCCCCGTCACAGCACTGGGGCATTGGGATCGATCTTTTTTGGCCAGAGGGAAGAGTGCCACCTACTGGCCACCCACCAACACCACTTCCAGCAGCAACCTAGTTTTCCAAGGAGGTCTCCCATCCAAGTAATAACCAGGCCCACACCTGCTTAGCTTCAGTAATTCAGCTAAGACAAGGTATCCATTGGTCTGGCTGCTGGCCGATGGACCAAGTGAAGATGCTGAGATTGCCAGCACGACGCAGATTGCCCAAAACCAGACCACTTCAGCCCACAGTGTAGGAACTGGTAAGGTTTGATATGTGAAGCGCAGGAAGTGGCCGTGTCTTGTTTACAACTGCTCTTAGTGGGATTAAGCTGGCTTTTATGATCCCCATAGTTTGGTTCTAAAATTTGGATCCTATTTTCTTTCCTGGTTTCCTCATGTGGAATCCCAAGATTATTCAAGTGAGGATGCTGTGTTAACCACCGTAATGAATCTGCAAAATGGGACTACCTCTGCTTAAGATGGGACCACCATCAAGGGTAATTATTTGGCTTTTTGTTGTGTTTCCTGTTGTGTAAAGATTTAAATGTAATTGTATTGAAATTCCAGACTCGTCAATCTTGATCAGATGTTAGACCTGGCACTCTGCACTAGAATCTGCTTTTGAGTCATTTCTACTGCTTTTCCAT
Organism: Alosa pseudoharengus; assembly: GCF_046254945.1. Classification (NCBI taxonomy): domain Eukaryota; kingdom Metazoa; phylum Chordata; class Actinopteri; order Clupeiformes; family Clupeidae; genus Alosa; species Alosa pseudoharengus. Next base: position 12,547,260 of record NW_027468837.1, on the reverse strand, counting down.
GATTCTGTTGCTGAAATGTGCAGAGCTTTTGACTAGAATTGGAAGACCAATGGGAAGGTGCAGTTCACGTTAGCTACTACTCCACACAACATAAGGAGTCTTGGCCACTTTTAGAGCAATGGTACAGAAACTGAGTGCTGTGGGCTGGCTTGGTTGTGGTTCATTTTTATCCCAGCAGCTTTTAAAATCAGTGCCAGTAGTCAAACGTGTGGTCATTATCCAGCCCCATATTGGAGCGATAGCATGTTGTGGACTTGCTCACAAATGGGCAGTTCATGTTGGCCCAACATGCTGTACAAGGAGTCACTTTGGCTTTAACCTTTTAGAGCAAGGGTGCCGAAATGGAACATTGTGGGCTGGCCTGGTTCATATTTCAGTCTAGTTTTGCTCATAAACTTAACCAGTAGTCCCAACAAAATGTCTGGGAGTTAACCAGCCCGAGGTTGAAGCAATGGCGTATTGTAAGTAAAAGGCTGTTTTTTATCCCTGCAGACTCCCCTGATGACTCCTGAAGTGACTGCTCAGAATGCTAATGCTTAATGGAACTCTTCCCGTCATTTCCTGCACTTGGCCTTTCTCCATCTTGAATTCAATAAAGGCCAAATGTTCTTATCTAACATTGTCTTACCTTGTTTCATGACTCCAGTTTGGTGGTTAAGTCTGAGAGTGAGGGTCAAGAGTCTTGATGTTTTTGAGGTGGTAGAAGGCAGATTTGCGACGTGTTTGATATGTGACGAATGAAAGGGTGGAGTCCAAGATGACACCCAGGTTGCAGACTTCTGGAGATGGAGAGATGGAGCTGCCATCATATTTACCTAATGCCTTGCTTAAAATGACCCACAAATGTTAAAACTAGCGATATAAAATGTGACCACCGTTCAGTCCTGCACATTCTCTCCACAAATATGAATAATGACACAAGTTGGATGTCAATGAGCCTCTCTTGACTGAGGCATTAAAATGCTGCTTATTGTTTGTCAGGCTACTGTTTCACAGATTTCTTTTAGAAATATGAGCTATGACAGAAGTTGTGTGAATGTTATATATTCCATCCCCTGATACTGTTTTACTGGTTAATTTGACAAATAATCTATGGATCTGCTCTATACGCACTTTATGTCTGTTTGGAATTGTTTTGAGGGGCTGTCGATGCATCTCAGAATAAAGTAATGTCCACCACATCTAGTGTTTGTGAATATATAATACTGAACTCATTAAATAGCTGGATACTCAAGAACGCATGTCTCTTCTAGCCACAATAGGAGTAATTTTAGCAAAACACTGTATTTTGGGTGGCCCGCGAAGACCCAGTGGATTTCCTGTCTGGCCCACTTGGTAATGAAGTTGAATAGCCCAGTCCTACTCTATATGTACTCTTGCAACTTTTGTGTATGTAAATGAGTCTGTACATGTACAGTACCCTCCAGAATTATTGGCACCTCTGCTAAAGTTGATTAAAAATGGGTATAAAAAATAATCTGTTGGTGATTTATTGTATTCTCACAATGAAAAAATCCAACCTTGAAGGAAAGCAAATTTATTTTGAGAAAAAGGAAAATCTCATGAAATAAATAAATATTTTTAACAAAAACATATTGCTCACAATTATTGGCACCCCTGCTTATAATTCCTTCTTAAGCCTCCCTTTGCCAATAAAACAGCTTGTAATATTCACCTATGACACCCCATAAAGTTGGAGAATACAAAGCAAGAGATTTAAGACCGTTCGTCTTTACAAAATCTCCCCAGATCGTCCAGATTCCGAGGTCCACACTTTGACTCTTTGACTCACCCCTCTGTTTTTCTATGGAGTTTAGATCAGGGGACTGAGATGGCAATGGCCGAAGCTTGATTTTGTGTTCAGTAAACCATATTTGTTTTGATCCGGACGATTGTTTTGGTTCATTGACCTGATGAATGATCCAATTATGACCAACTTTTAGTGTCTTGTCAGAGATTGACAGATTTCCTTTGAAAATGTTCAGGTTTTTCTTGTTGTTCAGGATACCATGCACCTTAATTAGATTGCCAAGGCCTTTGGGAATAAAAATAGCCCCACAATAGCACAGCGCCTCCACCATAATTCTCATTAGGTATGGGATTCTTTTCAGTATTGTCATTTTTCTATATATGCCAAACACACCTAACATGTTTTTTGCCAAAGATCGCAATTTTCATTTCATCTGACAATAGACCACACTTCCAGACAAAGACACTGTACCATTTAGGAACTCCTGCCGTTTACATTGGTAATTAAATGACTGGACAGGCTGTTACCTAGCATGCCATCTAAATAAGCTATTAGCAATGAGGTCATTTTTGAAGATTTTGGGGGGGACTTGATGACCCCAAGATGACACCTTTGTCAGTAACTCTCCAATAGTGGTTCTTATGGAATGTTTTGCCTATATTGCCATCCTCCATACTGTACGTGGGGGCAAGATAACCTTGGGTCTTTGTCCAAGCATGTTTGTCACATTTTCAGTTGATTAGAACCATTTAATCATTGTTTTAACTGTAACTATAGGCATTTTCAACAAAGTACCTAGTTTGTATAGACATTCCCTGACTTATAAATGTCATTTTATTTGAATTGAGTGTATTCTGTTGTCTTTCTGATGTTGAAAAATGACTAGAGGATTTAGCCTCTGTGTCACTTTATTTTCATACCTTAGTGAAAAAGAAAGTCATGAACTACTTCTGAAAATTCACAGATACTCTGATTAACTTAAATAAGTTGAAATTAGATAGGAAAATGCTTCTGTTAGGTTCTGTATATAAGATGTTTCTAGGGGTGCCAATAATTGAGCAACGTGTTTTCGTTAAAAATATTTATTTCTCTATGACATTTTCCTTTTTCTCAGAATAAATTGTCTTTCCTTCAAGGGTGGATTTTATTTTTCCTCATTGTTTTCATTGTGAGAGAACAATGAATCATCAAAATATTAGTTTTTTATACCTCTTTTTAGTCCACTTTACCCGAGTTGCCAATAATTCTGGAGGGTACTGTACGTATGTGTTTGCTTTTGTGTACTGTACAGTATAAGCCTTCTGTGTGTGTGTGTGTGTGTGTGTGTGTGTGTTTGTTCACTTGTGAGTGTGTGTGTGGGGGTAATGGGGTGTGTGTGTGTGTGCGTGTGTGTGTGTGCTTGCATGTGTCTTTATGTGTGTGTGTCTGTGTTTATGTGTGTGCGTGCACGTGTGTGTGTGTGTGCGTGCATGTGAGTATCTGTGCTTGTGTGTGTGTGTTTCTGTGTGTGTGTGTGTGTGTGTGTGTGTGTGTGTGTGCGTGTGAGTATCTGTTTGTGTGTGTTTATATGTGTGTGTGTGTGTGTGCGTGTGTGTGTGCCTGCATGCGTGTATGTGCTTCTAGAAATATTGTGGAGACAAATTGACAAGCGTGATTTATTTTTGCGGACAGAATGTGCAGAACTGAGCGGCGCTCATATTTTGTACCGCTACGTGGTACATCTAGTTTTAAGAAATCTTGCCAGATAGATGTAACCTTTTTAGAAAACCAATAAGCCACTTGAGTCTGTAGGTTACACTGATTTTACAACAGCTAAGGGGGGTTTTAGTCAATCCGACTTTATCAAAGTTCTAAGTGTTCCTTCCGTGAATGTTTCCATAGTAACATTATCATTATTCCATAGTAACCTTAACCTGTTGCTACTATGCAGTATTAACATGCGTTTTTTCCTCAGCCCAAAAGTGTAGCCTACCGCCTTCATTCCAAACATCTTTTCTGAAGCTTTTGTCACCTGCGGCATACGCCTTCCTCATTATTGTTAGGCCAGGCCCCATGAATCCATAAACGATACACACCTGGAACTCATGTGATTCTAATTATCATTGAATTAAGAATGAGTGTGTTGTGTCTTTATAAGCCTCCATAATGGCTGCTTGAACTCACCGTTCCTAGTGATTTTGGTGATTCAACATGGCACTAATGGCGAAACTTGTTGTTTTGGTTCTCATTGCCAGTTTCAGTAATGGTATGTGCTTTAAGCATCTTTTTGCCGGTTTAATTATGTTTTAAAATCCTGATTTAAATAATTTCTTCTGCTCTTCTTTTGAGCAGTCTTCTGTCTTCCAAAGAGGGGTGTCATGAAAAGAAAGGCCATTGAGGTTGATGTTTCAACAACACCAAATCCCAACAACCAGACCCAAACTGAAGCTAAGGGTGAGGTCTTTAATGTAATGCTCTTATTTTCTTACAAGGTGGTTGTGTTGTCTTTAAATGTCTAACCTTAAATGGAGCCCAAGGTGGTGCAAGTGAAGATGTCCAAGCAGGCACTCCAGCAGCCAATCCCCACAATCAGACCGCTTCTACGCAACCTGATGTTACTGGTAAAGAGTTTCTGCAAGTCTGATTTATTGTGTGTTAGTCTTGAGACTTGGCTTCCCTTTGTCTTCCTCTTATGTGGAAACCAAAAGATGGGGCTAGTGAAGATGATGTGGTAACTGCAACCCCAAGTCCCCAAAACCAGACTACGTCATCTGCTACAGGTGGAGTAACTCGTAAGGGAATCTGTGCTTTGAGTTTTGTCAAACATTGGCTAGTATATTAAAACGGCCAGTGAATATCAACTCTGCTCTCAAATGCTGAGGGAAGTCCACTGTCCACTGACTCTGCTTGGGCAACATTGTCAATGCAAAGGTGGTCTCATCTGTCCCACCACAGATCCAATCATTTTCCAAACCAACTGATTTTAATTGCCACATCTCCTCAGCAAGTAGATGAGCTAATTGACGAGACTTCTTGTGCATTGTCTCCTGTAGAAAGCAGATTTTTTTGTTAACCTGTAGAGGGTGTTTCTAAACAAATCTCAACTTGGTGTACTTGGTTCTCCAATTATGTGGCTTTGTGTAGAGTCACCAGATGATGATAATGATTATGATAATGATAATAATAATAATACTACCTTCGACTTGTATAGCGCCTTTCATGGTACCCAAGGTCGCTTTACAACACATGGATGGGGGGACCTCACTAATAACCACCACCAATGTGTAGCACCCACCTGGGTGATGCACGGCAGCCATTATGTGCCAGAACGCTCACCACACACCAGCTTGAGGTGGAGAGTGAGGGAGTGAATGAGCCAATTACAGTGGGGGATGATTAGGGTGCCAGATTGAATGAGCTAGGTTGGGAGTTTAGCCAGGACACCGGGGAACCCCCTACTCTTTACGATAAGTGCCATGGGATCTTTAATGACCACAGTGAGTCAGGACCTCGGTTTAACGTCTCATCCGAAGGACGGCATCTCCTACAGTGCAGTGTCCCCGTCACAGCACTGGGGCATTGGGATCGATCTTTTTTGGCCAGAGGGAAGAGTGCCACCTACTGGCCACCCACCAACACCACTTCCAGCAGCAACCTAGTTTTCCAAGGAGGTCTCCCATCCAAGTAATAACCAGGCCCACACCTGCTTAGCTTCAGTAATTCAGCTAAGACAAGGTATCCATTGGTCTGGCTGCTGGCCGATGGACCAAGTGAAGATGCTGAGATTGCCAGCACGACGCAGATTGCCCAAAACCAGACCACTTCAGCCCACAGTGTAGGAACTGGTAAGGTTTGATATGTGAAGCGCAGGAAGTGGCCGTGTCTTGTTTACAACTGCTCTTAGTGGGATTAAGCTGGCTTTTATGATCCCCATAGTTTGGTTCTAAAATTTGGATCCTATTTTCTTTCCTGGTTTCCTCATGTGGAATCCCAAGATTATTCAAGTGAGGATGCTGTGTTAACCACCGTAATGAATCTGCAAAATGGGACTACCTCTGCTTAAGATGGGACCACCATCAAGGGTAATTATTTGGCTTTTTGTTGTGTTTCCTGTTGTGTAAAGATTTAAATGTAATTGTATTGAAATTCCAGACTCGTCAATCTTGATCAGATGTTAGACCTGGCACTCTGCACTAGAATCTGCTTTTGAGTCATTTCTACTGCTTTTCCATGATTCTGTTGCTGAAATGTGCAGAGCTTTTGACTAGAATTGGAAGACCAATGGGAAGGTGCAGTTCACGTTAGCTACTACTCCACACAACATAAGGAGTCTTGGCCACTTTTAGAGCAATGGTACAGAAACTGAGTGCTGTGGGCTGGCTTGGTTGTGGTTCATTTTTATCCCAGCAGCTTTTAAAATCAGTGCCAGTAGTCAAACGTGTGGTCATTATCCAGCCCCATATTGGAGCGATAGCATGTTGTGGACTTGCTCACAAATGGGCAGTTCATGTTGGCCCAACATGCTGTACAAGGAGTCACTTTGGCTTTAACCTTTTAGAGCAAGGGTGCCGAAATGGAACATTGTGGGCTGGCCTGGTTCATATTTCAGTCTAGTTTTGCTCATAAACTTAACCAGTAGTCCCAACAAAATGTCTGGGAGTTAACCAGCCCGAGGTTGAAGCAATGGCGTATTGTAAGTAAAAGGCTGTTTTTTATCCCTGCAGACTCCCCTGATGACTCCTGAAGTGACTGCTCAGAATGCTAATGCTTAATGGAACTCTTCCCGTCATTTCCTGCACTTGGCCTTTCTCCATCTTGAATTCAATAAAGGCCAAATGTTCTTATCTAACATTGTCTTACCTTGTTTCATGACTCCAGTTTGGTGGTTAAGTCTGAGAGTGAGGGTCAAGAGTCTTGATGTTTTTGAGGTGGTAGAAGGCAGATTTGCGACGTGTTTGATATGTGACGAATGAAAGGGTGGAGTCCAAGATGACACCCAGGTTGCAGACTTCTGGAGATGGAGAGATGGAGCTGCCATCATATTTACCTAATGCCTTGCTTAAAATGACCCACAAATGTTAAAACTAGCGATATAAAATGTGACCACCGTTCAGTCCTGCACATTCTCTCCACAAATATGAATAATGACACAAGTTGGATGTCAATGAGCCTCTCTTGACTGAGGCATTAAAATGCTGCTTATTGTTTGTCAGGCTACTGTTTCACAGATTTCTTTTAGAAATATGAGCTATGACAGAAGTTGTGTGAATGTTATATATTCCATCCCCTGATACTGTTTTACTGGTTAATTTGACAAATAATCTATGGATCTGCTCTATACGCACTTTATGTCTGTTTGGAATTGTTTTGAGGGGCTGTCGATGCATCTCAGAATAAAGTAATGTCCACCACATCTAGTGTTTGTGAATATATAATACTGAACTCATTAAATAGCTGGATACTCAAGAACGCATGTCTCTTCTAGCCACAATAGGAGTAATTTTAGCAAAACACTGTATTTTGGGTGGCCCGCGAAGACCCAGTGGATTTCCTGTCTGGCCCACTTGGTAATGAAGTTGAATAGCCCAGTCCTACTCTATATGTACTCTTGCAACTTTTGTGTATGTAAATGAGTCTGTACATGTACAGTACCCTCCAGAATTATTGGCACCTCTGCTAAAGTTGATTAAAAATGGGTATAAAAAATAATCTGTTGGTGATTTATTGTATTCTCACAATGAAAAAATCCAACCTTGAAGGAAAGCAAATTTATTTTGAGAAAAAGGAAAATCTCATGAAATAAATAAATATTTTTAACAAAAACATATTGCTCAATTATTGGCACCCCTGCTTATAATTCCTTCTTAAGCCTCCCTTTGCCAATAAAACAGCTTGTAATATTCACCTATGACACCCCATAAAGTTGGAGAATACAAAGCAAGAGATTTAAGACCGTTCGTCTTTACAAAATCTCCCCAGATCGTCCAGATTCCGAGGTCCACACTTTGACTCTTTGACTCACCCCTCTGTTTTTCTATGGAGTTTAGATCAGGGGACTGAGATGGCAATGGCCGAAGCTTGATTTTGTGTTCAGTAAACCATATTTGTTTTGATCCGGACGATTGTTTTGGTTCATTGACCTGATGAATGATTCAATTATGACCAACTTTTAGTGTCTTGTCAGAGATTGACAGATTTCCTTTGAAAATGTTCAGGTTTTTCTTGTTGTTCAGGATACCATGCACCTTAATTAGATTGCCAAGGCCTTTGGGAATAAAAATAGCCCCACAATAGCACAGCGCCTCCACCATAATTCTCATTAGGTATGGGATTCTTTTCAGTATTGTCATTTTTCTATATATGCCAAACACACCTAACATGTTTTTTGCCAAAGATCGCAATTTTAATTTCATCTGACAATAGACCACACTTCCAGACAAAGACACTGTACCATTTAGGAACTCCTGCCGTTTACATTGGTAATTAAATGACTGGACAGGCTGTTACCTAGCATGCCATCTAAATAAGCTATTAGCAATGAGGTCATTTTTGAAGATTTTGGGGGGGACTTGATGACCCCAAGATGACACCTTTGTCAGTAACTCTCCAATAGTGGTTCTTATGGAATGTTTTGCCTATATTGCCATCCTCCATACTGTACGTGGGGGCAAGATAACCTTGGGTCTTTGTCCAAGCATGTTTGTCACATTTTCAGTTGATTAGAACCATTTAATCATTGTTTTAACTGTAACTATAGGCATTTTCAACAAAGTACCTAGTTTGTATAGACATTCCCTGACTTATAAATGTCATTTTATTTGAATTGAGTGTATTCTGTTGTCTTTCTGATGTTGAAAAATGACTAGAGGATTTAGCCTCTGTGTCACTTTATTTTCATACCTTAGTGAAAAAGAAAGTCATGAACTACTTCTGAAAATTCACAGATACTCTGATTAACTTAAATAAGTTGAAATTAGATAGGAAAATGCTTCTGTTAGGTTCTGTATATAAGATGTTTCTAGGGGTGCCAATAATTGAGCAACGTGTTTTCGTTAAAAATATTTATTTCTCTATGACATTTTCCTTTTTCTCAGAATAAATTGTCTTTCCTTCAAGGGTGGATTTTATTTTTCCTCATTGTTTTCATTGTGAGAGAACAATGAATCATCAAAATATTAGTTTTTTATACCTCTTTTTAGTCCACTTTACCCGAGTTGCCAATAATTCTGGAGGGTACTGTACGTATGTGTTTGCTTTTGTGTACTGTACAGTATAAGCCCTCTGTGTGTGTGTGTGTGTGTGTGTGTGTGTTTGTGTGTTTGTTCACTTGTGAGTGTGTGTGTGGGGGTAATGGGGTGTGTGTGTGTGTGCGTGTGTGTGTGTGCTTGCATGTGTCTTTATGTGTGTGTGTCTGTGTTTATGTGTGTGCGTGCACGTGTGTGTGTGTGTGCGTGCATGTGAGTATCTGTGCTTGTGTGTGTGTGTTTCTGTGTGTGTGTGTGTGTGTGTGTGCGTGTGAGTATCTGTTTGTGTGTGTTTATATGTGTGTGTGTGTGTGTGTGCGTGTGTGTGTGCCTGCATGCGTGTATGTGCTTCTAGAAATATTGTGGAGACAAATTGACAAGCGCGATTTATTTTTGCGGACAGAATGTGCAGAACTGAGCGGCGCTCATATTTTGTACCGCTACGTGGTACATCTAGTTTTAAGAAATCTTGCCAGATAGATGTAACCTTTTTAGAAAACCAATAAGCCACTTGAGTCTGTAGGTTACACTGATTTTACAACAGCTAAGGGGGGTTTTAGTCAATCCGACTTTATCAAAGTTCTAAGTGTTCCTTCCGTGAATGTTTCCATAGTAACATTATCATTATTCCATAGTAACCTTAACCTGTTGCTACTATGCAGTATTAACATGCGTTTTTTCCTCAGCCCAAAAGTGTAGCCTACCGCCTTCATTCCAAACATCTTTTCTGAAGCTTTTGTCACCTGCGGCATACGCCTTCCTCATTATTGTTAGGCCAGGCCCCATGAATCCATAAACGATACACACCTGGAACTCATGTGATTCTAATTATCATTGAATTAAGAATGAGTGTGTTGTGTCTTTATAAGCCTCCATAATGGCTGCTTGAACTCACCGTTCCTAGTGATTTTGGTGATTCAACATGGCACTAATGGCGAAACTTGTTGTTTTGGTTCTCATTGCCAGTTTCAGTAATGGTATGTGCTTTAAGCATCTTTTTGCCGGTTTAATTATGTTTTAAAATCCTGATTTAAATAATTTCTTCTGCTCTTCTTTTGAGCAGTCTTCTGTCTTCCAAAGAGGGGTGTCATGAAAAGAAAGGCCATTGAGGTTGATGTTTCAACAACACCAAATCCCAACAACCAGACCCAAACTGAAGCTAAGGGTGAGGTCTTTAATGTAATGCTCTTATTTTCTTACAAGGTGGTTGTGTTGTCTTTAAATGTCTAACCTTAAATGGAGCCCAAGGTGGTGCAAGTGAAGATGTCCAAGCAGGCACTCCAGCAGCCAATCCCCACAATCAGACCGCTTCTACGCAACCTGATGTTACTGGTAAAGAGTTTCTGCAAGTCTGATTTATTGTGTGTTAGTCTTGAGACTTGGCTTCCCTTTGTCTTCCTCTTATGTGGAAACCAAAAGATGGGGCTAGTGAAGATGATGTGGTAACTGCAACCCCAAGTCCCCAAAACCAGACTACGTCATCTGCTACAGGTGGAGTAACTCGTAAGGGAATCTGTGCTTTGAGTTTTGTCAAACATTGGCTAGTATATTAAAACGGCCAGTGAATATCAACTCTGCTCTCAAATGCTGAGGGAAGTCCACTGTCCACTGACTCTGCTTGGGCAACATTGTCAATGCAAAGATGGTCTCATCTGTCCCACCACAGATCCAATCATTTTCCAAACCAACTGATTTTAATTGCCACATCTCCTCAGCAAGTAGATGAGCTAATTGACGAGACTTCTTGTGCATTGTCTCCTGTAGAAAGCAGATTTTTTTGTTAACCTGTAGAGGGTGTTTCTAAACAAATCTCAACTTGGTGTACTTGGTTCTCCAATTATGTGGCTTTGTGTAGAGTCACCAGATGATGATAATGATTATGATAATGATAATAATAATAATAATACTACCTTCGACTTGTATAGCGCCTTTCATGGTACCCAAGGTCGCTTTACAACACATGGATGGGGGGACCTCACTAATAACCACCACCAATGTGTAGCACCCACCTGGGTGATGCACGGCAGCCATTATGTGCCAGAACGCTCACCACACACCAGCTTGAGGTGGAGAGTGAGGGAGTGAATGAGCCAATTACAGTGGGGGATGATTAGGGTGCCAGATTGAATGAGCTAGGTTGGGAGTTTAGCCAGGACACCGGGGAACCCCCTACTCTTTACGATAAGTGCCATGGGATCTTTAATGACCACAGTGAGTCAGGACCTCGGTTTAACGTCTCATCCGAAGGACGGCATCTCCTACAGTGCAGTGTCCCCGTCACAGCACTGGGGCATTGGGATCGATCTTTTTTGGCCAGAGGGAAGAGTGCCACCTACTGGCCACCCACCAACACCACTTCCAGCAGCAACCTAGTTTTCCAAGGAGGTCTCCCATCCAAGTAATAACCAGGCCCACACCTGCTTAGCTTCAGTAATTCAGCTAAGACAAGGTATCCATTGGTCTGGCTGCTGGCCGATGGACCAAGTGAAGATGCTGAGATTGCCAGCACGACGCAGATTGCCCAAAACCAGACCACTTCAGCCCACAGTGTAGGAACTGGTAAGGTTTGATATGTGAAGCGCAGGAAGTGGCCGTGTCTTGTTTACAACTGCTCTTAGTGGGATTAAGCTGGCTTTTATGATCCCCATAGTTTGGTTCTAAAATTTGGATCCTATTTTCTTTCCTGGTTTCCTCATGTGGAATCCCAAGATTATTCAAGTGAGGATGCTGTGTTAACCACCGTAATGAATCTGCAAAATGGGACTACCTCTGCTTAAGATGGGACCACCATCAAGGGTAATTATTTGGCTTTTTGTTGTGTTTCCTGTTGTGTAAAGATTTAAATGTAATTGTATTGAAATTCCAGACTCGTCAATCTTGATCAGATGTTAGACCTGGCACTCTGCACTAGAATCTGCTTTTGAGTCATTTCTACTGCTTTTCCATGATTCTGTTGCTGAAATGTGCAGAGCTTTTGACTAGAATTGGAAGACCAATGGGAAGGTGCAGTTCACGTTAGCTACTACTCCACACAACATAAGGAGTCTTGGCCACTTTTAGAGCAATGGTACAGAAACTGAGTGCTGTGGGCTGGCTTGGTTGTGGTTCATTTTTATCCCAGCAGCTTTTAAAATCAGTGCCAGTAGTCAAACGTGTGGTCATTATCCAGCCCCATATTGGAGCGATAGCATGTTGTGGACTTGCTCACAAATGGGCAGTTCATGTTGGCCCAACATGCTGTACAAGGAGTCACTTTGGCTTTAACCTTTTAAAGCAAGGGTGCCGAAATGGAACATTGTGGGCTGGCCTGGTTCATATTTCAGTCTAGTTTTGCTCATAAACTTAACCAGTAGTCCCAACAAAATGTCTGGGAGTTAACCAGCCCGAGGTTGAAGCAATGGCGTATTGTAAGTAAAAGGCTGTTTTTTATCCCTGCAGACTCCCCTGATGACTCCTGAAGTGACTGCTCAGAATGCTAATGCTTAATGGAACTCTTCCCGTCATTTCCTGCACTTGGCCTTTCTCCATCTTGAATTCAATAAAGGCCAAATGTTCTTATCTAACATTGTCTTACCTTGTTTCATGACTCCAGTTTGGTGGTTAAGTCTGAGAGTGAGGGTCAAGAGTCTTGATGTTTTTGAGGTGGTAGAAGGCAGATTTGCGACGTGTTTGATATGTGACGAATGAAAGGGTGGAGTCCAAGATGACACCCAGGTTGCAGACTTCTGGAGATGGAGAGATGGAGCTGCCATCATATTTACCTAATGCCTTGCTTAAAATGACCCACAAATGTTAAAACTAGCGATATAAAATGTGACCACCGTTCAGTCCTGCACATTCTCTCCACAAATATGAATAATGACACAAGTTGGATGTCAATGAGCCTCTCTTGACTGAGGCATTAAAATGCTGCTTATTGTTTGTCAGGCTACTGTTTCACAGATTTCTTTTAGAAATATGAGCTATGACAGAAGTTGTGTGAATGTTATATATTCCATCCCCTGATACTGTTTTACTGGTTAATTTGACAAATAATCTATGGATCTGCTCTATACGCACTTTATGTCTGTTTGGAATTGTTTTGAGGGGCTGTCGATGCATCTCAGAATAAAGTAATGTCCACCACATCTAGTGTTTGTGAATATATAATACTGAACTCATTAAATAGCTGGATACTCAAGAACGCATGTCTCTTCTAGCCACAATAGGAGTAATTTTAGCAAAACACTGTATTTTGGGTGGCCCGCGAAGACCCAGTGGATTTCCTGTCTGGCCCACTTGGTAATGAAGTTGAATAGCCCAGTCCTACTCTATATGTACTCTTGCAACTTTTGTGTATGTAAATGAGTCTGTACATGTACAGTATCCTCCAGAATTATTGGCACCTCTGCTAAAGTTGATTAAAAATGGGTATAAAAAATAATCTGTTGGTGATTTATTGTATTCTCACAATGAAAAAATCCAACCTTGAAGGAAAGCAAATTTATTTTGAGAAAAAGGAAAATCTCATGAAATAAATAAATATTTTTAACAAAAACATATTGCTCACAATTATTGGCACCCCTGCTTATAATTCCTTCTTAAGCCTCCCTTTGCCAATAAAACAGCTTGTAATATTCACCTATGACACCCCATAAAGTTGGAGAATACAAAGCAAGAGATTTAAGACCGTTCGTCTTTACAAAATCTCCCCAGATCGTCCAGATTCCGAGGTCCACACTTTGACTCTTTGACTCACCCCTCTGTTTTTCTATGGAGTTTAGATCAGGGGACTGAGATGGCAATGGCCGAAGCTTGATTTTGTGTTCAGTAAACCATATTTGTTTTGATCCGGACGATTGTTTTGGTTCATTGACCTGATGAATGATCCAATTATGACCAACTTTTAGTGTCTTGTCAGAGATTGACAGATTTCCTTTGAAAATGTTCAGGTTTTTCTTGTTGTTCAGGATACCATGCACCTTAATTAGATTGCCAAGGCCTTTGGGAATAAAAATAGCCCCACAATAGCACAGCGCCTCCACCATAATTCTCATTAGGTATGGGATTCTTTTCAGTATTGTCATTTTTCTATATATGCCAAACACACCTAACATGTTTTTTGCCAAAGAGCGCAATTTTCATTTCATCTGACAATAGACCACACTTCCAGACAAAGACACTGTACCATTTAGGAACTCCTGCCGTTTACATTGGTAATTAAATGACTGGACAGGCTGTTACCTAGCATGCCATCTAAATAAGCTATTAGCAATGAGGTCATTTTTGAAGATTTTGGGGGGGACTTGATGACCCCAAGATGACACCTTTGTCAGTAACTCTCCAATAGTGGTTCTTATGGAATGTTTTGCCTATATTGCCATCCTCCATACTGTACGTGGGGGCAAGATAACCTTGGGTCTTTGTCCAAGCATGTTTGTCACATTTTCAGTTGATTAGAACCATTTAATCATTGTTTTAACTGTAACTATAGGCATTTTCAACAAAGTACCTAGTTTGTATAGACATTCCCTGACTTATAAATGTCATTTTATTTGAATTGAGTGTATTCTGTTGTCTTTCTGATGTTGAAAAATGACTAGAGGATTTAGCCTCTGTGTCACTTTATTTTCATACCTTAGTGAAAAAGAAAGTCATGAACTACTTCTGAAAATTCACAGATACTCTGATTAACTTAAATAAGTTGAAATTAGATAGGAAAATGCTTCTGTTAGGTTCTGTATATAAGATGTTTCTAGGGGTGCCAATAATTGAGCAACGTGTTTTCGTTAAAAATATTTATTTCTCTATGACATTTTCCTTTTTCTCAGAATAAATTGTCTTTCCTTCAAGGGTGGATTTTATTTTTCCTCATTGTTTTCATTGTGAGAGAACAATGAATCATCAAAATATTAGTTTTTTATACCTCTTTTTAGTCCACTTTACCCGAGTTGCCAATAATTCTGGAGGGTACTGTACGTATGTGTTTGCTTTTGTGTACTGTACAGTATAAGCCCTCTGTGTGTGTGTGTGTGTGTGTGTGTGTGTTTGTGTGTTTGTTCACTTGTGAGTGTGTGTGTGGGGGTAATGGGGTGTGTGTGTGTGTGCGTGTGTGTGTGTGCTTGCATGTGTCTTTATGTGTGTGTGTCTGTGTTTATGTGTGTGCGTGCACGTGTGTGTGTGTGTGCGTGCATGTGAGTATCTGTGCTTGTGTGTGTGTGTTTCTGTGTGTGTGTGTGTGTGTGTGTGCGTGTGAGTATCTGTTTGTGTGTGTTTATATGTGTGTGTGTGTGTGTGTGCGTGTGTGTGTGCCTGCATGCGTGTATGTGCTTCTAGAAATATTGTGGAGACAAATTGACAAGCGCGATTTATTTTTGCGGACAGAATGTGCAGAACTGAGCGGCGCTCATATTTTGTACCGCTACGTGGTACATCTAGTTTTAAGAAATCTTGCCAGATAGATGTAACCTTTTTAGAAAACCAATAAGCCACTTGAGTCTGTAGGTTACACTGATTTTACAACAACTAAGGGGGGTTTTAGTCAATCCGACTTTATCAAAGTTCTAAGTGTTCCTTCCGTGAATGTTTCCATAGTAACATTATCATTATTCCATAGTAACCTTAACCTGTTGCTACTATGCAGTATTAACATGCGTTTTTTCCTCAGCCCAAAAGTGTAGCCTACCGCCTTCATTCCAAACATCTTTTCTGAAGCTTTTGTCACCTGCGGCATACGCCTTCCTCATTATTGTTAGGCCAGGCCCCATGAATCCATAAACGATACACACCTGGAACTCATGTGATTCTAATTATCATTGAATTAAGAATGAGTGTGTTGTGTCTTTATAAGCCTCCATAATGGCTGCTTGAACTCACCGTTCCTAGTGATTTTGGTGATTCAACATGGCACTAATGGCGAAACTTGTTGTTTTGGTTCTCATTGCCAGTTTCAGTAATGGTATGTGCTTTAAGCATCTTTTTGCCGGTTTAATTATGTTTTAAAATCCTGATTTAAATAATTTCTTCTGCTCTTCTTTTGAGCAGTCTTCTGTCTTCCAAAGAGGGGTGTCATGAAAAGAAAGGCCATTGAGGTTGATGTTTCAACAACACCAAATCCCAACAACCAGACCCAAACTGAAGCTAAGGGTGAGGTCTTTAATGTAATGCTCTTATTTTCTTACAAGGTGGTTGTGTTGTCTTTAAATGTCTAACCTTAAATGGAGCCCAAGGTGGTGCAAGTGAAGATGTCCAAGCAGGCACTCCAGCAGCCAATCCCCACAATCAGACCGCTTCTACGCAACCTGATGTTACTGGTAAAGAGTTTCTGCAAGTCTGATTTATTGTGTGTTAGTCTTGAGACTTGGCTTCCCTTTGTCTTCCTCTTATGTGGAAACCAAAAGATGGGGCTAGTGAAGATGATGTGGTAACTGCAACCCCAAGTCCCCAAAACCAGACTACGTCATCTGCTACAGGTGGAGTAACTCGTAAGGGAATCTGTGCTTTGAGTTTTGTCAAACATTGGCTAGTATATTAAAACGGCCAGTGAATATCAACTCTGCTCTCAAATGCTGAGGGAAGTCCACTGTCCACTGACTCTGCTTGGGCAACATTGTCAATGCAAAGGTGGTCTCATCTGTCCCACCACAGATCCAATCATTATCCAAACCAACTGATTTTAATTGCCACATCTCCTCAGCAAGTAGATGAGCTAATTGACGAGACTTCTTGTGCATTGTCTCCTGTAGAAAGCAGATTTTTTTGTTAACCTGTAGAGGGTGTTTCTAAACAAATCTCAACTTGGTGTACTTGGTTCTCCAATTATGTGGCTTTGTGTAGAGTCACCAGATGATGATAATGATGATGATAATGATAATAATAATAATACTACCTTCGACTTGTATAGCGCCTTTCATGGTACCCAAGGTCGCTTTACAACACATGGATGGGGGGACCTCACTAATAACCACCACCAATGTGTAGCACCCACCTGGGTGATGCACGGCAGCCATTATGTGCCAGAACGCTCACCACACACCAGCTTGAGGTGGAGAGTGAGGGAGTGAATGAGCCAATTACAGTGGGGGATGATTAGGGTGCCAGATTGAATGAGCTAGGTTGGGAGTTTAGCCAGGACACCGGGGAACCCCCTACTCTTTACGATAAGTGCCATGGGATCTTTAATGACCACAGTGAGTCAGGACCTCGGTTTAACGTCTCATCCGAAGGACGGCATCTCCTACAGTGCAGTGTCCCCGTCACAGCACTGGGGCATTGGGATCGATCTTTTTTGGCCAGAGGGAAGAGTGCCACCTACTGGCCACCCACCAACACCACTTCCAGCAGCAACCTAGTTTTCCAAGGAGGTCTCCCATCCAAGTAATAACCAGGCCCACACCTGCTTAGCTTCAGTAATTCAGCTAAGACAAGGTATCCATTGGTCTGGCTGCTGGCCGATGGACCAAGTGAAGATGCTGAGATTGCCAGCACGACGCAGATTGCCCAAAACCAGACCACTTCAGCCCACAGTGTAGGAACTGGTAAGGTTTGATATGTGAAGCGCAGGAAGTGGCCGTGTCTTGTTTACAACTGCTCTTAGTGGGATTAAGCTGGCTTTTATGATCCCCATAGTTTGGTTCTAAAATTTGGATCCTATTTTCTTTCCTGGTTTCCTCATGTGGAATCCCAAGATTATTCAAATGAGGATGCTGTGTTAACCACCGTAATGAATCTGCAAAATGGGACTACCTCTGCTTAAGATGGGACCACCATCAAGGGTAATTGTTTGGCTTTTTGTTGTGTTTCCTGTTGTGTAAAGATTTAAATGTAATTGTATTGAAATTCCAGACTCGTCAATCTTGATCAGATGTTAGACCTGGCACTCTGCACTAGAATCTGCTTTTGAGTCATTTCTACTGCTTTTCCATGATTCTGTTGCTGAAATGTGCAGAGCTTTTGACTAGAATTGGAAGACCAATGGGAAGGTGCAGTTCACGTTAGCTACTACTCCACACAACATAAGGAGTCTTGGCCACTTTTAGAGCAATGGTACAGAAACTGAGTGCTGTGGGCTGGCTTGGTTGTGGTTCATTTTTATCCCAGCAGCTTTTAAAATCAGTGCCAGTAGTCAAACGTGTGGTCATTATCCAGCCCCATATTGGAGCGATAGCATGTTGTGGACTTGCTCACAAATGGGCAGTTCATGTTGGCCCAACATTCTGTACAAGGAGTCACTTTGGCTTTAACCTTTTAGAGCAAGGGTGCCGAAATGGAACATTGTGGGCTGGCCTGGTTCATATTTCAGTCTAGTTTTGCTCATAAACTTAACCAGTAGTCCCAACAAAATGTCTGGGAGTTAACCAGCCCGAGGTTGAAGCAATGGCGTATTGTAAGTAAAAGGCTGTTTTTTATCCCTGCAGACTCCCCTGATGACTCCAGTGGCGGAGCTAGGGGGTGGCTTAGGGGGCTTAAGCCCCGAATCTTTTTTCAAAAGCCCCGAATCTTTTTTTTAATTCCCGGCAACTCTTATTTCCAATATAACTTCCCCTCGGTTTCTCTATAAATGTCACAAAATGCTCTATTACTGAGGAAATATATCCCTTATTGTCAAAGCCCAATATTGAAAAATAATTTGACTAGTAGCTACACGATCTATGCCAGGTCTCTGGGCTATCCGCTATGGTGATTTCAATGGTTAGATTGATTTGTTTAGATCCAGTGAAAATGCTGCCTTGACAACGCTACGTCATGGCTTCGGTGTTCCAAAAAGCCTCTGTCAGAAGTCTGTCACTTTTACAGTCTGTGATAAAACACTTTGTGTTACACGTTATGGATATTAGAAAGTTTTTCAAAAGACCACCCAGCTCCGTTCAAGCAACAGCATCACCCAGTGAACTGACGGATGGTGTTTCAGGTTGGTGATTTCATGTTAAGAGCTTTCAGTCAGTTAGGCAGGCTAACGTTAGGCTACTTGGCTAGCTCCCTAAACTCTCATAGGCTAGCTAAGCCTACTGCAGAATAAGAAATTCCAGCTCCCAAAACAAAGTGATCCTCGTCTTGTAATAAATTAGGCTACAATGTTTTGAAATGTCAGAAAAACCCATTAACAGTTATCTGCCCATGTCAACTTTTCAGTGTCATATGTTGCACAAAAGAATGTTAGCTAACTGTTAGCCTACCTTAAAACCTTGTTGATATCCTATCCACCACCACAGATCTTATAATCCAAGAGTCCACATAAATATAAAAGTCATGTTATGTTGTTTTGGCTGCCTAACTAATTATTAACTAAAAAAAAAAAAAAACATTACAATGATATATTGAGAGGAAAGGGCCCTTTCCATAAGTGTGTTAATCAAGCACCATGCAGTCTGCATTCATAATCTAGGTGCTTGATTTTATGCACCTGTGTAAAGGAACCTGATGAAACCTATGAATAATCTTGCTAAATTACAAAATTAATATAATTTAGAAACGCCTATGTCAAGATGATAATGCATTCCTTCTAAAATACCCTTGTATCATGATGACTGGCCATACTGTAATTATATTATAATATTATGTATATTATAGTATAAGATATTCTATATATTTGTCACACAGATGAGATCAGGGAAGAGAAAGAAGGAGAAAAGCAATAATAAACAATAATGTCATATCAAACAATAGCCTAATGAAAATAAACAAATACTATAATATACAAACCATAAGAAACGCGTATTTAACAAGTACATGCTAAACAGATATGAACAGATATTGCCTCTTGAAAGACCCAAAACTATAATTTTACACAGTGTGCCAGTCAGATACCTTGAATCTGTTGAATGTTAGTTTCACATTTTTTTAAGTCTCAATGTGTCCATTAGTTTACACAAAATTCACTAAAAGTCATTATTTAAGGGGTTATTTAAAAAAAAAAAAATTAAATGGGCTAAGCCCCGAATGTTTACAATGTCTGGCTCCGCCCCTGGATGACTCCTGAAGTGACTGCTCAGAATGCTAATGCTTAATGGAACTCTTCCCGTCATTTCCTGCACTTGGCCTTTCTCCATCTTGAATTCAATAAAGGCCAAATGTTCTTATCTAACATTGTCTTACCTTGTTTCATGACTCCAGTTTGGTGGTTAAGTCTGAGAGTGAGGGTCAAGAGTCTTGATGTTTTTGAGGTGGTAGAAGGCAGATTTGCGACGTGTTTGATATGTGACGAATGAAAGGGTGGAGTCCAAGATGACACCCAGGTTGCAGACTTCTGGAGATGGGAGAGATGGAGCTGCCATCATATTTACCTAATGCCTTGCTTAAAATGACCCACAAATGTTAAAACTAGCGATATAAAATGTGACCACCGTTCAGTCCTGCACATTCTCTCCACAAATATGAATAATGACACAAGTTGGATGTCAATGAGCCTCTCTTGACTGAGGCATTAAAATGCTGCTTATTGTTTGTCAGGCTACTGTTTCACAGATTTCTTTTAGAAATATGAGCTATGACAGAAGTTGTGTGAATGTTATATATTCCATCCCCTGATACTGTTTTACTGGTTAATTTGACAAATAATCTATGGATCTGCTCTATACGCACTTTATGTCTGTTTGGAATTGTTTTGAGGGGCTGTCGATGCATCTCAGAATAAAGTAATGTCCACCACATCTAGTGTTTGTGAATATATAATACTGAACTCATTAAATAGCTGGATACTCAAGAACGCATGTCTCTTCTAGCCACAATAGGAGTAATTTTAGCAAAACACTATTTTGGGTGGCCCGCGAAGACCCAGTGGATTTCCTGTCTGGCCCACTTGGTAATGAAGTTGAATAGCCCAGTCCTACTCTATATGTACTCTTGCAACTTTTGTGTATGTAAATGAGTCTGTACATGTACAGTACCCTCCAGAATTATTGGCACCTCTGCTAAAGTTGATTAAAAATGGGTATAAAAAATAATCTGTTGGTGATTTATTGTATTCTCACAATGAAAAAATCCAACCTTGAAGGAAAGCAAATTTATTTTGAGAAAAAGGAAAATCTCATGAAATAAATAAATATTTTTAACAAAAACATATTGCTCACAATTATTGGCACCCCTGCTTATAATTCCTTCTTAAGCCTCCCTTAGCCAATAAAACAGCTTGTAATATTCACCTATGACACCCCATAAAGTTGGAGAATACAAAGCAAGAGATTGAAGACCGTTCGTCTTTACAAAATCTCCCCAGATCGTCCAGATTCCGAGGTCCACACTTTGACTCTTTGACTCACCCCTCTGTTTTTCTATGGAGTTTAGATCAGGGGACTGAGATGGCAATGGCCGAAGCTTGATTTTGTGTTCAGTAAACCATATTTGTTTTGATCCGGACGATTGTTTTGGTTCATTGACCTGATGAATGATCCAATTATGACCAACTTTTAGTGTCTTGTCAGAGATTGACAGATTTCCTTTGAAAATGTTCAGGTTTTTCTTGTTGTTCAGGATACCATGCACCTTAATTAGATTGCCAAGGCCTTTGGGAATAAAAATAGCCCCACAATAGCACAGCGCCTCCACCATAATTCTCATTAGGTATGGGATTCTTTTCAGTATTGTCATTTTTCTATATATGCCAAACACACCTAACATGTTTTTTGCCAAAGAGCGCAATTTTCATTTCATCTGACAATAGACCACACTTCCAGACAAAGACACTGTACCATTTAGGAACTCCTGCCGTTTACATTGGTAATTAAATGACTGGACAGGCTGTTACCTAGCATGCCATCTAAATAAGCTATTAGCAATGAGGTCATTTTTGAAGATTTTGGGGGGGACTTGATGACCCCAAGATGACACCTTTGTCAGTAACTCTCCAATAGTGGTTCTTATGGAATGTTTTGCCTATATTGCCATCCTCCATACTGTACGTGGGGGCAAGATAACCTTGGGTCTTTGTCCAAGCATGTTTGTCACATTTTCAGTTGATTAGAACCATTTAATCATTGTTTTAACTGTAACTATAGGCATTTTCAACAAAGTACCTAGTTTGTATAGACATTCCCTGACTTATAAATGTCATTTTATTTGAATTGAGTGTATTCTGTTGTCTTTCTGATGTTGAAAAATGACTAGAGGATTTAGCCTCTGTGTCACTTTATTTTCATACCTTAGTGAAAAAGAAAGTCATGAACTACTTCTGAAAATTCACAGATACTCTGAATAACTTAAATAAGTTGAAATTAGATAGGAAAATGCTTCTGTTAGGTTCTGTATATAAGATGTTTCTAGGGGTGCCAATAATTGAGCAACGTGTTTTCGTTAAAAATATTTATTTCTCTATGACATTTTCCTTTTTCTCAGAATAAATTGTCTTTCCTTCAAGGGTGGATTTTTCCTCATTGTTTTCATTGTGAGAGAACAATGAATCATCAAAATATTAGTTTTTTATACCTCTTTTTAGTCCACTTTACCCGAGTTGCCAATAATTCTGGAGGGTACTGTACGTATGTGTTTGCTTTTGTGTACTGTACAGTATAAGCCTTCTGTGTGTGTGTGTGTGTGTGTGTGTGTGTGTGTTTGTGTGTTTGTTCACTTGTGAGTGTGTGTGTGGGGGTAATGGGGTGTGTGTGTGTGTGCGTGTGTGTGCTTGCATGTGTCTTTATGTGTGTGTGTCTGTGTTTATGTGTGTGCGTGCATGTGAGTATCTGTGCTTGTGTGTGTGTGTTTCTGTGTCTGTGTGTGTGTGTGCGTGTGAGTATCTGTTTGTGTGTGTTTATATGTGTGTGTGTCAGTGGCGGCTGGTGGTTAAAAAAATAACGGAGGAAGGAATGTCTGCTTGATTGGCGTTAGTGGCAAATGTGAGGTTGTGATGGTGTTGGTGGCATATGTGAACAATAGAGTATGTAGGCCGCCTACCCAGACACATTTATAGCAGCAGTATGTACTATGTAGCATTTTAACTGGCAATGTTGTGCAATAAATGCTGTTCTGACATTCTCGGGGGGGTCTGGGCGGGGGGGGCACAATGGACTTTGTAATATAATTTAAATATATAAGTCACTTTGGATAATAGTGCTAAATTAATAAATGTAAATGTAAATAAATGTAAATTTAGGTCTGGGAAGTCAGGGAAGATATGTAGGTCTAGTTATGAAATACTGTTTTCCAGATGTGCAAAATTACGGAAAGTCTGGAGGTTTTGCTCAGTGTAATAGCCTACATTGGCAGAAAAGTCTATAATAATAAAAATAGACACTTGTTTTATAAAACCATGTAACTATTTACCATTAAAAATAGACCTTAAATGTGGTTATTTGTAACATGCTATGGTTTTTAAAGCCAAATCCCTATAATTTAAAGACAGGTTGTAATAGCTAAGTGGGAATTTATGAAAGCATACTCGAAAGGCAAATGTTATTGAAGACGTCATTAAAGGAATGCATCATGGTCTGAAACATTCATTAACAATGTTACCATCCAAAGATACATTTAGAACGGTGAAAACAAGAACATAACAACAAGAACCTTATTTAACAATTGTTTAGTTAAGGCATAACTTGGATGATTATAACAACGCATAACTATCCAAAAATATTTTATCACCAAGTGAACTGTCCACGTATGTGACAGGCCAGCAGTAGGCTATGGCTGATTGTTTTCTGTGCTAACGTTACCAGTTAGCCATGAGTAGCCTATTTGTCTGACTATGTAGCATTCAGTAGCCTACACTAGCCTTACCATCTTGTTTTGGAATATGAATTTTTGGAGCTGGTCTTCCTGCTTTGATAAACATTCATCATACATCAGTGTATTCGCAGTGTATTTGAATGTATACAATATTTGAGATTGTCCTCTGATTCCATTGTACAGTTTATTTCACGAGCAAACAACAAACAAGCTTTCCGTTCAACATAAGATTCGTAGACTGCAGATAACGTTCTTGAACCGTTGCCGCTAAAAACAGCACCCCCTATCGCAATTGAAAATTACTGTACGGAGGAGCTTCCTCCCTTGGCCATTGAAAACGACGTGATTCACGAGCCGCTGGGGTCCGAGGCGTTTATAATGGACTTCAATGAGGGGCTTGAGGAGGAAGCTCCTCCATACAGTAATTTTCAATAGCGATAGGGGGTGCTGTTGGCATTTTGACCTAGGGGAACAATTTTGTTCATTCAAAGTGTTAAAAATAGTAATATTAATAGTAATTTATCAGATTAGTAATTCACTTTATATATTTTTTATTTTTCTTTGAAATTTTAGGGAGGGTGTTCCTCCCTTTCCTCAATGAAGGAGCCTCCTCTGGTGTGTGTGTGTGTGTGTGTGTGTGTGTGCCTGCATGCGTGTATGTGCTTCTAGAAATATTGTGGAGACAAATTGACAAGCGTGATTTATTTTTGCGGACAGAATGTGCAGAACTGAGCGGCACTCATATTTTGTACCGCTACGTGGTACACCTAGTTTTAAGAAATCTTGCCAGATAGATGAAACCTTTTTAGAAAACCAATAAGCCACTTGAGTCTGTAGGTTACACTGATTTTACAACAGCTAAGGGGGGTTTTAGTCAATCCGACTTTATCAAAGTTCTAAGTGTTCTTTCCGTGAATGTTTCCATAGTAACATTATCATTATTCCATAGTAACCTTAACCTGTTGCTACTATGCAGTATTAACATGCGTTTTTTCCTCAGCCCAAAAGTGTAGCCTACCGCCTTCATTCCAAAAATCTTTTCTGAAGCTTTTGTCACCTGCGGCATACGCCTTCCTCATTATTGTTAGGCCAGGCCCCATGAATCCATAAACGATACACACCTGGAACTCATGTGATTCTAATTATCATTGAATTAAGAATGAGTGTGTTGTGTCTTTATAAGCCTCCATAATGGCTGCTTGAACTCACCGTTCCTAGTGATTTTGGTGATTCAACATGGCACTAATGGCGAAACTTGTTGTTTTGGTTCTCATTGCCAGTTTCAGTAATGGTATGTGCTTTAAGCATCTTTTTGCCGGTTTAATTATGTTTTAAAATCCTGATTTAAATAATTTCTTCTGCTCTTCTTTTGAGCAGTCTTCTGTCTTCCAAAGAGGGGTCATGAAAACAGAGGCCGTTGATGTTTCAACAACACCAAATCCCAACAACCAGACCCAAACTGAAGCTAAGGGTGAGGTCTTTAATGTAATGCTCTTATTTTCTTACAAGGTGGTTGTGTTGTCTTTAAATGTCTAACCTTAAATGGAGCCCAAGGTGGTGCAAGTGAAGATGTCCAAGCAGGCACTCCAGCACCCAATCCCCACAATCAGACCGCTTCTACGCAACCTGATGTTACTGGTAAAGAGTTTCTGCAAGTCTGATTTATTGTGTGTTAGTCTTGAGACTTGGCTTCCCTTTGTCTTCCTCTTATGTGGAAACCAAAAGATGGGGCTAGTGAAGATGATGTGGTAACTGCAACCCCAAGTCCCCAAAACCAGACTACGTCATCTGCTACAGGTGGAGTAACTCGTAAGGGAATCTGTGCTTTGAGTTTTGTCAAACATTGGCTAGTATATTAAAACGGCCAGTGAATATCAACTCTGCTCTCAAATGCTGAGGGAAGTCCACTGTCCACTGACTCTGCTTGGGCAACATTGTCAATGCAAAGGTGGTCTCATCTGTCCCACCACAGATCCAATCATTTTCCAAACCAACTGATTTTAATTGCCACATCTCCTCAGCAAGTAGATGAGCTAATTGACGAGACTTCTTGTGCATTGTCTCCTGTAGAAAGCAGATTTTTTTTGTTAACCTGTAGAGGGTGTTTCTAAACAAATCTTAACTTGGTTAACTTGGTTCTCCAATTATGTGGCTTTGTTTGTGTAGAGTCACCAGATGATGATGATGATGATTATGATGATGATGATGCCGCCTTTGACTTATATAGCGCCTTTCATGGTACCCAAGGTCGCTTTACAACACATGGATGGGGGGACCTCACTAATAACCACCACCAATGTGTAGCACCCACCTGGGTGATGCACGGCAGCCATTATGCGCCAGAACGCTCACCACACACCAGCTTGAGGTGGAGAGTGAGGGAGTGAATGAGCCAATTACAGTGGGGGATGATTAGGGGGCCAGATTGAATGAGCTAGGTTGGGAGTTTAGCCAGGACACCAGGGAACCCCCTACTCTTTACGATAAGTGCCATGGGATCTTTAATGACCACAGTGAGTCAGGACCTCGGTTTAACGTCTCATCCGAAGGACGGCATCTCCTACAGTGCAGTGTCCCCGTCACAGCACTGGGGCATTGGGATCGATCTTTTTTGGCCAGAGGGAAGAGTGCCACCTACTGGCCACCCACCAACACCACTTCCAGCAGCAACCTAGTTTTCCAAGGAGGTCTCCCATCCAAGTACTAACTTCAGTAATTCAGCTAAGACAAGGTATCCATTGGTCTGGCTGCTGGCAGATGGACCAAGTGAAGATGCTGAGATTGCCAGCACGACGCAGATTGCCCAAAACCAGCCCACTTCAGCCCACAGTGTAGGAACTGGTAAGGTTTGATGTGTGAAGCGCAGGAAGTGGCCGTGTCTTGTTTACAACTGCTCTTAGTGGGATTAAGCTGGCTTTTATGATCCCCATAGTTTGGTTCTAAAATTGGATCCTATTTTTTTTTTTTCCCGGTTTCCTCATGTGGAATCCCAAGATTATCCAAGTGAGGATCTCTGCTCAAGATGGGACCACAGTCAAGGGTAATTGTTTGGCTTTTTGTTGTGTTTCCTGTTGTGTAAAGATTTAAATGTAATTGTATTGAAATTCCAGACTCGTCAATCTTGATCAGATGTTAGACCTGGCACTCTGCACTAGAATCTGCTTTAGTCGTAAGATTTGAGTAATTTCTACTGCTTTTCCATGATTCTGTTGCTGAAATGTGCAGAGCTTTTGACTAGAATTGAAGACCAATGGGAAGCAGTTCACGTTAGCTACTACTCCACACAACATAAAGAGTCTTGGCCACTTTTAGAGCAATGGTACAGAATCTTAGTGCTGTGGGCTGGCTTGGTTGTGGTTCATTTTTATCCCAGCAGCTTTTAAAATCAGTGCCAGTAGTCAAACGTGTGGTGATTATCCAGCCCCATATTGGAGCGATGGCATGTTGTGGACTTGCTCACAAATGGTGTCAATGACTATTGCTTTATTATCTCGTCTCTTGTATTTTTTTATTTTATTTTATTTATTTTTTTTTGTCACCTTGAATTGTAGATACCAAGTAAAAAAAAACAAAACTTTGGCAGTTCGTGTTGGCCCAACATTCTGTACAAGGAGTCAGTTCGGCTTAAACCTTTTAGAGCAAGGGTGTCAAAATGGAACATTGTGGGCTGGCCTGGTTCCTATTTCAGTCTGTAGTTTTGCTCACAAACTCAACCAGTAGTCCCAACAAAATGTCTGCGAGTTAACCAGCCTCAGGTTGAAGCAATGGCTTATTTGTATTGAGTAAAAGGCTGCTTTTTATCCCTGTAGACTCCAATGATTCCTGGAATGACCGCTCAAAATGCTAATGCATAATGGAACTCCCGTTATCTTTGTTAATATCCTGCACTTGGGCTTTCTCCATCTTGAATTCAATAAAGGCCAAATGTTCTTATCCAACATTGTCTTTCCTTGTTTCATGACTCCAGTTTGGTGGTTAAGCTGACTATCCTCTGTATTAAAGCAACACCAAAGAGCTTTTTGTAGGCTACCTTAAAATGTTTCCAAAATCGTTTTAGTGTTTCATCAACTCCTAACAGGGTGAACTGCACGTCTGCATTCGCTTCGCGGCCCTCTATCAGCTATAACCGCACTATGCGAGTTTGCCAGATCGGGTAGCGGATCTGTAGTTCGATGGAATGAGACCTAAGAAACTACAAATTTGACTTGCATCTGATGTTGCAATACATCGTACTTTCATAAAACCATGCAACATATCCTACCTTGTCTGTTGACATCGTTATTTGAAAAGCCAGTGGTGGATAAACAAATGGCGAGCGTGCGACAGAGGACAGGCTTTGGTGTTGCTTTAACTCTACTGTGGTATTAACTTCAAAGAGTTTTGTCTACTAAAATGGAATTTGGGGATAATGACCTTAACTTTATTTTCTTAAAATACTAGCAGCCAAATTTGCTTGTTTTAGTACAAGTATGCGTAGAATTGTAAATAGTCATATTTGAAGGGCAGTTTTTGTAGTGTATTAAATTATGCCCTCACTTCCTGAATGGCTTCAATGGACCTTTATTTTTATGTGCGGTAAATGTGAAGACCATGCTAGTAAATGACTAGCTACAGTAGCCTACACCTGCTCTCTTTGACAGTTTAGCCTAACCTGACTGCTGACTTTTTTTTTTTAATATAGGTACCATATTTTCTTATTCAGGGTATCCATATAGCCTACCATTTGGATCAAATAGCTGACTAACAAGAATAATGTTAAACCAATTGTTAAATAAACAGTGTTGGGAGGGTTACTTTCAAAACGTATTCCGTTTCAGAATACATGCCCAAAAATGTAATCTGTAACGTATTCAGTTACGTTACTCAATCTGAGTAACGTATTCTGAATACTTAGATTACTTCCGCATTGAATTGCATTTTATAAGTGTAGGAATGCGGCCATCAAATTCTGCTTAGGCCTAGTAAACAGGCCTATTCTGGTGTGTTCTTCTGTTCCAAATTGCTGAAGTGTTAGGCCCACATAGGAGAATATAAAGTCAACTAAGCTACCTGATACAACTTTAAAATAGCAAGGTGACCACTAAAACTGCAGCAGGCAACTAGGCTAATTAAAACAAACTAAATAAATAGAGCGTAGCCAGAAATTAGAATTAAGGTGTGCCTGAGATTTTTCGGTGGCATCAACCCAGTACAAGTGAGGGGCGCATATGACAGGTGGAACGCAAATGACCTGTACATGTAAATATGGGCTATAGACCCTTTCAACAACAAAAACAAAAACAATGCTTGAACGTTCTGTTTGGGTCCCAATCTACTTCCTCTGCATTAAAGGTCCAGTATGTAGGAAATAATGGAAAGTAAACTGTAACCATTCCAAAAATGATCACCATATGTTGTCAGAGAGTAAGGAAACACGATGAATTGAAGTAATGGCTTATTTGACAACATTACTCTAACCCGTAAAACCCATGAAAAAAAATGAGTTACGGGGCGGAATCTCTTGGAATTTCCGTTTATGTTTTGAACGATTAATTCTAGAATAGCGTAGTAACTAGATGTACCGCAGAGCGGTACAAAATATGACCGCCGCCCAGTCCAGCACATTTTTTCCACAAAAAGAAATCACGCTGAAAGGCCTATATGATTCTAACTGTCTCACTAAATTGCATTATCCACACTCAATTCTCACTGGTATCTGCTAGACAACAAGTACCAAAACATGATTAGTTCATAGATTTCACATGTAAAATTCATTTTATACAACCCCACCTCCATCTTGCCTGTTTATAATTCTGAGAAATTCTTGATTGTTTGTGTTATGTTTATGTGTGTGGGTGTGTGTGTGGGTGTGCGTGCGTGCTTGTGTTTGTGCCTGTGTATGTGCCTGTGCATGCAAGCGTACATATGTCTACTGTGTGAGTATGTGTCATACGTATGATTAGTGTATGTGTGTGTGTGTGTGTGTGTGTGTGTGACCCCTGGAGGCAAACATACGGAAAAAAATGGTCATCCTTGGCCCTACAGTTCTCAAGATATTCACAGAGAACTGTGTCTGCCCTACCCTCCTTTCGGGGGGTCCAGTCCAGCGGGGGGGCTACAGATCAAAACGAAAAATGACGGTTCCATGCTATCCATGTGGGGGTACATGCCCACCAAGTTTCGTGTACCCCGGTCTTTCAGTGTCCCGGGAATCCTTATTGGTGTACATCACTAAATGTACACATAAATTATTTTATTGTAAGGCCCCCCATGAACGAAAGTACACAAAACTTGACATGCATTCGGAGGGTGTCATAATCATACACTGTTCATTTCGTGCAGTCTTAACCTTGTCAGCCAGAGATATTGTGATGAAAACACCTAATTTTTAACTAGGTGGCGCTATACATGAAATAAGTGGTAATGGGATGGGTTGACATGCCCCCTTAAGACCAACATACATAAAAAAGATGGACCTCCTAGGCCCTACGTTTCTCGAGATATTCACAGAAAACTGTCTCCGGCCACCTACAGGCCAGTTGGTGTATAGTAACATAAATTTATTTATTGTGTGGCCCCCCATGAACGGAATTCCACAAAATTTGGCGTGCATACAGAGGGTGTCATAATGATCCTACACTTCCAATTTCGTGCAGTTTTGACTATGTTAGGTCACAGATACCTTCAATTACAACACCTCATTTTTACTTTTTTGTGTTTAACTAGGTGGCGCTATACATGAAATGAGTGGTTATGGAATGGGTTGACATGGCCCCTTGAGATCAACATACGGTTTTCGAGATATTCACAGAAAACTGTGTCTGCCCTACCCTCCTTTCGGGGGGTCCAGTCAAGAGGGGGGGTTACAGATCAAAACGAAAAACGATGGTTCCATGCTATCCATGTGGGGTTACATGCCCACCAAGTTTCGTGTACCCCGGTCTTTCAGTGTCCCGGGACTCATTGACGGAAATTTGGGCATGCGAAAAAGAAAAAAAAAAAAAAAAAACCTGACTAAACCTATATGACCTTCGCTGCGCGGCGGTCATAATAATGGGCTAGCGCGTCCTCCTATTTGGGTTGCCAAATTAGCAAAGGCCAACTGTCAACAGCTGTCAGTTGTAGGCTAGTCATGAACGCCTACGAGAGGCAGGCAAATTTCCCAAATTAAAACAAGAAACAAATTAAGTGGACATCGGAGGAGCTTCCTGAGATGGTGACGTCTTCGTCAAACGAAGAATATCAAATCTGACGCAGAGCAGGCCATATTTCTCCACAACAGGTAGGCCTAGCCTAGGCTAAACTTCATCTGCATCTCTAACTTCAGCTAAATATGTTACGTTGGTTAGAGAGGTATGTTTTGTTTTCACTGTTTCTGTAATGTGTAGCTGGGTCATGGTTGGAGAAACGTTAAAGCAGCTGCAGGTCAACTAACGTTAGCTAAGTATTCATTACATCTGGCAACCCAGAAGAGGCTCGCGTCTGGTAGTCTTGAGAACGTTCACCAGTGTTTTGATTTTGGCCTACAGAACGTTCGGTAACAATCCTACAAATCGCACCTTTAAGATAACATATGGAATGTTAAAAAGGAAGTCTTGTGGGGCCAACTATGATGCTGATAATGGAACTCTCTTGAAAGGGTCTATCAGTGCTCTCAAAATGAACGTGATCGCGTAATAATGACAATCAAAAACCGCACGTTAAAGGTGCGATTTGTAGGATTGTTTACGAACGTTCTGTAGGCCAAAATCAAAACACTGGTGAACGTTCTCAAGACTACCAGACGCAAGCCTCTTCTGGGCAGTGGTGGAATGTAACGAAGTACAAATACTTCGTTACTGTACTTAAGAAAATTTTCCACGTATTTGTACTTTACTTAAGTAGAATTTATAGTGCATACTTTTGACTTTTACTTCGTTACATTTTACAGCAATTATCTGTACTTTTACTCCGCTACATTTCTATAACACCATCGTTCCTTTTTACGATACATTTTATGATCAGATTTTTTTTCTCTCTGACAAACACGTTTGTTTTACCAGGGGGCGGGGTTGCTACCACAGATTCTGGAGCGCTACGTGCCCAGCTTCTAAATCTTTGAAACATAAGCTTCTAGTCTAGACCAGGCAAAGCGTGAGCTTGTAGCCATCTGCATTCGGTATACTATATTCACCAGACCCATGGCTACACTGGACATGCAACTGTGTTCTGTGCCTTTCTCTGTCTGTTATCTGCAGCATTAGGGCCTCCTCTCCGATGAGATTGCTATCCGCGGATCAGCAAAGTTACAGGCTATGCTCCTGTCACACGTCTGATCAATTGCGGCACAAATGAATGGTAGACTATTATAGAACCGCTGGCCGAAAAAAACTTAGCATTTTCCAGATTAGGAAATATTTCTTAATTGTGTGTGATCAAATAAAGAGGCATAGACTACAATTGGGGGGTAGAAATGTGAGCGCTCATTCAATGTCTATGTGCGTCTGCGCAAGTGAAACTAAACCTAATCATAAAGACACCTTTCTCAGCAACTTTTCTGTTCAATCAGCAGAATTGGCATTACGATCCACCCAACGTTTCCCTGGTCTACCCCGTTAAACTTCAGGCTCTCGTGTTTTGCTGAATGATATACTCAGCAGATCACCCTAGTAGATAACCAGAATTACAGTCTCTAGAATTGTAGGCTAGGTCAGAATGTAAACTGGGCCACAGAAGCACAATTGCATTAGCTTAAAACTATCTACTCGAGTATAACCTAAAACTAGCTTAATTAAAATGCCACAGCCCATACTAATTTTTCTTTTAGAATATAGATATTAAGAGAACTAGATGTACCGCAGAGCGGTACAAAATATGACCGCCGCCCAGTCCAGCACATTTTTTCCACAAAAAGAAATCACGCTGAAAGGCCTATATGATTCTAACTGTCTCACTAAATTGCATTATCCACACTCAATTCTCACTGGTATCTGCTAGACAACAAGTCCCAAAACATGATTAGTTCATAGATTTCACATGTAAAATTCATTTTATACAACCCCACCTCCATCTTGCCTGTTCATAATTCTGAGAAATTCTTGATTGTTTGTGTTATGTTTATGTTATGTGTGTGGGTGTGTGTGTGTGTGAGTGTGTGTGTGTGTGCGTGCTTGTGTGTGTGCCTGCGTATGTGCCTGTGCATGGAAGCGTACATATGTCTACTGTGTGAGTATATGTCATACGTATGATTACTGTGAATGTGTGTGTGCGTGTGTATCTGTTTGTGCACATGTGTGCACATGAAATGGGTTAACATGACCCCTGGAGGCAAATATACGGAAAAAAAATGGTCATCCTAGGCCCTACAGTTCTCAAGATATTCACAGAGAACTGTGTCTGGCCTACCCTCCTTTCGGGGGGTCCAGTCCAGCGGGGGGGGCTACAGATCAAAACGAAAAATGACGGTTCCATGCTATCCATGTGGGGGTACATGCCCACCAAGTTTTGTGTACCCCGGTCTTTCAGTGTCCCGGGAATCCT
The DNA here is from genome assembly GCF_046254945.1 of Alosa pseudoharengus. Lineage (NCBI taxonomy): Eukaryota > Metazoa > Chordata > Actinopteri > Clupeiformes > Clupeidae > Alosa > Alosa pseudoharengus. The sequence continues at coordinate 12,514,155 of NW_027468837.1, read as the reverse complement.
TGTTGGTGTACGTCACTAAATGTACACATAAATTATTTTATTGTAAGGCCCCCCATGAACAAGTACACAAAACTTGGCATGCATTCGGAGGGTGTCATAATGATCCTACACTTTCAATTTTGTGCAGTTTTGACCATGTCAGCCAGAGATATTGTGATGAAAACACCTACATTTTTGCTTTTTAATTTTTAACTAGGTGGCGCTATACATGAAATAAGTGGTAATGGGATGGGTTGACATGGCCCCTTGAGATCAACATACAAAAAAAAGGTGGACCTCCTAGGCCCTACGGTTCTCGAGATATTCACAGAAAACTGTCTCCGGCCACCTACAGGCCAGTTGGTGTATAGTAACATAAATTAATTTATTGTGTGGCCCCCCATGAACGGAATTCCACGAAACTTGGCGTGCATTCAGAGGGTGTCATAATGATCCTACACTTCCAATTTCGTGCAGTTTTGACTATGTTAGGTCACAGATACCTGCGATTACAACACCTCATTTTTACTTTTTTGTGTTTAACTAGGTGGCGCTATACATGAAATGAGTGGTTATGGAATGGGTTGACATGGCCACTTGAGATCAACTTACAAAAAAAAAATGGTCCTCCTAAACCTTACGGTTCTCGAGATATTCACAGAAAACTGTGTCTGCCCTACCCTCCTTTCGGGGGGTGCAGTCCAGCGGGGGGGCTACAGATCAAAACGAAAAACGATGGTTCCATGCTATCCATATGGGGTTACATGCCCACCAAGTTTCGTCTACCCCGGTCTTTCAGTGTCCCGGGACTCATTGACAGAAATTTGGGCATGCGAAAAAGAAAAAAAATCAATAAAAAAAAAAAAAAATCTGACTAAACCTATATGACCGCCGCTTCGCTGCGCGGCGGTCATAATAAATCATTATGCAAATACTTTTACTTTTAATACTTAAAGTACATTTAAAACCAGGTACTTTTTACTTTCACTTAAGTAGGGTTGTCATTGTGGTACTTTTACTTTTACTAAAGTAAATATTTCTCTGTGTATTTGTACTTTTACTTAAGTACTGAGATTCAGTACTTCCTCCACCACTGCTTCTGGGTTGCCAGATGTAATGAAGACTTAGCGTTAGTTGACCTGCAGCTGCTTTAACGTTTCTCCAGCCATGACCCAGCTACACATTATGGAAACAGTGAAAACAAAAAAATACCTCTCTAACCAACGTAACATATTTAGCTGAAGTTAGCGATGCAGATGAAGTTTAGCATAGGCTACCTGTTGTGGAGAAATATGGCCAGCTCTGCGTCAGACTTGATATTCTTAGTTTGACGAAGACGTCACCATCTCAGGAAGCTCCTCCGATGTCCACTTAATTTGTTTCTTGTTTTAATTTTGGAAATTTGCCTGCCTCTTGTAGGCGTTCATGACTACAACTGACAGCTGTTGACAGTTGGCCTTTGCTAATTTGGCAACCCAAATAGGAGGACGCGCCAGCCCATTATAAATACGCTATTCTAGAATTAATCGTTCAAAACATAAACGAAAATTCCAAGAGATTCCGCCCCGTAACTGATTTTTTTTCATGGGTTTTACGGGGTTTCACGGGTTAGAGTAATGTTGTCAAATAAGCCATTACTTCAATTCATCGTGTTTTCTCACTCTCTGACAACATATGGTGATCATTTTTGGAATGGTTACAGTTTATTTTCCATTATTTCCTACATACTGGACCTTTAAAATATGCTAGGCCTACTAGCAAGAATAATTCTTCAGAGGCTGCACCATATAATTCATTTTAAAACGTAAATGTAGATCTAATTAGAAAAAATAATAATCCATAAAGCTATTTTAAGTTAGAATAAAAAACGTAGAATGCAGTGCCTATTTTAGAGATTGGTTTTATCTGTATATTAAGGATCTTTGGTTTTATTGTAGATCTGAATAGGCTTTGCTTAGGCCTATTGCTTAGCAAACTGTGTAACCGATTGGCCGAAGTAGCCTGAGCTATTAATACTTCGGAAAATATCCTTTGAACAGACATCAGGAACCACGATCAGTGAGGAACAGGAGTTACCTCCACTTACTTTACTCCTAATTTGCTGTGCAAACAGTCATTTCAGGGTCTCCGATGACGCGTCCATAATGCGCGCTGGCTGCGTTTTGAGGCTAGTGCAAGACGGCGGGGCTTGGATTTAAACATGTAAACAATTTCATCATAGATTGCTTTCAGGAGCTTCTGGGAAATAACTAGGTTAAAGTCACACACATTCCTAGCCACCAACTTGGGAAAATATGTAGTTGGGGATGAAGTTCCAAAGGGATTCCGGTAGCGACTCAAATAAGCCTATTTCACGCCGCCATTTTTAGATGAGAGAGGCTTATCCATAGACATAAAATACATGTATATTATGTCTATGGGCTTATCCATAGACAGTAAAAGAAAGGTGACAACGTGCTAAGATCATGGGTAAGATGAGCCACCGCTCTAGAATCTTTGCTGCCACCTGTTGGAAAGTGTCAAAAGACCCTGAATAATCGTTGCTACGGCAACAGAATGCAAACTCGGAAAGTTCCAGGCTGTTTGAGGAACATTTCAAACATGGTTTTGCTTACAAAAGTTAAGCTGCTGCTGCCTGTGTTTATTTTTGAAAGATGGGCTACCTCTTAAATAATGTACAAGTTCACATATAGAATGTCGTAGCTTAAAAATAGTCGTGTTTTAAACTTCAGCGCCATCCAAAGGTAGGTTATGTTTCTCAAATGTTGAAATGTACTAAATAGAGATGGTTAAATAGATAAAAGATTATATTTTACCTTTATTATTCTGCAGCTTTATCTTCGAGATTGTCCTAAAGATGTCATCACCACAGATGTCACCAGTGATACGTAGTAAGTTAGGTTTAATAACAAGATATGGACTTTATATTGAAATAGCGTATAAACTATTTAAAACGATCTGAGATTTGCAAGAGTTGTTATGTGTCACATAACTCTGTTGCACATGAGAAAAAAGCTTAAGAGAGAAATTAGACTGCTGCTTTCTCACTCAGCAGGCCGTCAGGTGATGGCTGTACCTTCCCCAAGAAGCAGCGCCAAGTCTCTGGAGTCAGGTAGGTGATTCAGCCATCTGAAGAGAAAGGCTACTTTTCTTGTTAGTTACACCAGGTATCTACTATGTAAGGGATAATGGACGACACGTGGTCTGTTCACAGAAGTTAATGCACGGTCGAGGACTGTTGTAAAACGGCTCCGACGCGAAGCGGGGGGCCGTTTAAACCTCGTAGTGCATTAACTTCTGTGAACAGACCACCGTGGAGTCCATTATCCCGCTTATTCCACTGTTGCCACTTGCGTTGTGTTCATTTCCTGTTACAATTTAAACGTTTCAATCGCTAAAACTATCTTGTTTGTAGAACTAATTTCTTCCGACACATATCAACTAATTTCTCAACTCACAGGACAAACTGCCGTTACTAGTTCTAAATGGATGGTTGCTACGGCCAAAGGCCAGGTTCTATCTCTCCCGTTGTCAAGCGGGCGTATCCCAAGATTCTGATGAACTTTAGCTTTGAAACATCGCTATTTTACTTAGCCTGCTGTCATCCATCTAGCTAAAAGCCACCTCCGTCATATGCTACAATGTTGCAATGTTCTGAACGTCTGCATTTTACAGCTCGGATGCAACGTGACAGTTCATTTAAACTTCACAACGAGTTCGGCGAATTAATATACAAGTGTGATACGGCCAAAAAAATGGATCTACTTCATAGGTGTGCAGATAACATACGGTTAATGGTCGTTCTAAATTACGTAGGACAATGGAAAATTCAACCAAACAGTGGAATAACTCAATATATTGGTGCCTTGCTTGCAGACAGCACGTTTGAGTCTGTACGTGTTCATGAATGCCTACATTCAAATCGGCAGAACCTGTAGTAAGAAGAAAAGGAACAAATCCTTTCCGAATGCCGGACGACAGCAGCATCTTTGTCTTGAGGAATGAAGAGAGGGAACGCAGGAAAAAGGCGAGTATTTTCAAAACCTGCATAATGTCCATTCGTGTGGTTTGGCCCATTTCATGGGGTGAAATTCTACACAATACGTTTTGGGAGCCTGAAATTAAGGTAATGGATGTGTGTTGTCCCCTGACTTAGGCCTAGGCCATGTCCCACAATCATAAACCTCCAGAACCATCTTCCTCCACTGATCCTGCCTGGTGGTGCTCAAGAAGCCCATCACTGAGCATGACAAACTTAGCCTGGCCACACCCACCTAGATCTCTTTTCAGGCAGATACTATTCACAAAGTGAATGAGTCTGATTTTTACCATGCTATGACAATCTGCCACAGAAAGTGAGGGGGCCAGTGGAGCCTAGTAGCGCTTCTTACCTAAGTGAAATGTCTGTTTCCCATTTGCAGGAGCTGGAGGTGCAGCACAGGCTGAAGGTCCATGAGAAAGTGACCTTTGCAGGTCGTATGAGGGCTGGCGGGGCCCGGCAGAGGAAGAAGGTCCTGGAAGAGCCTCTGGAGGACGGTGATGGGGACGCCCGACCCCCTGGGGCCCTCAAGCCTGCGTGGATGGCGGCCATGATGAAAGGTGGATAGGATTGGACCTAGACAAACATGCGTTTCCAGTAACAGATTATCATGTGATCACAGAAATTATTTACAGTGTGTAGTTTTGTACTTTTGATTACTTCTGTACTTCTGTTCCATCATTCTCTGTCTCTAGCTAAAGCTGGTCATCCCTGCTGAGGGTTGCTTGACAAGGCAGCGGACCTGTCTAAGATAAACTGTGTGAAATCTGTATTAAAAGCGCAAACAGCATTTTTAGCCTCATCAGCACATTCCCACACACTCATCACAGTTTTTTGTAAACGCAGTTGGTAAATGACCACCCTGTCCTGTGTCCCCTCAGATCGCAACATTGATCGGGAGAGCATGAGTGAATACATCTCAAAGAAGAGGGAAATGTTTTTGATGGAGGTAAAGGGACAGGGGACGGATGCTCATGTTTCTGTGCTCCCAAGAGACACCTGGTCTTGCGTGCATGTCTGACAATGCTGAAATACATCATGCAGAGACATTCAGATGTTTGTGTCCCAGTGGTTCAGTCATTCAATGTAACGTAACACATCATGTAATTAATAGTGTAATGATACTATTAGGTAAGGGATAATGGACGACACGTTGTTCGTGTATCAGAAAAATAATGCACAGTCGAGGTAGTAATGTGGCCACAAGACAAAGCGAAGTTCCAAGAAACTGGAACTACTTTGTACTGTAGGTGTGCAAATATCTGAGAAATAATTGATGTTCTAAAGAGTGCATAACAATAGGGAATTCAACCAATCAGTGGTATAAGTGTGGTGTGATGTAAGTCTTATGGTATAACAAATGATAATAGTTTGCTCGAAATAAACAACCTGTAATAATATACCAGTGTGCGATGATGATCTTTACTTTTGAAAAATGATAACAAGCACTTTCATACTTCCATGAAGCTTCCTTTCATTCCATCCTGACTTTGTTTTAATTTCTTTTCCCCTTCTCCTCTCTCACTCTTTGTTGCCCTTGTTTCTGTCTTTCTGTCTTCCTCTCATCTCGCTGTCTCATTGCCACTGTCCCAGTACTCCTTAGAGGTGAAGAAGCAGGAGATTGAGCGGCTCGAGGCTACGGCCACATCCATGGAGAAGAAGCTTAGAGAGGCTGAACACTTCCTGGAGGAGGACAGTGCCATGTTTGACGAGTTCCTCAAGGAGAATGACAGGAAATCAGTGGCAGCAATCAAAATGTACAGGACAAGTCATTCAACCCACACACAGCTAGGCTGATGCTATTGGTGAAGATTAAACACCTTTAACAGAAAAATAGCAACACATAACACATTGCCGGACAGTTTCACAGAGTCAAACTATTGTAAATGTCAATTATAATTATGGCTGAAAATTGTTGTGTAACTTGTGCTTGATTTTGTAGGGCAGAGCAAGAGACCAAACTAAAACTTGAGAAAGTGCTTGAGATCAAGAGACTCTCTGCTAAAATTGTGGCTGTTAAGAGGTAGGCTATTTCCCCCCCCCAAAAAAAAATACATATGCATGTATGACTGCATGTTTAGTCATATGTAATAGTATTTGGTATTTTGATTATTCAAATGTGGATATTTTGTTGTGGTCTTTGATGTGCTTATAATGTGTGTGTGTGTGTGTGTGTGTGTGTGTCTGTTTACATGCCCTCTGTAGTGACATCTCTAAGTATGAAGACAACCTAAAGGAATACACGCTCTATAAGGACTTCCTGTTTAAGCTCTCTCCACCAGAGTGGCAGGAGCAACAGCGGGCCAGGAGAGGGAGGCTCCAGCAGGCCAGAGCCAAGGAGCGAGAGAAGGACGCAGAGAAAGCTGCTGTCAGCAAGAGTCCTAACAGGAGCTCCACTGGAGAGAAATGTAAGTGAATGTTATACTCTTTCTGTAGAGAATTGTGTGGTAGGAGCAGGCTCCACTCAGTCTCCTTTTTTTGTCTATGAGAGTGCTGGTCCAAACTTATAATTGATACAAAGTGCAGCCTTTTTTCTCCTTCTTATAGTCTTTCTGTAAGTCGCTTTGGATAAAAGTGTCTGCTAAATTAATAAATGCAAATGCAAAAGTGGACTAAGTTAGAGCAAGTGCCCCTCTTTGGTTCATTTTCTTAAAGTTAAAGTCAGAAATGGTAGCCTTTCACTCAGGACAGGTCGCTCAAAATCACAAGCAGCACACAAAAGAATGACGTCACCAGTAAGCAGCTGTAAAAAAAAATAGATTTTTTTAAAACAATGAACAAAACACAGTGTGCTACTCTCTTTTAAGAAGAACAAAAGGCAGTTCTGTGCGCCTTGCATTTTCAAACGTAAAACGGCATCTTTTTTTAAGTCTATTTTAAGCGGTAAACCACTGTCTGAAGTCTATTTCACTAAATATTAATGCAGACCAGGATTATAGAGATAATGATCTCCTCTCCTTGTTTAGGTCTTGTAGATTAGCTTTACTAAAGACCCATAATAACAGATGGTGTATATATTACCGGTATGTGGCTTTTAGCACGGCATGGCATGACCTTGAATCATTATTGGAAACCTGCATAGGTGGGATAATATTGTGAGGTAGAGAGGTGAGATCAATTAATTTACTAGCCTGGGAATAGCCATACAAACCTTTGGCAAATTTGGGATTTGCTGTGAAGGTCCGCCTGGCCAAGCGGCCATTGAAGCCCATTTCCAATGTCCCTAAAACACAGGCATGCAAATACAATCGCTAATCCGGCATGGACGTGTATTTCTTATGAATTGAGTGAACAACTGCCTTTAAAACCTTCGTTTCCAAGATTGCTACAGTTCTGAAACAATTTGGTAAGAGTTTAATGCACCAATTTAAGTTTAATTTCACTGCTAGTTACGCCCCTGCTGGAAGTCTTAAGTCAATTAATCTTTTCCAGACCCACTCTCAATTACAACTGAGAAGGTCTGCGTGCTAACCAGGCTATGAATTTAAGGTATAGCCATAAAGTGATACAATAAACCCTCCTGGTGAAACATTGTGCATGCACTGTATATACAGATAAACTCTTCATCTAAGTAAATAGATTTTTATATCTCAAAACATGTATACAGTTTGGCAGTATTTTATTTACTATAGACCTTTTCAACCTGTTCCTAGAGAGTTTCCGGTTGAAACGTTCAAAACCAACGCAGATACGTTGAAATGAAAATGAATCGGACTTTTGGATAATGCTCCACAAAATGTTGACTTAAAGTAATAGTTTTTTTAATTTTTGTTTGTCCCCAAGTAGCTCAATGTCGTTTTACCGGGAATGCCGTGGGAACGCACATGTTTGTGGATGAAAGGGTCTATACAATATTCAAATCTGTAACTCAATGGCTACGCTGGCTCTTTCTGTGTTTTCTACACATACCCATCACCATCTCAAAATAATCCCCAAATGCTGTGCTGTTGAAGCTGCCACTGGACAGAGGGGGAGCATATTAAGCCAGGGCCTGCCCCCTGTCAGAGAGGCCAAGAGGCTGCCCACTCCAGGCTCCACAGAACTACAGAGTGACAAATTGTGAGTGAACACAGTCACATGCCAATGCCATAATTAGCTGTACAAATACTAATCTAATCCTTTAAAAATAGTTCTGTCAGACCCTGCATTCAGTAATACTGATACATAAGGTTGTTTCTGTGTTCACAGAGGGAAAGCATCTGAAACTGATGATGACAGCTCAGAATATGAGGTCTGTTGTATTTTTCTGCCATTTGTCTGGTACCCAACTTTCAGGCCTTCTGATATGACTGCTATGACAGAACCTAAAATGTCTTGAGTTACTCCAAGACTGTAAATGCTGCTGCTGTTGCTTTGGCGCCCTCTGCAGGATGAACCAGCGCTGTACTTCACAGACCCGCAGCAGCTTGTCGACCTGCTCACGGAGCTGGAGGAGCAGAACCTCTCGTTGGTTCAGAACGCCTGCGAGACCGAGGAGACCCTGGAGGAGTTCCACAAGGTCCTGGAAGTGACACGCAAGGAAATGTAAGAGACCTGACGAGGGTCAAAGTTAGGAAAGGGGACAGAGACAGAGAGGCAGCTGCCCACACTTGACTCTTCATATCCTATTATATCTGTTTATACTTTCCTCCTTTGTTCCTCAAACTCTATCCGTGACAGTAGCCAATTATAGCCAATCTTCCCCTTCTGCTCTACAGGGATTCCGAGTCTGCAGAGCTAGAGAAGCAGCTCGAGGTCATGACCTCAGCTATCCAGCGGGAGCAGGAGAAGGTGGCGGAGTTGGAGCTTAGAGCCAGACTCTACAGCTTTGGCCACTTAAAGAACGAGGACCAGGTGAGGCCTCCTACCTCTGACTAGCTGGGGTTCTATCCCAGGCATTTGCATATTTTGAGCACATTCATTAAAATCTGGTTAATATGCAAGTCTTTACAAGTTTCCATTAAGGTGTACTATGCAAATCAGATACACTCTCTACACAAGGGACGAGTTGTGAACAGATGTTGCTCAAAACGTAAGATTTTCAGGCCATCTTTACCGGAAACAGTTAATGAAATCGCAACAAATGCAACTTAATGTGAATAAACTAGTTTTCGTTAACCTTAGTCATGTTGTACCCTATGCAAATCATGAGATAATTCAATTTAAACAAATGAGTTTCTCAAACAGCTTAGAAGATATTAAACTTAAACCTAAATCTACAAATCCTTGATTTAGGCCTAAACTAAGATTAATTTAATCCTTCTTGGTGCAACCCACCCATAAAGTATTTCCAGGATTTAAGATCTCTGAAAAGTTGTATTGTTTCCCAAACCATATCTACTGTAAGTAGGACATGTATCTTTTCTCTCTCTCTCTCTTTCTCTCTTTCTTCCTTTCCCCAGGACAACATGTTGCACACCCTCAGAGGGAAGGTGGAGGAGGTCCACCGCTGCTGTGTGGGAGACACTGGAGCCAACCTCAGCACACTGCAGATGCTGACCAACATTGAGAGCCGGTTAGGGGAGCTCATGGAGAGGATGGAGACCATCCCCAAGGACAGGCTCCAGATGGCTGAGAAGGCCAAGGAGAGGGAGAGGAGAATGAGGTACGAGTTGTCGGTTGGACGCATTGTTATGGCCAGGCTACAGCAGATGTGTAACTGAAGCGGAACATTTGAAATCAATGGAATGTTTGGAATCAGTGGAACTAGCTTGCCCACATATGGTAGCAGTGTATATGCACGGCAGACACACACACAAAAAGAAATAGGCCAGTGTTCTATTCTAGGCCAGTCTTCCATCTTTTACTGGGTTTCAGTTCTGCTTTCAGTGTAGCCCAGACCTTACAGACAGGCGGCAGACATGTAACTGAAGTGCTCCATTCCTGGAGTGTCTGCTGCAAGAAGTAGCGTCCACTATAATCAATAGAAGTGGCTACACCAGACGTGAAAGTCTCCTGTACATTTGAAGAAAAAAAAAATATATAGATCAGTTTTCTAAAATTATTTTTATGCTCTGCCAACGGAATGCTTCAGTTGCACACCTGGTGTAGCCTACCTGTTAGTGTGCGAGTAAGAAATGGTGATGACTCTTCGGAGTTTACCTGCCGGATTAATCCATCTGTTTCTCTCACGCTGCACTCAGGATGAGGGAGGAGAAATTACACCAGCAGAAGCAACTACAGGAGGATAGGATCAGAAAGGCTCTGGAGAGGTCTCAGGCTGAAAACAAGAAGCAAGTGAGTGGGGAGTGAACACTCACTGGAAAACAGGGGAAACCGTGTGGGGAATTTGTCCACCAACATTCTGTTTCATTTTGCAGGTGGGCAAAAAGCTCATGACAAGATCTCAGCCCCTGTCCCGCAAGCTGAACGTCATCCAGAAAACAGATTTCTCTGACAAAGAAAGAGAGGAACATCTGTTCTTTTTCACTTAAGAGATGGGTCAGCAGGTATAAGAGTCACCTGTGCCTCGACACCGCCGTCGTCTTAATTAAGCCATAGCAGGAGGCAGGGGAAATGTCTACAACTGTAAATAATGTCTCATGACTGGGCTGCTGGCACAATTATCTAACCACAAAGTTGATTGGATTTGACAGGTCCTCTGTGGAGGTGTTGTAGTGCATGGGGTATTGCAGGAGTTGGACAGCAACATTGTGTTAATTTGGAAATAGTGAGGCCAGTATGGTGATGTAAGTTACATTACATGACTTATTTTAAATCCAAACACAACTAAACCATCTGGCACTGAGATGCACTATATTGCCAAAAATATTGGGTCACCTGCCTTGACTCACATGAATTTAAGTGACATCCCATTCTTAATCCATAGGGTTTAATATGATGTCGGTCCACAAGGTTTAGGAGTGTGTTTATGAGAATTTTTGACCATTCTTCCGGAAGCGCATTTGTGAGGTCACATACTGATGTTGGACGAGAAGGCCTGGCTCTCAGTCTCCGCTCTAATTCATCCCAAAGGTGTTCTATAGGGTTGAGGTCTGTGCAGGCCAGTCAAGTTCATCCACACCAAATACTGCCATCCATGTCTTTAAGGACCTTGCTTTGTACACTGGTGCACAGTCATGTTGGAACAGGAAGGGGCCCTAAATTGGGAGCATGGAATTGTCCAAAATCTCTTGGTATGCTGAAGCATTGAGAGTTAATTTCACTGGAACTAAGTTGGCAAGCCCAGCTCCTGAAAAACAACCACAGGCCATAACCCACCCTCCACTAAACTTTACACTGCAATGCAGTCAAACAAGTATGACGGAGTTTGGTGGGGATGAACTTGACTGGCCTGCACAGAGTCCTGGGGCCTCATTTATAAAGCGTTCTTACGCACAGATTTGATCTTAGACCGTGCGTACGCTCAAATCCATGCCAACGCTCAGATTTATAAAAGCCGTCTTTGACGTGGAAATTGACGTACGACCATTTCCTTGTGGTAATGCCGGGGTACTGCAAGTAATGAGGTCTAAGTGCGATCAAAATTCCAAGACCAACGATCTCATGTCTTTCTTTGCCATATGCATGATCAATATCAGAAGATTTTTAAAGACTTTTTTGGATGCAGCTTAATGTTTCAAAGCTGCATATCTTTCTTTCACAAGCGTCTTACACTATATTTTAAGCAAATACAGTTGTTTGTTTAGGATTAGTGAGTGTATGTTTTAACCTTTGTTGTGGCATCCGTGTGTCACACATTCCGACGGCAAAGCACATGAACACTTGCTGTGGGAAAAACAAAGTAGCCACGGGGGCGGTCCTTGTCATTCCGAAGTGCCCTGAATGCACCATTAGAGTGGAGACTGAGAGCCAGGCCTTCTCGCCCAACATCAGTGTGACCTCACAAATGCGCTTCTGGAAGAATGGTCAAAAATTCCCATAAACACACTCCTAAACCTCACATCATATTAAGCCCTATAGATTAAGAATGGGATGTCACTTAAATTCATATGCGAGTTAAGGCAGGTGACCCAATACTTTTGGCAATATAGTGTACATGTACATGTTTTAGAATTATTGCATTTATTTGTTGTCTTTTAAGATAGTTTTTCTAAATTATGAATGAGACTGACTGCAAGGAATGTGAGTGTTTTTCTCCAAGTAAAGTCATGGATTTGTAGCAAAAACTCAGTTGACTTTTTCTTAGCTTGACCAGTGTGGGGACCTGTAGACTTCAAGGAGCACTGCAATGATAGCAGCCTCCCAGGCCTCAGCCTGTGATTAACACAACCAACTAACATTTACTTAAAGTGTTAACAAATAGCTCCAAACTACAATTATAGGTACTGATTTTTTTTAATTGATTGCTCAGTCATGTAAACCCAACCTAATAAATAACAAGATGAAAGTTAATTTCTTACATTACAGATATAAAAACAAACAAACAAACAAAAAACAATTTCATTTGTCTTTTATAAACATGGGAACATGATTTTCAGTCTCCATCTCAAAGACATAAGGAATACAAAAATAAATGTCAAGTAACCAAAAAACAAAATGTCACCAAAACCAGAGCAGGAAGCTGTTCCATGTTATGGTGTTTGTTTATGTACGTATGTAAGGCATAGTAGAGAAGCTTAGACATTATAAGAAAGGCAATGGAGCACTTGAGCCAACAGTTGCCAAACGGCATAAACCAAAAACCACAAGCAAGGTGGAAAGAAGTGCCATGACACCTAAAGCAGAGTTCATGGGGGGGTGTGATATGCCTTGTCTGGCCAATCTCTCCAATAGTCTCCAGCTACAGGTCTGATGTCAAACCTTAAACACAACAAAGGTTGCCAGTCACTGTCCAGACACACCAAGAAGAGTTAAAAAAAAAAAAAAAAAGATTGCCCCATATTAAGATTAATGGCAAATCCATCCCAAGGTGCATTGCTCCCCATTGAAAACTTTTAAATTACTTTTTAAAGTCACTAATAATATAAAAGAGCTGTACAAAGAATGACAAGAAACGTTAAGAAAGTCTTCCTTTGGAATCAAAAAGTGGCCAGCAGGTTGGCCGTGCCCAGGTTTCAGTTCATTGTGTGGCATCTGGCGTCTAGGACGCCGGTCTCAGCTGTCACTCCAAGTCCTGCAGGTTAATGGTGCTCCCTGTGAACTGAGAGTTGTCTGAGCCGTTATCCTCCTCAGTCATGGTGGAGGGCTCCTAAAACAAGAGGAGGAACGTTACTTTGATTTGAACGGCAAGAATGTTTTAGTTTTTTCCCGTACTGACAGTACTCCGTGACCTCGCGAAACCGAGATCTATGTGAAAAGTCACCAGAATTCTCCTTTAAACTGAGCCAAGCACTGGGCACGTTTAGCACCTTACCTGAAGGATGTTGACTGGCAAATCGACTGTTAGCTGTGAGTGAGAGCTCGACGTCTGGGAGCTCAACTGAAATGCCAGGTCCCCATCACTCGCAGGGTCATCCTATTACAACACACACATTTAGTCTTAGAATATTGGATTTCTTTTCAAGTATTTTTTGGTCTTTTTGCGTAAATGAGCACAATGAGGAGTGACAGGAAGTGAGTGGCACAGAGATTGGGTCAAACCCTGGGCACTTGGACCTGAATGTGGTATGGACGCTGCAGCCACTTGCACCACAGCGCAACAAAGATGGGGCTTTTCCCATTAACTGGTTTTAGGTGCATAACATGCGGTCAGCTCACCTGTAACAGTTGAATCTGCACATACTGAGCTCCAGTCACTGGGTCTCGAAGGGTCAAACCCCCGCTGGCGGAGGCCGCTCCTTCCCCAAACCGTGCACCGGACGAAGCCAAAGGCACCGCAGAGCTGGCACTCTTACCACCCTTACCCTTCCGCTGCCCCACGCCTGCAGCACATAACAAAGGAAAACACACAGACAGTCACACATAAGCCTCAACCACTCCAGGGAGGCTCAGAAGAGGTATTGCTGCCTGTCTAAAAGCTCCGGTGTAGCCTCTAGTGGTCAAGTTTTGAAACTGCAACTAACTGAATGCCACTGCATCTCCAAGCAGTGGTAGTGGGAGACCCTCTCCACATAGGCCTCTGGCTCATGGACTATTTTGGGCCGATCTGTGCCTGTGCCAACTGAGGGCACTAAACTTTATTGTATTGTGATAGCTATGTGTCTAACACAAAAATGCATGATGGGCATCTGGGACTCACAGCTGAAGCTGAGTAGAACACTCAATATACACTTATTGAATACACAATATACTTAGTTTTTTCTGAATGCTTAAACACAACCGTGATTCTTATAGCACAATTTCTAAAACTATTAAAGCAACACCAAAAGAACTTTTCCTCTGTCGCACGCATGCTAATTGTTTATCCAGCACTGGCTTTGCAAATAACGATGTCAGACAAGGTAGAATATGTTGCATGATTTTATGAAAGTACGATGTATTGCGACATCAGATGCAAGTCAAATTTGTAGTTTCTTATGTCTCATTCCATCGAACTACAGAACCGCTACCCGATCTGGCAAACTTACATAGTGCGGTTATAGCCGATAGAGGGCCGCGAAGCGAATGCAGAAGTGCCGTTCACCCTGTTACAAGTTGATTAACCACTGAAACGATTTTGGAAACATTATTTTAAGGTACAAAAAAACTCTTTGGTGTTGCTTTAATACTTATAGCAAAACCACTCACTGAGTTTGCAAAACTAAAAGCACAAACACTGCTTTGCACTCTTTTTGCGGAATTGTAAACAACTCATGCTTTACACTCAATTTCCAAGTGATCAACACACTCCTAGCAAATCTATACACATGTATGGCTATTATTTACACTTTTTTGCCAACTCTCTGGCACACTTTCTCATGTGAAAACGGTTTTAGATAATTAGTTCACTTTGCAATCAGCCTAAGCACTATAAATAAGCCACAGGTAGTTTACAATGGGTACAATGGAGGGAGCAGGAAGAGTGAGAAGAGTAAGAATTAGGAGGCCGAAGAATAGGACGTGGAGGTGAAGAAGTAGGAGGAAGAAGAGGAGGAAGAGGACATGGAGGAGAAGTGAGAGGGAGAGGATGACAAGTACAAGGAGGTGAAGTAAGAGGATAAGGTCAAGGATGAGCAAGAGGAGGACGAGGAGGGGGGAAGAGGAAGGGTAAGAAGAGAAAGAAATAGCCCTTTTACAGGCAAAAAAAAAAATCAGTCTACATGTAGGGATATTGTCATGTCAGGCCTGGATACGACATTCCAGAATATATTTTCCCCGGTGACTAGGACATTGCATGTGATGTAGACGAAATTTTGAGAGACGACCCGATGTAGACTGATTTGTTTTGTCTCAGTGAAATTGCTATTTTGTGTTTTGACTTGGAAAAACACACTTGTGTTTGTTTTGATGTGTGTAAATAAACACCAATACTTGGATCCCTGTATGTTTTCAGATCTATGACAAAAGTATGACCTCAAACTGACAGTCTACCTTGTGCACAGAGAAAGCAAAAACCAGATGTGTTTTTTATTCATACCATCAGTGTGTAGTTGGCACATTGTGTGCTTACTATTGTGATGGCTTGTGTTTACTGTTTGATACAAAAACATCATTTTTACGAAGGTGTGAAGAGTTAAGCAAGGTGTGTTAGCTTTTGCAAGAGAACTACAATGTTTTGCTGATTGGGTGAAAGGTTTTCCTATTTGTGTGTAAAGTTTTGCAAGAAAAGCCATAGTTACAAAAAAATGTGCTTAAGCAATCAGAAAAAACTGTAAGAGGCTGTAGAAATCTTCAGCTGTGTGTTTGGAAAGTCCATTACACATTTTTGTCATGTGGGGGCATAGACAACAACAACAAAATAAAACAGGTTTGGTTTGGTGCGCTCTTGTGGCCCCGACTTCTCCGCTGGCCGATGGACTAACAGCCAGTGTTGAAATCCTACACGCCGTAGCGTTAAAAGGTTGCCGTCACACATAGCAAGGACACTGAGGGTGTGACCCAGTCCGTCTAATGCTACCCACACATCAGAAGACTTTGACAAGATTTGAGAAAGATTCTTGAAAGATTGAGTCTTTTAACTTTTAACTAGAGTGAGTCTACTAACTAATGCCCATTCAATGCTTCACTCAAAAAACTAAAATCTTGTCAAAATCTTCTGGTGTCAGGATTGCTTAACTCAGGGGTTCCCAAACTTTTCCACGACAAGGACCCCCAAATACCGCTAGGTTCTGGCCAAGGACCCCCTTGATGTGTTGTTAAACCCATCGACAATACTACGGCAAATGTAAAAATACATTAACCTAATCCTAATGATTATTTTAGCCGCAAGCACTTAGCGATGGAGCATACAGTGTGTAAAAAATGTATTTGGGGCTTTCTGCTATATGAGAGCTATCACTCTACTATTATTCCCAGTCATTATCATGGAAAATATAATGTTCAGACATGCGACAAATAATTATAATGGCATTGTATAACAACCCTCATAGTAATAGGTATATTTAAAGATTTTCAAATGTATTTGTTGCTTATATTTTTCCTTCCAACTTTGAGGCCTCCCTGACACCCACTTTGAAAACCACTGGCTTAACTGACCCCTCTGGCCTACCTGCAGAGCCTGCTGGAGTCTTCTGCTTCTTCTTCTTGGCCAGCTGGATGGCTCTGTAGTCAGTCCGAGCCGAACCACCACTTTCCTTAAAACAAGCACACAACAAAAGTAAAATGTCACTAAATCGATCATCCCTTTCGGCAAACTGAATAGTGTCAACACAAAAAAATAATGGACAGAAAACAGAGAAAACTTTAGGACTTTCTGATGACTTAAAGATTTCATTAAAGTGCATGTCAAAGTCAGCAGAGCTGCCAACTCACACATTCAGAGTGAGATTCATTCATTCACTCCACGCGCTCTTACACCAATCAAATGCGTGAGGGTTGGCAGCTCTGAGTCAGCCATCAATCCCAAGCTCTTCAACTCACCAGGAAGGTGCATGGTGTGACTGTGCCCAGTTCCGCCTCCTTCTGGCTGCCGTAGGTGGCGCTGTGGGCAGGGAACACAAACTGCGCCATCCCCTTGCTGTCCGTCTGGTCCAGAGCCTCCACTCCTCCCCCGAGCAGGGGGCCCGAGGCGCGACATCTGACCCCAGCTTCGGCTTTGGACGGCGGTGGCGACAGCAGGTCCGGCACGGCGGTGCTTGCGAGGGCCGCAGACACTGAGAGGGCGGGCGTGAGAGAGGAGAGGGACGGCGTGAGCGAGGACGACAGCGTGGACGTGAGGGAGGACGAGGGCGGCTCGGAGGCCAGAGCGCTTGAGGAGCTCAGCACTTGCAGCTGCTCCGCACCGCCGGGCCCCTGGATGGTTAGGGTCGTCAGAGAGCCCAGCGCCTCGGGGCTAACCGTCTGCACGTCGTCCAGGTTCAGCGTGCCTTGCGGGAGGACCCCAGGGGGCCCCGTGTCCAGCACATGCGAGCCCATGTCCGCACTGGCCGCCAGGATCAGGGGGTCGACGGGCTTGGGGCCCAGCGTGGAGCCTACCGAGCCGGGGTCGATGGTGAGGATGCCGCTACTGACCAGAGATATGTCCATGGTGAAGGCGGTGGCGGCGGCCGCCCCAGGCCCACCCACACTGGGCACTGGCCCGGCAACGGTACTGGCGGGGACGCTGGAGAAGAGGGAGGTGAGGTCCAGGTTGGCCAGCTCGGTTCCGGATGACCCGGCACCGGGGCCAGTGTTCTGGGGCCCACTAGTCAACTCACTGCTGGGCGTCAGGGTGGTGCTGGTGGTCTCCAGCTGATTCAACACATCTGAGGATGGAAGGAGAGTGAGGATACAACAGAGATGTTGAGCCAGAGACTGGACAACAAAAAGATACATATACAGATGTGTTGGTCCTCCAAACGAAGATCAACACATTTCTCATGCCCATGATCGGCATGCATGTAGTAAGATGTATGTCATCAATGTGTTCTGATGTTATGATAATGGATAATGTTATGCATTAAGTAAGGGATAATGTAAGGACAAAAAAACAAAAAAAATTAACAAACAGAAGGGGTTGCTTTGTCTTTAAGGCACTTATTTTACGATAATGACTGTCGACAATACATTATCCCGTATATTATACAGCTACTTGCCAAAACGAGAAAAGAAACTTCACAGTGACCACGTTTCCATGCACACCATATTCAGATTAAGGACCATATTCTGGTTATAACATAAATTAGAAGTGCAAACGTTTTGCCACACTTTTTGCTATGTTTGCCAAGTGTCAGGGCATCAAAACAAGTCCTTGCACAAACATGCGCAGATGTAATTTAATATTCCAAAATGAGCATTTTCCAACTAATGAGTTTCCATGCCACAATATTCTGGTTAAAAGAGGCATATGCTAGGGGTGTTATTCCAGTTTTTAGTATATAAGGTGTTTACATGACTTTACATGTGCAATCGGAATATTGTCATTATTCCAAATAAAACCGGAATATCGTGTGCATGGAAACAGTGAGTGAGTCTTGAAAAATTATTTTGTTAACATGTCATGACTTCTGCTGAGAAATATATAGTTATATAATATAGCCACACCATTAGAACTTAAAAGTTTCAGATGTTGCAGAGCAACATACTACTTGCCGACTTTCACTTTCAATGAAGTTCCATTCTTAATTATACGGTTCCATTGTGATAAGTGAACAGACTTCTCACAAAATGAAATAAAAGACTGATCAGAAGAGCAAATCCTGCTGTCATTGGCAGTGTCTGGTCATTAGTTTTTATCCAGTTGTCATTATACAGAATTATTGGACCTCTGAACATTAGGAATATCCTTTTCTGTTAACGGAACTTTCTGCAGAATTCTGAAGAGCCATATATTAAAATGTATTCAATTATGTACTAAAACGAAAAGCCCAACAAGAACTGAATGTGTTCAACCAAGAACAGATCAAACAAGTCATGATCAAAAGATCCTCATCACGTGGAAAGACAAAAAGTAAACTAGAGTGCAGTGTTGCCGTGTGCGTGTCGCTGGCTTACCTGCGCTCAGGTTGTGGTGTTTGACCATGTGGCTCTTGAGACTGCTGCGGGAGGAGAAGTGCTTGGTGCAGCCGGCCATGGGGCAGCAGCTACGCAGGCACGTGCCGTCCTGACGGTGCTTCTTGGAGTGGATGTACAGGCTGCTACGTGCTGAGAACTTAGCGTTGCAACCTACACACACAAAGAAAATAAAGTACATAACATGAATGTTTAAAAACAAAACAAAAACGCACATTGTACTTTAAATAGATTCAAAGAAAAAAAACAGATAAACATTGTGGGAAGTAGCTCTAACTGGGCACTTATCTCTGTCATTTACTAGTCAAATTCCTACCTACATACATCTACACACACACACTGTGCACACCACTATAGCTTGGCAAAAAGTGCACTATGAAGTCTAATAAGGATGGCAAACCTTCCACTTGGCACTCAAAGGGCTTGGTGCCCAGGTGTGTGATGCTGTGCCCCTTCAGGTGCTCGGCACGGGTGAACGACTTGCCACAGCCCTCCTCCGGGCAGGTGAAGCGCCGGTCATCGTCGTGTTTCCTAGAGACAGAGAGAATGAGGGGGAACAAAAACAGGACACCATAAGTCTCAATGGAGCAATACCCACTATATTTACACCCCCTTCCCACCCCACCCAGGCAATACCCACTATATTTACCCCCCTCCCCACCCAGGACACCATGAGTCTCAATGCAGCAATACCCACTATATTTACCCCCCCCCACCCACGCAGAACACCGAGTCTCAATGGAGCAATACCCACTATATTTACCCCCCTCCCCACCCCACCCAGGACACCATGAGTGTCAATGCAGCAATACCCACTATATTTACCCACCCCACACAGAACACTGAGTCTCAATGGAGCAATACCCACTATATTTACCCCCCACACCCCTTCACCGTCCTTCCTTCAACTGTAAACTAGATCTGTTGTCCTACATACACACATTACTGCCTTCCCTAGAGATAGAGTCCTCCAGCATTAGGCTGAAATAAAAGTGCACTTAAAAGATAAGAGTCCACAATTCAAAATCAATATGCTGCTTGTTAAATGGATCTAATTGCTCCTCAGGGTTCACTACCTGTCAGTTCTGTGCAAGCACCGAAAATGGCAGTATTCATACACAACTCTGGCTCTGCAAACATAGTAGCTTGCAAAAAACAATTCCAGCCCATCAACACGTTGCTGCCGAAGCACTGAAAGTACTGCACTTTCATAAAAGTGTCTGTTCAACGCTCAAATATCAACGTCCTGAATTGCTGAATATCTAGAATACAGCTAGTAGTGCAATGCAATCAGTAGTGCAATGCAATCAGAAACCCCAATGGGTCTTTACTCACCTTTTATGTCTGAGTAACTTTGACATGCTTGTGAAGGTCCAACCACAGGCTTCGGAGTCGCACACAAACGGCCGTTCACCTGCAATGAGGAGAGGAATACAGAACGTCAAAGAGGAATACAGAACGGGGACGGGGACGAATACAGATAGAGTGGAGGCACTCGTCCCACACAGAGCCTAATGTGCACAGGCCGATACCTGTATGACTGCGAAGATGGATTTTGAGCCTGCAGGCCTTGTCATATCTCTTGTCACAGCCAGGGAAAGTGCAGCTGTACAGGCCCGTCTCTCTGAAGTGTGTGCGGTTATGAGAGAACAGGGCGCTGAAGGTGATGAATGTCTTCTCACAGCCTGAAAAAACAATGGATACCAGTACATAAGTGCATGAACCAGAAAAAAAATATATATTTTTTTTAAACAGCTGGTGGGATGGCAGAATACTGGTATTCCAAAGGACTCCATCTGGGCAGAAAGAGAGTTTCACTTTTGTAGACAGACTGTTAAAAGTTCTGCACTTTCATAAACAGTAGAAACATTATGATCCACAGTGACCCAGCATTAATCAGCACACCAGTGGCCACTTTACACTACAGTAGTAGTATAATATCATGGTATGTGTAGTAAACATCCAAGCACCACTTGAAAACTGGTTAAATGATGTAAGCATAAGTTCTGGGGTCATGCACACCAAGCCACCAATGATGCCACTCACCAGGAAACTCGCACTTGAAGGGCCTCTCGGGCTCAAAATGCGTCCGTTGATGGTTGGCGAGGCGCGTGGTGCTGCGGAACCGCTCGCTGCACACCTCGCAGGCGAACGCGTTCTCGCTGTCGTGGGCCTTGGCGTGAGCCTTCAGGTTGTAGACGGTGGTGAAGCGCCGGCCGCAGTTCTCCCACTCGCAGCGGTAGGGCCGCAGCTTGTCGTGGGACTGCAGGTGGCGCTTCAGCTTGTAGGAGGTGGTGAAGGACCAGCCGCAGCCCTCCACCGTGCACTTGAAGGGCCGCTGGTCCTCCGTGTGGAAGAGCAGGTGGAGCTTCAGCTTCTGCCTGGTCTCAAAGCTGCTGGTACAGCCGGGCTGCGGGCAGCAGTAGGTGACCAGGGCGGCCTTCTTGGAGAGGCCCACAACACCGGCCAGGCTCATGGGCTGCAGCTCATCCTCGCCAGTTGCTGTGGAGGCACTTTTGGGAGGTTGCTCCTCCGCCCCGGGGTCACCCTCGTCCATTCCACACAGCCTGACGTCCTCCTGCTTGATGGGAGTGCAAGAGTCTAAAGTAGCACCGATTTCTGTGAGGGAGGAGTCGTCAGCAAGGTTCAGCTCTGTGTCACTTACAGACAAGCCAGCTTTTGGCTCATCTTGCTGGGCACTCACTGCAACGTTACTGATCTTCCCTATGGATTTTGTACCACTGTCATAGTTGAGAAGAACGATGTCTTCGTGGTCCTTCATACCAAGGTGCTCTTTTAGACTGACCATCCCGTCGTCTTTGTAAGTGTAGCCCTCGGGCGATGCAGCTAAGGTCAGAACACCGTTCTCAATTGTGACAATGATGCTTTGATTGTTTATCATGATGGTGCCAGAGAACGTTTCGTGGGACATTGCGGGCGCAATGCCACTTGAGGCCCGGTTGTC
Source organism: Alosa pseudoharengus (assembly GCF_046254945.1). Classification (NCBI taxonomy): domain Eukaryota; kingdom Metazoa; phylum Chordata; class Actinopteri; order Clupeiformes; family Clupeidae; genus Alosa; species Alosa pseudoharengus. The sequence goes on along the minus strand of NW_027468837.1, from coordinate 12,492,223 downwards.
TACGTTGGCTGGTGCTTCTGATAAGCCTGTGAAGTCGGACATAAACTCCGAATTGTTACTTGCGTCAGGCATCTCCACAGAATCCATCATATCTTCGTTAGAAGCAGAAGTAGTTTTCGTCTCTGACTGAGGTGACAGTTTGTTTGAACCTAACTCTGCGGATGATGTTAGGTCATTCTCAGAAATGATTTCACGAGAGAGATGGGCATGGCGAACAGTATCGCCATATTCGTTCGACAAAACAATGTTTCCATTTTCAGCATCAATACATGTTCCCCGTCTTGTTCTGTCTGTTAGAGTAGAATCCGAAAGTCGTTCGGAAGCACCAATAAAACTAACATCTGACAATGGAGCGGGTTGTGAATTAAGTGTTCGGCTAATGACATTATTCAACTCGTCATCCGGTTCTAAAAGCAATGGTGTGCTGTGCACCTCCATTGACCTGAACGTCTTGATTTCAGAGGATTCAACGGCCTTACCGTTCACCCGCTCTCCATCTTTAGTTAAGCAAGAGGTTGGTTGGTCTCTCTGAGTCGTATTAACATTTCCTTCCTGTACAACATTGAAATCCACATAAAATTCCTCCGTTTGGGCCTTGGCTACGCCTGTATTGTTGCTCCTCGGTGTTACTGTATTTTCGCTTACCAGTGACTGCTGAAGGGTGGCGCCGTCTAGATGTTGCTGCCGTAAACTCTTGTTTAACGTTAGCTGTTGACACTGCTGTGAATGCTCAGAGTAGCCATCTTCCCCGTCAAAGAGCGGCAGCGCCATTTGCAATGAGCGATCTTCTTTCTCAACGTCGTACTTTGAAATACCTCTGACTTGGTCGGAGGCTGTTTGTAACCCGCAAAAATCCTTGTCCTTCACTGCTGTCACGTTATGATGCCCACTAATCCCCTCATGACTTTGAGGCTGTAGTTGCATGTGAATATTCTTACCGTTTGGCTTATTGAGTACTGGCAGACAGACACCGCTGCCATTTTCTGCCAGTAGGCGAAATGGAGACGTCCTAGGCCTGTTGTTGTTGTTGTCACTGTGCGTTTTACGAGACTCTGAAACTGTCCCCACTTCGTTTTCGTCTGAAATTGCGCTAGAACAAGCCCCCCTCGTTGATCTCGGCGGAGACAAACCTGTTCTACGTGGGACGCCATGTTGATAGTGAGTGTTTTGGGCATCAGCAAGCCCCTGGATTTCCATCTTGGTATCCCTGTAGCAGCAACACATAAAAGGCCCGCCCTTCACAAATGTGTAATAAGATCCGGCCAAGCTACAACAGTTTTATGGAGAACCATGGCTAAACCGTGGACTGGATCGGCATGGAATGCAGGCAAAGCAAGCAGTAATGTCAAATACGTTTATATTCTTTAATGTTCAAAGGGAAATAATGGATTGTTTGGAAGTTTCAAAACTGAATGTAGGCTATGCAAATGTCCAACATTAAAAGTTTCGCAGTTAAAATGGGCAAATTTGAATTGTCTTGCAAAACACAGTTCTACAACTAGATGGCGCTGCAAGTCTGGAAATGTCAGAAATTGTTATGAAGAAACTAAATTACTGTGAATTAACACATTTTAATATAAACAGAAAAAACGAACAACGCATGGTTTACTTCAAAGTGCTTTATTATTGCCAAAACGTTTTCACATTCATACAGTGAGTGTTGGCTAATGAGTTGGGGAAACCTGTCAGAAGTTTCAAATCAATATTGTCCCATTTTGCAGTGCAATAACATTGACATTCAAACAGAATGAAATATAGACCTATTTAATTTAAAGTTATAGCCTATATAAAAACTTCTAGCATTTTTTCATTGTTTTTTTTTTTTATTACCAGGCAGTGGCACAGAAGCGTTGAACATTTGAACATTGTCCAAACACGACATGTAGGCTTCTTGGTGAATTCATGTTTTCTTTTGTCCTGATCTTGTATTCCACCGAAGCTCATAAGGAGTCCTAAGGAGACTGATTGAAGATCCATGAAAAAGTACTGGCAGTGGTAAGAGTTTAGTTTTGGCAGCCGCCTCTTCAGAAGCAAACTGAAGGGGTTGACAATGCCCTGTGGTGTGACCTATAGCGTGTGCAACCGTTTTGGGGAATAAATCAACTAAAGGTTCATTTTCAGTTGACCTTTTCAATGGAATTTTGGTTTCAAACTAAAATTGTACTGTATTCTGATGATATAGCAGTGCAAGTGGAAGAGTATGCTAAAAAAAATGAAAGACTTGGGCAAGGATTAGGGTCTGGTCAAGCTAGATAAGGAGAAATAACCTCTACAATCTACTCACTGAACACATAGTTGACAAATCATGCTCAATGTAAAAAATACTACGTAAGATTTAAATGAGGTTTCATCTTGCTCTCCAACGATTTATGTGCATGCGGTTGTACTAAATTAGCACTCTTATAATTTCAAAGACACAAAGATTGCGGCTGTATTTGCGACACTAGACTGATAAACACGTGTGTTCTATATGTTTAGAAAATATCATCTATTGGTAGCAAGCTACATCATACTCTTTGCCTGATTCTACACCAGTATCTCTATTATGGACACTGTACGCAACAGGAGAGAGAACATGAACACAATACAGCATCATAGAAAACATTCACAGTTTGCTAGCTATATTCACAGTTATCTACAGGTAGTTGATTTCAAATTCCGGACTAAAAACAACCCATTCAGTGATAATGCAAATAAATGGTCTTGCTCAAAACGCCACCAATTAATGTCATTTTGCTCTCAATCAAAAGTTTAAAGTTGTTAACTACCGTATATAGACCCAAGATTGTTTTTACTCCAGAGTTACACTTTAAGGTATACAGTTACTTCTTTGATGATCATTAAAACGGTGCCATTAATTCCATGCAAAATAAAATTCAAACCATAACAACATAACAAACAACAAACACAACTGAACTCTCATATACACTTGACAAAGAAGTAAGGCCACATACTGTATTCATATTCCGTCCTTACTCAACCCTTCATGCGCATGGCATGGCTACAACTGATTCCCAACACTCAATAATAAAATGTGCTCTAAGTACAAATATCTGTGTACCATGTACATAAGTATTATCATAATGGTAGAATATGTTGTCTGATAAAGTAGGTTTGTGATATATACTGCTGGCAGAGGTCAAATTGATGAAACAAAACTAAACAAAACTGGCCAATAGCTTCATAAGTTCTTTGTGAAGTACATACTCAAACCCTGCATGTCAATTGTAGTGCTTGAAATGCCACTGTTTTTTTCTCTCTTTCTCTCTCTGGGCTTATCATTTATTGTGTCAGTTTCATATTAATTAAGAGTCCTGTACAAAAAGCCGCAGATTGCCCACTTGGCCTTCGGCTACATTTGACTCAACCTCAAGTTATTCAGGTGTCATTGTCACACCTGGCGCCTCATAATGACAACGTTGCACTGAAAAACAACCACAGTCGTGGTAGGAGCATACATAAGAAAAAAGGAAAAAAAGAGACAAAAATCCCAAATAATGAAACTTTTCATGCATATTTATACCAAAGTATGACAGTTTACAGCAGTTAGACCCACATACATAGTAAAAATGCCAGAGCAGCCTCAGAATAACTATGCATACATTTGCAAAAGTAAAAACGCCAGTTTTGCAACTCTCCTAGAAATGTGTTTTTAATGGGCTGAGAGCTGGGCTTTCAAGAGCCAATCCTGCTGACTCTCTCAATAAGGGAGTCGAGGTGACCTGGGAACGTCACCTGTCTCCTTTGCTCTCTCTTTCTCTCTCTCTGGACAACATGTGAGTACTTTTGTCCCAGATTGTTGCCATGAGGTGGCTGTGGTGGATCATTCTTATTCTAAATAAGTGCAGCAGACTCTGTGGACTATGAAAGGAGGGTGTGGATATGCTGCTGTGAGCCAGACCATGAATTATTCATCTCCACACAGGGCTGGAGCCACGCTGGGTAGGTGGGGAAGTGACTACAATGAACATAGAAATTAAAGTGATAACACCTTTGACAGAGACCGTCTGACATGTCTAAGTTGCCTCTGTCCTCTCAACTTTGAATGTAGGATAAGTGGATTCTTCCGGAATCTTCTCAGGTAGAAACTTATTTTACACATAAACGTTACACCTAAAACTCATGAGACTACCCAAATAAATGAAAACTGCTCATAATGGCCATTTCAGTATGTAAACAGCCATGTAGGATACTAAACTCATGATGTTTGGTATATTGCAACAAGTGACACTGAACAAATACATATAATTTTTAGATGATCAGGAATGTTGACCGTAGCTAGTTTTTGGTCAATAAATAAGTGAATCAACTTTTCCAACTATTAGCACATATTCCCAAAAATTAAATAGTAAAAACAAAGATGTTGGTTAGTGGCATGCAGTCAACAAGAGCTTCACAAAGGCCACTCTTCCACACTTCCAGCGTTATTCTGACAGATTCACATTTTGACTTTTGTTTGGTTTGAAATATACAGTCAGTCAAAGTCTGCAGCACAGCAGTGGCTACTGGGCCACGGGAAACCCATTGTTGTGACGGATATGACTATAGCAGGAGACAGCTGGTGAACATCTCTGTGTGAGTCGCGTAGAAAGAAACATTAAAATGACTCTCAGAGCAAGTTGTCCTTGACAGACGTGGAGACACCAAGCAAAGCTCCCACCGCCGATAAGAATAGGCGGACCTCTCACCGTAATTCTCATTCCATTGTGCCGATCCCATCCCCTGCTGCAGATGCCTGCTTCACTAGAGTGTTTACATGACAAGTTCAGCCAGGGTTCGGTCCTCACATAATGCCACTTTGGAACACTCTCTGCACCCATTGGCAACATTCTCTGCTAAAGCATAGAGCCCAGAGAGGTTTCAAATGCACTGCATGCATTCAGGGGTCGATTGAGCATTCAAGTGTGGGAGTGACAGAATGTAATGCTTTTTTTCTCTTTATCTCTCTCCTTGCTAAATCCTTGTTTTTCTGTTGTCTGTTCCACGCTTGTTGGGAGACTAAGCGGAAAGCCTTGTTGATTAGAAAAGTTTGCTTGCCAGGCATAATTTTCTGCTTGGCTGATGTGGGTCACACCATAAGATGTGCTAAAGTTGTGAGCACTTGGGTAGGAAGGACAGAGAAGGATTTCAGGAAGAGTGGTGACTGTCGAGTTATTGAGGACTGTTGAGAAGAGTGTTGGGAAATAACTTGTTGAGTGTTATGGAGTTTTTTTTTCTGGATGAGTCAAAGGATTAACACTAGCCCACTCCTCCCACCCATATTATATTAGCTCAGGTTGATAAAAATGCTTTAAGTGGATGTACTTGATGCGCTTCATTTCAGGAGTGGTTGGCAGCATTAATAAAGTTCCAGGGACAGCCACCGCCTCCTCTCTGGACCCCCGTCTCCGCTCAGATGCGCATGTTGAGGGCTTGGTTGTTGGTGTTGGCGTTGGGCAGGGTGGGCCGGGGCTCGATATCCCGGCTCTTCATGAAGGACAGCAGCTGGTCAGGGATCTCGGCCAGAACGTCCTTGGCCAGTCGTGCCATGCTCAGCACTTGGTTTCCCGACCGGTCGATGTAGTCCCGGAATGGCACAAACTGGAAGGGGAAGGCAAAAGGGTGGGCAATAGACAGAGATGAGAAGTTCACATGAGAGGTAGTAAATGGGCTGCTCTTATGGTAAAGAGATTTTACTCATGGAGTCAAAGGGGAGTTTAAGGGAGACATGTATTCTGTCCAAGGCTAATCAAGAGTGGGGGGTGCGATCCTACCTGCACAATGTCTCTTTCTGCATATCGCCCCCTAGAGGACACCCTCACTTCATCTCCATCCAGCTCCTCCATTGCTACCGGGAGAGATGACAGAATCTCAGATCCAGAATACAGATACAGATGTCAGAATGCTTTCTTATTATTGCCCCCCACTATCTGCTATAGCTATCTTGCACATTACACCTGTTGTCTTCAGCATGGGAAAAAATGTATGTTAGTAGTGAACTGGACCTCTGTCGTGGGCATTCATATACAATTCAGAAGCTGTTGGTTTTTGTTTGTGACACCAAAAGCAGAGGGAAAAGTAAATAGGGTATAGTGTGTCTATATACAATCTTGTGTGTGTGCATGTTTGTGTGTTTGTTTGTGTGTGGGCACATAGGTGTGTGTGTGTGTGTGTGTGTGTGTGTGTGGGCTCGTAGGTGTGTGTGTTTATGTGTGTGTATGTGTGTTTGTGTGTGGGCGCGTAGGTGTATGTGTGTGTTTGTTTGTGTGTGTGTTTGTTTTTGTGTGTTTGTGTGTGTGTGCGTGCGTGCGCGTAGGTCTGTGTGCGCTGACATGGCACAGAGATTGGCAGATGGCACTTGGAGACCGCTGGAGAGGTGCGCTGCTGGGGATAGAAGAGCTCAAGGGCTGTGTGGGTGCCCAGGGAGGCTCAGCTAGGTGCATTTCACCTGAACCCCCCCCCCCCACACACACACACACACACACACACACACACACACAACAAACTCAGAGGCTCACACACACACACTCACAGACAACTGCACACACACACACACACACAGAGGACAAACTCAGAGGCTCACACACACACACACACACAGACACACACACACACGCACAGAGAAAGGAAAAATGTGGAGGCTCTCACACATAAACCCAGAGAAATAGTAATAGGTCCCAGTGAGAAATCACTTATTGTCAGGCCCAAGTAACCACCTACAGCCCACAGCACTGCAATGCAAGGTCATTCTGGTGCGACTTCAGCCACTTCCAGACATGGAACAGAAAACAATAGTAAAATTCAGAAGCTGAGAAAATCAACCTCTAATTGCACCAGTTCAAAATAAAGTAAGAATAAATAGAGGCTAGTAAATTTGAGCGAGTCCTTTTTTTCGTAAATCAGTAATTTAAGAAATAATAATAAAATAATAACTCACTAAGAATAGTTGCAGAGAAAAAAATAGTCGGTTGTTGGATTCTGCTGAGAGGTAGGGTTCTCAATAATGTGTGCTTGCTTACATACTATGACCTCCCTCTGTGTGTGTATATCTCTCGAGCTCGCACACATACACCCCTCCACACACACACATACTGTACACACACACGCATACACACACAAACATACAGGACTAATATAAGCACATCCTCTCACACACACTCGCCACAAAACCCTAGTAATGGGTCCCGCTGAGAGTTCACCTGTCATCAGGCATGAGAAACGCTCCAGCTTTGCCCACAGCAACACTGCTCACTCCAATCACTTAGCCAATTAACATTTAGGATGGCATACCGCATTGTTAAATAGTCTCGCTGCTCAGTTCCTGGGCAGATTGTGGTTCTCTGCTGCTATAATTACTTCGTGGTAGCTTTGTCCGTCCTCTAAAACTGTGATTCTTTTTTAAAGCCACCTTTTCCGATTAACCCGTTCAACTTAACTTCATCGTTATTTCCGTAAGAGAAAGAAAGAAAGAATGAAGTAAGAAAGTAAGAATGAACAGTGTAAAGAACTACTTGAAGGGGAAGCTGCTTTTAACACCAGACGTCTTCTATACTACCACCCATCTGGCATACTACTACAAAAACATGCATTAAAGATGCAGTCTGCCATTCAGTTTCAGTTCTGCAAAAAGCTGTTGATAGATGGGAATAGAAAAGCGTATGCTGCAGCTTTAACTTCACTTACCATCAAATTCAGCTGGTCCCACTCCTACTATGATGATAGACATGGGCAAAGAAGCAGCCTGGGAATTACAAGAGAGAGCATTATGCAATAATTCATGAGGTATATGATGAACTACAAAGCACTCAGCTAGAAGAAATGGGCTTACATTATTTTCATATGTATGTGTGGTAAGTGTTATATTGGCATGTGTTTCCCACTGCAATGAGGGCACAGAGTAGTGACCGACGGAGTGTTTGAGAGCTAAGTGTAGGAGGTGAAAGTTATTTTACGTTGACCACGGCCTCCTTGGTCTGCACCATGTCCGATATGACCCCGTCTGTGATCATGAGCAGTACGAAGTACTGTGAGCCGTCCGTCACTTCCTCCGCCAGCCTGCAGGCAAAGAGAACAGAAGCCGCTCAGTCAGTACACATATCACGTCACATCATCAGCGTAAACAACAGGGCCAAACACGCACACTCAAACCTAATGCATTACAGATAATGTACCGGCCACAAAGCAAACACCTCCCTTTCAGGATCGTTGACTTTAATCCCACACAATTATCTGGGCAAATATAGATGTTCTGTGAGGATCTGTAATGATGACGCCTCTAAGAGTTCACCTGGCGTCGGGCTGAAGCTCTGTGGGATTGCGCCTGGGAAATGACTGACTTCCAGCCATTTCAGAGCTTCTACTACACAATGTGAAAGTTCCACTTATAAGTGTGCAATGGAACACCGGAAGGAAGCATAAGGGGGGATTGTTCTCTGATTTGGGGCCTGGAGTTTGTGCATCACAAGAAAAAGTGTGTGGTTGCAAAGTTCGCTCTGCTCCAGTCTTGGTCTGTGCCACCAGAGCTGGCTGGGTTGAATGGGGGACAGTGGACTCTTTTTTTGTCATCTGCACCCGATCAACAAAGACTCACAATCCCCCCCAGCTCTCCCCTACACACCTCCCCTAGCTTCAGCTTCTCCACACAACCCACAGGCTGATAAGGACATTCTCCAAATGTCATGCTGTCCTTTCAAAAAATAACAGCCCATCCCCCCTCCCCACCCCATCCCCTCTCCGTATCCATCACATTCATCTGGCATCTCAACAGGGATCAGTTGAAATAAATAAAGGGAATAAATCCCACATATCTCTGTCTGCGTCTCCGTCACCCTCTCTTTCCATCTCTGGTGATGGTGCTGACAACTTGCTTCATGTCTGACAGTTTCATCGGTGCACGGCAATTTCTACCTACCTCCACAAACGACTTAACAAATGTCTGGATCGCATTAGATTGGAGAAGCGTGTGGAGTATCAAGACCAATCGATCTTGGACACTGGGACCATCTAATAATGTCCTGTGCAGTGTGCAGAGTCTATCTGACCTCGTAAGGTCATTCAGCATCAGGTCCCTCAGGATGCCTGCGGTCTGGTGCAAACCATAACCCTTTGTCAAGAGCTCCACATGGCATTCATCCAGTTTCGGGTCCTAGTCCAGTCATAAAGCCGACCAAATTCCTGTGTTCCTGAGTTTTATTAACGTTAACCTTTAATACAAGTTTGACATTTGATATCGGTGCCACCAGCTCCTGCAGAGCGGCAATGCTTAAAAGTTTATGAGTGTACTTCTGAGTGTGATGACCGAGAGAGAACCCCTTCCACTCACATTTCTGCAACGTCTTAAAGCATCCTTAGCCAACTCAGAAACCTGCCTGTTCATTCAGAAAATACAGATACATGCCTGGGGCAGCAAACTGACTGACGATAGCCCACTCCCTAGTTGCTTAACACATACTGAATAAATATTGCCTTAAACTTCATTTATGTAAAGGACACTGAACTGTCTCTAAGTATGAAATGTGCTTTATAAATAAACTTGCCTGGCCATGCTACAGAGATTAACTAGGCAGACAGCATATGGGGGAAAGCCTTAGGACAGAACCCTGACAAACAAGCTCTACAGTGATAAAGCTGTCGGGACTGGCTATTCAGCATACTTGGTAGAATGCCCAACTCTCACAATAAGACACCATTTAAGCCCTGGCATAAGAGCCCCCAAATACATTCTGGAGCAAGAAGACAGCCACCGGGCAAGTAACCGACCTTAAAGGTGCTTTAAGCGATGCTGGGTAACATCACTTCTGTTGACTTTCAAACAAAACAGAGAGCTAGCTCGCTACTTCCTCCCCCTCCCTCCCGTGTTGCTCCCGTGCAATTGAAACTCTCCTAAACGCGCATCTCGTCTGTGATATGCTGGAACAGTTTGTTATGTTTTTATGGGCTAGGTTTGCCCAGGTTGTTTTTGTTGCCGTTTTTGGAGCCTGGGCTGTCCACAGAGATCGCATGTTTTTACAGTGTATTCAGGACACAGACAGCTAGCGGATGGTGAGGTGATGTTTGCAGTGACATAAAGGGCTCTATCTTGAACTTTTGCGCAATTGATTTTGCACAAATCGCTTTGTGGGCTGATCTTGGGCGCTGTTTCTATTTTACCGGCGGGATAATGACTGTTGCGCCCAACGCAAATCTAAAATGGGGTGGTCTGTAGTAGCTACATTACTCATGGGTGTGGTTTGGGCGTAACGTGCAATAAACCAATCAGAGTGTCATCTCACATTCCCTTTAACAACAGGCACGCTTGTTCCATAGCGGATTGCTATTATGATGGCGGATTTGCCAGGCAGCAGGAACAGTTCACAGCGCTATAGTCAGTTGGGAACATTTTGCTATTGATTTTTCCTCTTGACAAAATGTAATACAGAAATGTCACTTTCCGATGTTTTGTGATCACTCTTACTGAATCACGAGGTTATAAAATATGGTGATATTTTTGCAATGAATCTACCTCACTATAGAGTATAGACAATGCAGATCTGTCAGATAAGCTCTCCTCTCCCGTGCTGCTGCTGGGGCATTTGGGTTAAATGGCATTGGCATGCAGTTCAACATCACGTCTCATTAAGTCCTCTAATATTTCCTAATTTATGTCATCAACACATCCGTGATTTGTGGAAATATGTATGCTAGATTTCTACCTATTTTTTCACATCGGACACCACACTGATTTCCCTCGTGTAGCAATATTTGGGGGCCAAGCAGCGAAGCTGCGCGGCAACCCTTAGTGATTCTACCTTTTCTTATTAGGGGTCCGAGCAGCGTAGCTGCAGGAACCCTATTGTTTCTGTACCGTTCATTTTTTTGCCAAAATTCTGTAAAAGTCATACTGCAGCCTAAACCGTAACTCCAAAACTCTTGAAATTTTCAGGTATGGTTACCAGTACCCCCCTCTACCCATAACCCAACATTTGGGGTACTGCACCCAAAGGTGGCGCTATTGAAAAAAAAAGTTAATTATGCTTATTTCTCCTTACCAGATTCACCTAGACTCAAAATTCTTTCAGAATATTAATCTCTAAACTCAGATGCATATTTTTGGCCCTGGTCTTATGGTCTACAAATGTTTACTTTTTCCACAATTTCATGGAAAAGCCAAACATTATAAAAAGTTTCACACTCTTCAAAAATAATCAAATCTTCACCAAAATTCTCACAGACAATGTTTAGACCAAGCCTCACAAAAGTTATCGCTCGGAATTTTGATATTTTGTTCCATTTCAGAGATATAGGCCAATAAAGTTGGACCACTTAGGCCTTTTTTCCTAGATCACCTATATTCCTATAAACCGTAAGTCCTAGAAACTTGACATTTTCAAGTATTGTTACCAGCACCCCCAACTACCCATAACCCAAATTTGGGGTACTGCACCCAAAGGTGGCGCTCTTGTCAAAAACGCTTATTTCTCCTTACCAGATTCACCTAGACTCAAAATTCTTTCATCATATTAATCTCTACATTCAGATGCATCTTTTTCACCCTGGTCTTATGCTCTAAAAATGTTTAGTTTTGCCACAATTTCAGAGAAAAGCCAAACATCATAAAAAGTTTCACAGTCTTCAAAAATTATCAAATCTTCACCAAAATTCTCACAGACAATGTTTAGACCAAGCCTCACACAAGTTATCAAAAGAATTTTGATATGTTGTTCCATTTCAGAGATATAGGCCAATAAAGTTCGAGCACTCAGCCCATTTTTCCTATATCACCTATATTCCTATATGAGTATTTTTTTTTCTTGGATAACAAACATACAACCATCATTAGGTGGATACCATTAACAGTGCACATTTTCAGATCTTTACTCTTTTTTATAAAGCCCTTAATTCTATTGTCAAATGTATGCTAGGAATTTACTTGATGTGTGTTTGCCAACACACATTTTCACCATGTGAATGTGACTACCCATTATTTATGATTGGCAGTGGCTCAGTGGGATAATGCCTAGTGCTGATGTTTGTTAGGTTGAGAGTTCGAATCCCTGGTAGTGCTTTAGGCTCTAGCTCGAATACTATTGGTTATTGAAGAGTCACACCATTGAACAGCACCTGAATGACATCAGGCAATCAACATACACAGTCATTAGTTGCCAAGAATCAGAATGCTAAGACACTCTGACATTGAGGGGAACTTCTTTGTTTGCGATTTTTCCTTCATCATTAAGTCTATCATATTTATATGTCATCCATTAGTGTTCTTCTTTACAAATGTAATTTCAAAAAGTTTTCAGGTGTACTTTCAAGAAAGCCCTTCATTTTATTGTCAAATGTATGCTTGGAGTTTTTCTTGTGTGTTTACCAACACACATTTTCACCATGTGAATGTGACTGCTTATTATTTAGGATTGTCAGTGGCTCAGTGGTGTAATGCCTAGTGCTGGTGTTTGTTAGGTTGAGAGTTCAAATCCCCGGTAATGCTTTAGGCTCTAGCTCGAATACTATTGGTTATTGAAGATTCACACCATTGAACAGCACCTGAATGACATCAGGCAATCAACATACACAGTCATTAGTTGCCAAGAATCAGAATGCCGAGACACTCTGACATTTAGGGGAACTTCTTTGTTTACTATTTTTCCTTCATCATTAAGTCTATCATATTTATATTTCATCCATTAGTGTTCTTCTCTACAAATGTCTAATTGCCCCAGAATTTCAAAAAGATTTCAGGCGTACTCTTTCAGGAAAGCCCTTCATTTTATTGTCAAATGTATACTTTGAGTTTTTCTTGTGTGTTTACCAGCACACATTTTCACCATTTGAATGTGACTGCTCAATGTGTATGATGGTCAGTGGCTGAGTGGGATAATGCCTAGTGCTGGTGTTTGTTAGGTTGAGAGTTCGAATCCTGCTAGAGGTTGAGGCTCAAGATGCACATGCTATTGGTTATTGAAGATTGACACCATTGAACAGCACCTGAATGACATCAGGCAATCAACATTCACACTCATTAGTTGTCAAGAATCAGAATGCCGACACACTCTATGACTTATAGGGGAACTTCTTTGTTTACTATTTTTCCTTCATCATTAAGTCTATCATATTTATATTTCATCCATTAGTGTTCTTCTCTACAAATGTCTAATTGCCCCAGAATTTCCAAACGTTTTCAGGTGTTCTCTTTCAGGAAAGCCCTTCATTTTATTGTCAAATGTATACTTTTTCTATAGTTTTTCTTGTGTGTTTACCAATACACATTTTCACCATGTGAATGTGACTGGCCAAAATGTAGGATTTACAGTGGCTCAGTGGGATAATGCCTTGTACTGGTGATCCTTAGGTTGAGAGTTCAAATCCCACTTGAAGCATTAGTGGGTTGTGGATGTTAGCATACTACAATAGAATGCTGTTGGGTTGTGGAGGTTAACACACTATAACATTACAGCTACTTGTCAATATGGACTTGTAGTGCAAGGCAAGTATTACTGTATAATTATAAGCTGTAGCCTATAATTATTTGTTATTCTTAAAATATTTGTCATTTCTTATACATATTTAGTCGGCTCTTCCACTTGACAGAACAACTCTATATCGGTTAAGGATGTCACGCATGAAACAATGCTGCAGAAACACGAAAATATGACTTTGAGTTTAGTAGGCTATAATTTTCAGTTCCTGTTTATCTATTGCACAATGGGTAATAATTTAAAGGAATCGTGTTGCAGTCTTGTAAATAGTGACCCTGCAAGATCCCTAGTCATTGCAAAATCATAGTCTGTGACTTAAAACTCTACTACTTGTCTTTAGATGTGAGAGGGTCTGAGACTGTAGTCTTTCAAAAATCTTTTCCAAATCTTTGCAAATCTTTCCAAAGTTTACCTGCTGGGAAACCCTGTAGCTCCGGAGCAGGGGCTCAGACCAGGATAAATTGTTTGCTCGCCCTCAGTTCGCTCTTTTGTTCATCTCAACCCAGCACTCCAGTGTGTCCTGCTCTGTGTGCGTCTTTGAGTTAACGTAAGTCATCACTTTAATCACCCTCACTATGACTTTTGTGATGTTTATCAGTTTGTAGAGTAGCTCTGCCATCATGTGTAAAGTTAAGGTCTTTGTTTGTTGGTTTGGTGTGTTGGAGTCCTATGTGAGAGATGATTAGGTGATGTTGGTTGACTTGGGATGTCAAGTATTGTTTAGTTGTACCTTATATAGCCATATGATTTCAGTTTATTGTTCAAATGTCAATTGGTTTGTTTGTGAGTTGGGATCTGTACTGATTTACCCCATTTCACTGATTACTCCATTTTCTGTTTGTTTCCTCTTTGATGCAGCACACATACAAGTAAAGAACAAAAGAACAGATGAATTGAAACTCAAATAAAGTTAACTTGGAATAGAATACTGTTAAGAATACTGTTGGGTTGTGGAGGTTGGCACACTATAACGTTACAGCTACTAGTCAGGACTTGTCGTGCAAGGCAAGTATAACTGTATAATTAAGTGTGCTTGCAAGCACACCTATTGTTCTTAAGTTTTATTAGGGGTCCGAGCAGCGTAGCTCAGAATTTTGATATTTTGTTCCATTTCAGAGATATAGGCCAATAAAGTTAGACCACTTAGGCCTTTTTTCCTAGATCACCTATATTCCTATATGAGTATTTTTTTTTTCTTGAATAACAACCATACAACCATCATTAGGTGGATACCATTAACAGTGCACATTTTCAGATCTGTACTCTTTTTTTATAAAGCCCTTAATTCTATTGTCAAATGTATGCTAGGAATTTTCTTGATGTGTGTTTGCCAACACACATTTTCACCATGTGAATGTGACTGCCTAATATGTAACATTGTCAGTGGCTCAGTGGGATAATGCCTTGTGCTGGTGTTTGTTAGGCTGAGAGTTCGAATCCTGCTAGAGCTTGAGGCTCAAGATTGGTTATTGAAGATTCACACCATTGAACAGCACCTGAATGACATCAGGCAATCAACATTCACACTCATTAGTTGCCAAGAGTCACAATGCCGACACACTCTATGGCATATAGGGGAACTTCTTTGTTTACTATTTTCCCTTCATCATTAAGTCTATCGTATTTATATTTCATCCATTACTCTTCTTCTCTACAAATGTCTAATTGCCCCAGAATTTCCAAACGTTTTCAGGTGTTCTCTTTCAGGAAAGCCCTTCATTTTATTGTCAAATGTATACTTGGAGTTTTTCTTGTGTGTTTACCAATACACATTTTCACCATGTGACTGGCAAAGATGTAGGATTGACAGTGGCTTAGTGGGATAATGCCTTGTACTGGTCATCCTTAGGTTGAGAGTTCAAATCCCACCTGAAGCATTAGTGTTCAAATAGGTTAGCATACTAGAATAGAATGTTGTGGAGGTTAGCACACTATAACATTACAGCATTACAGCTACTTGTCAATATGGACTTGTAGTGCAAGGCAAGTATAACTGTATAATTATAGGCTGTTTATCTTATTGACTCCAACACAGAACCCACCACCACAAATGCAATTCAATTCTGTGGGAAACACTGCCTTCCATTATCAAACCCTTCATCTTATCCACAACAAATAAATAGTCCTGTAGAATCAAGTATTGTTAGAATACTGTTGGGTTGTGGAGGTTAGCACACTATAACATTACAGCACAGGGTAATCCTAATTTTATGGATCAAATTTATTCCAATCTAACTCAAAAGTTTTGAACAACACAAAGGTTTTATCCAGATCAAAACCAAGAATAGATTATGTGATCTAATCCAATTTCAGGATCCTTGTTTCCTTTTGAACAACCCATTTTCAAGATTTGATCCAATCCGATAGCCGAAATCCGGTAACTGAAATCCGATAACCGAAATCCGATCACATTTCTTTTGAACAATTGTGCCCAAACAATCAAAGCATATGTAAAACTAAAAAGCTATGCCATCATGTTCGTTTTGCTCGGACCCCGTAAATCACCGCTTGCGGTTATATTTAGGGGTCCGAGCAGCGTAGCTGCAGGAACCCTATTGTTTCTGTACCGTTCATTTTTTTGCCAAAATTCTGTAAAAGTCATACTGCAGCCTAAACCGTAACTCCAAAACTCTTGAAATTTTCAGGTATGGTTACCAGTACCCCCCTCTACCCATAACCCAACATTTGGGGTACTGCACCGAAAGGTGGCGCTATTGAAAAAAAAAGTTAATTATGCTTATTTCTCCTTACCAGATTCACCTAGACTCAAAATTCTTTCAGAATATTAATCTCTAAACTCAGATGCATATTTTTGGCCCTGGTCTTATGGTCTACAAATGTTTACTTTTTCCACAATTTCATGGAAAAGCCAAACATTATAAAAAGTTTCACACTCTTCAAAAATAATCAAATCTTCACCAAAATTCTCACAGACAATGTTTAGACCAAGCCTCACAAAAGTTATCGCTCAGAATTTTGATATTTTGTTCCATTTCAGAGATATAGGCCAATAAAGTTGGACCACTTAGGCCTTTTTTCCTAGATCACCTATATTCCTATAAACCGTAAGTCCTAGAAACTTGACATTTTCAAGTATTGTTACCAGTACCCCCAACTACCCATAACCCAAATTTGGGGTACTGCACCCAAAGGTGGCGCTCTTGTCAAAAACGCTTATTTCTCCTTACCAGATTCACCTAGACTCAAAATTCTTTCATCATATTAATCTCTACATTCAGATGCATCTTTTTCACCCTGGTCTTATGCTCTAAAAATGTTTAGTTTTGCCACAATTTCAGAGAAAAGCCAAACATCATAAAAAGTTTCACAGTCTTCAAAAATTATCAAATCTTCACCAAAATTCTCACAGACAATGTTTAGACCAAGCCTCACACAAGTTATCAAAATAATTTTGATATGTTGTTCCATTTCAGAGATATAGGCCAATAAAGTTCGAGCACTCAGCCCATTTTTCCTATATCACCTATATTCCTATATGAGTATTTTTTTTTCTTGGATAACAAACATACAACCATCATTAGGTGGATACCATTAACAGTGCACATTTTCAGATCTTTACTCTTTTTTATAAAGCCCTTAATTCTATTGTCAAATGTATGCTAGGAATTTACTTGATGATGTGTGTTTGCCAACACACATTTTCACCATGTGAATGTGACTACCCATTATTTATGATTGGCAGTGGCTCAGTGGGATAATGCCTAGTGCTGATGTTTGTTAGGTTGAGAGTTCGAATCCCTGGTAGTGCTTTAGGCTCTAGCTCGAATACTATTGGTTATTGAAGAGTCACACCATTGAACAGCACCTGAATGACATCAGGCAATCAACATACACAGTCATTAGTTGCCAAGAATCAGAATGCTAAGACACTCTGACACTGAGGGGAACTTCTTTGTTTGCGATTTTTCCTTCATCATTAAGTCTATCATATTTATATGTCATCCATTAGTGTTCTTCTTTACAAATGTCTAATTGCCCCAGAATTTCAAAAAGTTTTCAGGTGTACTTTCAAGAAAGCCCTTCATTTTATTGTCAAATGTATGCTTGGAGTTTTTCTTGTGTGTTTACCAGCACACAATTTCACCATTTGAATGTGACTGCTCAATGTGTATGATTGTCAGTGGCTAAGTGGGATAATGCCTAGTGCTGGTGTTTGTTAGGGTTGAGAGTTCGAATCCTGCTAGAGGTTGAGGCTCAAGATGCACATGCTATTGGTTATTGAAGATTGACACCATTGAACAGCACCTGAATGACATCAGGCAATCAACATTCACACTCATTAGTTGCCAAGAATCAGAATGCCGACACACTCTATGACATATAGGGGAACTTCTTTGTTTACTATTTTTCCTTCATCATTAAGTCTATCATATTTATATTTCATCCATTACTGTTCTTCTCTACAAATGTCTAATTGCCCCAGAATTTCCAAACGTTTTCAGGTGTTCTCTTTCAGGAAAGCCCTTCATTTTGTTGTCAAATGTATACTTTTTCTATAGTTTTTCTTGTGTGTTTACCAATACACATTTTCACCATGTGAATGTGACTGGTCAAAATGTAGGATTTACAGTGGCTCAGTGGGATAATGCCTTGTACTGGTGATCCTTAGGTTGAGAGTTCAAATCCCACTTGAAGCATTAGTGGGTTGTGGATGTTAGCATACTACAATAGAATGCTGTTGGGTTGTGGAGGTTAACACACTATAACATTACAGCTACTTGTCAATATGGACTTGTAGTGCAAGGCAAGTATTACTGTATAATTATAAGCTGTAGCCTATAATTATTTGTTATTCTTATAATATTTGTCATTTCTTATACATATTTAGTCGGCTCTTCCACTTGACAGAACAACTCTATATCGGTTAAGGATGTCACGCATGAAACAATGCTGCAGAAACACGAAAATATGACTTTGAGTTTAGTAGGCTATAATTTTCAGTTCCTGTTTATCTATTGCACAATGGGTAATAATTTAAAGGAATCGTGTTGCAGTCTTGTAAATAGTGACCCTGCAAGATCCCTAGTCATTGCAAAATCATAGTCTGTGACTTAAAACTCTACTACTTGTCTTTAGATGTGAGAGGGTCTGAGACTGTAGTCTTTCAAAAATCTTTTCCAAATCTTTGCAAATCTTTCCAAAGTTTACCTGCTGGTAAACCCTGTAGCTCCGGAGCAGGGGCTCAGACCAGGATAAATTGTTTGCTCGCCCTCAGTTCGCTCTTTTGTTCATCTCAACCCAGCACTCCAGTGTGTCCGGCTCTGTGTGCGTCTTTGAGTTAACGTAAGTCATCACTTTAATCACCCTCACTATGACTTTTGTGATGTTTATCAGTTTGTAGAGTAGCTCTGCCATCATGTGTAAAGTTAAGGTCTTTGTTTGTTGGTTTGGTGTGTTGGAGTCCCATGTGAGAGATGATTAGGTGATGTTGGTTGACTTGGGATGTCAAGTATTGTTTAGTTGTACCTTATATAGCCATAGGATTTCAGTTTATTGTTCAAATGTCAATTGGTTTGTTTGTGAGTTGGGATCTGTACTGATTTACCCCATTTCACTGATTACTCCATTTTCTGTTTGTTTCCTCTTTGATGCAGCACACATACAAGTAAAGAACAAAAGAACAGATGAATTGAAACTCAAATAAAGTTAACTTGTGTTGCACCGAAACCTGCCATCTCCGTGTTATCACTCCATACCATTGAGCCTTCTGACCGAGGCTCTGCCTGCTCGCCACACACTCACTCTACCTCGACCCACATCGCCCCCTACAGTTCCTTCAGTTGGGTTGTGGAGGTTAGCATACTAGAATAGAATACTGTTAAGAATACTGTTGGGTTGTGGAGGTTGGCACACTATAACGTTACAGCTACTAGTCAGGACTTGTCGTGCAAGGCAAGTATAACTGTATAATTAAGTGTGCTTGCAAGCACACTTATTGTTCTTCTTAAGTTGTATTAGGGGTCCGAGCAGCGTAGCTCAGAATTTTGATATTTTGTTCCATTTCAGAGATATAGGCCAATAAAGTTAGACCACTTAGGCCTTTTTTCCTAGATCACCTATATTCCTATATGAGTATTTTTTTTTTCTTGAATAACAACCATACAACCATCATTAGGTGGATACCATTAACAGTGCACATTTTCAGATCTGTACTCTTTTTTTATAAAGCCCTTAATTCTATTGTCAAATGTATGCTAGGAATTTTCTTGATGTTGTGTGTTTGCCAACACACATTTTCACCATGTGAATGTGACTGCCTAATATGTAGGATTGTCAGTGGCTCAGTGGGATAATGCCTAGTGCTGGTGTTTGTTAGGTTGAGAGTTCAAATCCTGCTAGAGCTTGAGGCTCAAGATGCACATGCTATTGGTTATTGAAGATTGACACCATTGAACAGCACCTGAATGACATCAGGCAATCAACATTCACACTCATTAGTTGCCAAGAGTCAGAATGCCAACACACTCTATGGCATATAGGGGAACTTCTTTGTTTACTATTTTTCCTTCATCATTAAGTCTATCGTATTTATATTTCATCCATTACTCTTCTTCTCTACAAATGTCTAATTGCCCCAGAATTTCCAAACGTTTTCAGGTGTTCTCTTTCAGGAAAGCCCTTCATTTTATTGTCAAATGTATACTTGGAGTTTTTCTTGTGTGTTTACCAACACACATTTTCACCATTTGAATGTGACTGCTCAATGTGTATGATTGTCAGTGGCTGAGTGGGATAATGCCTAGTGCTGGTGTTTGTTAGGTTGAGAGTTCAAATCCTGCTAGAGCTTGAGGCTCAAGATGCACATGCTATTGGTTATTGAAGATTGACACCATTGAACAGCACCTTAATGACATCAGGCAATTAACATTCACACTCATTAGTTGCCAAGAGTCAGAATGCCGACACACTCTATGGCATATAGGGAACTTCTTTGTTTACTATTTTTCCTTCATCATTAAGTCTATCGTATTTATATTTCATCCATTACTCTTCTTCTCTACAAATGTCTAATTGCCCCAGAATTTCCAAACGTTTTCAGGTGTTCTCTTTCAGGAAAGCCCTTCATTTTATTGTCAAATGTATACTTGGAGTTTTTCTTGTGTGTTTACCAACACACATTTTCACCATTTGAATGTGACTGCTCAATGTGTATGATTGTCAGTGGCTGAGTGGGATAATGCCTAGTGCTGGTGTTTGTTAGGTTGAGAGTTCAAATCCTGCTAGAGCTTGAGGCTCAAGATGCACATGCTATTGGTTATTGAAGATTGACACCATTGAACAGCACCTGAATGACATCAGGCAATTAACATTCACACTCATTAGTTGCCAAGAGTCAGAATGCCGACACACTCTATGGCATATAGGGAACTTCTTTGTTTACTATTTTTCCTTCATCATTAAGTCTATCGTATTTATATTTCATCCATTACTCTTCTTCTCTACAAATGTCTAATTGCCCCAGAATTTCCAAACGTTTTCAGGTGTTCTCTTTCAGGAAAGCCCTTCATTTTATTGTCAAATGTATACTTGGAGTTTTTCTTGTGTGTTTACCAATACACATTTTCACCAGTGAATGTGACTGGCAAAGATGTAGGATTGACAGTGGCTTAGTGGGATAATGCCTTGTACTGGTCATCCTTAGGTTGAGAGTTCAAATCCCACCTGAAGCATTAGTGTTCAAATACTGTTGAGTTGTGGAGGTTAGCATACTAGAATAGAATGTTGTGGAGGTTAGCACATTACAGCATTACAGCTACTTGTCAATATGGACTTGTAGTGCAAGGCAAGTATAACTGTATAATTATAGGCTCGTTATCTTATTGACTCCAACACAGAACCCACCACCACAAATGCAATTCAATTCTGTGGGAAACACTGCCTTCCATTATCAAACCCTTCATCTTATCCACAACAAATAAATAGTCCTGTAGAATCAATTATTGTTAGAATACTGTTGGGTTGTGGAGGTTAGCACACTATAACGTTACAGCACAGGGTAATCCTAATTTTATGGATCAAATTTATTCCAATCTAACTCAAAAGTTTTGAACAACACAAAGGTTTTATCCAGATCAAAACCAAGAATAGATTATGTGATCTAATCCAATTTCAGGATCCTTGTTTCCTTTTGAACAACCCATTTTCAAGATTTGATCCAATCCGATAGCCGAAATCCGGTAACTGAAATCCGATAACCGAAATCCGATCACATTTCTTTTGAACAATTGTGCCCAAACAATCAAAGCATATGTAAAACTAAAAAGCTATGCTACCTCATGTTCGTTTTGCTCGGACCCCGTAAATCACCGCTTGCGGTTATTGGGGGCCAAGCAGCGAAGCTGCGAAGGCACCCATTGTGTTTCTATGATTGGGGGCCAAGCAGCGAAGCTGCGAAGGCACCCATTGTGTTTCTATTTGTTCTTATTAGGGGTCCGAGCAGCGTAGCTGCAGGAACCCTATTGTTTCTGTACCGTTCATTTTTTGGCCAAAATTCTGTAAAAGTCATACTGCAGCCTAAACTGTAACTCCAAAACTCTTGAAATTTTCAGGTATGGTTACCAGTACCCCCCTCTACCCATAACCCAAAATTTGGGGTACTGCACCCAAAGGTGGCGCTATTGAAAAAAAAAGTTAATTATGCTTATTTCTCCTTACCAGATTCACCTAGACTCAAAATTCTTTCAGAATATTAATCTCTAAACTCAGATGCATATTTTTGGCCCTGGTCTTATGGTCTACAAATGTTTACTTTTTCCACAATTTCATGGAAAAGCCAAACATTATAAAAAGTTTCACACTCTTCAAAAATAATCGAATCTTCACCAAAATTCTCACAGACAATGTTTAGACCAAGCCTCACAAAAGTTATCGCTCAGAATTTTGATATTTTGTTCCATTTCAGAGATATAGGCCAATAAAGTTAGACCACTTAGGCCTTTTTTCCCTAGATCACCTATATTCCTATAAACCGTAAGTCCTAGTAACTTGACATTTTCAAGTATTGTTACCAGTACCCCCCACTACCCATAACCCAAATTTGGGGTACTGCACCCAAAGGTGGCGCTCTTGTCAAAAACGCTTATTTCTCCTTACCAGATTCACCTAGACTCAAAATTCTTTCATCATATTAATCTCTACATTCAGATGCATCTTTTTCACCCTGGTCTTATGCTCTAAAAATGTTTACTTTTGCCACAATTTCAGAGAAAAGCCAAACATCATAAAAAGTTTCACAGGCTTCAAAAATTATCAAATCTTCACCAAAATTCTCACAGACAATGTTTAGACAAAGCCTCACAAAAGTTATCAAAAGAATTTGGATACGTTGTTCCATTTCAGAGATATAGGCCAATAAAGTTCGACCACTCAGCCCATTTCTCCTATATCACCTATATTCCTATATGAGTAATTTTTTTTTCTTGGATAACAACCATACAACCATCATTAGGTGGATACCATTAACAGTGCACATTTTCAGATATGTACTCTTTTTTATAAAGCCCTTAATTCTATTGTCAAATGTATGCTAGGAATTTTCTTGATGTTGTGTGTTTGCCAACACACATTTTCACCATTTGAATGTGACTGCTCAATGTGTATGATTGTCAGTGGCTGAGTGGGATAATGCCTAGTGCTGGTGTTTGTTAGGTTGAGAGTTCGAATCCTGCTAGAGCTTTAGGCTCAAGATGCACATGCTATTGGTTATTGAAGATTCACACTATTGAACAGCACCTGAATGACATCAGACAATTAACATTCACACTCATTAGTTGCCAAGAATCAGAATGCCGACACACTCTATGACATATAGGGGAACTTCTTTGTTTACTATTTTTCCTTCATCATTAAGTCTATCATATTTATATTTCATCCATTACTGTTCTTCTCTATAAATGTCTAATTGCCCCAGAATATCCAAAAGTTTTCAGGTGTACTCTTTCAGGAAAGCCCTTCATTTTATTGTCAAATGTATACTTGGAGTTTTTCTTGTGTGTTTACCAACACACATTTTCACCATTTGAATGTGACTGCTGAATGTGTATGATTGTCAGTGGCAGAGTGGGATAATGCCTAGTGCTGGTGTTTGTTAGGTTGAGAGTTCGAATCCTGCTAGAGCTTTAGGCTCAAGATGCACATGCTATTGGTTATTGAAGATTCACACTATTGAACAGCACCTGAATGACATCAGACAATTAACATTCACACTCATTAGTTGCCAAGAATCAGAATGCCGACACACTCTATGACATATAGGGGAACTTCTTTGTTTACTATTTTTCCTTCATCATTAAGTCTATCATATTTATATTTCATCCATTACTGTTCTTCTCTATAAATGTCTAATTGCCCCAGAATATCCAAAAGTTTTCAGGTGTTCTCTTTCAGGAAAGCCCTTCATTTTATTGTCAAATGTATACTTGGAGTTTTTCTTGTGTGTTTACCAATACACATTTTCACCATGTGAATGTGACTGGCAAAGATGTAGGATTGACAGTGGCTTAGTGGGATAATGCCTTGTACTGGTCATCCTTATGTTGAGTGTTCAAATCCCACCTGAAGCATTAGTGTTAAAATACTGTTGGGTTGTGGAGGTTAGCATACTAGAATAGAATGCTGTTGGGTTGTGGAGGTTAGCACACTATAACATTACAGCATTACAGCTACTTGTCAATATGGACTTGTAGTGCAAGGCAAGTATAACTGTATAATTATACGCTGTTTATCTTATTGACTCCGACACAGAACCCACCACCACAAATACAATTCAATTCTGTGGGAAACACTGCCTTCCATTATCAAACCCTTCATCTTATCCACAACAAATAAATAGTCCTGTAGAATCAAGTATTGTTAGAATACTGTTGGGTTGTGGAGGTTAGCACACTATAATGTTACAGCACAGGGTAATCCTAATTTTATGCATCAAATTTATTCCAATCCAACTCAAAAGTTTTGAACGACACAAAGTGAAGGTTTTATCCAGATCAAAACCAAGAATAGATTATGTGATCTAATCCAATTTCAGGATCCTTGTTTCCCTTTGAACAACCCATTTTCAAGATTTGATCCAATCCGATAGCTGAAATCCGGTAACTGAAATCCGATAACCGAAATCCGATCACGTTTCTTTTGAACAATTGGGCCCAAACAATCAAAGCATATGTAAAACTAAAAAGCTATGCCATCATGTTCGTTTTGCTCGGACCCCGTAAATCACCGCTTGCGGTTATATTTATTGGGGGCCAAGCAGCGAAGCTGCGAGGCAACCCATAGTGATTCTACGTATTCTTATTATTATTATTATTATTATAACGAAACGCTAATTTGCCATTAAACCATACAGTAAAAAGTTGGGATATTCGGCACATTGATTCGGTTCAGTCATATCTTTAATTTATCAAAGTTTCAAGTCTGCACTTTGAGTGCTCTAGCGCCACCAACATTTCAAATTTTTTATTACATCTATGCACATAACGTTTGAATGGTACACCACATTTTGAACATTAAGGTATATTTGGAATCCTTGGATGAGACCGAACTCAACGCAGATGTCAATTTATGGGGTAAACGTAATTGATCAGGCTGCCATATTGGATTTAATCAAAAACACCTAAAAGGCATCAAAGTTGGCAAAGTTTGTCCGATTTTCACGAAACTTGACGAAGATGATCTTCAGACCATGACTCATAAATGCATTGCTTTTTGGAGCCATATTCAAAACCCGTCGCCCGTGGTGACCAATCAAGTTTGGCGGCGAAGCCGCCAAACAGGAAGTGAAGTAATCTCAGCAAGGCTTTTGCGAATCAACACCAAACTCAGTACAGGGTCTCAGTACCCAATTAGGAGGAGGCTCAATAAATTTGATGACTTTTGACCTATAGGTGGCGCTATAATTAGCAAAATTACGTTTTAGCCTGTAACGGGTCATGTGTTTGGAATTAAAGCATATTAGTGATATCTGTTAATACCTTGAGAGGTCCTTAGGCCGACACATGCCAACATCTGACGTCAACTTAATTGATCCGACCGCCATATTGGATTTCATCAAAAACACTTAAAAGGCATCAAAGGTCATAAAGTTTGTCCGATTTTCACGAAACTTGACGCAGATGATCGTCAGACCATGACTCATAAACGCATTGCTTTTTGGAGACATATTCCAAACCGGTTGCCTGTGACGACCAATCAAGTTTGGCGGCGAAGCCGCCAAACAGGAAGTGAAGTGATATCTCAGCAATACTTTCACGTATCAAAACCAAACTAGGTATATGGGCTCAGGACCCAATCAGGAGGACACTCAAGAAATGTGGTAAATTTTGACCACTATGTGGCGCTATAATCACAGGAATTGGGCTCATATTTCAGCAATGCTTTCACGTATTGAAACCAAACTTGGCTCATTGACTCGGGACCACATCCTGAGGACATACAATAATTTTAGCAACGTTTGACCACTAGGGGTGCTATAATTTGCAACACTTTCTCGTATCGACACCAAACTTGGTACCTGGACTCGGGACCACATCCTGAATAAGGACAATACATTTAGTGACCTTTGACCACTAGGGGCGCTATAATTAGAAAAACTTTATCGTATCAACACCAAACTTGGTACATGGACTCGGGAACACATCCTGAAGAGGCACAATATATTTAGTGAGCTTTGACCACTAGGGGTGCTACAATTATCAACACTTTCTTGTATCGACACCAGACTTGGTATGTGGACTTGTGACTACAACCTGACTACGCACAATAAATTTGGTGATGTTTGAGGTATGCATATGTGTGGGGGGTTATTGGGGTGTGTGGGGGAAGAAGTTTATCTGTGTATATGTGTGTGTGTGGGACAGGGGGGGGTTAATTGGGTGTGTGTATAATGTAGCAACATTGGGTTGCCAGTGCAACTCCTGCTCAACTGCTTGGCCCCCACATTGCTGCTTGCAGCTATATTTATTATTATTATTACACATCTTTCCGCTGTCATTGAAGTCTATGGCAGCCCATAGAACCGTACAGTAAAAAGTTGTGAAATTTGGCACATTGATTCGGGACAGTATAAAAATTAATTTGAGCAAGTTTTATGCCTGAACCACAGAGAGTCTAGCGCCACCAATGGGTCAAAGTTGACATTGCATCCATGCAATTAACTTTTGAACCGTATGCCCGATTTTGAATATCGCAATATCTTTGGAAGTCTTGGATGAGGCCGAACTCAACGCACCCCATGACGTCAATTTCCGCCATGTTGGATCTTCCGCCATATTGTATTTCATCAAAAACACTTAAAAGGCATCAAAGTTCGCAAAGTTTGTCCGATTTTCACGAAACTTGACGCAGATGATCGTCAGACCATGACTCATAAACGCATTGCTTTTTGGAGACATATTCAAAACCGGTTGCCTGTGACGACCAATCAAGTTTGGCGGCGAAGCCGCCAAACAGGAAGTGAAGTGATATCTCAGCAAGGCTTTCGCGTATCAACACCAAACTCAGTACAGGGTCTCAGTACCCAATTAGGAGGAGGCTCAATAAATTTGATGACTTTTGACCTATAGGTGGCGCTATAATTAGCAAAATTATGTTTTAGCCTGTAACGGGTCATGTGTTTAGAATTAAAGCATATTAGTGATATCTGTTAATACCTTGAGAGGTCCTTAGGCCGAAACATGCCAACATGTGACGTCAACATAATTTATTCGACCGCCATATTGGATGTCATCAAAAACACTTAAAAGGCATCAAAGGTCAGAAAGTTTCTCAGATTTTCACGAAACTTGACGCAGATGATCGTCAGACCATGACTCATAAACGCATTGCTTTTTGGAGACATATTCAAAACCGGTTGCCTGAGACGACCAATCAAGTTTGGCGGCGAAGCCGCCAAACAGGAAGCGAAGTAATATCTCAGTAAAGCTTTAACGTATCAAAACCAAACTCAGTACATGGGGTCAGGACCCAATAAGGAGAAGGCTCAATAAATTTGATGACTTTTGACCTATAGGTGGCGCTATAATAAGCAAAATTACATTTTGGCCTGTAACGGGTGATGTGTTTGGAATTAAAACTTACTATTGGTGTCTGTTAATGTTAATGTTAATATACTAGTGATGTCTCTGGGAGGTCCTAAGGCTGACAGATGTGATTTTGTGATGTCAACATAATTGATCTGGCTGCCATATTGGATTTAATCAAAATCACTTAAAAGGCATCAAAGGTCACAAAGTTCATCCGATTTTCATGAAACTTGGTTCAGATGATCTTCAGACCATGACTCACAAACGCATTGCTTTTTGGACCCATATTCAAAACCCATCGCCCGTCTTGACCAATCAAGTTTGGCGGCGAAGCCGCCAAACAGGAAGTGAAGTGATCTCAGCAAGGCTTTTGCGTATCAACACCAAACTCAGTACAGGGTCTCAGGACCCAATTAGGAGGAGGCTCAATAAATTTGATGACTTTTGACCTATAGGTGGCGCTATAATCACAAGAAGTGGGCTCATATTTCAGCAATGCTTTCACATATTGAAACCAAACTTAGTATATGGACTAGGGACCTCATCCTGAGGACAGACAATAATTTTAGCAACGTTTGACCACTAGGGGTGCTATAATTTGCAACACTTTCTCGTATCGACACCAAACTTGGTACCTGGACTCGGGACCACATCCTGAATAAGGACAATACATTTAGTGACCTTTGACCACTAGGGGCGCTATAATTAGAAAAACTTTATCGTATCGACACCAAACTTGGTACATGGACTCGGGAACACATCCTGAAGACGCACAATATATTTAGTGAGCTTTGACCACTAGGGGTGCTACAATTATCAACACTTTCTCGTATCGACACCAAACTTGGTATGTGGACTTGTGACTACAACCTGACTACGCACAATAAATTTGGTGATGTTTGAGGTATGCATATGTGTGGGGGGTTATTGGGGTGTGTGGGGGAAGAAGTTTATCTGTGTATATGTGTGTGTGTGGGACAGGGGGGGTTAATTGGGTGTGTGTATAATGTAGCAACATTGGGTTGCCATGACAACTCCTGCTCAACTGCTTGGCCCCCTCATTGCTGCTTGCAGCTATATTTGTCCTTGTAATTATGTATGGTTTGGAGAAATGGGAACTGCGTCGTATAGATAAGGGGAGCAAAGTGCATTACGGAACACAGGCGCCCAAGCAAGCGCTCCTGCAGGTGTAAGCTACGGCTGTACCTTACTATCAGGCAACTCAACCAGAAACAGTTTCCAAGTAGACCTAACTTTCCAACTCTGCACAGTATCCCATTAACTGCATGACAGTAGGCTATTTACAATATTTTGAATAGAAAATTGTAGCCAAGGCTACTTGCTGCTTTCTTTTACTGTCTATGGTTGCTGGTTAACAGCACATAATAAGCTTATTTAAGCGAATTCACAAATTCAAGACTTCAAGGCCATCATGGATATAAAACGTTTTTGAAAACAACGAAAGGATGGAGGGAACATAGAAAAGCTTGGAGTTATTTCAGATGGGCTACAACAAGGTAAGCAAAATTGTGGTGCTTGTCAAAATTTAGGGGCAGCCGTGGCCCACTGGTTAGCGCTCCGGACCTGTAACCGGAGGGTTGCCGGTTCGAGCCCCGACCATTGGGAAGGGCTGAAGTGCCCCTGAGCAAGGCACCTAACCCCTCACTGCTCCCCGAGCGCCGCTGTCGTAGCAGGCAGCTCACTGCGCCGGGATTAGTGTGTGCTTCACCTCACTGTGTGCTGAGTGTTTTTCACTAATTCACGGATTGGGATAAATGCAGAGACAAAATTTCCCTCACGGGATCAAAAGAGTATATATACTTATATACTTATACTTAAAACCTTAGCACAGCTGGAATAATGCTTATAGGCTGATGTTAAAGCACACACGATGTTTAAAGCCATACACAGCGGTAAATTGGAACAAAACTAAAAGTAACTTTAGCCTTTATAGGGCTGTATAAAGTTGTCCAAATTAATAGGTCGTAATTAGGCATTGTTGTTGTAAAGATATTCCATGTAGATGTACTATAGGCTACTAAATTTTTAGTTGACCAATGCACGAACAAACCCGGGAAACGGACAAATATTATCAAGGCTTTGAATGTTTCCATCTGTGCACAGGGTGTCTGTAGATCGGTGTGCATAGCATTCATTCCTGCAGGCCTGTGGCCATGCATGCCGGGACCGTTTGCGCCGGAACACGCCCCCTCTTTTCGCTGAAACGCCCCCGTGGGCGCACATGTACTTGTGGAGGGAAAATTCCAATATGTGCTGACTGCAAAATAGGAAAGACAAAAGCGTGAGTATACAAACTCAATTGCGCTAGAGCACAAGATAGAGCCCAAAACGTTTTAGTCTATAAAACGTGTGGCATCGCTTAGAGCACCTTTAACAATGGCAGGACATTGAGAAATAATAGTTGTGATGCATTTTCAAAACAAGAAAGCTAAAATTATGGCAGAAAGATTACCCAAAAACCCCAGAAGTTTAGTGTGGGGAATTCATCACGATTATGCAAATGCATGAACTATAATGGAATCAAGGAGAACAATGGTAATTCCACATTCTTTTATGCGATTAAATTGTTTGGAAAGAAAGAAACAAACTGCAGTATCAGTATTATTATGTCTGATCACCACGGTAATAAGGTCTATTTCTGAATTCAAATAGTTTCCCCCCGCAAGTCAAGAGCAATGTGTATGTGTGTGGGATTCCTAGTTGTGTGGTGCCTGTATGTGTGGTAGTGGTGTGTGTGTGTGTGTGTGTGTGTGTGTGTGTGTGTGTGTGTGTGTGTGTGTGTGTGTGTGTTTAGGCTCTTGTTGCAGGTAATGGTCTCGCCCACAGGAAAAGCGGGACCACACTGCCACTCTGTCTGACTGACTCGGCATCAGTGCGAGGCTGGAGGCGGGGAAGCTGAAACCGGCTAAATGCCTTCACATTCAGCCGCCCACATGTTCCTCCTTTCATATGGACGAAGATGCCTGCCTGCCTGCCTGCGTGGAGATGACCTATAGGGGGGATATGGGACCTTTCACTATTGACTATTGATTTAATGAATGTATGAATTACATTCTTATAGATTAGCATGCAGTGTGGGGAGAGGTGGAGAGAGTAATGCATCTCTACACAAGTTAAAAGGGTGATGTACATAGGGAGGTGAGACAGAGAGAGAGAGAGGCTTTAAGTGATAGAGTGATAGATACAGTGCATGAAGAGGGAGAGTGGGAGACAGGTTAAACAAGGACTCCAATCCAACCAACCCAAAGGGGAGAGAGAGAGATAGAGAGAATAGAAAAGAGGAATAGGGATGGATGGATAGAGAGAGAGAGAGGGACAGAGACATGTTTCTTCATTTACAGCATGGGGGAAGAGATACAGTAGAGAGAAAAAGAGGGATGCAAAGAGAGCAAGAAGTGAAGAACATCCTCACTTCTCTGGGAGCAGGCGCTGGAGCTATGGAGGTCCGTGGAAGAGCAGTTGAAGTTCCTGCGCTAAATGTGATTACGCAAGCGAGAGCCCTGCGCGAACCGCGCAGTATGATATTACTATGGCGATGAGACTGCTATAAATAAAATGAGTTGGAAGGAAGGACGATGGAATGGACAAGTGGAGTGGTTGCAGAGACAGAGGGCTATTTTACCACTATCATAACCGCCTCCACATACACATCACACTACACCACACACACACACACACACACACACACACACCACACCACACACACACACACACACCACACACACACACACACCACACAACACACAACAGACACACACACTCCCCTGATGGACAACACCTTCAGCCTGCAATAAATTTGAATCAAAATAATTAAGTCTCCCTCCAGTCATAGAAAACAACTCTGAGGGTGTGTTGTGTAGTGCTGTGCGTGTGTCTCTGAGCCTGTGTGTGTGTGTGTGTGTGTGTGTGTGCGTGTGTGTGTGTGTGTGATGCAGAGTGAGGTGTACTGGTGATGTTCCTCCTGTGCTTCAGTAAACAGACCAGCTAGAAAAGCACTCCTGACAGGCTGGTTCCGTCGGCCAGGGCCTCAGCACTTTTTAACTTGTTTACAATAGTATCTGCATTATTCATTAATGTGTGTGTGTGTGCATGCATCTGCGTGTATGTGTATGTGATAGAGATAAGTAGATAAATAGGCAGAATGTTTGGTTTACATGGTTGCAAAACCTCCCTTTCCCCAAATTACTTCCCATTATACCGAGCTTATAAGTGCTCTTGCTTTTAAGACTTGAGCTACAGTAGGCCTCTGGTCATTACTTGGACACATGTATTGAGCTGATGGCAATTTTCTTTGTTAAAGTAAATTGTTGTTTAACCAACTCTTTAATTAGTTGTAGTAGAGGCTTGTCTCAGTAGGAAAAAATGCTATTACTGGAAAGTGTGTGTGTGGTGTGTATGTGTGTGTGTGTGTGTGTGTGTGTGTGTGTGTGTGTGTGTGTGTGTGTGTGTGTGTGTGTGTGTGTGTGTGTGTGTGTGTGTTGTTCACTAAACACATTATTGGAGTTGCCTTTAAGAGTGAACACTGGGGAGGCTGACAGGTCAGGGTCTGTCAGTCAGAGAAAAAGAAAGGCGAAAGGGGGTGGGGGTGGAGAGGGGGAGAGAGAGAGAAAGAAGAAAGAGAGAGACAGACTCCAGAGACTTCTCGTCACACACATTTGACCAGCCCCATACCGTGTGCAGACATGTTTCACTGCACCTTACCTTGCCACCTGGTTGATGACAGGAGCGAAGTTGGTGGGGCCGTAGAGCTGAACTGTCCTTAGGCTTTGGAAGTATGCCTCCAGTACCCCCTCGATGCCCACGCAGTTGGGATCCTCGGTGCTAGAATTCTGCAGAAATTAAACAGTTTAACAAGAAACACACAAAAGGTCACACAGGAGTTACCCGTTAATTACTGTAGGCCTAGTTATGAAGTATAATGAAAACTGACACCGGCACATTCAGCTAATGAAAATATTTTACCAAGACATGAAAAACACTTTTTAGGTATTAATTATCGCTGTCAAGTGATTTAAAAAATGATTTTGATTAAGTGCATGCAATCCTATAATTAATTGTAATTAATCACAAAATGTATTTCATTTTTTAAAGTTGACATTTTACGCCAGTGAAAGATAGAAATGTATATTTGGCAGGACCTAAGTCGAAGTCTGAGAGAGTAAGTCGAAATTCTGAGATAGTAATGCTGGGCATAGACCTCTGGATTTCTAAGCCTGATTTTGAAGACTGAACATGCATGACAATCATGGTCACCATGGCTGTAGTTAGCAATTATGCCATTACTGTGCTTCTGCAGCCCATCTCTTAAAGTTTGTAAAAATCACTTTGTCATTTGTGCTTTAACAATGTTTGACTTCTGGTTTATTAATCGAGGGGAACAACCAATGTGAGTCCAATTTACTGAACCATCTGTTGTGCTGCCTCTCTTTGTTCTTGTGAATAAAATGTAGGAATAAAATAATTAGTACACAATTTAATTAAAATGAGAGCACAATTTAGTAAAATATTAAACAATTTAGCACATGATTGAATAAAATGAGTGTATGATATAGTAAAATGAGTGCATGTTTTAGTAAAATGAGCGCACGTAACTTTGACAGCTCTAGTATCTTAGCAACTTTGTTTATTCATGTTCTTTGGTCAAGTTACTGTAAGCATGTGTTGTACAGATACGGGAAGGCAGCCCTGAGCTATTTTCAATTAAATTACAATCCAACCTCTGACATTATTACTGTCAGATGACTGCTGCATATGAAAATATTACTGGCCTTTGCAGAGGGCCACAACAGAGGGTCACAAAAGAGGGTCACCATTAAAAGGGCCAATGGCAGAGCAGGTTTGATTGAGTCAGAGTGAGGTGAAGCCGAAGTGCTGCGGTGGATTCACTTATCTGACAGAGGGAGTCTAAAGCCAATGATTAGGCCCTCTGAGGCAGGGTTTCAGCCACTGATTGATGCCTGAGGAGCATCGTGATTAATGCCTGCACTGACCGAATGAAGCAAAACCTATCGACATGAAACCTTCAAGAAATAATGGAGGATTAGTGTAGGTTGGTTATAGCTCAGAAAAAGATTTTTTTTTAAATCAGATGGACAAGAGAGACCAGTGCTGGGGTTCTGTGTAACTGTGTCATTCCACAGGAGTGTCACTGATAGAGGTGACCTTTGTGGTGATTTGGAGAAAGGTCGCACACTAGCTTTTTACTCTGTCTACCACCAACTACTCTGCACCAGACCATTCTAACGAATCCCAGGCAAACGTTTATGTATGTCACGGCAGCTTTTCAAACCATAGCAAAAGCAAATCAGATTGACTGAACATAGATTTCCAGATTTCATGATCAGCTGGAGATGCACTGACAGAGAAGTGGGAATCGACTGAGATGATGAGCATCTGAACAGCAAACACCCTGATGCACACAAACCTCCCAGTGGGCTCAAAGTCAGAAGACTGGAGAAGCTCAAATGGAATTCATAATCCAATTGAAACCCAGAGCTGATTAAAGTTGCTTTGGCACTGCGCTGTCGGAGTGTCTGCTTTGTCACGCTAAGGTGACCCCTAATTGGGAAAGTCCATTAGAGAGCTGTGCAGTCCCAAGGAAGAATGTAAAGAGCCAGTGATGGATCTCCACAAGGTGTGTTTTGATGGTTGAGCATTGGCTCGATTAGTTCCCCCACGGGCATGGCAGAAGCTCCCGAGAGCTTTCCATCACTTTGGTTCTTCAGTTGGAAAGAAATTAAATCAAACAAGAAAACTTTCTGTTTCAGAGGAGTAATACACTATGTCCAAGCAAGCGCATAAAGTTAAGCCCATCTCATACATACAAGCACAGAAGCCTTTACCACAGTAGCCAAAAAGCTCTACCCGACCATTAGGAGAGCATGTGTATGTTTTATGAACACTTCAAATTCAACACTTCAATTGATTTTTTTGGACTTTTCTAGTCTTTATTGACACGATAATGGAAATCAGGCAGGAAGTGAGTGTGAGAGATGGGGAGTGGGCTCAGGAAATGACCTCAGGCTGGATTCTAACTTCATACTATACTGCTATGGCTCCCCCTGAACTCTCAATGGCCTGGACTTGCATTACATTGCCTAACTCATGATAATGAGCCATATAGACAGCAATGACAAGTTGTCCTCTAAACCTCTGAATACTTTTGTATAAAACAAATACAGAAAAGAAATCCCTCTTCTGCACTTATCCCTGTTTCTTTCTCTCTCCCTTTGTTCTTCTCACAGACACACACATGCATGCTGTCTGTAGAGATTAGAAGAGTTGGAGTTACAAGGATATTTTTTTTCTGTGCTTTCGGCGTTGGTTTTGTCCTCTCTCTCATGTCTTTAATGGTCCAGCTCTCCACACCCTCCTGTGCTTACTGCCTCCTCTCTCAAAGTAGATGGATTTTTAGTATGAATGTGGATGTTTGTGAGTGTGTGTGTGTGTATTTGTGTGTCTGTGTGTACATGGGTGTGTGTATGAGTGTATTTGTGCGTGTGTGCATGGATGTGTGTATGTGAGTATATTTGTGTGTGTGTCTGTGTATTTTCATCTATGCGTGCTTATGTGTGCATGCATGTCAGTGTGTGTGAGGTTGTTTGAAGCCAAGATGAGTAAATGTGGGGCTTCATTTGCGACTCAGAGGTCCCTCTCATAGGCTGCCCCCTCATTGGCTCCCTGCTCCTCAGCTTTACAGAGCCGAGCACAGCCGCACCAGACACCTTTATTTGCTCCCAGGCTTCTTTTTTCACCACGCAGCTCTTGATTTATCATTTAGAGCCTTTGACGTCTCGGGCAGGACTCACGACTCACTCTGCAGCAGGAAGTCTGCCGATTAGAAATTCTATTGATCACAGCGAATGAGTGCAGTGTGTTCATCAGTATTCGAGCCCAGTCAATGTAAACAAAGTAATTACCTTACGTAGGCCAGTGTGAGTTTGTGTGTGTGTGTGTGTAAACAGTCATAAGAGCATTTGTGTGTCTTCTGTGAGTGAGCCTGGAGAGAGAGTGTTTTTAAAAAAAAAAAAGAATATGGTGGCTGGATTTCTCACCAGGGGGAAGGCGTGGGAGATCTTGCCGTCTGGAGGCAGCTTGGCCCCGAAGCCGTAGGCTGGGAAGAGCTTGTCGCTGTCGTAGTCCTGGATGATCTCTCCCACCGCTTTGAGCGCCATGGCGTACATGTTCATCTGGTACGGGTTCATATAGTGTAGGGAGGTGGGCTGCGATGGGTTACCTAGGAGACCATATAGGATTTGTGGGTTGGAGGGGGTTAGGGTTGGAGGAAGACCTCAGTTCAATAATCAGTTCAATGTGAGATGGAAAAAATATATTTATTTGAGATGGGGCTTTTTGTGGTCTATTCTGTCAAACTGAAAAAAAAGTTTCATGAGTTCACACTATTCATTTCACAGATGACTGCGTTTCAGATCGATTTTCCTTTGAATGCTCATTCAGGATAATTTGATGACTTACAGGGTCTTGTACGAAATCCCACTGATGGCACCTGAAGCCTCTGGCCTACAGGCTCCTAAAAAACCTACACAAACTAGATGTACCGCGGTACATGGTATGACCGCCACATGGTGTTGCCATGTTCTTATCCATGTTCGTGTAACTCTGTGGAAGCATCACGTCTTAAATGGTTATATGGTCTCCTCTTGGTTACTCAATCAGTGTTTAACAATTCAATACAATAATATACTCAGTCTGAAGTGTGTAAAGTGCTTGAACAACAATATACTCAGTCTGTGTGTAAAGTGCTTGAACATCAAGTTCAAATGTGTGTGTGTGTGTGTATGAGAGAGAGAGAGACTGTGAATGTGTGTCTATACAAACACCTGTGGACTGCTTCCATAATAAGACAAGTCCACAGGGGAGACAAGCAACAAGACAGAAATGATACTTTGGTGAAGCCCTACAGCATATATGTTTCTGTGTACACATGTGTGTGTGTGTGTGTATTTGTTCGTCTGTGTGCATGTAGCAAGTCTGTGTGTGTGTGTGTGTGTGTTTGAGGATTGTGAAATCAATCGCCCCTAGGCACAAAAGCCTCTTAGTCCCCCATCCCAACGCTACTGTGTGTGTGTATGCTTGTGTTTGTATGAGTCTGTGTGTGTGTTTATGTCAGTGTGCCTGTACAAACTTGTGTGTGTGTCTGTACAAACAATGTGTGTGTGTGTCTCTGTGTGTATGAGTCTGTGTGTGTGTGTCTGTACAAACAATGTGTGTGTGTGTCTCTGTGTGTATAAGTCTGTGTGTGTGTGTGTGTGTGTGTGTGTGTGTTTGTGTGTGTGTGAGAGAGAGAGACTGTGAATGTGTGTCTATACAAACACCTGTGGACTGCTTCCATAATAAGACAAGTCCACAGGGGAGACAAGCAACAAGACAGAAATTATACTTTGGTGAAGCCCTACAGCATATATGTTTCTGTGTACACATGTGTGTGTGTGTGTGTGTGTGTGTGTGTGTATTTGTTCGTCTGTGTGCATGTAGCAAGTCTGTGTGTGTGTGTGTGTGTGTGTTTGAGGATTGTGAAATTAATCACCCCTAGGCACAAAAGCCTCTTAGTCCCCCATCCCAACGCAACTGTGTGTGTGTATGCTTGTATTTGTATGAGTCTGTGTGTGTGTTTATGTCAGTGTGCCTGTACAAACTTGTGTGTGTGTCTGTACAAACAATGTGTGTGTGTGTCTCTGTGTGTATGAGTCTGTGTGTGTGTGTCTGTACAAACAATGTGTGTGTGTGTCTCTGTGTGTATGAGTCTGTGTGTGTGTGTCTGTACAAACAATGTGTGTGTGTGTCTCTGTGTGTATGAGTCTGTGTGTGTGTGTGTGTGCGTGCGTGCGTGTACCTGTGTGTGAGTATGTGTGTGGACGTCTGTATGCGTATGTGTGAGTGTGTGTGTGTGTGCAAATGTAAAAAGTCTGCATACTAGGTGCTGCTCCCAAACTGGTTTAATACACATATTCAGAGATGTAAAAGTCCGGCTTCAGAAAAAGTTCTGCCATGTATTGGTTGTACCTGTGTGCTTAACACAGGTGATTACATGATCTACCTGGCTTAAGAGCTGTGCTAATTAGAATCAGATGATTAAGTGAATGGTTGGAACAAAAATGTGGTACGAGTTTTACTTTCTGAAGCCGGACTTTTATACCTCTGCACATATTCACACGTGCACATCCACATGCCGTGATCCAAGAAGCTACTGATATGTGTCAGCTGCAGCGCCCCCCATGAACGTACAGTAACTGTATGAAATTCGGTGTGCATGCAAAGACTCTATGGGTGTGATTCAGCACGTCAAATTTTGCACAGCGGTTGGTGAGTTATTCTAAGGTGGGGGTCCCTGGAAACCTAAAGCTTCTATTCCCTATCAGCCCAGAGGGGCTCCATGTCCACCAAGTTTAATATACCCCGGTGTTCCAGGGTCCTGGGAATCGTCACCTAAAAATTGCTGAGGGGGAGAAAAACGGGAGAAAAATAACTGATGAAACCTACTGTATATGACCGCGCTTCGCTAACGGCGGTCATAATAACCAAAGGTTGCCTCAGTTTCATAGCAACAAATAATTTCAGGCCTTTCAGCAGTCAGAATATTCCGCCATTGTGGCTTTTTTTAAATTTAACAACCTCCTGGCCATTTCATTTCAGAATTGATTTCTGGCATGGTGTGATCGGACATTTTTCAGATGGGTTGGTTTTTTTATTTATTATGGCTCGTCCTTAGTGTGCACGGTGATCTGTTGTTTTGTGTTATTTTATGTTCACGTTAAGGGCTGCTTTTGTTCATGCCAAAGAGTTTTGTTCCTTGGTCAGGAGGCGAAGGAGTCCAAATACAGAATGTTTGTCTCCTGCTCTATCCATTCTTAATAGGGAAGGTTTATGTTTTTTTCTGTCTAAATAAATACAGTATGAAAGGCACAGCTCACTTCATCCACCATCATCTCAACCAATCGCGGATATGCCTTAGCTGCCCCCGTTACCCAAACACTCTGCACTTATACTTCAGTCTTAAGTGTTGCATAAAGATAAAAAAAAAATTCAAAAGGAAAATAATTATGTGTGGCAAGGTGTGTAAGCCTGCTAGGAGGAAGAAAATGAGGAGATGAATAGGTCTGCATAGAGGCACTCTAAATATAGCAAGGCACACAATCAGGACCGCATACGGAGATGTGATTCCATACCAAAGGCTATGTTTGATTAAATCAGTCATCAATCCTCTATATGAAGCCATTACAGAGGTATGCAATGAGAGTTAAAATCAGTAAAATCTAGATGAAAAAGGAGGGAAACACCACATCACATATAATTTAAGCATTTATTATATAATTTAAACTAAGGCTGTCAATCAATTAAAAAATGTAATCTAATTAATTACATTGTGATTATTAATCTAAATTAATCACATGCATCCATTTTTGCTATGAACATATCTTAAAAACAAGTTTGGCAGATGAGTGAATCAATGAACAGCCAAACCAACATTATAGTCTTTAAAGTTCAACGTGTCTCTCTTTTATTATAATTTTCCTTTGGATCAGGCATCAGCATAGTGCCTGTTGTCAGATTTTTAGCATGATGAATGCCAACTAGAAATGTAATGCCAGAGGAATTACAATAGTGGATGGAAAGCTGCTGGGTTAATGTTGGTGGGGAGATTCCTGAAAAAAAAACATTGAATCACTTAATTGAGTTCATACAAACCCATGTACCAAAAAACCTTGTGTCAGGCATTCTTGAGATATCACTCTCAAGGTGGGTTTGACCTTGACATTTGACTTCATCATTAAGTCCATACAAATGTTCATACCAAATTTGAAGCATGTGTGTCAAGCCGTTCTGAAGTTGTGACACAAGCACGGAAGCTGGCCTTTAGAAGTTCGGAGAAAGCCTAATTGTATGCAATTGCAAAAGGCTACCTGCAAAACGGGGCTTTCATTTGGTGTTGATGACTGCTCATTCTGCACCCAGATAACAATTAGTCATAGAATCTGGTAAAATCAACATTACTTTGTCAACGTTAAAATCATTGAATCAACGTCGCACTGCAACATTGATTCTACATCACTTTTGCACCCTTCATTAATATTGAAGCAACGTTGAAATTCTAACTACAGATCAACGAGATTTCAATGGTATTTCCACTAAAATGAATATTGAAACAATGTTGAAATTACAACTAGGGCTGGGACAACGCGTCGACGTAATCGATTACTTCGACGCAAAAAATACGTCGACGCAAAATATGCGCGTCTATTTGTCAGACCCAAAACGCGTGCTGACAAATATTTTGAATTTTACACCTTCAGTGTTTCCCATACGTTGACTAATCGGTGGTGGGGCGCCACGAACTCAAAACCGGTCGTCACACATTGATGTTCTATGTTGTACTATTTAAATTAAAAATAAGATAAAATCCTTTCATTGAGCTGCACTTTTTACGCACGCAGCCTTTCCCTGCCCCGCCCTCTCTCATAACGAGCCCGCTGCCCCTCCTCTGCATGTGCATTTAACACAAAATATTCACGATTGTTGAAGGATTGTTGTTGCCACGTAGAAGCATTGCATAGAACACGGCTGGCTAAATTGCTATTAAATCCGCTTAGCATCATGACCATGCTGTCCAAATTTGTTCAAAACTGCTGCAGTCAAGTTAACTCTGCTAAGGTCTCATCACAACATACCTTAGTTTGGTCTCCTCAATGTAGGCTAAGTTATGCAATCAAGCAGTATCTCAAAGCTAACGTTAGAATAATGTTCGGATGTCAAGTTTAGCATGCTTACTTACATCTGCTTGTCAATTTCGTTACTCATGTAGGGCTCATTTTATTGACTCTGAATGTTTGCAAAATCCCAATGTAAATGGAAAAGTGTTTTCCAAGACTCAAAAGTGATTGTCCCAAGGAGAAGTAGGCTATGAACCGTTATTTGAACTAACTACGTTATGAATTGCATTCACACATCAACAGCGTTTTAATGTTGTTAATGTTAATTGCAGGGATTCCCTCACGAACGTCGTCTTAACAATTAGACCTACTGAACTGAACTGAATGCTACCTCTGACTAAGAATGCATTACTTTGCACTTGTATAGTATTTTATTTTGGAGCAATAAACATATATTCCAATGTTAAGGAATTCATATTTTTTTCATTCAGATATGTAAATCAACATGTATAAGTTGCTATTAGTCAATTAATGGGGAGATAATCGATAATCGAATCGAAATCGAATCGGACTGAAAAAATGAATAGTTAGATTAATCGATGCATCGAAAAAATAATCGCTAGATTAATCGTTTAAAAAATAATCGTTTATCCCAGCCCTAATTACAACCAAACTAAAGATCAACGTGATTTCAATGGTATTTAAATTGATATTAAGTAAGGGATAACGTCCACTGAGTTGTCCTGTTATACGGAATTAATGGACGAGGGCGAGGGGCAAAGAACTCTGGGCAAAGAGTTGCCTCCGCCCAAGTCCATTAATTCCGTATAACTGGACACACCTCGAAGGCCGTTATCCTGCTTATCACCCGGTTGCCACTGTAAAGCAAAGGAAACACGCGGTTCCATTTAAAAAGAAGCTCACGATTTCAGCTAGTTGTACAACTTTCGTTGGCCCTATAACAGCGATAGCATGGGCAGTTAGCTTGTTTACAGTTGATTGCATTGTTGCGAAGCCTGCCTCCAGGCTCAACCGTCGTACTATCGTTAAGCATTGATATGGAACGGCGATTAAACTTTTTTTACCAGATCTACTTCATAGGTGTCCCTTTATTCAGAATTAAAAGCCACCTCGCCAGAAAAAAGTATTTCTTCTCTCCGGGTGATAAACCTCAGTAAACCACTATTAGCCTAATCTGGCAAAATATTGGGAAATTCTTATCCTGCTTTATCTACATCCAGGATAAATTTGGCTAGGCCTAGGTATGTCTGGTTTAGGCTACACAAGCTTGCATAAA
Organism: Alosa pseudoharengus; assembly: GCF_046254945.1. NCBI lineage: Eukaryota > Metazoa > Chordata > Actinopteri > Clupeiformes > Clupeidae > Alosa > Alosa pseudoharengus. The sequence continues at coordinate 12,450,762 of NW_027468837.1, read as the reverse complement.
TAACCATTGACAACTTGTTATCAGTTAAGTAAGTGCATTTATTCACTCTTCATCTAGAAATTCATGTGTGCTGTGCTTTCCTGCCATCCTTAGCAGTTGCAGTCAGCCTGATCCTCCAGTAGCAGAGTGAAGCGACACCTAACAGAAATAAAAGGGGGAAAAAAAGAGACAGTTATTAGATAAATATGTTCAACTGAACAGCTAAGCCTAAAATCAAGTCATTTTACGCCACAACCTACCACTCATACAAACGTAGTTCAAAACGAAGGCTAAGTTTCAGCCAGTGACTGTTTGCCATAGAAGGCCATTTCCTAGTGATGGGCAAATGAAGCTTTGGTGAACCACTTAACCACAGCAGTGTGAAGCTAGCAACACTAATGAAAAAATCCAATATGGCTGCCACATGTAGATTTTTCAACATAAAAGTCCTTACCCAAACCAGTATATGTAACCAAAAATATTGGTTTGCTAAGGACTTTTATGTTGAAAAATGTATGTGTGGCGGCCATCTTTTTGCTTTTCAGCTAGTGTCGCTAGGTTCACACTGCTGTGGTTCAGTGGTTCACCAAAGCTTAATTTGCCCATCACTACCATTTCCCTGAACAGGCCAGCTATGAAAGGTGGCTGACAATTTGGGTGTGAAGGCTTAGCACTACCGCCGCCACTGCATACAACCCTAGAAACATTCCCGAGGTCTAGCTAACCTAATATAACTTACCTACTGAATCCTCGGTTATCGCTTAATCAAGTTATGAACTTATTCGACATAATACCAATATTATCAAACTAGCTAGAGTTAAACTTAACGTCTTTTCTAGACGTATCGGAACTCCCCCTTTTACCACCGGTCCCGTATTTCCGCCGTCTTGCGTGTATGTGTCACTTAAAGGAATTATCCGGAGTAAAATGCACTTTAGATCAATTTACGGATGATTGGGAGTACATACGTTGAGTTGACATCAAAATCATGTCATTCGGATGTGTTTTGAGAAAGTTCGATTTTACCGTTTTTAGTCAAAACTCGTTAGCGTGGAATCAGCAGCATGCTCATTTATAATCTTTCTCTTCTTTTTTCTATCTCTCTCTTTGTCTTTGTATTTACATACACACATCCGAATGACATGATTTTGATGTCAACTCAACGTATGTACTCCCAATCATCCGTAAATTGATCTAAAGTGCATTTTACTCCGGATAATTCCTTTAATATCCATTTCTATACAAACCAAGACGGCGGATTCCTAAAGAAATGCAAGCACCCATAGGTGTATCTAAATTAGCTATGTACCAAAAATGACATTTTACCGTGACTCGAAGAGCTGTAACGTGCGTGTACAAATCCGCCTGGAGCTCCAGTGGAATTTCATGACGAGAATTCTCGGTCTAACCGTTTATGTGGCATTGAAATGGCGTGAATAGGCGACCAAGCCACCAGGCCAGCACTAACCTCCGAACGTGGTAAACAAAATCGGATATTTCAGGCAGTAAAAGCCCCGGTAAGAACCAAACCAGATTTGGTTCAAATCTACACACCTATGGCTACTGAAAAATGTAAGGTTAATTTATCAAATGTTATTTTTAAGTATTAAAAAACATAATTGTTTTAGAATTTTTGTACGAAAGTGGTGGTAATTGGAGGCGTTACGATAGCAGCTAGACTACGAGTTTGTTGCTAAACAGGTAACGTTAACGTTAACGCCAGCTTGCTTGCTTGCTTGATTAGAAGATAACTAGCCGAGTAGTTTTAAACAGACTTCACACACTTCAAATAAAAAACACAAATTAATTGTAACTTACATTGAGTGTGGTAGGAAAACGTCCGTTTCATCCAGCAGACACCAAGAGCGTAAACTTTCTTCAAGAGGATGGTGTAAAGTGGTCTGTAGGAGTCAATGACGCTAGGAGAAAGCTACTGCGAATGCACACAAGTTAATTACAGAATGTGTAGTTTTTTTGTTTTTTTTTAAGTATATTTTTTGGGCTTTTATGCCTTTATTGTAGATAGGATAGTGGAGAATGACAGGAAGTGAATCGGAGAGAGAATCGGGGTGGGATCCGGAAAGGACCACGGGGTGGGATTCGAACCCGGGTCGCCGACGTACAGTGCAGGTGTCCCAGCCAGTTGCGCCACGACCGGGGCCCAGGATATGTAGTTTTACGGAGCGCCAGATTGTATGCATTAGAAGCTGAGACAGTTGGATTCACAGGTGACACCTGTGCCAGTGTTCTGATTAGCCCAGGAACTACTCTGGGAGCTTAACAAGCGCAGCTGGCTTTAGGCCATTATGACATCACAGCCTCCATTCAAGTCTATGGGGGGAAAATGAGCTTTTTAACATTTTTAATTCCCTATTTAAAAAGTATAAACTTTTTTAAAAATCTGAAAAACTCTATTGTCCATCCAGACCTACACAATGGTTGGGCATAAAAAAAAAATTCTTGGGTTCCGGTTTCCGACCGACCCTGTCAATTTATGTGCGACCCAAATTTATTTTATGAGCTTGGGGAAGAAATAACACTAAATAGTCTAGGCTACATTAAATAAATCCACAAATAAAAGGCGAACTATAATTACATTAATTACCCCTTGCTATAGGGATGAGCGTATTCTCTCTGTTACAAAGTAGCCTATGCACAGCTGTTCACGAAGACGATTGTTTTCGTCACTTACCAAGGCACTCGCAATTTTGTCCAAACACCGCAACTTTTTCGCAAATTTGACCAATCATCGTAGTTTCACTGTGAAATGTCACCTACCGCAACAGTCCCTCGCGCAGAATATTGAGCCAGATGGCACACTTACTTCTGCACCTTTTGCATATGACACCAAAGACTGCCCTAAGTGTTCGTTCCTCTGCAGTTTTGATGACAATAAAAAGAAGGCTAACGTTAACGATCTGCTTACTTGCATCTCTCAACCTGGTGTCCTACCTAGGCTATGAAAGTAAGTTAATTAAGGCCTACTTGGTTTACTGACATTTGAGTAGGCTATGCAACCCATTGGCAAACGTTTACCTGGATATGTCCTTTTAGCTTATGTCATGTTTATGTCAAGCTTATGTTTGCTAGCTTGTGGGCTTAGTTTGAGTAGTGCTACCAAAATCATAGAAATTAATAAAATTGCAAGACATTTACCTCTTCTATGATCCAAGAATGATTTCATTCGAGTTGTTTTTTTTAACATTTATTTTAACTAATGACATAGAAGACAGTCCCAATTGCATCCACATATGGTAATGCACTATGCAAAAAGTGATTTACACTCGTAGCTGAACACAGTGAGATGCAAGCCTTCCAATCCACTCAGAAATGTAATTAGGCTACTCTCACGTCCTTAAAGGGGCAGGCAGTCAATTAGACGTACACCACCAATGTAATGACATTAAACAGAAGTGTAGTCAAATAGTTTAAATCAATATGAAATTACTAGATACTTACTTGGATATTAGTAATTATGCAGGCCACAGACTATGAATTATTAAAAAGATATGAACTTAATATGAATTACAAAATATATGAATGTATTGAAACATATGACATGATGCCATCTCTTTAGGTGACTGTCTTTTTTGGACAGTTCTACTATACTGCTTTGTGAATTACCTCAGTCAAAGCATTTTCACAAATAAAGTAGGCCTACTTTGATTTTCTGTAATCCTTACTGTTTACCTTTGATCATCCTTTTTAATAAGCATCAAGATTATCAGTGTGATTTTGGTCTTACTAACCTTAATTGCCCTAAATTTAAACTATTTTTGCAATTTTCACTTCCTCCCGCAATTTCTCCACAAGAAACAGCTAAAATCACCACAACTTCCATCCAGGCATTTTAGGTTGCAACAGTCTCAAAAAACCTTGCGAAATCCTGGAGGGATTGATTTTCTACCTATCCCTTACTGCCACTGGAAAAAAAAAAAAAAATTCCCTACCGACCCATGGCCTCAACTGACAACCAACAGGAACCAAACCTTTTTTTTTTTTTATGCCTTATTTCAACATGTCTGTAAGCTAAGCGGTTAGAGTCGCATTCATTCTTGAAAAGGTAAAAAGAAAAGGTTATAATATAAGAAGCCAAGATTCCATCCACTATAATGACTGAAGTTACCACTCACTGTCAATGACATGTGCAGAGTAGGCTACCCTAACATCAAGGTAATGTGTGAAATACCACCTATGATTTATCCTTTTGGCGATTCAAACATGTAGATTTGTATTCACATAATTACTAGGTTGTTGCCTTTTCTATCCAGTAGGTGGCAGTCCAGGATAAGAAATAGCAGTTCAACTAGTAGGAACAAAGAAATTAAAGCAAGCCTAGAAGTGCAAACGGAAATGTAATGTTTGAAGTTATTGGAATGGAAATAAATGTAACTACCTTCTACACACTTCTGAAGACATTTTGTTTAAAATGTGCAACAAATGTAGTCAATTTTTTAAGGGAGTTTGTCGGTTAGTTAGTTAGTCGGTCATAGGGTAGGCTCAGCAAAATGTTAGCAAAGTTAACTTTGACAAGGCTGGCGACTAGCATTATTATCATCAAGAGGTGTGCTAACTCGTAGGCCTAACTCCGGATTGTTTTGCATTGAAATGCTACTTCAGACTTGACGGACTCCTATGGTAGGCAATGGAAATTCCTTACTGCAGAAATAGAACATTCATGCTCCTGTCAACAGTATTGGTCTGGGCGTTCTTTTTAAAACGTAGTCCTAGCCTAGGCTAGGCCTAAATGTTTCATTCAAAGCAGTGCTTCCTTGTCTGCCTCCTTCAGTCACGATAGCCAGACTCCACTGGGTCAAATGTCACTATGAAATGTGATTAATCAGCATGAATTTTTTTAATGCGTTATTATTTCTTTAATTAATTAATCAAAGTTAACGTGTTATTTTGACAGCCCTAATTTAAACAATATGTTTTTTACAGTTTGGTAGTAATCACAACTGAAATGTGTGTTCTGTGGCAACTCACCATTGGATGCAGTGAAATCAATGGCAACCGTGAAATTCAGCTGGGTGCTGATGGGATAGAGAGAGAGAGAGAGAGAGGTAGGTTTATAATCTAAACTTTATATGACCTGTTGATCCCTTGAACCACTGGTAAATTGTTGATAACCAACATCATTTTCATGTATACCATATATACAGTATGTAAATACAAAGACAAAGAGAGAGACAGAAAAAAGAAGAGAAAGATTATAAATGAGCATGCTGCTGATTATAAATGAGCATGCTGCTGCCTACCCTCCCCGGATGTAGTCCACAAACGTGTACTCCGACTCGACTTTGAAGGACAGCAGGGTCACCTTGAGACGCCGAGGAAACAGAAAACACGAGATGAGATGAGATGAGAGGCGGACCGAATCAGACAAGCACGTCCAAGGCAACACTTCAAAGGCTCATCGTCAGGGAGACGGCTGAGTGCTGACAGCAGGGAGGACATGCTCGACTCACCGTCCCAGAGTTGACATACTTCTTCTTTTTGCCTTTCTTCTTTGGATTGAGAACCTGATGGGGAAAACAGATCCACATTCAGAGGTCAACACAGATAGTGGGTGATACATAGAGTGTGCACACACACACACACACACACACACACACACACAGTGTGACAGTGTGATAATGAACACAACCACACTCAGGGCTTGACCTGGTACAGGCTGCTGCCCCGTGATGAGTGCCTGAAGAATCACACACATCACACTGATGTTCAGTTCTAGTCCGCATGATTACTTTGGCGAGGAGGCGAAGAGGCAAAAGTTCTGGAGCTACCTGCTGCAGGCTACATAGCAATGATGTCTCAGTGCTCTATGACAGGCGACCACAGCCTGTCTCCTAGAGCTTGTCTTTGAGACACAGACTGTGCTGGGATTGTTCTGCCTGTGGCATTCATGATCATGATCAGCCAGGAGAAAAATAAATTTAAAACAAGATCTCTTTGTTTAGGTTATTTTCCGTAGTTAATAACTGAGCTCAATTTATCATCAATATAAGATATCAATATCTTAATGTAATACAATAATTTATCATCAATATTACAATTCTGACCATTTCCTTGTGTTTCTTAATTTTGACTTAAGTTGATTTTTTTTTTTGCTCTTTATTTCTCCTATAGTGAGCTTAATTTATTAATATCTTATTAAGACCTGATTCTTTTCTGTAAGATAAAGAAAAGAAGGCAACATTTAGTCCTGGGCACGTCTGCAGAACACTGACTGAATAACCACTGTTTCAGTGGTATTTGTATCAACTTTAACCTTGTGACAAGTAAATGCAGCCGACATGTGATGGCATGCAGGCGACGTAGATGATCTGTTGCGTACCTCGTACACGTTAAACTGGCTCTGTCCTCGGGAGATCTCCCTGTAGCTGGTGGTGAACTCGCCAATGAAGTCGTGACTGTGTTGGAGGACAGAGAAGCAGGAGAATATTACACCGCCCTCCTGCATCAGTCACACACACACACACACCCATGCATGTGCGCGCGAACACACACACATACACACACACTCTCTCAACACATGCACACTCTCTCTCTCACACACACAGAGACACACATAAATCAGAAGGTGGGAGCTCATTTCGTTTAGCAAGAGTGCACTTTACACAGATCTGTCGCAAGTGCTGTGGTGTAGGATGGCACAGTGGCTGTAAACTATGTGTGCCAGGAGTGGCACCCAACAGACGGGTAATGTCAGCTCGATTATTCACTTAGAGAACAACGGAACTCACATAAGCAGTGAAAAGTTGCAGCGGAGCAGTAAGAGCACAGACTACGCGCCTTTGACCCGGAGCCCTGAGGCCAATTAAGGTTTCAGAGTCGGCCGATTGAGGTTTTTGGAGTCGTGCCTTAGCATCGTCTCTAATATCGGCCCATGCCCTGAGATATTACTGGCAATCAATCATGTGATGACACACATCTTGCCAGAGGGGATCGTCACAGGAACTAAGAGAGCGAGTGTGGGTGGAAAACAAGTTCACAACAGAGGTTTAGCGCACATACGTAAGGTATGATTGTGTGTGTATGAATGTGTGTGTGTGTGTATGTGTCCATGTGTGTGCACGTGTGCTTGCGTGTGTGTGTGTGTGTGTGTGTGTGTGTGTGCATGCGTGTGTGCGTGCCTGCGTGTAGAGTGCACCATCATAACAGGAAGGTTCATGAGAACCCTAAATCACCTCCAATCCTCCCCCTGCTGCTAAAAAAACCTTCCTCACTCTCGCTCAATTAAAAAAGAAATCCTCCAGGCTCTTTCTGTGGCACCCTTCTCTTCTCCCACGCTCACGCTCTGTAGTGTGTGAGGGGAAGCTGCCTTTGCCTTTCGAATGTCACACTGGCATGGAGGCTGAAGGAGATGACTAGAACTGTTGTGCACTGCAGGCCTGACATTTGCTGGCTGCTTTCGGGGTGTTTGTGATGTTGGAGGAGTAAGGAGTTGAAGACGCTTCCTTGTGAGCGAGCGGAAAATTAAGTGAAAAAACAGAAGTGCAGTGTTACCTTCCATCTCTATCCCAGTCGAACACATCCACTTTCACAGTCCTAAAACAGGAGAGAGAGAGAGGGAGAGAGAGACAGACAGAGAGAGAGAGAGGTAGAGGGAGGATATATAAAGAGAAAAAAGAAGAGTAAGACCAAGAAAAAGGGAAGTAGAGGAAATCTGAAGGGAAGAATATGTTCAAGGTGTGATGAAGAGAGTCTCTATGTTCAAGGTGTGATGAAGAGAGTCTCTATGTTCAAGGTGTGATATAGAGAGTCTCTATGTTCAAGGTGTGATGAAGAGAGTCTCTATGTTCAAGGTGTGATATAGAGCAGCGGTCCCCAACCACCGGGCCTAACCGGGCCGTAGCCTACGACATGAGTTTTAAAAAAATGCATGCAAACTAAATTAAATTTAATTCGCAATAATGTCACGTTTTAACATGGCATAGGCCTATATGCAGTTGTTTGATTGCATGCATGTTTGCATTTTGCAAGGTCTATTTTTTTACGTCTGTCTGTCCCGCCTTCAACACTTTTACATATTGCCTTCAGCGCTGCGCAGCCTCAGGTCAGCTCACTTCACCTTCTTAGCGAACGGTAGTGTCACACGAAGTAAGCGAAACTGCTAGAATGAGCAACAAAAAACAAGCATCTTTAGCAGGTCACTGGCCAGAGTGTTTGAGTTGCGAGAGCCGCTGCAGAGATTTCTTACAGAAAAAAAGTCACCGTTAGCTGCACATTTTAGTGATGAGGACTGGGTGTCAAAACTCGCTTACCTGTGTGACATATTCGGGTTGCTTAATGACCTCAACCTGTCACTCCAGGGGAGAATGACGACTGTCTTTAAACTGGCAGATAAAGTCGCTGCATTTAAAGCCAAGCTTGATTTGTGTATTTGATATGTTCCAAACAGTAGTGGGGGTTTTGGGAGAGACTGAGGCAGGGCCCTTTCTCTCGCAGCTGGTGCGCGATCACCTTGTTGCGCCTTCAAATGAGTTTGAGCGTTACTTCCCATCCTCCACGGCAAACCAATGAGTGGGTCCGCAACCCATTTGTCAATATCCCGAATAGTTCTAACTTGTCAGCGCAGGAGGAAGAGCAGTTGATCGAAATTGCAAATGTCGGGGGTCTTAAGAGTGTGTATAAGGAAACCTCTCTGGCGGGTTTTTGGATCAAAACCAAAGCAGAATATCCCGAGATAGCCGTAAAAGCGCTGAAAACGTTGCTACCATTTCCCACCACGTATCTATGCGAGGCCGGGTTTTCGGCAATGACTGCAACTAGATAGGTAGATAGATAGATAGATAGATACTTTATTGATCCCCAGGGGAAACACATATGCACAACACATATGGAACATGGAACATGGAACCCCCAACCCCCCCCCCCACGGTCTGTGAAAATAAAAATAGGAAACAAACCGGTCCATGGTACATAAAAGGTTGGGGACCCCTGATATATAGAGTCTCTATGTTCAAGGTGTGATGAAGAGAGTCTCTATGTTCAAGGTGTGATATAGAGAGTCTCTATGTTCAAGGTGTGATGAAGAGTCTCTATGTTCAAGGTGTGATATAGAGAGTCTCTATGTTCAAGGTGTGATGAAGAGAGTCTTGCTCAAGGACTCCACATTCTAGGGTGCGTTTTCCAAAACCATAGTTGCTAACCTGATTGGCAATGGGAAATTACTTAGTTAGCAACTATGGTTTTAGGAAACGCACCTCTGAATAGCAGGTAATCACTGTGCACATGCACACGCACACACACAAAAATGTTCACATACTTCATCACATATCTTAGTATGGAAATACACCACTGAGACAGAGATTGAAACTGATTGTGTTTTAGTGTGTCAAACTGTCTTTTTGCATGATTATAATTTCAGAGGCAGAAATTACCCAACATTTGAAGATGCAATAACGAGCCAGACTGTGCCTGTGTATGCAGAAATGTTCTCTGGAGTTGGTCACAATAACACCAGCGAGGGCCTTTCAGACGACACGGCCGACTGCTGGCATTATTCTGACCACCAGAGAGAGAGAGAGAGAGCGGACAGTCTTCAGGCTAAATATTAATGACCACACAATCTCAAAATCTTAGATTTTAGCTCGCTCAAATCCATCCCCACTATCTATACTTTGAAGGGGACCCACTGTCCCTTACATCCCCACCACCCCTACATACTTACATTATTCATGGAATGCTCCATCCATCAGTAATTTAATCAACAGTAACCCCCCAACCAGCATGTGGGAAAATTAGATTTTTCTAATGCAAGGATTTTAGACAGCTTTTAAAACGCTTCAAACAGGGCTGCCTCTGCTCATCCTCTCCCACCAAGTCCTTAACCAATGGATTGGCTAGCAGAACACCACCTGCCCCCACTCCAAGATATAACACAACACAACACCACCCCAATTAGAGAAAGAGAGAGAGTTAGAGATGGAGGGAGAGAAGGAGGAAAGGAGAATACGACAATCTGAAAGGACTTACCCCTAAACAAACACATGCTGGAGCTAGACAAACATTAAGCAGATTTATAGTTCATTATTGCAGCAATCTCTATCTAGATGACGTGCTGGTGTCGTGCCTCACCTGTCATAGTCTCCGTTACAGAGAGCGCGCACAGGGATGGTAAACTGCTGCCACACAGGGTTCAGGGTGTTCTTGATCACCTCCGTTTTATGGCAGATGGTGAACCTGGACCACAGAAAGCGCAGATTTCACCTGAAGCCATATCCCATAACACCTGAAGCCATATCCCATAATAGCCTCAGGATCACTAAAACATTGACCATGTTCAAGAGTTCAACACTTCAAGCTTGTTGTATGGCCAAGAGGAGAAGGCTTAGGTATGAGCTACACCAGGCGTGTAACTGAAGCGTTCCGTTAGCGTAGCGTCTGCTGCAACAATTAGCTGCCGCTATAATCAATGGAAGTAGCTACACCAGACGTGATAGCGGCGCGTACGTTCGAAAAAAAATATATTTTACGTGTTGTGAACGGAACGCTTCAGTTTTGCGCCTGGTGTAGCTCATATCTTAGGCCGCATTGGAAAGCTGTTTTCTCTACTTCAAAGACAAATAACCAGAAAAGAGTCAGATACTAACCAAATCAGGATCAAATACTAGTCTGAAAACAACAACAGAAAACAGAAGCCAGACTTAAGTACAGGAGAAAGATATGAATTATGACTCACGTGCCATCTTCATTGCTGCGGTAAAATACCAGGAATGGGTCTGACTTTCCAAAGAAATCCTTCTTGTCCAGTTTGTTAGCACAAAATTGCATAGTGGCAATGTCCTACAGAGACAGTCAAAGAGAACCAGAGGTAATGGGTCAGAAAGGCTCCTGAAGCAAGAAACAAGACCACAGTTTGAGTAATGAGGTAAAATATATCAATAGATAAATAGAAGAAACATAATTTTAAAGATTTTAATTTTATGTGTGTACATAAATAGAACGAAGAAACATAATTTTAAGAAACACATGGTCTAAATGCCACACCAATAACTGTAAAAGATAGTCTTCAAGGTCAACTGGGAAAGCCAATGAGCCAGCACAATTATGCAGAATAGAAAACAGAAAAAGCAGGCAGGGCAATTAAGGGATAAAATTATGCCCAACGCATATCTGTTAAAAAAAGAGAGAAAAGAGAGGAGGAAAATAGGAAAAAGTCAAAGCCAAACATCTAATTTCAACTCTACAAATATGTTTTAACGAGGAAGCTATTATCCAGTGTGACTCACAAGCTCTCTTCTTCCCTAAGAAACAGCACGCTGTTTCAAGAGGCACTGACTCTTTGTTCTAATGTACTTGTGTGTGTTTGTTTGTGTATGTGTATGTGTATGTGTGTGTGTGTATGTGTGTGTGCGCGTGCGCATGCGTGTGTGCGTGTGCGTGTGTGTGTGTGTGTACAGAAACAGATGATAGTTCTTTACACTCTGCATTTGGAAAAACAGATTCCACTGCCGTAGCTGTGTATTTACATTATTCATCTCATGCAACAGGAGTAATTTAATCAGCCTCCTTCTCCTACCTGCAGACAGGCAAATTGGATTTCTAATGTTTTTAAATGCACAGCATCTTCAGATGCCCACAAGAATCAGACGTGCACATTAATGGGCAAACAGTCCAACTAGCTATCAGGCTGCCTGAGAATAAAATGACAAAAAAAACGTTTCAGGGACTTGGTGCAAGAACAAACCGAATTCCCAATCTCACTCAATCAGCGCTAAAGGGGACTGACAGAATCTAAACATGCACCCCAGAATGCCAGTGAAGAATCAGGGTAACTATAAGCAGGGCCAGTAAAACAACAACAACAACAATAACAACAACAACGATAACAAAAGCTTTCATGGACAATGGACAAGCTCTGTGGCATGTTAGAAAACAGACAGATTTGGTCGTAACCGTCATGGCAGCACCATTATAGATATACACAGGAGAAGTGTGCTGGAGGGCACTGTGGCGTAATTGGCTACAGTGACCATACCATGTGCCCATGGGGACTCAGGTTTGAGTCACGTCACTCTCTTCACTACTCTATCTGATTAAAGGCATAAAACTCCCCTAAAGGGAGGGGAGGGGGGCCAGTAGCCACAAAGGGTAGTGAAGTCATCATCTCTTCAGTGTTTACTAGAGTCGAGTCCTCCTGCGTCTGTCTGTCTGATCACTGTAAAGTGCTGCCTACCAGCGGGCGGTCACCATTCACACCATCTCTCCTTAAAATTAGCGCTCCAAATTATTCAGAAAGGAGAAGAGAAAAGAGGGATGAATAATGCACGATGCAGAAGGGACTGACGGATGCTCCGCTTGCTCCTAATTTAATTATTTATTTGCTGCCTGCACATTTGCATCTGCATATCTCCGCAGGAAGTATTGGCAATGTATTTCTACTGTTGCCGCTGTTTTTTTCCCCCTTATGCCACGTTCCTTGCGTCCTGTTGCTATGATTAAAAAATTAGTGAGCAAACAATGAGGAAAATAAATGGAAAGACCTGCGTGGCACGCACTTCAGGGGATGAAACAACAAAGGGAGAGAGAGAGAGAGAGAGAGAGCAAGAGAAAAGAGAGGCAGACAGGCAAAACATGTCAACAAACTCACAAAGACAAAGAGCTGAGCCTTAAAGAACAAAGAACATTAAGTGAGTGAAGCAGGGGAATGAGAGATAGTGTGTGTGTGTGTGTGTGTGTGTGTGTGTGTGTGTGTGTGTGTGTGTGTGTGTGTGTGTGAGAGAGAGAGAGAGACAGGCAGTAAAAGATTGTGTGTGTGTGTGTATGTGAGAGAGAGAGAGTAAGAATGTGTGAGTGTGTGCGTGGGTGAGAGAGAGGGAAAGAAAGAGAGAAAGTGTATGTGTGTGTGTATGAGAGAGAGAGAGAGAGAGAGAGAGAGAGAGTGTGTGTATTTGTGTGTATGAGTGTGTGTGTGTGTGTGTGTGTGTGTGTGTGTGTGTGTGTGTGTGTGTGTGTGTGTGTGTGTGTGTGTTGTGTGTGTGTGTGTATGAGTGTGTGTGTGTGTGTGTGTGTGCATGCATGTGTGTATGAGAAAGAGTGAGAGACTGAGTGGAGGGAAGCGGCTGATTGAGAGAGAGCCGGGTCCTGAGCTCATTCTCACTCCTGCCTGACTGAACAGAACTCTCTGGAGCCAGGTGAGAGAATAGGAACATGTGTGTGTACGAGTGTGTGTGTGTGTGCGTGTGTGTCGGCTCCAGTAGTTAACTCATACAAAGGGACATCCACAGGGATTGCACAGTGTTGATGTGATGTCCTGATCATAATGCACTATACATAACCTGACACACTTGATGGGCAATGCCTGATGTAAGGGCCTGCAATCACCAATGCAACTAAGTATATATGTCTGTCTCTGAATGTGTGTCTGTGTGTTTGTACTTTGTGTGTGTGTGTCTTTGTGGGTGAGTGTGTGTACTTTGTGGGTGAGTGAGTGTGTGTGTGTGTGTGTGTGTGTGTGTGTGTGTGTGTGTGTGTGTGTGTGTGTTTAAATTGGTACTGACCCTGCAGTTGCTGAGCTCCTCGGCGGCGAATATGATGTTGCCACACTTCTTGCCTGGAATCCCACTGCAGACGTGGAGAAAGATGGACAAGTCAAACAAAAGATTGTATATTCACTAGACCAGCATCAATGACACACTACAATAGCCATCAGTCAGTGCATTCAAATTCAATATCACACCAGAACTAGTCAGAATACAAAGGCAAAAAAGAACAAAGGGGTTCTAATAGAGGGACGAAGGAGAAAAGTGGAAAAGTAATCATTCTCCTCCTCCTACAGTTGGAATATAGAGGAAAGAAAAGACCATCACAAAGAGAAATAACGGGCGAGCGAGACACCAGGGTCAGATATCACCTCTGGACATAATGGCGACAGGGTTTTTTTTTCTCTTCCTTTTCCTTTTTTTCCCTGGCGAACACAAAGTGACGGGCTGGGAGAGGAGCCTTTGCCACGGAGGCTATAACCGCCGTCCTGTGAATTAATCGTCCCCGCGTGAAAATTGGACTGTCCATCAGGAGACGAATGGGCCGATCAATGCCACTGTCATCTCATTTGGCAAGAGAATAAGCCTGCGATAGGATGGAGGCCAAGGGAATCCCTGTTTAAACATCTTTTAATGGGGGAATGGGTCACCTGCCTGGCTACAGGCTCGGGATGAGAGAATGCTCTCTGATCAATGCTAACAAGCTCCCAGTCCCATTTTTCAATCAGCCATCCAAGAAACATGCCATTATGATCTATATGAGAACAACTTGTTTGTGTATATGTAGCAGGGTTAAAGCGATGGTTCGGAGTAATTTCACCCTAGGGTCCTTTGCACCATGACCCCGAGCCAAACACCCTCCCAGAACCTTTTTTCCCTTGGTCGAACCCTGGTCGAGTAGCGCTGTCAGAAACTAATGACGTTCTGCAGTCGTGATGGAACCAACTTTTATCTTGTAAATTACCCCACTAATAATGCCCTGAAGGGTATAAAACTTCTGCAGTAGTACAACTATGACCTTTAGTCCAATAACGAGGCATTAGAAAGTTTGAAAGTGCACCAGGAGTTTATTTAAATAAGACTTTTCTTCCGTGATTTGGGAAAAGCCCGTAAAAGTCCCTATGGTTAAATTACTCCGAACCATCACTTTAATGTTGTTTCCCTGAATTTCCCCACATGAGTTGTGCTTTTCATTTGGGAGTTTTTGTATTTTATTTATTTTCCCATAGGAATCTAAGGGTAAGGGGGTGTGGTGTAGGTGTGACGTGGGGCTATTCCCCGCGAAAATGAACTTTCAACTAAGTGTCCCACTACCCCGGTCTCTTGTCAGATATCACGCAACAGGAGCATCTGCATGTGATAACCTGTGTAGGCTATGAGAAATGAACGAATTCAGTAAGACCCAGTTCGGACGTCAAGTCACATTATTTCAACTTTTCTTTTAAAAAACACAACGCAGAGGATTTTGAGGGAGAGTAAAATACTCCCGTTACATGTAGATATTAAATGAAGAGCGATCGTGTCTTTCAAGTGTAAATGTCTACACGTCTGCAGTGTGGTTCCTACAGTCTATTCTGTGCTGATGTGGAAAGCAACCTGCTGTGCTGTGTTGTGGCATATAAAAGGGCTACATGGACAATGATTGACATTTGGTGGACATTTCAAGCAGTAAAAATGTCAATCTTGTTTAAATGATAATAAGTTGAAATAGCGAAAATGGGCAAGTCTTCTCTGTAAAAGTCAGAGCATCTGGAACAACAATTTGCATGGCAAAAGTTTCTTGAACGTTTTTTTTTATTTTTTGAATCTGTTTTCCTGTAGGTTAGAAATAATTAATTTGGCTCTTTTGATAGCGCATTCTCTTATGAATACTAAAGCACCTCTGTATCTCTGCCAGGCATCACGTCGCATTGTGCTTGAAGCGAACGCATGCGGGGAGAATGAAAGGCAGCTCGTATCTACAAGGTCATGTTTGTGCAATCAGTTCACATGCTGTCAAGGAGCCGTCCAAGCGCTGATGAATGACAACTGCAATTCTTTTTTTTTTTTTTTTTTACAATGGTTCTATGTGATGCTGAGATTTCTAGGTATAATGAGAAATGTTGATCTGCCACAGGCTAGAAATGTACTGCAAAATACTCAATGCCTTGAACTTGCACCCATACAGGAAGTAGTGACAAAAGCTGTTCAGTGTGTGTGTGTGTCTGAATGTGAGTGTGTGTGCGTGCGTGCGTGCGTGCGTGCGTGCGTGCGTGCGTGAGTTTGAGTTTGTGTGTGTGTCTGTCCCTGTGATATAATCTGTCCCTTTGGACATCACAAACCTTTGTCTACTACATAACAATAAAATGAGGCAGACAACTTCATATTTTTGTTGCCTTCATGATTTCCATTTATAAGTTTCTTATATTAAAAAGGAGATATCAATTATCATCAACAACGACAAGCCAGCTGGAACCTGCCACTCGTTTTCTCTCCCTCTCGTGCGCGCTCAGATGCATTCTCAATTAAATGGAGTAGCATACGTTCAAGTTGGATCTTAATGGAGAGGACCCCCAACATGCTGTTGGTGCATTTTGACTCTAAGAAGAGTGAAAAGCAGTTTGCAGTAAAACTACTATTTATTGGCTAAATGTTGGTCCCTCTGTCTCTTGGAGCCCTACACACAGTGCATGAGGCGTGTGGTGGTAGCGGCAGCACTGATCACTGTGCTTTAACATCAGGCAACTTTTAAAACTAAAACGTTTCGCCTACAAGCTCCTCGCGGTTCCTCTCCATCTTCAGCTAACTCCACAGATAGTAAAATAAACTCTCAGGCTTGCGGCTTTATGTTTTGTGGTTTCCGCTACGTGACATCAGGAAATAGGTAAACACAATGCGTTATTTGCGTTAAAGAAACACTATGCAGCAATTTTAGCAAAAATTACCTTAATTATGCAGGCTGAGAGTTGTTCTGATGGTTCTACACTTTCTGGGTGGTGGGTGCTTCGTCTCCCCCTATTGCTTCTCCCCGGAAAAAACGAATATGCAACTTTCTGTTCCCGGTCCGAGGAAATCCGGATGTGACTCAGCGGAAGTATCTAATTGCGCCTCGAAAATGTAGTCAGATTGTAGTTTCGAAGAAGAGACCAGTGGCAGAGACCTAGACAATTCCAAGTCCAAATACCAGCAAGTCCGAGACAAGTCTGAGACCATAGAAAAACCCTCTCGAGTCTGCCATAGCTGATAAACTAGTTACTTGGTAATTGATTCCAAATATAAATTATTAATTAAATGGAGTCAGATTAATCGAGTTTGTAATAATAACATTACCATTTAACTCTTCGCCCTATTTGTCCATTGTTGTTCACATACGCGATCAACAGGAGAACTAGCCGGCACTTTGGGCCTGCTCTCTCTTTTCAAGTGAGGAAAGCCAACGACGTGTCTCCATGTCGCGTGGATATATTTTCTCCTCCTTACACACACCAACACTTCATGCTCTGCATCCATACTGTTCCAGGATAGCCATGTAGAAACATGAAAGGCATTTTGACCTTTTACCTTCTTTTATTTGATATATTTTTGGATTGACAGACAACATAATCCAAAATATAACATTTCCAACATGCTCCTTGTAATTAAAACACTGAAGCACAGGCCTTGTGTGTTATGGGATCAGAACTCAGAGACCATACGATTGTGTAGGCCTCTACATAAAATAGTGAAGTGGAATTGAAACTGAATTTAACGGTAAGAGGAAGGGAGCCGGAGAGCTGTCTCTGGTTCACCGAGGAGAACACGCCAACAGTGGTCAGAGAGAGAGAGGGGGGAGAAAGAAAGAGAGAGAGAGAGAGAGAGAGAGAGAGAGAGAGAGAGAGAGAGAGAGAGAGAGGAGAGGAAGAGGAGTGAACAGGGAACCACCAGAGCATCACAAACGGACTGGGAGGTCTGTCTGTGGAGCGTCCGTCTGCTGTTTGTGTGTGTGAGAGAGACACAGCGAGGGAGAGAGAAAGGGTGTCTTCTGGCTTCTGTCTTCTCCCAGGGCTCCTCTCCACACCCCCACACACTTCCGCATTAGGAAACCCTGTCCAGCTCATGCGCTGGACACACGTTACACAAGAACACCACCCATACCACGCACCAGGGCTAGCCGGCTAAAAACACACACTAACTTCATCTCCCACCTAACACACAAGCACAGACGCACATTATACAATCTAAGCACCACAGTTTCTTACTCTTTCTCTTACCAATCTCAAACACACACCGACACACACACACACACGGAAACAGCAGAGAGGTGCCCGTCTCCCACTCACATACATTACACAACTGCAGACACATACGACGTTACGCAACAATTCTAATCATCGAGACACTGACACACACCCCACAAGTGTAGGCAGAGACGTATGTAGGCAAAGGCATACAGTATATTGCGCGCCATCTATCTGTCTCAGTTTTATACATTTTCTTTCTCTCTCTCTCTCAAACACATACCCATGCACACACACACACACAAACAAACACACAAATGAACCATTTTCAGAGGGGAAAACTTCAATGGATCTGTGAATGGAGACTAAGATTGTTATCTGACCCAAAATGTCTGTGTTAAAAGCTCCTTTAAAAAAAAAAAAAAAAAAAAAAATTATATATATATATATATATTAGGGAACTTGTATGCCTTTAATTCGATAGGACAGTGAAGAGGGTGACAGGAAGCAAGTAGGAGAGAGATGGGGTGGGACTGGGAAATTACCCAGGACAGACTCAAACCTGGGTCCCCATGGGCACATGATATGGGCACTGTAGCCAGTTGCGCCACAGCGGCCCTGTTTTAAAAGTACATTTTCCTGGTCTATGTTTTCTAAATACATTTTGTTGAGGATTCAGCACTCAGTTATTGCAGGGAGTTGAGCTTGTTTGTATAATTTTTCCGTGAAAGGAATGAGATGTAATACAAATGTCCTGAACAAGACTTAAGCAGGAGCTGTGAGGAAGGACAGGGGTTGGTGGTGGTGTGAATTTGGGGGACCCATGAGATGATTTTGCGCAAGACACAGTGGACCAAGCTTTGGAAAATTGGTTTAATGTATTTGGTTAAAGTCCCTTTCAACATTTCACTTGACGGCTTCAAAGTAATTCCCTGCTTACAAAGGTCTTTTCTCACAAATGGTGGGCTTTAACATTTCAGCATGGAACCGACTTTGGTCAAGGCACTGATGAGGTCCTTGGAGTATTACTTTGATGGAGGTCTGCTGAGATTGAGATTAAGATTCTATTAACGGCACAAATACAGGAAAAAGTCTCAGCTAGGCTCTGAGGACCCAAACTTCAAAATAAGCACACTGCTTTTATAACTCCAAAGAAAACAAATTAAAACTAGGGGGGAAAAACGAGATAAAGAAAAGCACTGAATTAATATTTAACAGACAAATACTCCAAACGATTAATCCTACTAAACATCTTCATATCCTGCTTCAGTGATGCATTATTCAAATGTGAGTGTGGGGGTGAGAAATGGGAAAAGAAATATGACAATTAAAGCACTAAAAAACACTTTAGGATGTTGGGTGGGTGAGATGAACTCTGCATACATCCTGAGTCATCTCTGAAATTACTTAAACTGTTCAAAGCACAGAGCAGGCAGGACGCAGCAGCAGTGAGAGAAAGAGAGAGAAAGATGGCAAAGAGGAATAATTTATTCAAACTCTGTTTGACTTGCTTACTCGTCGGGAGTAATTACTCCTGTCCTCGATGAATGCTCCAATGGTGATCAGTGGGTACACAGGCGGGAAAAAGAAGAAGAGCATTAGTCCTCACAGAGCTCATTAATTCTTCCGTGATGAGACCCATTCAAAACTCTGATTTCACACACGGTTGTGTCTCTATAAAACTTTTACTTGGGCACCTTTGAACATTCCCCAGCTGTATTTTATTTTCAGACTCTAAGGAGATCGAGCAGCAGGTGTGAGCCATCTTCCTTTTGGTGAACCTAAGGCAATGGAGGAAAAGGAGTTGATACTACTAAGGATATTGACTTCAATGTGGACGTTGCAAGGCCGTATTGATTTGAAAAGTCGTGTTTTTTAAAGCGTCAGTGTCAGCGCCGGTGTCAGTACCATACAGGCTTAAATCAGACACTTCCCCTCTGGGTGCCTCCTCCAATCAAACTCTACTTCAAAAAATATAAAAGGTGTCGCCGTTTCAAAAAGGTGGCAGTTCAGTTGTAGACTTATTTCCAGGGTACCTGTTGGAACTTTTTATCTCTGCATGGGGTCCATTGTAGTGCTGTGCTGTGCTTCAGGATTAAAAGGATGTCAGAACTCAGGTGAGCCATGCCGTCTCATGTAGGGCAGTCACTCCAGTTTCTTTTGTGATTCCCGAGTGATAACTGTATCTTCTGCCATGTCTTACATTCCCATGTAACGACATGGCAGGGGGGTGGGCGGGGGGACTTCATGTCCGGCTTCGCCTGGAGAGTGGCTCACCTCCAGGAGATGCATCCCCCAAAGAGGTGACATGAGCTTAACCCTGTCTTCTCTGGTGACCGTGGCATATATTGCAGTTACTATGGTGACTCTTCATTCGTCATCACAGGCCAACCCAAAGAGGTGCTGTAGAGACGGAGCTGTGCTCTATTGCGAGCCTGACACCAATACTGTATGAGTGCGGCTGTCATTGCACTCAACTATTTAACAAGAAATATTGTACAGGTGTATTACTGTACAGTCATTCTATGAAATGGGTGCCATTTGCATCCACAACATTTGATGAGGTGCATAAGGCACAAACTAGAGCCAAAGTGTGTTTCTAAAGCCTAAAGATAATTCAAGGGTTCTGGTTAACTTGGTGAACAAGAAAATACTATTCTTAAAGAGTATCACACTATTTGTGCATGACCATTTCCATGTGTCCGGGTTGACCGACATGACATTTACATCTAAAATATCACCACGTACTGTGAATGTTATATTCTTATCGAACTTTTGTTAATTTCAGAATTAAATATATGCTCCTGATGACATTAAAGGAGAATTTCAGTGTGATATTGACCTAAAGTGACTAAATTCAAGATGGCTGCAAACGCTAAACTTTGTGAAGATACTGTCTGTATAAATCGTCTTGTAAGTAAACTACCAGTGCTTTTTCAAAGTTCTCAATGCCTCGTTTTAAATGTCAGGGCCCTCAGAAGTCTACCAATGAAGTGTGAAGATATGTTGAGCCTCGTAAATGGTGTAAAACAGTGACTTATTTGCATGACTAGGCCGATGCCCGAGGCACCCCCATTGAAAAAGCTGTTGGTAGCATCGGCTAACTAGCACCCGTTTTTGGAGTGCAGGGGACAAGCCGAGATGGGCTATGAGACATACGTTCACACTCGGTAACATGTTTCAACACACTTTAGGTCAGTATTACACCGGAATTCTCCTTTAAACATATCTATTCAAAAGAAAAGGTTACACTTTACTTGACAGTATCGACATAAGAGTGACATGACATTGTCATGAACGTGTCATAAACAAGTCATAAATGTTTATGACATAACGCTTCTGTTATTAAGTGACTTTCGTTTTTTGTCATAACAAGTTAGGGTTAGGATTAGGGTTAAGGTTAAAGTTAGGGTTAGGATTAGAAGTTAGGATTAATGTGTCATGACAGCGTCATGTGTTCATGACAATATCATGTCACTCTTATGTCGATACTGTCAAGTAAAGTGTTACCGAAGAAAATCATGTTTTTTGGTAAATATATTAGGATTTCTTTACGTCCCCTGGTTTGACTTACCACCCCATCACATTAACTTGTTTTGTCTGTAAATATCATACTGTTACTGTTAAATCACAAAGACAATTTTCAATAATGTCTGCCTGTAGAGCACCCAAGAAATTAAGCAGAAAAATTCTGCTTATTTGTTGTATTTTCATTACTATGAGGGGGTCCGTCAAGGTTAATCTTACCACCCCATCACGCAAATTAGACAAGAATAACAGTTTTAAAGGAATTATCCGGAGTAAAATGCACTTTAGATCGATTTCCGGATGATTGGGGGTACATACGTTGAGTTGACATCAAAATTATGTCATTCGGATGTGTTTTGAGAAAGTTCGATTGTACCGTTTTCAGTCACAACTCGTAGCCTGGAAGTGAGCGGGGCATTTCAATTGCGCCGCTACAAAACGCTATTTTTATACCTCTTCTACAGTTCCAAACAACATAACACTTACGTGGTAGTGAGTAGAGGGTCCCTAAAGCCAAACCGAAGTATCCCGAGGTCTTTATGTGGTCGAATAGAGAGTCCAGAATGAATTTCATCAAGCCAATTTCCGGAAATGTTGCCATCTTTGCCGCCACCTTCAGGGGAAAGTCCGTAGGAGTCTTATTGCTGTGTAACACGCTCTGGAAATTCACAATTTCGTCGCCGTTTAAAAAAAAATTTGAAAAAATGTTTTTTTTTTTTTAAAGAAGAAGTATAAAAATAGCGTTTTGTAGTGGCGCAATTGAAATGCCCCGCTCACTTCCAGGCTACGAGTTGTGACTGAAAACGGTACAATCGAACTTTCTCAAAACACATCCGAATTACATAATTTTGATGTCAACTCAACGTATGTACCCCCAATCATCCGGAAATTGATCTAAAGTGCATTTTACTCCGGATAATTCCTTTAACACTATCATTGCTAAGCAAATTACATTTCTAATTGAATGCATTTATGTAAAGTCAATAACTTGACAGTTACAGTATTGGATAACTAGAGCCATTTTATTATGAAATGTACCACTCCGTCACATCTGTTATATTTCAATATATTTCAATGTGGAAAAATATGCCTGAGTTGGGCAATAAGATGATCATCCTGACCATGTCTTAAATGCATTGAAAAGAAGTTTACTTTTGATGAAAATTTTAAAAATGTTTTAGTGGAAAAGGTTTTATAGAATGACCCTACACTAATATCCTTGCACTGTGGCTTTTCAACATTAATTTGAAAAATTATCAGGAGAGCTGTGACACAAGTGGCAGCATCTGTAGAAAAATGATCAGGAGAGCTGTGACACAAGTGGCAGCATCTGTAGCCCATTTGGGTCCAAGCGCCCACCACAGGGACCCAGGTTCAAATCCGACCTGCGATCAGTCACTTCCTGTCACTCTTCACTGTCCTATGCAAATAAACGCAAAAAGGCCAAGAATACACCTGAAAAAAAAAAGATCAAGGGCTTTATCCTCCACCCCAGCGCAATTGACTTTGTATACTCGCACTTTTGCAGTCAGCGCATATTGGAATTTTCCCTCCACAGGTACATGTGCGCCCACGGGGGCGTTTCAGCGAAAAGAGGGGTTGTGTTCTGGCGCAAACGGTCCCTGTTGATATTTTGCAGTTTCAGAAAACAATTCCGCCACAGACCAGGAACCTCCTGGTCTAAAGTCAGTGGCGCAAATTCAGATGCTATTTTATGGGTGCATGCATGGCCACAGGCCTGCAGGAATGAATGCTATGCACACCGATCTACAGACACCCTGTGCACAGATGGAAACATTCAAAGCCTTGATAATATTTGTCCGTTTCCCGGTTTTGTTCATGCATTGGTCAACTAAAAATGAGTAGCCTACAACAACGCCTAATAACGACCTATTAATTTGGAAAACCCTATAAAGGCTAAAATTACCTTTAGTTTTGTTCCAATTTTCCGTTGTGTATGGCTTTAAACATTGTGTGCGCTTTAACACCAGCCTATAAGCATTATTCCAGCTGCGCTAAGGTTTTGACAAGCACCACAATTTTGCCTACCTTGTTGTAGCCCTTCTGAAATAACTCCAAGCTTTGCTATGTTCCCTCCATCCTTTCGTTGTTTTCAAAAAACGTTTTATATCCATGATGGCCTTGAAGTCTTGAGTTTGTGAATTATCTTAAGCTTATTATGTGCTGTTAACCAGCAACCATAGATAGTAAAAGAAAGCAGAAAGTTGCTCAAACAAAAGTTGTGTGTGCATTAAGTTGATGATAACGTGTTTACAAACTCAACTTTACATAAAATATTGTGAATAGTGTGGCAGATTTTTCTGAAGATGTCATGTGTTGCCAGGCAGCAGCCGAGAGATATATGTAGTAAAGTTCATGAAGAGTTCATGTGCAGCCAGGTGGCCAGGCAGAAGCTGGGGCAGGATGTCATGCAATTGCGAGAACGTGACACAGACCTACTGGGGATTATTTAATCATTTTTGTGGCAGCTCAGTGAGCTCATCTACCTATATGATTTATTTAATATACATTGATTGGATGAAAAAGGGTCTGCCGATTACATAGGAGGCAGACACCGGGCCAGGGTTGGCCATAAGTAAAAAAGGAGGTGTTTTTGACCACATACAAAAACGTTCCCCCGCGGGAGCAAACTTCAGAATGTGCGCACCTTCTCCCCAAGGCCTGGGTCGTGGAGTCTCCGCTGCAGAGGACATCCATCATTCGCAACTCCTGCCTAGCGACACTTAGTCTCTGTGCATTCAGAGCTGTACCCAGGAGGACTTGTGAATAAAAGGCCACAAGCGGCCACTTCTCATCTCAGACCGTTCTCTGCTGTTTCTTTGTTCAGAGTGCTAAGTTAGAGTTAAAAGTCAGTGATTTTTTCCACGACTATAGCCTACTGTCATGCAGTTAATGGGATACTGTGCAGAGTTGGAAAGTTAGGTCAACTTGGAAACTGTTTCTCTTGTTGAGTTGCCTGATGGTAAGCCGTGGCTTACACCTGCAGTTCCCATTTCTCCAAACCATACATAATTACAAGGACAAATATTGCTACACGAGGGGTGTCCGATGTAAAAAAAAAATAAGTATAAATCTAGCGTACACATTTCCACAAATCACGGATGTGTTGATGACATAAATTAGGAAATATTAGAGGACTTAATGAGACGTGATGTTGAACTGCATGCCGATGCCATTTAACCCAAATGCCCCAGCAGCAGCACGGGAGAGGAGAGCTTATCTGACAGAAGATCTGCATTGTCTATAGCAGTGTTTCTCAAACTTTTTCAGACCAAGGACCACTTAATCAATAAAAATAGCCTCACGGACCACCTAGCTAAAAAAAAAAAAAGTAGACCTACTTCAACAGTAAATTACACAATAGGCCTACTCACTGATTGTCTTTGCACCTTGCTTATTGTGTCAGAGAATTTATATGATTTAAACTGGCATGCCTTACATAGGCAGTGTTGCAGAAATGTTTGGATTTACATACAACTTGGTTCAATATTGCAATCAACTCATCTATATTATATTTTACCACGTCTGCTCACGGACCACTTGGGCTAGCTTGAGGACCACCAGTGGTCCCCGGACCACACTTTGAGAAACACTGGTCTATAGTGAGGTAATGTTAGATTACATTGCAAAAATATCACTATGCATTCATAACCTCGTGATTCAGTGAGAGTGATCCCAAAACATCGGAAAGTGACATTTCTGTATTACATTTTATCAAGAGGAAAAATCAACAGCAAACTGTTCCTAACTGACTATAGCGATGTGAACCGTTCCTGGCTGCGCCTGGCAATTCCACCATCATAATAGCAATCCGCTATGGAACAAACGTGCCTGTTGTTAAAGGGAATGTGAGATGACGCTCTGATTGGCTTATTGCACGTTACGCCCAAACCACACCCATGAGTAATGTAGCTACTACAGACCACCCCATTTTAGATTTGCGTCGGACGCAACAGTCATCATCCCGCCGGTAAAATAGAAACAGCGCCCAAGATCCGCCCACAAAGCGATTTGCGCAAAGTCAATTGTGCTAAAGTGCAAGATAGAGCCCCAAGTGTCATTATCTATTGAGCTGGAGCAAACACCTCCATCCTGCAGGGCTAGTGATGGAAATGGAAACGGCGCTAGCTCACAGGGAGTCTATTCTGTTTTCATCTTTACTTCCACCAAGACGGTCTTGCCCACTGTTGAGGAAAGGGGTATTTGTAATGATTTTTTTTTTTTTTTCAAAGTAGAAGACAGCATCTGGTGTGTCTGTATGTGTCTGTGTGTGTGTGTGTGTGTGTGTGTGTGTGTGTGTGTGTGTGTGTGTGTGTGTGTGTGTGTGTGTGTGTGTGTGTTTGTGTATGCTCCACGGGAGCCGCTGTTTGAAGGCAGATATTCATCAGGAAGAATGGGCGGTTTGAGGGGTGGAAGAGATGGAGAAGGAGGAGGAATACGAGGAGGAGGTGGGGGAGGGCGGAAGAGGAGGAGGAGGAGTGTTTTGTTGACAAGCTGAATCTGTCCCACAGAAGGAAGCCTCTAGCTCTCCCCTCATCCCATTTTAGTGTCCTATCCCTCCCACCTTGTGCTGAAGGCTGACAGGATCAGAGGCGATGTTGGGAGAATGGCAGCAGGAACATCTCATTCAATTACGCCACCTCCGCGTGAGAAGCTGTCATGTGTGGCAGAACATGAAAAGGAAGATGGAAGCTGGGGAGGAGGTGGTGGGTGTGGGGGGGCGACCGGAGCAGGACAGGAGATGGAAGCTGGGGAGGAGGTGGTGGGTGTGGGGGGGCGACCGGAGCAGGACAGGAGATGGAAGGATGAGAGCATTAGGAACAGGAGATGGAAATTGTCGTGTTGCGCCTTCGTTGTTGCTTGTGTCACCCACTTCAATTTGGGATGACAGCAGCAGCTCCTTCATGGCTTTTACCGGTATTGGCATACACATACATTCACACACACACACACAATGATTTTCATTTTGGTTCGTTCTGAGCAAAACCTCCATTTTTATGTTCCCATTATTTTTGCGTTGGTAACCATTTAGAGAGTTATAGAAGAACGGTTAATAATATTCCTTTAAAAATTACATTGCCTTTACAAATTGATTTATGGGAAGTGGCACAATAGCCTAAGCTTTTCTGCACAACAGCCTTAAAGCGCAAATCAAGGCTAACTGTTAAGAGCACTGTCCCTGAGTTCAGGCATGGACCGAGATTTGAAAGTTGCTAGTTAGCCTAATATGGGATTTTAAAAAATGTCTGATAGCATCTGGTATGTTATTTCACACAGTGTTTCAGTAATTTAGACTACATAATTATGAAAAGGCGGTCAGATAGTATTAGAGGAAATCCATCTTACGAACTCAAAAATAACTGACTCAATTCAGCCTATAAGGGATCTGGGGAACACTGTGTGAGTAGGTGACTTTCCAAGCCTATGGACTTTTGAACAATATTCAGAGAAAAGTTAATTGCAACAATAAATACAGTATGAGCCAGTTATCAAAAATTGAAAATAGCGGTTTCACTCTGGAACAAGTGAAATTGGTTTTGTTCCCATTTTCAGTTACGTTCATCCAACAATTTTCTTCATTTCCACTCTTTAAACGATTTGTAATCCCTAACACACTCAAACAACAAACAAACACACACACACAACTACACACAACCACACACACATACAGTGGGTAGCATGACGTTTATGTTATGAGATAGCCGATATAAGTGAGCTAAACAGATTTCCCTGTTGGCAAATTGCTGCAGAGGTATGATTCACAGGGGGCTTAAAATAACCAAACCTAATGAAACATCTGTGCTCTCGGCAGGAAAGTACTTTTAAATGGACACAGGTAATGAAACGCTAACAGATAAATGTCCTATGAACTATGAACTGCTTAAGTCATACAGGACCAGAAGATGACCAATTGCATCTGGATGAGGTCTTTCATCTCCTGCAACTGAAATAGAAGCATAATCATCTTAAAGTCCAATCTTCTGCTGGAGGATGGTGGTGATGGTGATTGGGTGGGGTGGGGGTTGGGGTACCCAGAGGTGAGGAGGCACAGCATTAACATCCCGCATTGTTCACAGCATGTTGTGCTAACTCAATTCACCTCCGGAGGCAGGACAGTCTGTGCCAGCGTGACAGCGGCAAGACAGGACCACGAGAGACCAGAAAGAGTCCAGACACTCTGCGACTCTTCTCAGACCCTCTCAACACCCCGGGATGGCTACCATAAAACACACGAGCGCTGGCCTTTTTCAAAAGTGGAACGGCGATTCATTATGCATGTTTGTTTTCCTTCAAGATGGAATGAGTAATTGGCCGGGTGGAGAGATGTCTGTGGGCTGCAGAAGGAGTGGGAGGCAGAATGGAGGCAAGGCTCAGGCTGGGCTTGTTATTAATTGATTTGTCATTTCATCAGCGTGCCGCTGTGAGTGCGCATCGGGTTTATTTGCTGTGCCCAGAAGGAAGCACAGGGGGAGGAAACGGCTTCTTCTGCTGCTGATTTTTTCCGGTTGCACTGAGAGCTCACAGGGAAGTCAAAACACACACCCAAGTTCAATGAGCAAGATAAGCAAGGTGGCTACAAGAAAAACTACTACAGTATTTCAAAAAACTCACTCTAAAGACTTCGGAGACCATGATGGAGTCTTAATGAACTCAATGAATGTAGTTTCTGTCCATTCGACTGAATCTGATGGATTCCCTTCATCTGTGAGGATCGGCAGAAGGCCAAGGGAAAGGCACATATATGTAATCCCTCTAGAACACAGGTCCTATTTTTGGTGGGTTGCCACTGTGGAACAGAAATCCCACTTTGATATTCATGAATTAAAAAAACGCTTCTAATGCATTGCAGCTGGCGCATTATAATACAACTCAGTAAGGAAAAAAAAAATCATATTCCCCATTCGAAATGAATATGTATTATACGTGGTAAACAGATCTGATAGATGTGAATTAGAATTAAATTAGAATAAATGTCTGGGGCCTCTAAACAAACACAACTGATTCACCTGTAGCAAGATTTCTCATAGTCCGCTAATGATTTCACGACAAACCGATTTAAGTTTATATGCCACTAAATCAAGCTTGTGAATAATGCATACACCAGAGTCTAGTATGTACAGTACAGTGTTGCGCGGGTTTGGTCACAAGCGGCCCGCGGTCGCCCGATATTTTAATCAACCCGACCGCAACTCGGACCGCGAATATTAATTAGGACAAAATTATACCCGACCCGCGAATTCAACCCGCTTATTTACAAAATGTGTGCTTTTGGTTATAGGCTGCATGCAGTGTGACAGTAGGCCATTTCTGTAAAAACAAACTAATTTATTTACGAAACTTGATGCAGTAGAACTACACGCAGTAAGCATGCAGGACATAATGTTTGCGCAGGAGAAAGAATGAGAATAAGAGCGCAAGCACGCACGCAACGCACAAAGGATAAGAACACTAGGATAAGATTTGAAGGCCATGGACATACATCTTTCTTTCGAAAACAGAAATGGTGAGGCGAGGTAGGCAAGAGAGATACATTGCTGGTCAAAACGTTAGCGTAAGAACTGGTTTATAATGCTGAATGAAACACAAAGCTTTAATAAAGCACATCCACTGTTTAAAGTCACAAACACAACGAACTAAGGTAACTTTTATGCATGCGCGAACCTATACATACCGGTAGATATGGCTGTGTAGTCTGTGCCATAACATTTATTCCTGCAGGCTGCCCGTTTTGGCTGTCATACTTTTAAATGGCTTCGCAAGAAGTAGGCCTAGACCATAACCATAGCCTATATCGCTTTTCCTGAAGGGGTGTCTTTATTATTTTAACTCGCGTCTTGCTTCTTTACTGTTGACTTTACTGTATTGATGCTTTACTGTATTGATGCTAGCTTTCTCGTGATATTTTAAGTAGGCCTATTTGTAGAAAATATATATTTAATTAATTTTAACTGACCCGCCCGCAAATGACCCGAATATCATTAAAATATTTTGTTTATGACTCATAACCGCGGGTGACCGCGGTCATCCGCGGGCGACCGCTTAATTTCGGGCAGACCGCGCAACACTGGTACAGTATATTAAAAAATAACACTCATCTCATCAGTGACTCCCTTTGTCACTGGTGAACCCCAAAACATAAAAATTACAATCTGAAAAAGATGGAGAGCCTGCGATGACAGCGCCTGGTTAATGCCCTTACACACTCAACCAATGAAACATACATCACAAAAGAAGCACCTTTGCAACCTCCTGTGATTCTTCCCTTATTACATATTTATGCAGCACAGATAGTTAATTAAGTCAGTCTGTGACACATTATTACTGCTCTCAGTAAGGTGACTCAATAACCAGAAGCTATTGGTTATTGGGTATTCTTCTAGTCCCATTCAATACATAAAAGGTTTTATCAGGCTAATGGCCGCAAATGGGGGAGCCGAGGCTGTAGTGGAATGGATGTGTGAGTACGGTGATTGGAGGCAATAACGTGGATTTCACTATGAGGTCTCCATAGAGACAGATTGACCTCCTTTTTTGCAATTCCAAGAAGCGAGCAGGCAGGGCAGAGTCTAATCATATGCACATCTTGAAGGAGCTGCAAAGTCAAGCGCAACTCGTGAAACATGAATGAAAACAGCAGCTCACTCCACAGAATGCACAGCGATTCCATTTCTCATTCCTGTTCAAGAAGACTTTATTTGTTCATTTACAGTGAGAGCATCAACACCCCGGGATGGCTACCATAAAACACACAAGCATCAGTGTTGAATACAAATACTGCGACCGACTGCATGTTCGAGACATGAGCACTTTGACCCCTGTGGAGACTGACCTCTAGTAGACCTTTTTTCACCATCACGAGCAGCACCACCATAATGCAAATGCACGTGGTGCGTTACTCGCAGCAATTCCACCAGGACCAGCAGAGCACATCACAAGCCGGCATATCTGGGTCCATGAATAAAATAAAACAAACTCTTCCCAATTACGAGCAAGAACGATGCTCTTGGAGGGGAAAGAACCAGAGAGGAGAGAGAGAGAGAGAGAGAGAGAGAGAGAGAGAGAGTGAGATTACCAGACAGACCACCCTAGCGTGGTCCCTTCACCATTTCTCATTCAGCCTCTCAACCTCTGAAGCTCTCTATCCATCTAATCTGTTCTTATGAGCAGATTGTCCCAAAAGGTGTTTTTAGTCAGCTATACGCGTAACACACCCATCAGTTCTGTATCCCTTCCCCCTCCGTCTCGTACCCTCTCTCACACTCACATACCCAACCACATACTGTACACACACACACACACACACACACACACAATTCCTCCACATACCCAAAAATAGCTCATGGCAGCATCCTACCCTTCAGCTCCTGGTGTGCACCCCTCTCTCCCCCACCTCCACCCCGACGCTGTACTCCCCCCTCATCTCCCCCACCTCCGCCCCAGTGCTGTGCTCTCCCCTTCTCTCCTCCTTCAGATCCGGAAAAGCGAGACGATCTATGCAGGGTGTCTCCCTCAATCCAGCCTCTCCCGCAAAGAGCGGGATGAAAACACTGAAATAACCTGCCTACCTACAGTACCTGCCACCCCAACAAGAAAATACACAGGGCCAAATTGTAGCGTGCTTAAACGTAGAAAGCAACTACAGAAAAAAACTGAACTGTTACAGAATTAACAGGGTTACACGAATAACATTATTAATTAAAAATAACAAAATTAATAAAAAAAGAAACAATACAATAAAACAATAAAAAAAAGAAAACTAGAGAGCTAATGTGTTTTCTGCACTGGTGCGACTTACACATAATTAGCATAAAACCAGCATGCCTGACAAGAAAACAGGGAAACAGCCGCAAATGTGTCCAGCACAGTCATATATGACAGAGGGTCCCTTGTTGAAGTAGACACCTCCAGTCTGGTCGGGATGCAGCACAAAACACAGGGGGGTCGTGTGTCCCACCCCCCATTGGTAAATAAATTGAACTGATAACCAGAGAGGAGGGTGGGTTATAATTAATGTCTGGCTCTTCTGTGTCCACACCCCAGGACCACTCCTCTGTCACAGAGACACAGAGACAAGACAGAGGGGGAGGTGAGGCGCAGATAGACACAGTGAGAGAGAGAGGAGGGGGCAAACAGAGAGATGGACTGAGCAAAAGAGTGCAGGAGAGACAAACAGATAGACAGACAGCTAGAGAGTGGGAGAGTAAAAACAGACATTGAGAGAGAAAGAGAGAGAGAGCTTGATGGAGAGACAGACAAATAGCAAGAGAGAGGGGAGAGTGGAAAACAGACAGAGAAAGAGAGAGAGAGACAGAGAGAGAGAGAGAGAAAGAAAGAGAGAGAGAAAGAGACCCCGTTTACACGAGCATGTGTATTTTTATAAACGAAGACATTTCCCTACGTTTGAGCCTTTCATTTAGACGCAAACGGAGAATTCGCCCCGTAAAACGGTTATCCAAAAAAACTCCGGCCAAAGTGTTTTTTTTGGGAAAACTCCGTTTATGCGTTTGGTTCTAAACTGTGGTAAACGGAGTTTTGGGCAGCCAACGTCACAGTATGCGACAGAAGTACACCAAATGTGCGACCAATGTTTACATTTACATGTTCTCATGTGCGACTTTTCAGGGTTCTGATTGGTTAATGTGAGCTTGAGGCTATCGTTAGACTGCCACTGTGGTTTGGCGTGCTCATGACAGCATGTATGTACACGGGTTCGTGTAAACACATTTAAAAAAAAAAAATGCTCTCGTGTACATGCAGTTTTATTTGCAAACGTAGATGGCCAGATATTCGTTTTGGAAAATACCCTGCTTCGTGTAAACGTAGTGAGAGAGAGAGAGCTCCAGACATCCCCCTGCAGATGCCTCGCCCAGCCCGTATTCCCCCAGTCCTCCGCTCGGCGCACACGTATGTTTGTGTGGAGGGTGTGGAAGAGAGTGCTAGGGCATCTGTGGGTGGTTGGCATAAAGAGTTTCTGAAGCTAATTATCTATTTGGATGCAGATCAGACACCCAGGCGGGGAGAATCGTGTTCAGTGTTCACGCCAGCCATGCATTTCACGGCTTGTCGAACAGTCGATTTTTACTGGGAACTTCGAGGGGAAAAAAGAGAGAATGAAAGCTAATTGAAAAGAAAAAGTGAGGAGTTGCGCTGAACTGAAAAAGAAGGTGCAGTGTAATTCCTTATGAGTGTGTCAAGCATCTTATATTGCTGAAAGATTGAAAAAATGGAATTATCTCAGCTGCAATTCTCAACCAAGGAAAAGACCATCTCTTTTGTAAAGCTCATTTCACACTCAAACGCTGAGATGCAAAAAGTGTTTTACATACTGTATACATTGGCAAAAAAGCAATATCTAAAGATATGGAAAACACTAAAAAGATAAATCTTATATACAAATAGATTATTATAGTCCAGTGGACAGAAAGGTGAACCCGGAAATGTTGAGTACACCAAAGTTTTATGATGGAAATATATAGTATGGGTTTCCAGCATGCAGAAACTGCCGGATGCTAATTTGCATATGTTGGGCAATTTGTGTAATTGAGCTAATTAGCATATATTAGCATAATCACCTATATTGATCATATTATAAGAGCTGCTTGGCCAAAATGGACCATGTTAGTATGTTTTTAGGAGTTACTGGAGATGCTGAGTCCATATCTGACATTCAAGATTCAAAATCACTATTTAAACTTGGTTTGGTCACGTTTTTACTTTCATTAAGCTGATTTTGCTGAGTTTTTGGGGGCGATTTTTGGAGGATAAAAATGTTCAGTGTTTAGGAATAATTTGGATCCTCAAGTTATTTCTGAATTCCACAATCATTTTGGAAATAGCTATTCACTGGCCCTCTGCTGTGACTCACAATTGAGTAACAAAGGGAAGAACTAGCCTCTACTACTTCTCACTGTCCTTATCCGTTGTCCTGTCACCATCTTCTCCAGACTCTTCATCCCTGTCCTTCTGCTGTTTTTGATGTGTAAATATATTGCCACATACATCACTGCCTTTGCAGAAACAATAATTACTACAGGCCAGGCCTGCAGCTGCACATTCCAGATACATGTATACACAGTTTTAACCCAGCTTTGCAGTTACAGCTGATAACATCTAACAAATCAGGAGGAGCAACAGGACTTGAATCGAGGGTGGGCAAGTTCCTCTCCTTTCTTCATACCTGTCTTCTAACTCCCTCCAAACGCGGTTATATCCACAGCCGGTGGATCAGGACGTCTGCTGCTTTCCAAAGCAGCACCTGTAGATGGGCACGTTTTCCATGGAGGAGCAAGTTGCGTTCTGTAGGAGACAGTGTCTTCAGTGCTGGAGGAGCCGGGAGTGGGAGACCTCACCGCCAGGGATGAATTACTGCACGGGCCTACCGGGCCCGGCCCAGGGGCCCAAGGGGTCAGGGAGCCCTGAAGCCCAAGCCTTTGCATGAAATCATTGCCTCAATATCAACACATCAGGATGTAGGCTATGAATCTGATTGGCCATCCCCAAAATGCACCAGAATACAGGAAATCACATCAAACAAATTAAAACATTTCTGAGGAAGGACCTCCAAACCCCCCTTCCACATATGCGACAATTAATGGGGGGCCCTTAATACATCTGGGCCCAGAGGCCCGAAAGTTCATAATCCGTCCATGCTCACCGCTAGGTGGAGGCCCAAGCAAAAGGATCCGAAGAGAACCCTTGTAAGGGGTACTAAAAAGCTTACAGAGGCCTTCAGTAGAAGCCGCAGGAGACCAGCCGTCGCCTGGACCTAGCTACGGGAGAAATGCTTGCCTGAAGAGGGTTTTGATGCAGTGGCCACGGCGGAGAAGGACTTCACGCGACTGGGAGAGCGGTCTGAGGAAGCGGCCTTGGAAAATAAGGTAGTGACGCTGGCCTGGTCGCTGACTTCACCGAGAGAAGACCTTGAGCCCCTGCCCCCGCCGGACAGCTTTAGGCTGGAGTTGGCGGTGGCCCTGGCTGCGGAGCAGAGCAGAGGTGGAGCGGCAATGAGGTGGTGCCTTGAGGATGGACGGTTGGCGGAGCCTGTTCGAGTCGGCCTGTTCGCCGGTGCTCTTTAGAAAAATAAGGGGGAAAAAAGTTTGTTGTGTGAAATCCGATGGCACGAGCCAGAGAGGTCTAGGCCTTGGCGTGATCGTGGAGTGTGGAGTGGCCGAAACAGCGGAGGACAGCTCTGCGACAAGGCAGCAGAGGAGGGACGCCAACGTCGGTAGCTGTACAGTGGGCATCGCTTTCAAATGGCCACTTCAGTCGCGCATTACGAGGCGTGAAGCTGCGTGAAGCTTTAGTACCACTTTCAGCCACTGTGCGTCGCTCTGCCACTGTACATCGCTCTGTCAGTAGCCTGACTGCCGCCCCTTCTGAAAAAGCAGGAGGCTAGGCTACCTTAAACGTAATTGTTACCGAGAGGAATCCCAGCCTACGAATTCAATAACAAAATAAATCATAATTAAACATTACCTCGATTAAGGCTACTTGGGTATGGCTTAAGGCTTGACTACACGGTGGTAGCGAAAATCGAAATCTGCTTTTGATAGCCTACCGGTGCCGCTCCACAAAACGAAAAAATATCTTAATTTGTTGCTATGTTATTGTCAGTGTTGGGGGTAACGCAACTACGCAAATCAAAACAGTGTCTTAATTTGCCCTACTTCTTGACTGCAATGTAGTCAATTGACTGCTTGACATGTCATTTTTATTTTTCTGTACAATAAACAAATACATCTGCTTTATGCCGCAGAATTACATTCATATTTGGCTGACTGCAGACGCGCCACTTCCCTCCCCATATTCCAAGATTAAGATAGTAGCCTATACAAAAAGCACTTCATACTATCATAAAAAATCGTTAAAACGAATAGCTATTTGCAATTTGACAAAACACTGGTCCTCATTTTGCGAATGCGAGGACGATATGAGCCTGTTGCATTTAGTTAGATGTCCGAGTCACGCATGTTTGAAAACCACTGGCTCGTAATCACAATAATTTAACACACGACAGTTGGATAGCCTACTTCATCATGACCCCATGCCTACATTTTTGTGAGTAGCATAGAGATCGTTAAAAACAATAAAGTATGGCTCTCCGTTTGGGACATCGAACATTTTTAATAGACTACCGTCGAAGATGCTGACTTGCAAAAGCCTCGGGATAACACTTTATCTCCACTATCATCAGTCATGCCCCTTGATCAAAGTGGGGAATGAAATAAAAGTTTGAGAACCACTGGCTTAACAAGTTACCTGCAGTCCAGAACACAGAATCTGATGATCGGCAATGATATCGGCAAATGTTTTTCACTTCACCATGCACCTTCGACAATGAATAGCTCATTACACTTGTTACTGTTAAACGTAGGCCTACCTGGTATCATTAGCCTACAAACATTATTCTGTGTCCTAAAACTGGCATATTTTATGGCATTGTGTCATGTAGGCTACTGTAAGTTCATTGCAAAATCTAGAGAAATGTGTGAGGTGGTCAGCGGGGGACAATTGAGACACACATTGGATTGTGTTATTACTTGAACATTCCACACTATCCACAGCTGTGGTAGGCCTATCAGGGGCAGGAGGATTACTGTTGCAGGCTTCATATAAAATTCTTCAACAGAAGGCCTCGAATGTTGTCTTGTTTGTGGAGCGCTTTGCTTCTCTTCTGTAATCTCGGCTTCATTGAAAATGAGGGCTTCCCTCAATGACCCTCCGAGAATAAATAAAGGTTGAATGAATGAATGAATGAATGAATGAATGCAGGCTTGCCCAAAATAAAGGCCTGTGGTTTGCGCAGCCTACAGTAAATAACAGACCCGCCAGAATGTGCGTTATGATGCTTTTTTACGAGCAAGATGTTTTTGGTACCCTACGCACACTGCATGTTCTTAAATAACAATGATCATCAGTAATATTCGACCATTAATTTGGGTAAATGGGCAAGCGTGACCACCTTGATTGGCTGATTGGCTAATGATTGTAACGCGGGCATGATTCCAAACACCTCCCTTACGATGATGAGTGACAGGTGACAGGTCTCAGAATGCGTGCGCTACACAAGGACGGAAGATGATGAATAACTGGGGCCGTAGGCTATTCACAAAGGCTTTTATCTTACTACTAGGAGTAGGCTACTCCTAAATCGCACAGATTTTAGCTTGGAGTTTTCTCTTAAAAGTTATTCACAAAGCCTTTCAGACAACTCCTAAACTAGGAGTGAGTCTTCGTGGCTATGGATGACGTCATTACTCATGCACGAGGTTGACTGAAGTGACCACCTTGATTGGCTGACGATTGTAACGCGGGAATTCCAAACACCTCTCTTCCGATGATGAGTGACAGGTGACAGGTCGGAGAATGCGTGCGCTACACAAGTGCGAAGGACGGAAGATGATTAATAACTGAATAAAAAGGCCTAGCTTAAATGAATAAAGAGTAAGGCAAAACAAATAGCCTAGTAGCCTAATGAAACATAGGCCTATGGATTGATGCAGTAGCCTACCTTTGCAACATTATTAAATTAATCTGTCACCATTGGCTACGTTTGCAAAGAGGAGAACATTTTAATTTGATTCACAATGAAACATTTACATGTTAACAATGAGTAGTTTTGGTTGTTGTTGGTGGCGTTATTGCATCCCTTTTATGAATGGCAAATTGTTCCCTCGCGATTGGAAGCTCCTGTTGCGCATAGGCTACGCATTTCAAAACATCGCAACGTAAAATGCCACAAAAAAGCTGTTTATGAATAGGTCTTAGTGAGTTAGAAGTCCTCTCGACTTAAGCTGTCCCAGACTTAGGTGCTACTTTTAGGTCTAAAATGCTTCGTGAATTACTTTTTGTGAAAAAATTAGGAGTCCTAAAGTTAGGAGTGACACGCCCATTATTTTTAGGAGTTGCTCCTAAATTCGCCAGTTAGAAGCTACTTTTAGCCTTAAAATTCTTTGTGAATATGGCCCCTGAATAAAAAGGCCTAGCCTAAATTAATCAAGGCAAAACAAATAGCCTAGTAGCCTAATGAAACATACGGATTGATGTAGTATCTTTGTAACATTATTAAATTATTCTGTTACTATGCCTACGTTTGCAAAAGAGAACATTTTAATTTGATTCACAATAATGTTACATTTAATTTACATGTTGAAAATGATTAGCCTAGTTTTGGTTGTTGTTGGCGGTGTTATTGCATGTTAGTTATGCCTACAATGCAAAATTGCTTCCTCACGATTGGAAGCTCCTGTAGCTGCATAGGATTTCAAAACACGGCAAAATGCCGCAGGTTTGTGAATAGGTCTGTGAGTAAGGAGTCCTCTTGACTTCTTTTAATGGATGTCCGACGATTGACTCACGTCACGTTGATCTCTATAACTGTTAATTTTTAGTAGCCTATATTCAAACCTATCCATAACCCTTTTTTGCTATTTGACTCATCATTTCACATACAAAAATATAAATAATGTCAGACAGCGAATTAGTAATTATTTTAAAAAATATATATTTTTTAAAAATCTATCTCCTGCCAGCAGGGGGTGCTGCAGCACCCTCAGCACACCCCTTCCCGCGCCCTTGCCTTCAAACAAGGAAAACGATGATTTGAAGACATCTGTTTCATTGGAAGGGCAAGGGGTAGCAACAGGGCAACACAGAGACAGGCCCGATGGCAGGGCTGTTATGAGAGTATTAAAATATGGGATATTCTACGGGAAAACATTAAAACGGCAAAACAGCGGGGGAAAGTTAAAATATGTGATAAACACGGAAAAAGTTGGCATGCATTGTTTCGGTCCCCGTGCACAGGGATTATTTGTCATATTATTAATCACATATGATTATTTGTGAAATTGTGCAAACAGGCGCAACACATTTGAAAAGGAAGGACTGGTAGCATGCAAGCTCATGGGAAAGATTGATTTAAGAACGTTATCACAGTGTGTGGCTGTGGCGCGGGCGGAAGACAGCGACAATTGGCAGGGGAGGGTCATGTCTTTTTTAACAATTCTGTCGGAGGGTCATTGAACAATTTCTAGCAGGCAAGAGAGGGTCATGCAACTTTTGACTGAAATTCCTCCGGTGGCCCCTTCAATAAATAACGAACAGTCCCTATTGCTGCTGGGCTATATGTCTTGGTTCATGTCTGTTAACAACTCATTGCCGTCAAACGCATAGCCTATCTCACGGTTGCATCCATTACAAACAAACATGCAATGTGAGCGTCTGGGATTGGGGAGAGCACTAAATGCTCTACTGAATAAGCACGAAGTCAAACCTTTAAATGAAAAACACTCTTTTATAATCAAAAAAAAAAAAACGCTAATGAAGTAAACTTGTGACCATCAAAAATCGTTTATCGCCTGTAACTCCATGTTAACAGGACGTAACAGGAAAGCATTTGGCTGAGCAACGGAGGTTAATATGCTCTATATGTTGTCCAAATGATGTCTGTCTATCATCGTTGCACTCCAGAAAACCAGAATGTTTAATTTGTCCTGCGTTTCTTCTACGGCTGCAAACGGGATTCACTCGCAGTTAACCAAATATTTCTTTATTAGGGCAGGGCAGGCATATTTCTGGCTATTAAATTATTTCTAAACCAGTCTGCTACAGTCTGTAGTGAAGTCTGTGTAGGGTTTTCCAGGCTCCATTTCTTTTTACGAGACACCCTGCTCACTTGAGCCATCTACCGGTTGTTTGGGTTGTTGCAGCGTCTCACTGGAAAAATAAAAATTAAAGTCGCGTGATACCGCGTGATCCCACGCGCGGACCACGAGTGAAGCTGGCCAAGTCGAAGCACTGCCCACTGTAGCTGTGCGCAGCGTGGTCCAGCTGCGAGCTGAGGGCGTTCTCTGAAGGGAGCTGGGGACGAGAGGCGACAGACCAGGTGACTGCTAGCACGCCCCGCATTTTTATTTTTCATGTCATTTTTATTTTTCTGTACAATAAACAAATACATCTGCTTTATGCCGCAGAATTACATTCATATTTGGCTGACTGCAGACGCGCCACTTCCCTCCCCATATTCCAAGATTAAGATAGTAGCCTATACAAAAAGCACTTCATACTATCATAAAAAATCGTTAAAACGAATAGCTATTTGCAATTTGACAAAACACTGGTCCTCATTTTGCGAATGCGAGGACGATATGAGCCTGTTGCATTTAGTTAGATGTCCGAGTCACGCATGTTTGAAAACCACTGGCTCGTAATCACAATAATTTAACACACGACAGTTGGATAGCCTACTTCATCATGACCCCATGCCTACATTTTTGTGAGTAGCATAGAGATCGTTAAAAACAATAAAGTATGGCTCTCCGTTTGGGACATCGAACATTTTTAATAGACTACCGTCGAAGATGCTGACTTGCAAAAGCCTCGGGATAACACTTTATCTCCACTATCATCAGTCATGCCCCTTGATCAAAGTGGGGAATGAAATAAAAGTTTGAGAACCACTGGCTTAACAAGTTACCTGCAGTCCAGAACACAGAATCTGATGATCGGCAATGATATCGGCAAATGTTTTTCACTTCACCATGCACCTTCGACAATGAATAGCTCATTACACTTGTTACTGTTAAACGTAGGCCTACCTGGTATCATTAGCCTACAAACATTATTCTGTGTCCTAAAACTGGCATATTTTATGGCATTGTGTCATGTAGGCTACTGTAAGTTCATTGCAAAATCTAGAGAAATGTGTGAGGTGGTCAGCGGGGGACAATTGAGACACACATTGGATTGTGTTATTACTTGAACATTCCACACTATCCACAGCTGTGGTAGGCCTATCAGGGGCAGGAGGATTACTGTTGCAGGCTTCATATAAAATTCTTCAACAGAAGGCCTCGAATGTTGTCTTGTTTGTGGAGCGCTTTGCTTCTCTTCTGTAATCTCGGCTTCATTGAAAATGAGGGCTTCCCTCAATGACCCTCCGAGAATAAATAAAGGTTGAATGAATGAATGAATGAATGAATGAATGCAGGCTTGCCCAAAATAAAGGCCTGTGGTTTGCGCAGCCTACAGTAAATAACAGACCCGCCAGAATGTGCGTTATGATGCTTTTTTACGAGCAAGATGTTTTTGGTACCCTACGCACACTGCATGTTCTTAAATAACAATGATCATCAGTAATATTCGACCATTAATTTGGGTAAATGGGCAAGCGTGACCACCTTGATTGGCTGATTGGCTAATGATTGTAACGCGGGCATGATTCCAAACACCTCCCTTACGATGATGAGTGACAGGTGACAGGTCTCAGAATGCGTGCGCTACACAAGGACGGAAGATGATGAATAACTGGGGCCGTAGGCTATTCACAAAGGCTTTTATCTTACTACTAGGAGTAGGCTACTCCTAAATCGCACAGATTTTAGCTTGGAGTTTTCTCTTAAAAGTTATTCACAAAGCCTTTCAGACAACTCCTAAACTAGGAGTGAGTCTTCGTGGCTATGGATGACGTCATTACTCATGCACGAGGTTGACTGAAGTGACCACCTTGATTGGCTGACGATTGTAACGCGGGAATTCCAAACACCTCTCTTCCGATGATGAGTGACAGGTGACAGGTCGGAGAATGCGTGCGCTACACAAGTGCGAAGGACGGAAGATGATTAATAACTGAATAAAAAGGCCTAGCTTAAATGAATAAAGAGTAAGGCAAAACAAATAGCCTAGTAGCCTAATGAAACATAGGCCTATGGATTGATGCAGTAGCCTACCTTTGCAACATTATTAAATTAATCTGTCACCATTGGCTACGTTTGCAAAGAGGAGAACATTTTAATTTGATTCACAATGAAACATTTACATGTTAACAATGAGTAGTTTTGGTTGTTGTTGGTGGCGTTATTGCATCCCTTTTATGAATGGCAAATTGTTCCCTCGCGATTGGAAGCTCCTGTTGCGCATAGGCTACGCATTTCAAAACATCGCAACGTAAAATGCCACAAAAAAGCTGTTTATGAATAGGTCTTAGTGAGTTAGAAGTCCTCTCGACTTAAGCTGTCCCAGACTTAGGTGCTACTTTTAGGTCTAAAATGCTTCGTGAATTACTTTTTGTGAAAAAATTAGGAGTCCTAAAGTTAGGAGTGACACGCCCATTATTTTTAGGAGTTGCTCCTAAATTCGCCAGTTAGAAGCTACTTTTAGCCTTAAAATTCTTTGTGAATATGGCCCCTGAATAAAAAGGCCTAGCCTAAATTAATCAAGGCAAAACAAATAGCCTAGTAGCCTAATGAAACATACGGATTGATGTAGTATCTTTGTAACATTATTAAATTATTCTGTTACTATGCCTACGTTTGCAAAAGAGAACATTTTAATTTGATTCACAATAATGTTACATTTAATTTACATGTTGAAAATGATTAGCCTAGTTTTGGTTGTTGTTGGCGGTGTTATTGCATGTTAGTTATGCCTACAATGCAAAATTGCTTCCTCACGATTGGAAGCTCCTGTAGCTGCATAGGATTTCAAAACACGGCAAAATGCCGCAGGTTTGTGAATAGGTCTGTGAGTAAGGAGTCCTCTTGACTTCTTTTAAGCTGTCAGAGGTGGGAAGGTGTGATTTGTTGGGGGCAGGGCCAGATTAACTGGGCACAAATGTCTGATGGCCCCCCTTCCCCCCAGCCAACGTGAATCGGGTGGTTAGTTAATAGGCCTATCGTGAAGATTTTTCCTGCCATCTAAGGCACGAGCGCATCTGTGAGGCCAAGCCTCACCAAGTAGCTCGTTTGTTTACAACTAACATTGTAACAACTAACATTCAGAACTGAAGAGCTGTGGACGGCACGGTATGCCCAATGAAAATAAATTAACGTAACGCAACACAACACAGACCCCGCTTCTCTCGCGTCAGTCACTGACATGAACGAAACACAGAACCCGCTTCTCTCTCAGTAACCTAGAATAAATGCATGGGGAAAAACACTTCCCCATGACAAAGACATCGTAAAACACTGAAAGTTAATATTTTGTCACTAGCAACATACATCTGTCCTTTGTCAAATGTATTATGTTCCAAGTAGCCTATGCGTAATTCTGCTTCATAAAGTTGAACAAATACATTTGCTTATTTCACAGAAAAATATAAATAGCCAGTTAGGGTCTACAGTGCAGAGTTGGTAAGTTATGGTAGGCCAACTTGCAGTGAACATACAAACAGGGGAAATTCTTTCTCTTGTAGCTGAGTAGCCTCAGGTGCGCACGTAGACATAAGGCCGAACATGCAAGCGCCAATGAATCGTGCTCTCACGACAATCACGCCGTTAAACTTAAATAGGTTAACATCCATCTAAGTTCGCCTTCAAGCAGGCGCGCGGGAACCTATTTTTGACCAGGGGTGCTGAAAAACAAAAATAATGGATGTCCGACGATTGACTCACGTCACGTTGATCTCTATAACTGTTAATTTTTAGTAGCCTATATTCAAACCTATCCATAACCCTTTTTTGCTATTTGACTCATCATTTCACATACAAAAATATAAATAATGTCAGACAGCGAATTAGTAATTATTTTAAAAAATATATATTTTTTAAAAATCTATCTCCTGCCAGCAGGGGGTGCTGCAGCACCCTCAGCACACCCCTTCCCGCGCCCTTGCCTTCAAACAAGGAAAACGATGATTTGAAGACATCTGTTTCATTGGAAGGGCAAGGGGTAGCAACAGGGCAACACAGAGACAGGCCCGATGGCAGGGCTGTTATGAGAGTATTAAAATATGGGATATTCTACGGGAAAACATTAAAACGGCAAAACAGCGGGGGAAAGTTAAAATATGTGATAAACACGGAAAAAGTTGGCATGCATTGTTTCGGTCCCCGTGCACAGGGATTATTTGTCATATTATTAATCACATATGATTATTTGTGAAATTGTGCAAACAGGCGCAACACATTTGAAAAGGAAGGACTGGTAGCATGCAAGCTCATGGGAAAGATTGATTTAAGAACGTTATCACAGTGTGTGGCTGTGGCGCGGGCGGAAGACAGCGACAATTGGCAGGGGAGGGTCATGTCTTTTTTAACAATTCTGTCGGAGGGTCATTGAACAATTTCTAGCAGGCAAGAGAGGGTCATGCAACTTTTGACTGAAATTCCTCCGGTGGCCCCTTCAATAAATAACGAACAGTCCCTATTGCTGCTGGGCTATATGTCTTGGTTCATGTCTGTTAACAACTCATTGCCGTCAAACGCATAGCCTATCTCACGGTTGCATCCATTACAAACAAACATGCAATGTGAGCGTCTGGGATTGGGGAGAGCACTAAATGCTCTACTGAATAAGCACGAAGTCAAACCTTTAAATGAAAAACACTCTTTTATAATCAAAAAAAAAAAAACGCTAATGAAGTAAACTTGTGACCATCAAAAATCGTTTATCGCCTGTAACTCCATGTTAACAGGACGTAACAGGAAAGCATTTGGCTGAGCAACGGAGGTTAATATGCTCTATATGTTGTCCAAATGATGTCTGTCTATCATCGTTGCACTCCAGAAAACCAGAATGTTTAATTTGTCCTGCGTTTCTTCTACGGCTGCAAACGGGATTCACTCGCAGTTAACCAAATATTTCTTTATTAGGGCAGGGCAGGCATATTTCTGGCTATTAAATTATTTCTAAACCAGTCTGCTACAGTCTGTAGTGAAGTCTGTGTAGGGTTTTCCAGGCTC
Source organism: Alosa pseudoharengus (assembly GCF_046254945.1). NCBI lineage: Eukaryota > Metazoa > Chordata > Actinopteri > Clupeiformes > Clupeidae > Alosa > Alosa pseudoharengus. The sequence continues at coordinate 12,406,863 of NW_027468837.1, read as the reverse complement.
CATTTCTTTTTACGAGACACCCTGCTCACTTGAGCCATCTACCGGTTGTTTGGGTTGTTGCAGCGTCTCACTGGAAAAATAAAAATTAAAGTCGCGTGATACCGCGTGATCCCACGCGCGGACCACGAGTGAAGCTGGCCAAGTCGAAGCACTGCCCACTGTAGCTGTGCGCAGCGTGGTCCAGCTGCGAGCTGAGGGCGTTCTCTGAAGGGAGCTGGGGACGAGAGGCGACAGACCAGGTGACTGCTAGCACGCCCCGCATTGGGCCGCTGGTGGTTGTGGTTCCCCAGGGTGAGTAGGGCTCTTGCGGTGTGTGCACCCCACCTGCTGTGTGGCAGTGCCAGAGACTAATTGCTGGACTGAATGTGGGAACGGCCGCGCCGAGGATGGCAATGGCTTGTTGGGGAAGCTGTGCAACGCCAGCGTGCTGGACTATGCTTGAGATTCCCACAATGTTTCGCGCTGGGGATTCTGGGAGAACTAAATGATCATCTCAATACCAATGTTTCCCAAAAGGCTTGTCCCAAGGAGAACAGTATTACCTTAAAGACACATGAGGAAACTGAACAGTCCAATCAGTAGACTAGGATAAGCTAGCCAACTATGCTACTTTGTTTACAATATTTCCAGGCTTCAACCAGACAGCTCAATGTGGTAGAGTTGTAATAGAAATAGTAGGCCTAAGCTATAGGCTAATCTGCATAAAGTGTGCTGTCATAAATATCAGACATTCAGTATTCTCTCTTTTTATATCAGGATATAAAATAATACAGATATATTACATTGTAATCCTCTGGTACTCTAAGGTAGGCTATTGAAATGTCTAGCCCCCCCCCCCTCCAAAAAAAGAAAAATCGAGGTTTGTATCAAACCGTGGGTCAAAAATCGTGATACGAATCGAATTGTTAGGTTGGTGTATTGTTACAGCCCTACTGTATATCGCTACAGCCCTATCTTCCAAAAATCTGTCTAAATTGTACCAAAAAACTCAGCAAAATCAGCTTAATGAGAGTAAAATGTGACCAAACCAAGTTTAAATAGTGAATCTTGAAAATGTCAGATATGGACTCAGCATCTCCAGTAACCCCTAAAAACATACTAACATTGTCCATTTTGGCCAAGCAGCTCTTATAATATGATCAATATAGGCTATCATGCTAATTTATGCTAATTAGCTCAATTACACAAATTGCCCAACATGTGCAAATTAGCATCCGGCAGTTTCTGCATGCTGGGAACCCATACTATATATTTCCATCATAAAACTTTGGTGTACTCAACATTTCCAGGTCCACAATGGGGCTCTATGGGCTGTCCACCGGACTATTATGTAAGATTTGCATTAAAAAAGTAGACATTAAAAATAATGATTATTCTGGGGGAGCTGTGGCACAAGAGGCTGCTGCACATTCATATCAAAGTGCCCGAATACGTCATTTCCTTTTGTAAAGTGTTGAGCCTTGACTTAAAGAAGCCAGTGCAGCGAGTGCCTGATGTAGTCTACAGGGAGTCAGTTTCATCCAAGGACACTACATAATAGCCTAATGCTGCTTTGTCACATTTGATTCTAATCTGTTGTGTTACGAGCTGAACAGTCACTAATGATCTAAAAAAACCTAATAACTTCAAATGTACTGGAAACCTATACACAGTGGTTAATGATCAGACAGCACCTTATAATCAATTCTTTTACAATCAATTCTACTACCAACTGACCTAGAACGCAGTAATGTGCACTGCTTTTTGGATCTTTTGGAACATTCTAGCATGACACATGTTATTTTGTGGAGACAAGAAAATATATGCATATATATATGCATTAGCACAATGCAATACATTAATACGGACCTGCACAAACGAATACTAATTTAATGAACGAATTGTATCCTCCATGAGGGTCAATGCTCTAGCCACATGTAAGCAGCCCTTATTAATATGAACCTGCCAATTATCATTCTGTGCAAATTAAAAGCACATGGTTTATTATGCACCTATACCAACAATCGGCCCACCTCGACACACGATAATGATGCTGCGCTCGTTTCCTCCAACAAAGGACACAAGAGCAACACAGAGTGGTAGACATAAAAGCCTGTGAGGAGATATTTTGAATGTGTTGTATGTCTCTGTGTGTGTGTGTGTCTCTCTCTCTCTCTCTCTCTCTCTCTCTCTGTGTGTGTGTGTGTGTGTGTGTGTGTGTGTTTGTGTGTGTGTGTGTGTGTGTGAGAGAGAGAGAGAGAGAGAGAGAGCGGAAGATGCATAGAGAGAGATTTTAATTCTTTAATTTTAAATTTAGGTATTACAATAAAATAATGATATTTCAAAACAATGATCAACATGATCAACTAAAAGTAAGTTTAATTTCAAATTAGGCCCTAATATAGAACATACAATTAATTACACACATTTAGGATTAGTAGGCCATTTCAGCACAGGCATACAGACACTCAGAGACAAAGCTCAAAGAGCATTCTATGCAATATATAAAACTTTAGAATACATTTCAACCACCTATTAGAATTTGGCTAAAAATAATCAATACCACCATTACACCAATAGGTGTGGATCACATTAGGCAGCGGCAAGCGGCAGTGGCAAGCGTAACGCAACGCTCAGACCATAATAAGTTCTATCTCGTTCCTATGGTAACACACGGTTTGCCTTGAATACGCTCGTGTTGCGCTTTGAAAGTTGAACCAAGTTCAACGCTTAGCTTCTTCAATGCTAGCGTTACGCCAGTGTTGCCACCGTTTCGCTGCCGAACCATAGAGAACAATAGGAAACCTGCCGCTTGCCGCTGGCTAATGTGATCCCGCCATACTCTTATATGGCTCAGAAATCTGGGGTCCAGCTTTACTGCTATCAAAATAAATCCTTAATAGAAATCCTACACATGGAGCTGTGCAAAATCCTTCTACATGTCCACAAAAGTACATCACGCCTGCAGGGCTGAATTAGGTGATTTCCTTATGTCCCTGACCATCACAAAAATATCCATACAATTGTGGATGCAAGTTCAGACACCCAAAGTCTCCATCATAAAGCTCTGCTTGCCAATTCAACAGAACCAGTCAAAGATAAACTCTTAAATTTGATCATGAACACAAATAACATTAATGATACAAATTCAATAAATCTAAAAGAAATTGACGCTCAACATAATAAAAAAAATGGACTGTTTTGTTAGATTAAACAGAAGATACAAATTAACAAATTATCTGGTGAAATTAAAACAACCTCAAAGTCGATGCCTAACAAAATACAGGTTGGGTGACCACAAATTACAAATTGAAACTGGACGCCATAAAAGATCCTGGCAAGAGAGACACCAGCGAATTTGCTCCCACTGTGAGCTCATGGAGGTTGAGGATGTAATACACTTTCTTCTGAGGTGCCCTAAATATACATTAGTGAGGAACAACTTTTCAAGGATTTTATTATTATTATTATTATTATTTAACCACATGCATTCCAATACAAATGTCTTTTTGTTTTTGCCTGAAATTGCACTGTGCCTATTTACAAGGGCATTGTTCCTCTTTTGGGGCCTACCATCAAATGCTTGACCTCTATAGAAAGCTAAGAACCTGTAGTTTTCATAGGAAACAGTCATAATAACTGTGTGATGTACTGACACAGAGTTAATTTTTTTCTTTCTGCCGGATTACAAGCATCTCTGAACTGACCACATTTCAGCCCTCTAGGTCACTGAGCCCTAGCACCAGGTCGTGTGAAGCTGTGTGCAAAAGTAGATAGAATGAAAATATGAGTGCTTTCGACCATTATTTGCACAAGGTATGCTCATGCGTTTTGTAAAATGCCTATGGAAACTCCCCATAGGACTTTTAGACTACGTTTACACAAAGCAGGGTATTTTCCTAAACGAATATCTGGCCATCTACATTTGCAAATAAAACTGCATGTACACGAGACCGTTTTTTTTTTTTAAATGTGTTTACACAAACCCGTGTACATACATGCTGTCATGAGCACGCCAAACCACAGTGGCAGTCTAACGATAGCCTCAAGCTCACATTAACCAATCAGAACCCTGAAAAGTCGCACGTGAGAACATGTAAATGTAAACATTGGTCGCACATTTGGTGTACTTCTGTCGCATACTGTGACGTTGGCTGCCCAAAACTCCGTTTACCACAGTTTAGAACCAAACGCATAAACGGAGTTTTCAAAAAAAAACACTTTGGCCGGAGTTTTTTTGGATAACCGTTTTACGGGGCGAATTCTCCGTTTGCGTCTAAATGAAAGGCTCAAACGTAGGGAAATGTCTTCGTTTATAAAAATACACATGCTCGTGTAAACGGGGTCTTAGTTATCCAAAATGCATAGTGACAATCAAATGCTTACTGCACATGAACCCCTTTATGTAGAAGCATAATCCTGGTCTCAAATGAAAGGTAACACTTTGAGATTTCATGTGGACTATTTAGATCAGTGGTCCCCAAACTACGGCACGCCACCTCATTTTGGGTGGCCCCCCAAAACATGTCCGTATATATAGCATCTGGCCCGCACGGGAGTACGACATTGCCAAACTATGACCTCCGTAATTTCCCCCATTCATTCTCTATGGCGAGTCTTAACAGTACACATGTAATACTCTTTTTGTCCACTGGTGGTTGTTTTGGCGCTGTTTCGTGTTTGCCATCGAAAACGGAATGAAATGTAGGACTACCTGCAAACAATGTAAGAGGCCTATGCTGTTAATAATTATTGTTAATAACTAACTTCTATTCAAGTCACATTTCTGGGACTTTCTGGGATAATTATTTCTATTTTTTATTCACTCGTTCAATGTTCATATGAGTTCACAAAGTTCTCATCAGGTGATTTCAGATGTTTTTGCCAGCACTTCATAAAACTCTCATAGTTTGAGAACTTTAAATTATTTGTAGGATATTGCTTGTTCACAACTTGACCTGTGTATGCAAAGACACAGAGTTCAGAGTTCACATATTTTGAATAAAATATTTTTGGGACTCCCTGCTAATCCTTTTGGGAATGCTAAAGTCTTTATTAGTATTATTTCATTTGAGCTACATTTTACACTGGTATGGCATGATGGCAACTATTAAATTGCAGTAGGCCTAGCGTATCATTAAATGTAATTGAATATTCTAAGTCTTCTAACTAAGATGGACTGCTGTTGTTCACAGCACTAAGCTATTTATGGTTACTGATATACTCCGAGTCTCTGGCCCTGGTCCGAGTACCTGTCAAACATCTGTAGGTGGCGAAGTAGAAAAAAATGGTGGGCCGATTGGCCTACACACTTCTGCCACCTAGTTTCCACTGGATTTTTTGATTGTCGGTGCCGTTAAAGTAGAAATATATCAGTAAGAAGCACTAAGCTAACGCACACTTCGGACGCCGCGACTCCCTGAGTCAAGGTTGCATAGCAACGGCAATGTTTCATAGTTTGTCTTCACCGAAATAGAGTTCTTGGCACCAGAGCCTGTCTACGGTGGTGGCACTAACCCTGCATGAAATCGTCATGTTTGATAGGTTGTTAATACATTCTGAAAATGTAATGTTCTGATCAAGGTCATGCAAAATAAAGCTATCGACTCAATACGACTCTGCCTCTGATTCCTAGTCTGCTTATCATTATCTGTTTTTCGTGAAAAAAAAAAAAATTTGTCTCGTCATGTCTTTAGTGTCTTTGTCGGCAATTTCTTTCTTTTTCAAATATCTCAATAACAGCCAACAAACTCTCAGCACAGTCAAACCAAAGTTAAGTCATGTTGAAAAGAGGCTGAACCTGGCCCCAGCCTTGGCGCAAATGGTTGGGGCAGCTGCACCGCACGCCGGCGACCCGGGTTCGATTCCCGCCCCGTGGTCCTTTCCGGATCCCATCCCGATTCTCTCTCCCACTCACTTCCTGTCATTCTCACTATCCTGTCTAATTAAAGGCCAAAAAATATACTTTAACTTCTACTTACTTTGCTGAACCTTGCAAACAATTTACTTTTATAGACCACTGAAATCAAGCGTGAATCACACGTGAAAATGACCATCACGTTAGGTTGTGAGTGAGATCTAACGCCCTCCTCCGCCCGCGTACATTGGAACTAGCTCCCAGATAGCATTAATAATCGTTTACTACTTTAACGGCACCGACAATCAAAAAATCCAGTGGAAACCACATGGCAGAAGTATGTAGGCCAATTGGCCCACCAGCTTTTTCTACTTTGCCACCTACAGAGTTTGACAGGTACGATTTTTCGAAATGCCATGTTATTTCCCATAGACATTCGACAACCAGAAGTTGGGTGGATCCGGATGTTTCGGAGGTGGGACTTATTCCGGAGAGGTCTATAGACTGACTACACAAAATATGGAATAATTACAAAAAAGTCTCTATTTTTGCATTTACTTTGTTGGTTCAATGAGTGTGTATGAGATAGACTATACATCTGTACAACTGATATTGGATAATACAATATGAAAATTCAATTTCTATGGATTCTTGTGAATATTTCAGTACCCAATATGTATCTACTTATTGTGCTGCAGCTACACTGCAGCCAGAGGTCAGGGTAGCACCAAAAGCGGAGGAGGGGGAAGGGGGCATTTTGGATCAAATTTAATTGAGACATAATACAGGGTTCCTACATATTTTGCATTTCAAAATTCCATACTTTTTCCATACTCAAATTTCCAAACTTCTCGGTAGATTTTTCTGACCATATTCTCGACATTGCGGCCACTTCTGGTTTGGGATAACTCGGTGAAAACAAAGGTATGGACAACTGAAGTGAATAAAAAAATGACACTTAATATTCGTTCATTTAGCTGGGTCATTTTTAGTTGTATCATAGTTTTATCTTGACGATGGGGACTGACAGTTAAGATACACAACAGTAGGAATGGTTCATTATGACCTGAGTGAAGTGATTAGTACTGCACATGCAATAGTCTGGAAACACAAATATTTCTCCATACCCTTGTTTCTTTTTTCCATACTTATCCAGACCTGGAAATTACTAAAATCAAATTCCATACTTTTCCAGGTTTTCCATACTGCGTAGGAACCCTGAAAATAAGATTAATCTGAGAATGTAAAGCACTATACAGATTGTACATGAAAAATTTTGTCATTTTTGGATTCCCAAGACTCTGTGTATAACATTACTATGCTACATAGTAATATGGTGCATACAATTGATTTAGAATGTTGGGGGGAGGTGGGGTAACCGTCCCACCGGCGGGACACTGAAGATTAACTGGTTTTAATAATCAACATTGTTTTGTTTTTGTTTGTCTTATATATCGTCACCTTCCTAAAACAATGGCATAAGTCAAAGTTAACAGTTTAAAGGATAGAAAGGAGTTTCTTTGTTGTCATTGGAAACTGTACCTCAACACCAATGTCCTTGACCTGTGGTGTTCCCCAGGGGTCGATCTTGGGGCCACTATTATTCAACCTCTATATGCTCCCACTTGGACAAATCATCCAAAATATTTCGATTTCATATCATAGCTATGCAGATGACACACAAATTTACTTAGCTCTGTCACCAAACGACTATGGTCCCCTTGAATCTCTGTGTCAGTGTATAGAACAAATCAACACCTGGATGTCTCAAAATTTTCTTCAGCTGAACAAAGAAAAAACTGAAGTAATTATATTTGGTAAAAAGGAGGAAAGACTTAGGGTTGCCACTGTCCTTGACACAAAAGGGTTGAAAGCAAAGGATATTGTTAAAAATCTTGGTGTATTAATTGACAGTGATCTAAATTTCAACAGCCACATGAAAGCAATAACTAAATCAGCTTTTTACCACCTCAAAAATATTGCCAAACTTAGAGGGCTTATGTCAAAAGATGATTTAGAAAAACTCATTCATGCATTTATCACAAGCAGGGTTGATTACTGCAATGGACTTTTCACAGGCCTTCCTAAAAAGACTATCAAACAGCTTCAGGTGATACAAAATGCAGCAGCTAGGGTTCTCACAAAAACTAAAAGAACTGACCACATTACTCCAATTCTTAAGTCCCTGCACTGGCTTCCAGTAAGTCACATAATTGACTTTAAAGCACTACTGCTTGTTTATAAATCACTTAATGGAGCAGGACCTAAATACCTCTCAGACATGCTTCAGCAGTACACACCCTCCAGACCTATCAGGTCTCAGGAGAAAAACCTGTTAGTAAAACCTGCTGTTAGAACTAAACATGGTGAAGCTGCTTTTAACTGCTATGCAGCTCAGCTCTGGAACCAACTTTCGGATGACATTATAAAGGCCCCAACTGTAGCCAGTTTTAAATCTAGACCAAACAGATGCTTTTTGTTAACTGCACTGAGTTATAATTTCTGAATCTGTCTTGAAAATTATTCTACCTTGTGTCTTTTATTTTGTCTTTTTAACCATTCTCTATTTTTAAATGATTTTACCTTGTGTGTTTTATGTTTTCTTTTTATTATGATCTTTACCTTTTGAACTATTCTTTGACTAGATATTGTCCTTCTATGCTTTTATTTGTTATTATTGTTTGGTTTTGATTTTGTAAAGCACATTGAATGACCTCTGTGTATGAAATGCGCTATATAAATAAACTTGACTTGACGATTCAGGTAAAAAAAGGTCAAAAAATGACATGCCAGGTGATAATTTATCTTTATCTTTTCCATACTTGATACATTAATGTTTGTACATGTACATTCTTTGATAACACAAGCGCTGTCATGTCATATTCTTTAAATTGAAATTGAATTGAGAGATAGAGAGGAAGATGCAGAGAGAGAAATATATATATATATATATATATATATATATATAGAGAGAGAGAGAGAGAGACAGATAGAGAGAGTGATGAAGAGAGAGAGAGGAAGATGCAGAGAGGGAAAGAGAAAGCAAGAGATGGAGAGAGAGAGCGAGAGAGAGAAAGAGAGCAGAAGATAGAGAGAAAAAGACAGAGAGGAAGATGCCGGGAGAAAAAGAGACACAGAGAGAGAGAAATGCAGAGAGATGGGGAAAGCGATGGAGAGAGAAGATGGAGGGAGAGAGAGATGGAGAGAGAGAAAGAGAGAGATGGGGAAAGCGATGGAGAGAGAAGATGGAGGGAGAGAGAGATGGAGAGAGAGAAAGAGAGAGATGGGGAAAGCGATGGAGAGAGAAGATGGAGGGAGAGAGAGATGGAGAGAGAGAAAGAGAGAGATGGGGAAAGCGATGGAGAGAGAAGATGGAGGGAGAGAGAGATGGAGAGAGAGAAAGAGAGAGATGGGGAAAGCGATGGAGAGAGAAGATGGAGGGAGAGAGAGATGGAGAGAGAGAAAGAGAGAGATGGAGGGGACGGGAGGTAGGAGGAATCTGGAGGCTGCACACACTGCTTTCACTTGAATCTTAATATGATCAGAGCAAGAGGTGCTCAAGAGAGAAAAGGACATTATTGTCACAGGCCTTCTCTCTGAAGGACCCTGACCTGAAGGGCCATGGTGTGAGGGGACAAAGGTCAGATTAATTTAAATGTGAAATAAAGGAAGCTTTATCAATTATATATATGAGTATATGAGGCATTAAAAACATCAACCTCTTTTGTTATCCATACATTCAATATGTATGTAAACATAAACAGACAAAGCTCTTTATACAATATGCAGTGTGCACATGTATGTCTTTAGCTTGAGAGAGTGAGTGATAAAGAGAGAAGGAAAGAGAGAGAGAACAATAAAGAGAAAGAGAGCAGTAAAGAGAGATAAAGTAAATGAGAGAGATAAAGAAAGAAAGAAAGAAAGAAAGAAAGAAAGAAAGAAAGAAAGAAAGAAAGAAAGAGAGACAGGTGTGTGTGTGTGTGTGTGTGTGTGTGTGTGTGTGTGTGTGTGACAGTGGGTGTAATTTGCTGTCACCTTCCCAAACAGCTAATTTCTCTCTGTGGCTATCTCTAATACATCTCAATGACCAACACTGGCAGGCTGTTTCTCTGCAGATTGGGATTTACTTTCACTTAAGTTATTCTGCAATCGGGCTGCTGCTCTCCCTTGGGGCACAGCATTTAGTTAATATGAATAGATTGAAACCATTTAGCTTTTACAACTAAGCTGAACACTGATTAGTCATTAATGTAAATGTGTGTGCTTATGCACGTGTGTGTGTGTGTGTGTGTGTGTGTGTGTGTGTGTGTGTGTGTGTGTGTGTGTGTGTGTGTGTGTGTGAGACAGAGAGGGAGAGAGAGAGAGAGAGAGAGAGAGAGAGAGAGAGAGAGAGTGCATGCGTGTAAATAAAACACTATCACCATAATTTACCGAAATCAACTAAATGTGTTGAACTAGATTACCGGTAATCTACACTTTTTACTGACCACAAATTTAGAAAAGTAGAGATTGGAAAAAGCTACAAACAAAAAAATCAGATAGTTGGAATAAAGAGAATAGCCGCTAGATCTGAAACATGGCCAGCCCTCTCTGACAGAGTGGGACCCATGCAAGCTCTTGCTTGGGGTCCAGGTCGTCTGTCCTCTCCTGGACTCCCCACAATGGGTGAAACATGACCAGCTTCTTTCATAGAGGGTTGGAACCAGGCTTTCACAGAGAGTGGGACCCAGGCTTACACAGAGAGTGAGATTTCAGCCTTGGCTTTCACAGAGAGTGAGGACCAGGCTTACACAGAGAGTGAGATTTCAGGCTTGGCTTTCACAGAGAGTGGGGCCCAGGTCATCTGTCCTCTTCTGTACTCCCCGCGATGGGTGAAACATGACCAGCCCTCTCTCACAGAGAGTGGGACCAAGGCTCTCACACACAGAGGGTGGGTCCCAGGCTCTCACACACAGAGAGTGGGATCCAGGTCGTCTGTCCTCTCCCGGACTCCCCGTGACGCGAGCAGCATGGGACAGGGGTGCACCAGAGGCCACGTGCCGTTCTAAAACCCGACTACTCCGCTGTGTCAAAGTCACCCACACACAGAGACAAAAGTCTCCTCTCCATGGCAACACACAGAGGTTTTACAAAAATAAACAAAAGAGGCAAGCAAGCGAGCGAGCGAGGGAGCGAGTGAGGGAGCATATTGACTCAGACATAAATATCCCATCTGTGAGCGGATACTGCCTGCGAGTGTTCCTCTCATCATCAGCCACTTCAAAAGGCCACATCTCACCCTTTCATATGGGGCTATGTTGGCGTCACAACAAATGATGCTGGGCGATTTCAGGGAGGATTTCTCCTGCACGGACGCAAGATAAATCTCACTGAAATGTGCATTGTGTTAATTATGAGAAATAAATACAACCATTCATTAGACTGCTTCCTTCCATTAAAATTCAGTTATTTATTGGGGGGAAATTGTGTGCATTAGTGGTGGATCAATACTAAATTGAGACGGTATTACGACCAGCACGGACACCTTGATTGTAATTCCTGGAGCTAACAACAGATCCTACTACAGAGTCAATACTAAAAGCAGGGTTCCTACACATTTTGCATTTCAAAATTCCATACTTTTTCCATACTCAAATTTCCAAACTTCTCGGTAGATTTTTCTGACCATATTCTCGACATTGCGGCCACTTCTGGTTTGGGATAACTCGGTGAAAACAAAAGGTATGGACAACTGAAGTGAATTAAAAAATGACACTTAATATTCGTCCATTTAGCTGGGTCATTTTTAGTTGTATCTTAGTTGGGGACTGACAGTTAAGCTACACAATAGTAGGAATGGTTCATTATGTGAAGTGATTAGTACTGCAAATGCAATAGTCTGGAAACACAAATATTTCTCCATACCCTTGTTTCTTTTTTCCATACTTATCCAGACCTGGAAATTACTAAAATCAAATTCCATACTTTTCCAGGTTTTCCATACTGTGTAGGAACCCTGTAAAAGGGTTCGTACAATAGTAAGACTGTAACAACATTGAAACAAAACACTATATTACAATCCAGAGACATGAGTGCATCTCATGCTAGATAGCTTGAGCATGCAAACTGGCTAGCGAGCCATTTCAACTTCAATGAATGCTCATTTCAGATATGCACTGTTAATTACAGTAATAGCATATTACAAGAGTCAAATTAGGAACAGAGAGATAACATCACTTAAGTGACCTACAATATGGTGAAAATATAAATATATAAGGACTTGCATAATTTGTTTGAATCACATTACACAATATACAACTGCTCATGTGTAGGCAGAACTGATAAAAAAATATGGTAACACTTTATTTTAAGGTTCACATGTTAGCCACCAATACATACCTAATTAATACCTGTATTAGTGACTTGTAAGGCATGTGTGTAAGGCAACATTAACCATTTGTTAGGTGTATTCACAAATTTCTTGTTCATGACGAATTAGGCCTTTATTATTGATATAATCTTAATAATGACCTTGTAAGCCTTGATCTCTACATACTAATTAGTAGTAAGTACCAAAATAGAATATGCATAACCTACTTGTATACTGTCTGAATAAATCCCAAATAGTAGGAGAACAGTTGTAGAATAAGCAAGTGTATGGCTCAACCTCATTGCTGCATTTCACTGCCCAGGTTGCTGTGTGAAATAGCACTTAATAACTGGGAGATTGGCTCCCATTCTAAAGTGGAAACTGGTTCCTTGGCAGCAAGCACATTATCATCAGTAATACCTCTGCAGTATGTACTTATTAGTCATGATATGTCAAAATATGGTCCCTGTTCTAAAGTAGAGGCTGGGAGGGTGTTAACAATAGAAAAGAAGATGAGAAAAGTGACAGCACTGACAATGTTTATTTAACAAGTTCTGTAAACATGTTACATTGTACTCTCAATGAGCTCACAAAGCACAAAAGACTAGCAAAAGCTAGTTTTAACTAGAACTGACAGGATAAAAACAAGTCTTTTAAACAAATAAAAAGGGCAAAAGAATCGTCATTCAACACATCTGTGGTGGTCTTCTTTGAAACGGGACCCACCTACCACATATCAAAAACTTGTACACAGCAGGCCTATTTGCCTGAAAACTACAGTAGCAGTAAAGAAATCACACAAAAGAACATTTGCTATTTACTTGCCAGAGTGGACTAGTATTTTATCAGTATTGGGAGAAGGTATTGCTAGTCTTTTTGTGCTTTGTGAGCTCATTGAGAGTACAATGTACAATGTTTACAGAACTTGTTAAATAAACATTGTCCCAGCCTCTACTTTAGAACAGGGACCATATTTTGAATGAACAATGTATGCAGTAGCAATGTATTAAGGGTAAATAATGTCTGTATTGACCGGGAGTTATAGCCTAGACTGTTCCCATCATATAATTTTTAATAATAATAATGCCTGACTTTAGAATATGGAACCAATTCATGACTAATAAGTACATTCTGCAGAGGTATTACTGATGATAATGTGCTTGCTACCAAGGAACCAGTTTCCACTTTAGAATGGGAGCCAATCTCCCAGTTATTAAGAAAGTGCTATTTCACACAGCAACCTGGGCAGTGAAATGCAGCTACTGTTCTCCTACTATTTGGGATTTATTCAGACAGTATACAAGTAGGTTATGCATATTCTATTTTGGTACTTACTACTAATTAGTATGTAGAGATCAAGGCTTACAAGGTCATTATTAAGATTATATCAATAATAAAGGCCTAATTCATCATGAACAAGAAATTTGTGAATACACACCTAACAAATGGTTAATGTTGCCTAACACATGCCTTACAAGTCACTAATACAGGTATTAATTAGGTATGTATAGGTGGCTAACATGTGAACCTTAAAATAAAGTGTTACCAAAAATATATATATAACAGTTGCCATACTTGAATTAATATGTACAAATAAGGTAAACGTTAAAATGATTTGTTGCAAAGTCACTCGAATTACATTGCAATATTTGAAGAAGAGTCTAAAACAATGAACTTTTGTACTTGATGGCTGGAAGGTTCTTGGATTTGCGGATCAAAGGCCTGAGAGTGTGCCAGTATTTCCCAGTCAGAAGTCCACAGAGACACATCAAGCATGGCTGCATATGGCCCTTTAATATTTCATGAAACTGGTACCAATAGAGGATATTTACATTTGAGTTATTTCTATGAAACTGTCCATCATTCATTAATAAATGCGAACAGAAAATACCCTGAGAGCAAAGGGAAGTTGTAATAGTCAAGATATTAAGGACCGACTTTGATGAAGAATGTTTTATGGACAATGGGATAGGTAGATGTGTTCTTGGGTTTTCAGAGCTTCCGTCAGATCTTTCATGCGTCACTGACCCTTGGGAGATTGGAATTCCCACTAAACTTTCTATTAAGGGCTTCTGGAAGCAGAATGTAAATTACATCTGTGCGTAGTCCTGGAACTCTCCTCCTTCTGGGGTCTTGCAATCAAAGGCACGGGGAACAACTTCAGAAAAGAAAAAAATCTACCAAGCTGTCTTTTCATGCAAACCAATTTGAATTTCTAATCTTGAAGGCAAAGAGTGAGTTGGTGAGGGAGGGAGCAGGGGAGAAAGAGGGAAGGAGAGAAGCCTTCATTCTATATACTGATGTCATTAACATGGGGTGAGGGGATGGCAAATAAATTAAAGCAGAAAAAATTGCTTCCATTTTATGTAGGTCACAGAAAGCTACCTGTGTGTGTGTGTGTGTGTGTGTGTGTGTGTGTGTGTGTGTGTGTGTGTGTGTGTGTGTGTGTGTGTGTGTGTGTGTGTGTGTGTGTGTGTGTGATATATCTGGTGAGTAAGACTTAAATCACAGTATGACCAATATTGCTATACACTCGTGTGAGCAAGTCACTGTCAACTTCCTGCATCTATAAGGTTGACTATTTCAAAAACATAAAAAATTCACATATAACCCAAGTCTCTTGTTAATATATCTTTGTCATTATCACTTCTGAAAAACCAGCAGGTGACTTAAATCAATAATCAGTCCAATACACATGCCTGATATGTGCATGCAGCATTAAAAGTACATGTTTTAATCTTTTAATCTTGATTTATTTGGCTGGTATTTTTTATTCAGAGCGATTTATAGATGTCAATGAATTGCAAGGCCAGGCTTCCTTGAACAACTCAGGGTTAAGTAGCTTGGTCAACGACACAACGGTGGCAGCAAAGAATCAAACTCACTACTTTTCAGACTACAGCATGCACAGCCAGCTCCTTAGCCTCTATCATTTTAAGAACACTGGCCCATGTTTTAAGGGGAATATGGCATTTTGACATGTTGATGAATAAGAGAATGACATGAAATATGGCCTGAACTGCGTCAACAGAGGTGCTAGTGCAACATATAACAATACATCTATTTTATTATGTCCTGTCTTTACAGTAAATAGATATGACAACCTATATTGTGTGTGTGTGTGTGTGTGTGTCTGTGTGTCTGTCTGTGTGTGTGTGTGTGTGTGTGTGTGTGTGTGTGTGTGTGTGTGTGTGTGTGTGTGTGTGTGTGTGTGTGTGTGTGTGTGTGTGTGAGAGTCTGTCTGTCTGTCTGTCTGTCTGTCTGTCTGTCTGTCTGTCTGTCTGTCTGTCTGTGTGTGTGTCTGTGTGTGTGTCTGTGTCTGTGTCTGTGTCTGTGTCTGTGTGTTGGGGCAGAAAATTGTGTAAGCAACAGAGAAGGACTACAAAGGGGAAAGAAGAGTAAAAACTGAAGCTGAGAGTAATTGGTGATGATTGGTGATAAAGTCCCACATTTACTGTTGCTTGAGAAATTCCCAGGATTTTTGCTGTCAGTAAGGAACAGCCTTGATGACTCAATCTTTCCTTATGATATATGATGATATGATATACAGTATAGACCAATGGTGGTCGCTCTGCTTGAGGTTAACGAGAGAGAGAGAGAGAGAGAGAGAGAGAGAGAGAGAGAGAGAGAAGGAGATGGCAAAAAGGAAAAGACACAAGGACTACTTGAAATTTGGTGACAGTAAAAGATAGAAGTCGTGGTTGTTGCCATGGATACATGCATTTTTTTAAAATTATTTCTTTCATTCTCTGAAGGACTCTTTCTGACCCAGTTCAGCACAAGAAGCTGCCAAACCTAAGAGGTCTGAGCACTTCTCCTAGTGCTCCAAGAGTGAAGTAACCCAGCATGGAGAGTCAGTAGGACATAAACTGTGGTGCAGCTTGACTGACCGAGAAAGATGGTGGCTCCATTGCCATAGGCTCAACTCAAGGGGAGTAGAACATCTTCGAACATGTATGCCCTAAATATTCGTCAATATTCTGGCCAATATTGGGGAAAGCTCTCCCCTATTTTTTGAGTCTAATGTTAACATACTGACAGCTACTTTCAGTTTGTTGGCTAGTGTCGCAAGTTGGTTGATGTCTGAGGCCTTTAACTAGCGGTGCCAACCCTCATTAGCAATAAATAAACTCAGCACTCAAGAGCCTGAGACACTGGACTGAATTTTGTTCCTCAACTTCAAACACTGGCAAAGACGTCTCAGCTCTCCCATCTGCCCTGTAACGAGGGGAGATTGAGGTTTGAGCTGGCATTGGTTCTGCACACATGCGTCACTGTGGCACTGCTTCTAATGACGTTCCCCATGTGAGAAAGTTCCGTGTGCAAGTGATGAGCAAGCGTTTTGCTACACTGGAGTCGCCACTGGAGTTTTATTGGGTGCAGGCTCAATATCTTTATATGAATATCTGCGAGGAATGCAACAAAAATTGGCTGTTTTAGGTGTTTGTTGTTGTTTGTGTTCATGCCTGAGGACATTAGACATTATATTCAGTGTTTGTTTGTGTGGCTGCCTTGGTTATTTATCTATTTCTCCATTATCCTTGGTCAGCCAGCTCAATTGTTCAAACTTTTTATGGGGACCAAAACCTTCCATCTTAAACCATTTATTACAAAAGTATAACAATTATACTATAGCTGCCACTACACTAAAAGTAAACCATTTTCTCCTTGGAGAAGATGTTCTTTTAAGGTAGGGTTTAGGACAATACAATTTGTTTTGTTCATTTTGGTAAACAATCAAAGAACAATCATAGAACTCACGACAGAGTCCTCTCGAACCGCCCACCAGTTGAACCGATGATCTCTCCCAGCGTACAGAACGTCTGACCCAGGAAGTCCTGAGGAACGGACCCACACCGGAAGAAGACACAGTCAGAAAACGAATAAAAAACAACAACAACAACAACAACAACAACAACAACATGGCTGCCAATGTAAAATGGAATCTCAGAAATGTGGCATGAGTGTGTGCATTCCAAATAAGACTATAAATCAGGCACCAAAACAACTCAGCAAAATCAATTAACTTAATTATGTGGGAGATCTGTATTGATATTGTAATTTGGGTGACAACACTTCCAAGATAAAGACCATACTACTAGAATGACCTCAAGAATGAGTCTGATTTGTTTTAATTAAACACTAATATAAATGTAAATTCAACATTTCTGGAGAGACATTGAAAATGAACTAAAATACATAAAAGGAGAGGTGACATACTGCCCTACATAATTGTACTAATGTTAGGACATCAAGAACATGTATTCAACACAAAATAGAGTACACAGTACTAACCTTCTGCATATCCACAAGTGTATGGCAATAAGGACATAAAAAGTGTTAGATTATAATCTGAAATGAAATGATATGGCAGAAAAGAACCCTTAATTTGCATTCATCTTACAACAGTTGCAGTCACAATTTCCAGAGAAAAAATACAGCTGACAAACAAGTGCATCCTTACATGTTTTGAGAGGTTTGAACTTCTTGTATCCACATTGTACCTGCAAGATTGAGAAGAGAAGAAATTAGTTCTTGAAAATATCACACCAACTATTGCTGTTATTTACTGTTAAAAGCTTTATCTTAGCCCTTCTCCATTTTCCTCTCAAAGACTATATTTATGTGTGTGAACACACTAAATGAATATAGTCTGTTCTCAGTTAAAAAAATAAAATAAAAAAAAAATAAAAAAAAACATATAGCCTCAGTAGTTCTACAGTATACTGTACTACCCTAACATGAAGGCTTACTAGCCTGGGAATACCCATATGAACCTTAGGCAAATTTGGGATTAAAACACGGGCACGCAAATACAATCGCTAATCCGGCATGGGTTTGTATTTCTTTGAATTGAGTAATCAACTGCGTTTCACATCTTAGTTTACAAGATTACTGCACTTCTGAAACAATTTAGTAAGAGTTTAATGCACCAGTTTAAGTTTAATTTCACTACTAGGTTGGAAGTCGTAAGTCAATGAACCTTTGCCAGACCCACTCTCATTCTCAATTGAGAAGGGTCTGGTATCAACAAGGCGTTTCCTTGGTGAAACTGATAATATAAGTGAAAGAATGAAAATAGCTTTCTTCATCTACAATTCATGGGTAATAAAACACATGCCTAATGTGTGGTATTATGGATTCAAAAATAGATTTTCTGTTCTTACGTTATGGCAGAAAGGTTTGTTATGATTATAAATATGAAACATTAAATATTACTGTCAAAGCTCTGTGCATAAAACGGTTATTGCACCTGGCACACAAGGATCTGGTTAAAGTTTACCAGACCATTTGCCACAAATTCAGACAAAATATCAAAAAGAAATCACAAATAATATCCAACAATAAGCAGGACATAGGTTCACCACAACAAGCAACAGATTCCATCTTGAAGGCAGAAGAGGGGTTTTCTGTGCACTAAAACAATAATACCACATGATAATTCACTGAGGGTTGACTGTTGTATATTCCAATAATGGGCTACCCATACATCCTCCAGGGTATGTATCATTGTTGAGTTTTGTCCATACTCTAAATAAATGCAACTGTTATTCCTGGACACGTATAAAATTATGTATGAATATTTTAGTGTCCTTATAGATGGATAAAGGCACACTCCTGTCTTTTACTGCCAAACCCCGACCACACACATGCACATCAGATTAGATGTGTTTCCCACCCCGTTTGTAAAGAATAGTATCATACTTGCACCTTCTCGCTAAATAAAAGAGGTTTTAATCCTTAATTTACTAAAAAAACATGACTGACTTGCTGCCTCCTACAGTCTGCATAAATGTTACTGGATGCAACGACTGTGCACTTTTCAAATACCTCAGAGCATGTTGACCTTTAGTTATTGCTTCTGCCTCTCTTTGCATGTGAGAAACGGATTCTCCTTTAGGCACATAAGCACCTAAGGCACCTGTATGCCTCATTTAAATGCACCCAGGCAGCTTCTCGGTCTTTCTTGTGGGAACTGACATAATATAAAACAGGATTTAGTTCATGACAAGTTTTATTTAGCAGTCATCTGGAATACATAGAGATAACCTGGTCAGGTAAACTTCTGAGGTTGTTGAACTCGCATAGTATACAGATATTTTTTTGGTGTGCTTCATGTTGTGCAACTGCTTTAAATCAACTTTGAACTGGGTCCTCAAAAGAGTGCTGCCTGGTCGAACTGATAAGACCTCAGGCTGGCAATTCTCCCCACAGGGACAGAGAGGCTATGTAAATAAGACTACGGTGTTCTAAAAGGTGAAATCCCGTGGAGGTCAGGAAGACAGAGATTCAGAGGACGGATAGAGAGGAGTGTGAAAGGGGGCACAGACTATGGAGGCCCGGGGGAAGCCTGAGCAATAGACCTCATGTTACAGATAATTAGTTGTTAATAATTGAAACGGTTTACCATAGAGCCATAGTTAGATTTATGCTAATTTGAGCTCATTTGAATATACGGTTGTGGATGTCTTCCATAAATAGCAAAATTATGCAGCTAAGACTGCAACTAATTTTAGCCGTTTACTTGGTTCTGCAATTCGAAAAAGCCCTATTTGTATTACTTCAACTGAAAGCAGAATCATGTTCCTATCTCTGCAAACAGTTTAAAAACCATTGGAATTCCAGGTGCCTCTCGGCTCCCTTCACATCCCCTGTTTATTTGATGGACGGGTAAAGGCTCCACGAGGCCGAGGGAGACCAAGGGGAGCGGGTTTGATGACAGCCCCATGGGGGAACCTGATGGATGGGTAGAATCCATGTTGCTTCTCTGTCACAGTGGTGGTTCTACAGGTTCCCTGGTTGTGTGCTGATGAAAACGTACTGTAAGACCAAAAGTAAGACTGTGTGGCTACACACACATACAGCATATGCTCTCAATTAAAAATGTGTATCCCTTCCAAAGAACTCATTTAGAGGAATACAGAAACAATGTCACGGTCTTCAAAGTTACACAGAAGTCAACTGGCTCTTTCACATTTTATTGGATTTCCCGACTTAAAAATCTCTCTAAATCTCTCCAAATCTCCTCATATATTTTGCTCTTTCCCTCTCTCTCTTTTTCTCTCCCTCTCTCTCATTCACTCAATTTATATCGCTCTCACCGCAACAAATGAGCAATACTCCGGCTCGAGTCGTTTCAGAATAAAATTACTTCACAGTGTGATAGGTCTGGGTACCGCAGAAGAATGAGATTTAGCCCCGGAAATGCAATAAACTCCCCCAAACTCTAATGCGCTTCATTTGCATCCCAAAGTGACAAAAGCACTGACAGCGTTTCAGCGCTCACGGTATCTCAACAACAAAACAGCCCCCTATTAAAACATAAGCCACAGAGCCAGTCTATGAAGAAAAAGGTGATGCACCATTTCCATTCAAAGAGCTTTTTTAACAGCCACAACAAAAAATACATATTCTTCTCTCTCTCTCTCTCTCTCTCTGTCTAAATTAGAGCAGATGAATAGCTAGTAATTCGATCAATACAAAAACCCTGTGATCACAAACCCAAACCAAACTCATAGTTACATGTGCAGTTTATGTATAAACACGGGCTGGTGTCCATGCCTCTGTGTAGCTGGGGCTTGCTAAGCGAGGTCCTCTCTCTCTAACTCACTCTGTTCTAAGGAGGAGGAGCACAGGCTTCTCACCCCGAACAGATGGAGACACGGGCACAAATCCGCTCCCCTCTCCTCTCCACTTCTATATAATTGAGCTTTTTCTGGCATTGATATCCTGCCTCTTCATCTGAACTATGAATCCTCTTTTGATTTGACCTTTACTGGGAACAACTCCAAACACACACACACACACACACACACACACACACACACACACACACACACACACACACACACACACACACACACACACACACACACACACACACACACACACACACACACACACACACACACACACACACAAAGACTACTGCAAAAATCTTTTCCTGAAGGAACAGAGTGTAATCAATGACCATAAATGGCAAGGGCATGCTTTACTGCACTGAAGTTGTACCACTATTTGAAAATAGTAAAGCCTTGACTCAAAGTGTTTTATTCTGTCTTCAACAGATATTACATAACATGTAATATAGCACCCCTGGAATAAGAACAAAAAGCTCTATAATGGTCTTAACTGCCATCATAATTGCTGTCTATGCAGTGCTGTTTTTTCCTCTTAACTTTACAAGAACCACACTTACTCTTCTTAGCTAATTGCCTTGACCTCATAGAGAAAAAGTCAGAGTTGATGTCAGCTGAAACTCAGAAAGGACTTTTTTAATACCTCTAGAGAAAGAGAAGTAATCATCTGAGACTCAAGAAAGGCTTCGTATTGATCTCTGAGGTAAGATCCCCATCTCAGCAAAGAGATTTCCTCTGCTACAGATACAGAGCCTGAATCCATCAAATGTTCCACATCAACCCAGGCACTGGGCACATCAACCCAGGATCTTGCCAAGATTACAACCACTCACAGCAAACTGCATCTGTGAAATTTAGAAAGACTCGCCAAAGTTGCACCCATGGGTTCCACCCAACCTTGAATACCCTCGGTAACATTATACCATAACAGAGTCTAAATCTGAATTGTTCCTCAACGGCCAAATATGTTGCACACACAAGCAATCTGGATTTAGCAGTTGGTAATCTACTGTGTATAATATACACAATACTGTCTATAGACAATATAGACAGTTTACTGTAAAATAGTTACAGTATACTGTAAAATATATAAACAGTGTATGATATGTATTATCTACAGACAGGGCATTTTATATGACTGGGAAAAACCATGCCAGGCTGCAGGCTGATCTACCACATCCAATACCGTTCAACCTCTTCATATTAATCTCAGCACATCAAACATTATGGCACTGAACACAATTGGCTATCAGCATGTCATCCCATGTCATGCTTTTCTGCACCGGCCATGTTTTCGTTGCTGTCGGGAAGAGGCTAGAAATGCTAGCTGGCAGCTCAGCACAATCTTCCATCTCACTAATATCCATGGACTCAACTCTCAACACTGTAGATTTCCACCATGAACATACATCTGAGAGATCACTGCAGTCCCAAGGGACAAGGTTTACTGGGGGGAACCAATCTATATTTATACCGCACTGGAAACGCAATAGGAACCCCCACTTGGGTGTTGTTGCCAATAAAATACATGTACAGCGAAAGATCTCAGAGAGCCACTGGAATATCAACGAGGAGTGATGAATGGACAGGCGATTCAAGGTCAGTGCCTACGTGCAAAATGATGCCGAATGGACAAATGGATCTCCATTACTTAAGGTTTGAGCAACCCCTTACTGATCAAAAGGTCAAGGACTGAGCAATTATTACATGTGTTACAACTATCAACTATATAGTACTACCTGCACAGCCATCACACTCATCACAGCAACTAATTATGTGTAAAAAAAAAACATAAGTAGAAAGTAAAAAATTAAAAACCTGAAGTCTGTAAGACTTCAAAGATGATGTAAGGGTTCTTTAGGGAACTAAGAGATCACTGGCCATCGAATAATCATTGGTTACGATTACCATTTTAGACACTTATAGGGCCCTATTTTCGCGACGCAAAACCTGGCGCAAAGCGGATTATCATCCCAACACAGTTTTACACTCGAGTTTTGTGCCATGCACTTCACTTTTATTAAGCTTGGTGCCCAGGGGTGTGGCAATTAACGATCTAAGGTGGGGTCTGGTGCATTATCTAAAAATCACTACCATCTAAAAAGCATTAAGGCACTAACCAAGAAAAACCTGGTCTATAGCGAATGATGCATATGAAGCACAGCTGCGCTGAGCAGAAGACACACTGTCATGAGATGTAAGCAGCAACTCCTCTGCAGGATTAATGTCCTTAGGTTTTTTATTCAGGCTATGTTTTCGATGGAAACCCATTGTCAGTCAATAGTGAAAGTAACTAGATGTACCGCGTAGCGGTACAAAATATGACCGCCGCTCAGTCCTGCACATCCATTCCGCGAAAATAAATCATATTAATGAATTTGTCTCCATCTTCTACTCCATCCCCCACTCTTGAAACTTTTGTGTATGCTTGTTTGGAATGTGTGTTTGCACACATTCCGCACACAAAGTAGCCTACTGTTGCTGCAAAGGTGAATAGATTTGTTTCTGGGCCAAAAAATCTGTAACATTGTTATAAAACCTTTAAAATCTCTAAACAATCACAAGTAGGGCAGTTCATCATAGTCCATCCATTGCAACTGGACTGATGAAAGGTACACCTGTAGGCTACATTGTATTTGGGAAAAGCAGAAGGTAGCAGCATAATGTATTTATTTATTTATTATTAAACTAAAACAATCCCTGTCAGTTCCATGCAGTTTTCAACAGCTATCAAGAAGAGAGGTCATGTCATGGATTTTTGTGAATGTTTCTTCTTCTACATATGCATAGGTTTAGTCATCTAGTTCAAATTATATTCAGCTTTATTGTCAATGCACAAATTAAATACCAGTAGTCTAAAACAAAATGCCGTTTTACCCAGTGGTGCAAATAACTGACATGTCCAAAAGGGCCTTCATGAAATGCGTTGCGAGACTGTTCATACACATTTTAGCGGGCAAAGTTGAAGAGCTACTCTCCGTTATTGTTTGTGCAAATAATATGCTGATTCATGTTCCCTTGCATTTTGCAACCATGAGGTCCATGGTTAAGCTCAATCTTTTGACGTAATCTTTTGATTTTCACCCAGCCTAGTCCATGGTAGGCGCCCGATAGAAATATTGTTTAATTTTGCGATTGAGATATCCACGCACTGGCGCCCCCCCTGCGACGTGTTCGCCCCCCGGTTTTAGAGCTATTCTAAATGCAAAAATGCATAGACATTGCATGACAAAACCGTGACTGTTAACAAACTATAAGCTATATAAGGTAGGCCCTATGCTAGGCCTAGGCCTATTACACAACACAAATTGTCACCAGGCTATGCTGGCGACCCAAATAAAATCTCCGTTGGAACCAATGGCTTACACCTTACAGTATCAAGCTGCCACCTCTTGGCGAAAAGTTAATAGTTTTGCATATCAGTAGTAATACATTTCACGTAGCTGTGAATCACGGAAAGGGCGAATGAAGTGGACACTTCTAAATGGAACCCAACCCACTGTACAGTAACTCAAGGTCTGTGGCTAAAGCAGCCATAATGAAAGCGTTATCATTGTTTGGATACTTCACACACACGTGTTTTTTAATCGCATAGACTACAACTACCAAGCTGGAATCAAAGCACATCGACTCCCCTCTCACACCCTAAACACGCACTTCGAACAAACAAAAAGCGCCTCAGTCTCACGGAATAGCCATAGGCAAAACTGTATCTGACCGGTGTAACGTTGGTACTAAATCATCCATCGCAAAGAATGATTTTTGTAGCACGTGCAACAAATATGTGTAGGTACAGCCCTGCCCTGAATACATCTCAACGTGCGCTCTAAAACATCTGGTTTAAATGGAGATGTAGATCATCACGGGATCATAGACAGGTTATCTTTCAGGTAGCCTAGGCCTATATATTTTCCATTAAAAAACCATCACGTAGCGAACGTGTTGTGGCTAACTCACTTAGCTCCTGTTAGTAGCCTAGGTTATGGTCATAAGCAAATGAGATGACAGTCGAAAGATACAATTAGTGCTGTTATCGATTTGCTTGGTAGCCTATAAACGCATTTATGGTTTTCTACAAATACATCAATAATCAAATTGGCCTCCATCACTCAACCATGCTAACGGTAACATTATTTTACCTACGTTCTGCTATTGATAGGATTAACGTAGCCTACCTGCAGTAAAAAACAAGCATGTCCGATAAACATTCTCAGATTTATTTCGGCTTCAAGAGGAAATGGGAATTACATTTCATGCAGAAATCATCCTACCCTTAGACGTTCTCTGCGGTAAACTACTGTAGCCTACAGTCTTGTCCTTGTAGGAAGCATAGTGTCTTTCTAACCCACTTTAGATTAACTTCCAACAAAATTACGTCTCACTGCAACGATGCGCCATCTAGTGGACAAACGACTACTTATCGCCAATACTGGAAATGCAGCCATGATGATGATGATGAATATTTATTTTGGCTTTCTTTTAATCCTACTGAATTTGTAATTATGTATCAGCCGTTCTAATACCGATAGTATGTGGGTGCCTGTGTGTGTGTGTGCATGTGTATATGTGTGCACCACCATCTACAGGCCAATGAGTGTAGAGTCACTAAATGTACACATAACTTAATTTTTTAGACCCCCCCATGGATGAAATTCTACGAAACTTGGCATACCCCCAGAGAATGTCAGGTTAATCATACACATAAAATTTGGTGCAGTTCTGAACGTCTTTACTGAAGAGAGGGGCGATTAAAGCAGAATGATATTGCATTTTCATTTTTTACCGGGGGGGTGCAAATCACAAATGAGTGATTATGGGCTAAGTTGATGTGGGCCCTTGAGACCAACATACCATAAAAATTTCTTCATCCTCGGTGCCACGGTTCAGGTAGTTATTTAGGAAAAACTGCATTTTTTGGGTTTCGGGGGGCCCAGCGCGGAGGGGGAGTGGCCCCCGGGGACCAAACGAAATTTTTCCGTAAAAGTCTAGTGGGGCTACATACCCACCAAATTTCATGTGCCCCGGTGTTTCGGTGCCCCGGGTATCGTTGACCAAAATTTCAGGAAGTAGATGACGGGAAAAAAAAAAAAAAAAAAAAAAAAAAAAACTTTGACAATCCCTATATGACCGCTTCGCTAGCTTCGCTAGCGGCGGTCATAATTAACTGTGTATAACTGTTTTGTTGTTGACTATGACACCACGGTGAAGTTAGTTTCACTTTGCCAATGAGTTCAAATAATAGACCAGTGCAGATGTGTGTAGGCCAAAGTCTGCAAAGTTTTAGTAAAGCATGGTTTAGGGGAATACCTGTTCCATATGGTCTCGCGTGCAAGCAGATTCCTTCAAAAGTGCCACTGGCTATCAAAATACTGTTGCGCTGCTTGCTGTTAAAGGGAATGACATATGTCATTCTCATTGGTTTAAATGATGTTATGCCCAAAACACACCAATGACTAATTTTGATCCCGTGAGGGAAATTTGGTCTCTGCATTTATCCCAATCCGTGAATTAGTGAAACACACTCAGCACACAGTGAACACACAGTGAGGCGAAGCACACACTAATCCCGGCATAGTGAGCTGCCTGCAACAACAGCAGTGCTCGGGGAGCAGTGAGGGGTTAGGCGCCTTGCTCAAGGGCAATTCAGCTGTGCCTACTGGTCGGGGTTCAAACCGGCAACCCTCCAGTCCGGTACAAGTCCGAAACGCTAACCAGTAGGCCACGGCTGCCCCTAACATAGGAATGCCTTGTTGCGCCATCCGCCCAAGGTTTGATAACATTTGATAACAAAACCACTCCCAATGTGGACTGGACAACCCACTAAATTTAATTAAGCTATTCGCTAGTGGCCATGCATTTTCGATCACTAAAATAGAGCCCATAGAGACTCCTGGGAATATGCAAGGTCTTTAATTGGCTTCTTTCTCCGTGTGTGTGTGTGTGTGTGTCTCTCTGTGCAGTATGCTGTTGCACGGAGGAAGGAAACTGTATATGGGCTATGCGGCCCATATGCTCATCCTATGGGATAGATTGACAGCAAACAGGCTAATGAGAGCAACCAAAGAAACTTGAGACCAAGAGGCAAATATGACAGTAGAGATTAATCAAGTGGATGAATCAAGAGAACAAGTGAGACAAGAAAAGAAAAAAACAAAACGAAGACATACACTTGTACAGTCCTCCCACCTAAGTGCTGCTGTATCAATTATTTACTTGTAATGATTTTCAGAGGGGATTAGCGCTCTTAGCTTAGCATTAGCACGACTGGGAGGGGGCCACTGGATAGCGTGACTCAACAGGCATTATGACTTTGGGAATCAACAGCATCTTTGGTTTCTGTGCTGTTGCTGTCTCTCTCTCACCCAGCTGCCAGAATGCGCAGCGCAGGCCAGCTCCACTCATGCCCTGAAGTGAACATTAACATATGGCTGATATTTCCGTACTCGCACCACGAGCGTGCAAGCAGTTAATGATACCAGCTGGTTCTTGCAAGACCAAACTGTCAGTAAATACTCCACATGGTTAAGAGACGGTACTGTTCAGGAGAGGCATTAGCATTAGTCAAGATTAAATGCCGCAGGTGAACTTGAAATATATTACAATGCAGCCACCTGCAAGATGAAGTTGAAGCCCCTTAGTCTCTTTCTCTATCTCCCTTTTCTCTCTTTCTCTCTCTCTCTCTCTACACTCATATACAATGTTGTAAGTCTTTACATCAAGGTGCTATTAACTACCATTAATAAATGTAGTAGATGACATTAATACATATGTGTGTCATTAACACCCCTAACTATGGCACTTAAAAACAGTTCATGTTTTTTTAATCATAAACCTAACCTCATTTTAACTGGTTGAATTGAATGTGAGTTGGGAGATCATATATGTGAAATGTAAATCATTGATTAGTTTCCAACCATAAACCTTGACATTTCACATTACTTAAAGTTGATTAATATTTAGGTTCATAGAATAATTAATGGCAATGCATCTATTAATGTTAGTTAAGGAAAACTGTTACCAGATATGTTGCAGTTCAATTCAACTGATGCAAAATGAGAGAAAATCTTATGGCATCTGGCTCAATAGATGGAATATTCTGGGATATTTAACTCCATGAAACTGGACCAAACCTAAAGGACCCGTCATCTGTTCAAAGATCCTTCAAAATCAGATGGTCAGATCAGAGGTATGTCTTTATAATACTCTACATCATTATGGCCTTTGCCAGTTGCCAGGCTCTTGGAAGCTTGGCAGCTTTTTAAAATGCTCTGTTTTCTTCTCAGATAGAGATCCTCCCAAGCACCCTAGCACCTTCTGGTCACATCACACACACACTACCGGTGCAAGCAAATGAGAGAGAGAGAGAACGACTCCCCGAATGTCACTTCTATTGATTTCTATGGTGAACAGATGGAGTAAGAATCTGTGTGTGTGTGTGTGGGGGGGGGGGGGGGGGGGGGGGGGGTGGAAGAGAGAGGGAGACAGACAGAACAAATAAGAAATATGACAGATAAGAGCAGACAAATATAGACCAAACAGCACAAAACAGTGATGAAAGGGGAGAGATGTACACATTAGGGAGAATGATGATGGATGACTTTAAGGGAAGACAGAGAGGTAGTGGGAGAAGGAGAAGTAAGTGAGAGAGACTGAGAGAGAGAGAGAGAGAGAGAGAGAGAGAAAGAGAGAGAGGGATAGAGAGAGAGCAACAGAGAGAGAGAGATGGAGAGAGAGAGAAAGAGAGGGGTGGAGAGAGAAAGCTACAGAAAGAGAGAGATGGAGAGAGAAAGAGAGAGAGATGGGGAGAAAGAGAGAGTGATAGTGTTCTGGTAGGCCTTTTGAGAGAGGCCACTGTCAAGTTCTGGTCAATGTGACAGATCTAAGAGACTCAAGATAGGGGCCTGGCCTAAGCTCCACCTGATCCTCATCAGCGCAGACCTCTACCTCCTGCCGAGGACATCGATCTCTCTCGCTCCACGCTCTGGTTGTGGGTGGCTGTATGTGTGTGTGTGTGTGTGTGTGTGTGAGTGTGCATGTGTAGGTGTTTTTGTGTGTGTGTGTGTGCACACATAGGTGGGCGTGTTGAATGTGTGTGTGTGTGTGTGTGTGTGTTTGAGTGTGGTGGGGACTCACAAAGGAGAAAAGGGAGCGGATGTTTCTCAGCTCTCCTGTGAGGAGATTTGGCTGGGTGAGGGTGCTATGATAAATATTTATCCATACCATAAACACAAAGTCTATTGTATTATCTTCTATTCTTAATAATTCCTAATTTAACAAATTACTTAATTTACATGTTGGGCCCTAATTTGAATGATAGGCAAACTGCAATGTCTCAAGTCTAACGAACGCTAATTTAATTTAATTTAATTTAACTAGGCAAAATCAATGTGCTATATACAACACCTAGACCTCAGCTTAATTCCATGCTCCCAAATGCCACACAATATGCACTTTGCTTGACTTTTCTCTTTGCCCATCATTTCAATTAGGGCCCATTGTATGTTCATAAATAGAAGCATCACATCACAAATGTGAAAAAACAAAGTAATGAATGTTCACACATCAGTAATGACTATATGTAGAGTCTGAGTTAGATATAAAATATATCAAAACCTCACTGCTATCTTGTTTTGGGAAGCATGTTGTTGAGGCAAAATGTACTCACACATCGAAGCGAAGATTCTGTTTCTCTTCAAAGAAGAAGTCAAGAACAAACTTTCGGACGAAGTCTGGGTTCAAGGTGTTATCAATCACCTCCGTTCTGCCAAACTAGAGGAAGACAGAGAGGAAAATATAGAAAAAAAACATTACCATCCAAAATAGGAAAATGACCATGAGAATGCTGTTTGTTTTAGATCAGAATCGGCCATTTATCCCACAGTAATTGAGGAAGATTAGATCCATTCTTCAGACTTTTGTGTAGCCTCTAGTTATGCACTGTATGAAATATGATTAAATCTTCAGGAAATTATCACAAACAAATCCTGAACCAAAGAAAAAATGCACTCAATAAACCTTCTACAAAAGGTTTGTTTCTTCATCCTCATCCTCAACCACATATAACTCTATCAGTAATGGCTTTGTTTGTTTTTTTTCTGTTGGTAAAGAGCATAGACTGTGTATAATATATACAGTCTATATAATACAGTCTATGGTAAAGAGGGCCCTCAGAACTCACAGGCTGTGATGCAGCTTGGCACGAGGATATGGAATTTAATTTCTTTCCTCCGTCATTCCATAACTATAGCAACCTTAAAGCTCTCTCTAAACTCTCATTCAGTGGTATCATGCTGAGAACCAGAAGTGATGAGCTATTGATCCACAGGCTGTTTCTATACCTGAGCTGCCTTGAACACCCCCCACAACCTCTTCTGAAATGCATTGTATACTTTTGTATAGAGCTTACAGATGCACTGAAGCACCTAGTTCCATCATCATATATCTCTAGAGTTATATCCATTTAGTTCACTCCATCTCCTGTCTTCCATTCAACTGGACTTTGGGGCAGGAATAAATAGAAATACAGTAATTAAGTTATGGGAGAGGGAGAACACTGTAGAAATAAGACTCACTTTCACTCATGAGTCATTTTAAAAATAATGCAACTAGGGATTGCTTTGGTGAGACACGGTGGTGCTGGGTTAATAACAGACTGAGGGCCAGATGTAGCCTACATTTGCGAACGTAGCGTTATCAGCATCATGGACAAACCGCAGATTGCGAACGCTGTCAGACCCAAGTTTCCGTCGTATTTATCAAACTAGTGTAAACTGCGCCTTTCTCGGCCTTTCTCCACCCATAAACGCAATTTACGAACGCCCACAACTGAATGGCAGAGCCTATACAAGCGCAGTTGAATGAAGTTAACTGATGACAACATTAAAAAGAATCAAACGTTTAGCGATCATGAAATCATACCATACATGATAAGATGTCAAAAAGCAGGGAGATAATGAAGAGCAGTAGTTTTACTCAAAGTACTTGTGCACGTAGGCTATGGAAAATTGTTCAAATCTAGCAAGTAGGAAAGTTTAAGTGAATGACGTGAAAGTGAAAGTAAGATATTCAAAAGGCCAACGAAAGTTAAGGTTGCTTTTGATAGTACAAATACTTACAAAACTGGTGCTCTAAATAGCGATTCTGTTGTCTTTGAAAGGTTCTCTTATTGACACATTGAACTGCAATTTGGATTAACACCTGCTTTTACAAGGCGGAAGTATTTAGGCCAGGGCTCGAATTATCTTTTTGTCTTTAAGGGGGTCTCTCTATCTCATAAAAAGTTGGCACACCCCGCGCATAGCCTAACAAGGCGATACAATGAAATAGCCTAGGCGCAAGTGGCGCTTTTGCGCAGTATATGCGCACGGTAGGCCTAGGCTTTACCTTGACACACGCACACAAGAGACATAGATTTTTCATAGAAATTGACTACTTTTAATTAATTTCAACATATTATTGACTATAATAGTGCATATCTCATTTCAATTTCACAATACAAAGAAATAGACTAAACGATTTAGTCTGTGCCATTCTCAATTTCACAACGTAACTCATTTAAACCAGACCACCGTCTCAGATAGGCTATCCTCAGTGTCAAACACAATAATGCATGAAGTGTAACTTATACACAGGGGAAAAAGCACTAACTGGTAGAAATGAATAAAGCCAGCCAAACTATGTTCTAGGCTAATGTGTTGAACCGTGGAAAATTAATAGACGAACAATTTTGGAGTTTGCACTGAGATATTGTCGGGTAGCCATTGAATATTCCGACATCAGAGATTGCTAACAGGTGTTTCAAAATAGCTTGGAACTTTCCGGAGCTCTGAATGGCAGAGGATAGCTAGATCATCAGACAACACAATCATTGTAGGCTGCATTATGGGCCATAATTTATGGCTTTGTCAATCAACATAGAATAGGTGAAGCGCAAGTTCAACACCAAACAGGACTTTTCAGCACGTATCA
The DNA here is from genome assembly GCF_046254945.1 of Alosa pseudoharengus. NCBI lineage: Eukaryota > Metazoa > Chordata > Actinopteri > Clupeiformes > Clupeidae > Alosa > Alosa pseudoharengus. Next base: position 12,375,071 of record NW_027468837.1, on the reverse strand, counting down.
AACCACGTAGGCTAGCCCAATGAACGCCTATGCAAATAGACAAAACACTCACATCAAAGCAGGGTGACTTCTTCAGATTTGCGAGTGCTGTCAAATCGATACGGTTTGCTCATATAGTCTAGTGGTGTGGTGGTTAAGGGTCATGCTGCGTTCAAGAGCGTATGTAGGTCTACGTCCCGTAGTAGCCTATATTTTAATTCAACGTCTTTAATGGTATAAGATCGCACAGGGATGAACAATGAGATCAGATATGAGAGACCCCCTCAGGTTTTTGACTTTGTTGCTTTCATGGGATTTCTATGGGAGCTCGGCTCCCTCTGGCTCCCACGTAATTCGAGCCCTGATTTAGGCGCAGAATAGACATGCGCTTTCTGGAGCAGTCTGTACACCGCGGAATACATAATTAAGCGCTCTTTACACTTCCCCTCCCATCTTTTTACGCTAAACTCCCACTTTCCCCTGGATCCTCCCATGAATGCATATGCATGACACGAAAAACGCAATTAGCCATGTTCAGCTCCCGCAACAGGCAGTTAGCGCTTTTACATCATTGCGGCCTGTTTGTACATACCTCGCAATGATTTTACACGCACGTTGCGAAACAAATACGCCTGAAGTGGGCGCAAACGCGTTAGTACATCTGGCCCTGAGTATGTTTTCAGCATGTGCTGAAGTGAACTCAAAGGCTACAGCCACACTATACTGAATCAGTTTCGACACGGATTTTCAGATCAAATCCGATCCGCAAACACTATCAGTTTTGGGAAGCCTGGACATGGAACCGAGGCGTTCAAACGTAAGTCATACGTCAGTGACACGCCCCTGTGCAGGCGGGAACTGAACCAGAGCCCGTCTCTGACTGAACTCCACTTTGCCCTCATAGACATGAACTAGGACGACCCATCTTGCTACGCATTCATTATCTGTGTTTCAATGTCCTTCTGAGATGTTATTGTACTTCCTGAATAAAGAAGGACCCCCTATCCCCAAAGATCTCCAGACAATTGCCCATTTTAAAAACAGTATTTAGGGTTGAACTGTATGACATCGATTTTTGGGACAAAATCTTTTTGTTCAGGGCTGGTTCGAAAGTATTAGGCCTGGACTTTTAAAACAGCAAGTAGACATATGTGGTGGGAAAATATATTCATTTTATTGGTTTTATTCAAAATCAAACTTTATGAAATGGGCTTGGGACAGTCACGCCATATGAGCTTTTCCTGGTTTGGCTGAAATTTGTGAAAAACAGGAATATGACTAGCATAGTCTATATGTTAATATAAAACAACGACTAAATGCCTCTGGTCACCAAAAGATGAGGAAAACATTCACAAAACAATCAAGCTCAATGCACTGTTATGTGAAATACTGTGAGGTCCTAACTGGCTTCCAAAAAAGTGGGTTCTTTCAGTTTCACAGGCACCAGCAAAGCATCAGCAGCATCTGCAAACTATGGTTTCCTTAAATTCAAAATAGATATAATGCACAAGTGGCTTTATTAGAAAACCTTAATGGAAGGAGTGATATGTTTGCTCATTTAAACTTAACTACCTGCATTATTTCCTCTAGCAAAAAAAACACCCTAAGCTCTGAAATAGCTCTAAAAGCACTGTACGTTTGTCTCCCTCAACATCTTCTGAGACATGCCCATGTACTTGCCTCCTATGTTCTTTGTATGTTATAGAAATACATACCAGCATACACACACTCACAAACATAACCCCCCCCCCCACACACACACACACACTCACAAACATAACCCCCGCCCCACACACACACACACACTCAACCTCCTACAGAGTGAGGGGAGGCAGTCTCAGCTGGATGCATAGCTACCAGGTCACCTGCTGCCTGCATCGCCTCGTCTAACTCAAAGATAGAGAAACTTCAATAAGGAAAGATGAGGCCTCTCTCCATCATAATCCACTCTTCTCTTCTGGGCTGCCTTTACTTGGGAAGAGCATTCCTTGGTCAAACTGAAAGGGCTCATTATTAACGGAGAGGAGATGATAGGAGATGGGGAGGGATGGGTGCTGCTGGAGTGCTGGAGTGGGGGTGCTGGTGTGTGTGTGTGTGTGTGTGTGTGTGTGTGTGTAAGGTAGGACAGATTGCAAATATGAGGCGCATGACTTACAGTTGCATCACCCTTTTTTGATGGATAATAAGCAAAACAAAGACAGGAGATGCTGCCAGTGAATACATCAGAAACAACTGTGTATGTGTGTGTGTGCGTGCGTGCATGTGTGTGTGTGCATGCATGCATGCGAGCGCATGTGTGTGTGTGTATGTGGCTGGTGTGCACAGTATATAGGGCAGATTTATGAGGCCATACAAGACATGACAGATATGGACCACTAGCAACCCTGTAATAAATGGGTGCAGTAGTCAAAGCACTGTAATAGGCAGAGGATCTGATGAAAATGTGGGAAATGACTGCTATAAAGCACACTCCCAATCGAGAGGATGTGAATGAAAATAAAACGTGATGGTGAATTGATCAGCTCGCCTCGAGAGCAGAAATAAACTTGGGTACATCCCTGTGAGTCAGTGTTTATCATGTGTAGCCCGCTTTTCATGTATTTCTATTTTAAACATACAGTAAAAATAACACAGGATGTTGGGTGCATGTGCAGCATAACATGCCATATGTTTCATATACTAATACCCTTTACCCCAACAACATTCAAGCAATACAACCATTTCATGAAACATGATGGCATGATAGTGTTTCAGCTCTCAAAGATTGTAGAGCACACTTCCCTGTGTCATAAGTGTAACAAATGGAGAAAGAGAATTTGGCTTATCCAAGCACATTAAAAGCCAAAGAGAGGCATTTCAAAAGACTCAAAAAAACAGAATGTCCCCATTATCCTGTTCATTTTTGGGGAGTGAGAAGCATCATTATTCAACAATGTTCTAGAATCAGGTTACCGTTGCTGCGGTTACCCTCAGTGCTGTTCTAATCATGCGTCAGGTGAATTTGGAGTTTTGCAGAGCTTGGCTAATGGGTCCTCTCTGGCCAGTGTTGAGAGACAACCAGAGTTTTATATAGGAGTTTCTGAGTGCTTCTGCAAGACACTTCAGGCAACAATTAGCTTTCAGAAATCCTTTCTGCTTTTGTCCGGTGTTCAGGCAGCTTTTTGTATGCAATGCTGACTTGTTTAAGTAACTGTCACATTACTGATATTATTACTTTGTTAAAGATGAACGTTATGGATATATGTATCTAAATATAATAACATGGTGCAGATACATACACACACACACACACACACACACACACACACACACACACACACACACACACAATGAAACAGCAACAACAACATTGACAACATGTCCTCTGAGAAAACAGACTGAAGGTGTGTGGGGAGAGGAAACATATGAGCAAGTCCAGGCTGCGGTCCAATCTGGCAACCATGTCTTGTGGGGGAGGGCAGGATGCTCTCCAATCTGGCAACCATGTCTTGTGGGAGAGTTCAGGCTACGCTGGCTGCAATTTGACCCAGATCACTTTTCTCATAGTTTAATGAGGTGTGAAAATGTATATTTAGCTCAAGTGGCAGATGTCAGAAGTTTCCTTGTTTTGCTAATTGGTTAAGTTTGTGTTACTAGCGACCAATATTGTCACTTACATAAAAATTAAATTGCTTCTCATAATTCATAACTGATGAATAATTTCAGTTTTGCTCCAAACTGTAATATGACATTATGAAAATATGAATACTTTGTGCTTTTGAATACTTATTTCATAATGCATAAGAGAATGATACAATGCAGACTAAGACACACCTTTTGAGGGAACACACTGTAAGCCTATTTATTGGGTGAGATTACTACTTGTTGCTAAGCAGCCTGATACTTACAGTGGATGGAATAAGACAGAACTCCACAGCTATATCATTGATTGTCTACCTTGTAGACATAAACTACTTGTGCATGCATTTGAAACTAAAAAGACATGAAAGAAGGGAGAATTTATGAAATTGTATTTCCTTTCTATTTCATTTAATAACATTTATATCCTTTAAGGTATATTTGCATTTCAAAATCAATGAATCCTGTTATGCCCTATTATGCAAGTTATGTTCTGATGCATATCACAACATATGACAACATATGATACATGCGTATCATCATGGCTCTACTAAATAATATGTAAATGAAGGAGAAAAATTAAGGAAAATATGTAGGATTTCACACTACCTGGGGCTGAATTGACTGTTTAGTGTTAAATGGGTCCATCAATGAATTGATTGCTGACAATGTGAGATTTGTGTTTTGTCTGAAGTGTTGACTGACACTTGCTGCGCGCTGGCTGTTTATGTTTGACCCCCTACTTGCTAACCACCAGGACTCTTTGATAGTTCTGCAAAGCACAAATGAACACAATGTGCTCAATAAACGAGAGAAAAGATGGAGAGAAGAGAGAAGATAGTGATTAGCAGGAGCAGGAGCTAGAAGAGGAGGGAGAGGGGGGATGGAAAGGAACCTGCGCGTCTGATTGAGCTTCATCTCCTAATTGGATACATTAATCCAATCTCATCAGGTCTGGACGTGTTGGTTCATTCGGGTGGCACTGAGAAGCTCTCCAATAAACTGGTCTCACCGAGGTGTCAGCATCGCAAGCATCACTTACCTCTCTCCACTCCTTGGTCCCGATGCCCTGGACGTAGAGCACCACCACTAAAGAGAGAGGACAGAGAGAAGGGAAAACACATAGTGAGGAAGGCTCTTCCATATTAAGAATGAAAATTATTTTTTGAAGATAGAACATGATTGATGCGTTTCCTCCTATGCAAGCCATGAAGATGATTGATGTGTTTTCTTCTATATGCAACCCACACAATTTGTTTCGATACTTGTAATGTACACGACAAATGTACAAGGTATGAAAACTAATTTTCATACCATGATATAACACAATGTCGGTATATACCGCTGCATGTTCTTGTATAATTTTCCTGAGCCAAGTATTTTTTAGATCACTTGATGATGCAATGCACGAGCATTTGATAAGATAAGATGATACCACATGATACTTGTGGTATCATCTTATCATCATCAAATGAATTGTGATGGTATATGGTCATCTAAGACAGAGAAAAACCTGTAGTTCCCACTAACCGTCGAGCACTATGTAAATTTGAGGTTCAGGTTAGATTCAGAACATTCTGTGAAATGTAGGAAAAGCCTTCACAGCATGACATTGCCAATATTATCTCCAAAAGACACCTGGTAGCATGCTGGCAAGCTTTTATCAATGCAGCTGGTGGTGTTTGCAAGGATGCTGCATGCTTTTAAAGGCAGATAGGTGGGTAGCTTGCTACTTTCAGACTGAGGGCTATATCTTGCACTTTAACGCAATTGACTTTGTGCAAATCGCTTTGTGGGCGGATCTTGGGCGCTGTCTCTATTTTACCGGCCGAATATTGACTGTTGTGCCCGACGCAAATCTAAAATGGGGTGGTCTGTACCAGCTACATTATTCATGGGTGTGCAGTTCGTCTCATTAAGTCCTCTAATATTTCCTAATTTATGTCATCAACACATCCGTGATTCGTGGAAATGTGTTCGCAACACAGGCGCCCAAGCAAGCGCTCCTGCAGGTGTAAGCTACGGCTGTACCTTACCAACAGGCAACTAAAAACACTTTCCAAGTTGACCTAACTTTCCAACTCTGCACAGTATCCCATTAACTGCATGACAGTGGGCTATTTACAATATTTATTTTATGTAAAGTAGAGTTTGTAAACACGTTATCATCAACTTAATGCACGCACAACTTTTGTTTGAGCAGGAGAGAGAATAACAATGAATGGATGCAGCAACTACAGAAATTGTAGCTAAGGCTACTTGCTGCTTTCTTTTACTGTCTATGGTTGCTAGTTAACAGCACATAATAAGCTTATTTAAGCGAATTCACAAACTCAAGACTTCAAGGCCATCATGGATATAAAAAGTTTTTTGAAAACAACGAAAGGATGAAGGGGAACATAGCAAAGTTTTGGAGTTATTTCAGATGGGCTACAAGGTAGGCAAATTTGTGGTGCTTGTCAAAACCTTAGCGCAGCTGGAGTAATGCTTATAGGCTGATGTTAAAGCGCACACGATGTTTAAAGCCATACACAACGGTAAATTGGAACAAAACTAAAGGTAACTTTAGCCTTTATAGGGCTGTATAAAGTTGTCCAAATTAATAGGTCGTAATTAGGCGTTGTTGTTGTAAAGATATTGCATGTAGATGTACTATATAGGCTACTAAATTTTTAGTTGACCAATGCACGAACAACGCCGGGGAAACGGACAAATATTATCAAGGCTTTGAATGTTTCCATCTGTGCACAGGGTGTCTGTAGATCGGTGTGCATAGCATTCATTTCTGCAGGCCTGTGGCCATGCATGCGCCCTTAAAATAGCATCTGAATTCGTGCCACTGACTTTAGACCAGGAGGTTCCTGGTCTGTGGCGGAATTGTTTTCTGAAACTGCAAAATATCAACAGGGACCGTTTGCGCCGGAACACGCCCCCTCTTTTCGCTGAAACGCCCCCGTGGGCGCACATGTACCTGTGGAAGGAAAATTCCAATATGCGCTGTATATGCGCGAGTATACAAAGTCAATTGCGCTGGTGTGCAAAATAGAGCCCTAAAACTCCATACTACTGCAGTTTTAAAGGTTGATGCTATGAACTGTGCATGCCCCAAGACCGTGTCACCATCTCTCCATCTGTTATCAGCATGTTCACTCCAGGCCTCCACTTCCTAGCGTTCCTCTCCACTCCCTGCCTGTTTATGCAGTAGCTGTTTACCTTGCTTCCCTGTCACCTACTTATGGATCCATCTTCACCCCCCCCCCTTCTTTTTCCTCTCCTCTTTTCTCCTTCCCAAACCTCACGCCTGTATCACATCAAAGCCAGAGGCGAGGCTGTAGAGAAACCAATCATCATAATGCCAGCAGCACCAGAGGGGACAGAGGCAACAGAGCATGAAAACTAAGACTGGGGCTCTCTCTGTCTCTCTCTCTCTCTCTTCTCTCTGTCTCTCTCTCTTCTCTCTGTCTCTCTCTCTCTTTCTTCTCTCTCTCTCTCTCTCTCTCTCTCTCTCTCTCTCTAGCGCTCTCCTCGCCATTCCCGCTCCCGCTCTTCAAAGGAAATAGAAAACAGGGCTGAGCTAAATTAATAACAGCAAAAATGGATGAAAGGTGAAGTGGGATCAAGAAAAGGGGAGGAAGAGGAGGGGAGAGCTTTCCACTGAGGTTTGGGTCAAGGCGACTAAGTGATTCTTAAGTCGCAGGGAGAGATTGCATCCTTTATGGGGAGGGACTGGTTGTGAAGGGACTTTAGCGTGACAGCCAATGGCTGTGCTCAGGTGAACCAGCCTGTACAATGAGCTTATTTGCTGCTTGCCTCTTTTTTTACACCCCAAGTCTTACATTTACAAATTACACTATCAAAGGGCCTTGCCACTCCTTGTTTAGAGTGGGTCAGGGAAACAGATTAATAAGAAACGAAGAGGAAGACAAATAAAGTACAAAGTCTTGATCAGGGATTTCATCATCTGTACACCGGATCCAGTAAGTCAGAGCCCCACAAGGCAGACCCCAGGTAGCCCACAGGCAGCGGGCCAAGGAGAAATCACCACTCTCTGGAACTCTCCTGCATGCAGACGCCATGATTTGTAATGATCTGTACGTCTGAGGTAGTCGGCCTCCCTCCGGTGCGCTCCATTCTGCACGCAAGTCGAGGCTGATGAGGGCGTGATGCACACGCACACACGCACGCACACGCACGCACACACACGCACACACACACACACACACGCACAGAGAGAGTGAGATTCAAATCTCCTCTTTATCTGCAGCCTGATGCCCACACAGGGCGTAGAGGATGGAGAGGAGATGGGTGGGGAGGAGGGCAGGGGGCAGGATGGACATTAAAGGACATGTGCAGGGAGCCTCTCTCCAGCCCCCCAGGTCTGGTTTTGATGTCAGGAACTCACCCTACATCTACGATCATTATTTTGCCCCCTCCCCCTCTCTTGCCCCTCACCCACTCTCTGGACCTGTGTCCCCCACCCACCCCCAACCTCCACCAACACCCCCAGCACTCTGTGGAGGTAAGAGCTAATCTCTCTGATTTGGAGGGGGGGCGGACAGTCCAATAGGCCACAGTACTGATCTGGGCCTCATGTGGTGAGAGACTCCAACCTATTTATGAGGCATGTGCCAGCTAAGATGTCAATACAAAACCCACTCAGCATCAAGATGGCCCAGGTACAGCTTCCAATTAGTGCATTCTGCCATAAAGTTATTTTCCTTCTTCTACATTGCTGTTTAGGAGACTTGTACTGATATGCCACTTGAAACGGTCACAGCTCTTCTGTTGTGCAAGTCCGCCTGATAGTGAGGATAAATATGTACGGGTGCATCAGATTTAACAGGAACCGCTTTGGCCATGTGACATCACTTGCATTTGTTTACCACTGCTTATGTTTACATTTAGACTGGAACATATCACAGTCGTCCACAAGTGTATGTGATGTTACATTTTAAATATGTGTATTATGTCCTTATTTATTATCTCATGTTTTATGTTGATTGACTGTATAGTGCTGGCTACTTGTTGTGAACCAAATTGCCCCTAGGGGACATTAGAGACTATCCAGTCCAATCCAAACACAGATATGCATAATATTCATAAAACTGTACACACTGGAGGCATAAAACCTAAAATGAGTATTATTATCTCCTTAGCTTCTCATACATAACAATGAGATAAAAAGGAATTCAAATCATGATCTCCTGCTTCACAGATTTATATGGGGCAGATTTTTCCTGTGGAGATAAAGAAAAAGATCTCAAAAGGATCATAAATCAAGCTCAGTTTTAACGTAATGTTGAGACATCAATATTAGCTCCTCTGCCTCTACCCCTCCAGACAACTTTAGTGTTTGAGATTGGGCGTCGGGCGTCTCCACAATAAAGCACATTTTGTGGAGAGAGCTAGGACATTTCTTATCAATTATGGAAGATCTTTACAATAAAATGTATGTCTCAATGTTTCTCTTGGGGAAGTATGCCTCACTGATTTAACCCAATTTAAACTGCTTATGGGCGTCTACAAAAAAAAACAGGATTTTGAATAAAACCCTAAACTATCTTTCAAAAGTGTGATGCAAGAAAACAGCAACATAAACTGAACAAAGCCGATCATCCAGGCGTGTTTATGTGCAGAATGTCATGCGAGATATCTCACATTTCATGTCAGTGGTTTCCTGAAACTGATGTGGATGAAAAGATGTATGGTCACATGATTCATGCTCATAAATGCCACAGTATTCGTCTTTCACATCATCCATAATGATATGCCATCCTAAGTGTGGTCATTTATCACCTGAGATTAAAAAGTTAATCACACTTCCCTTCAAAAAAATGTTCCCATATACGTTGCATGATTTGCAAAGACAATAGAAATTTGACTTTGGTGATATTAAAGGAATAATATATGGTGCTTGATTAGCATTAATAACCACTTGTGATTAAAACTGGAGTGAGTTTTTTTAAAGTGAGGAAAAGAGGCTGGCCATGCAGATACAGTAATGAGAGGCTGCTTAATTGGGCTCCATCAGATATGCAGGCTGGGGAGTACATTAATTACTTTTGTGTAAAATGACATCGGGAGGGAGGCAGCACAACAAACACACACACACACAAAAGCGCACACACACACACACACACAAGCACACACTCAAAAAAAGCACACACGCTCAAAAAAGCACACTCACTCACGCACGCACGCACGCACACACACACACACACACGTGGGCATATGTTTAGATGCACATGACAGCAGTGTCAAGAATCAGCTATGAAATGCACAGCTATTCCAAAGCAAGTGTTCTTTTGCACAGATTGTTTTTTTTCCAACAAAAAATAAATGTTCATGTCATTACTGTACTTCTGAATTGGCCACAGTGAGTCTTAATGAGTATGAAACTAGTAGTCCCTTCTTAGCATGCTCCAGATCTCCTGATCAAAAAGGTGACCTTCCAGGACTTATCACCTGGGCGCTTGGGAAAGCTTTTTTTGCGCTGGATAAAAAAACTCAACAGTTCTGTTGTATCACACTAAAATCCACTTAAGATTCTGATGATATCTAGTCCCCAACTGTGTCATGTCCTCTTAATTTTTCTCCTGCTAAGGTATCAATGCTTACATAATCTTCTTTCAAAGATGAATTGAACTGCAAAAAATGGTTTGTGAATGTGACCACTTTGATATTTTATTGTGGATAGGTATCCTTCCATGTTCTGTAGCACTCACAAGCCAATTGTAAAATACCCAAGGGATGGTTCAGTAATAACGTACCAGAATGGTGCTATACTGTACTACAGTGATCTGTAACATTTCAAGGGAAGCCAGCCTTTTTCACTCCCCCAGCCCTTAGCATCTCTTTCTCGCTCATACAACAGCAAAGGTCACATGTGTTACAGCTCAGATCTAAAGCACCAACATCTGCCAGAAGAAAACAGAAACACTTCATCCTTTGAAAAACAATGCCTAACAAATAAACTCAGACAGCACAGACGGTTTTGGATGCCAATACAGACTTGGATCATCGCACACACACACACACACACACACACACACACACACACAAATACACACAGAGAGACAGAGAGAGAGAGACAGAGAGAGAGAGAGAGAGAGAGAGAGAGAGAGAGAGAGAGATACAAACATTAGACAACTGACAAAGCAAATGCAATTTAACACAGTGCGACATCAGTCGACACTCGATAGCCATGAAAATTTCACACACACACACATTTGAATGCAGCATCCATGCACAAAACAAACTTCTGACAAAGCCACTATTCACACACACACACATTGACAAGAGGACTTCAAAAAGGCATCTGATAAAAGTTTCATCACACGTCTAGATTGCAATATAACAGAAAGGCTGCCACACAGAGTGCCATATTTTCAGACCACAAAAAACAAAGTGAGACTTCCACAAACACAGTCAGTTTCCAACACAACAACACACAGATAACAACCAAACACGCACACGCACGCACGCACGCACACACGCACGCACGCACGCACGCACACACACACACGCACACATTCATTAGTGAATCAGAGTCACAAGCACTTCACTCTCTCCACTGCCAAGCCATTCAAATCTCCCCATTTTCCAGTCCCCCCTCTTCATTACCCTTTCCTCCTCTTAAAGGTCATTAGCTAAAATCACGACCCGTAATGTCAGCCGGAGCGACACTGAGAGACACCCTCAATCAAGCACAAGTATTGACTTCCCCGCTGCTCTGAACTGATTCGGCCAGAGCACCTCACTTATCAGCACCATCACGTCGACCGCAGAGGCCCCGCACACACTCCAACGGGACAGAGGGGGGATGGAGGGGGAGGGTGGGAAGCAGTCAATCAAATCAAAATGCAGGGGCTGATGAAAACATCAACCCTCACTGATTAGGATCCTCTCCTCTCAGCACACCCACAATGATAACCTGTGACTGATGGGGCAAAGATGGCAGTGAGGAGGTGAGGAGGTGTGGGGGCGATAAGCGCCTCAGCCTTGTCTTGAGCTATATGCTGTGTGGATGTGCACAGGAGGACACACAGAATGTGAATTAGGAAGAGAATGGAATAATGAGAGACAGAGAGAGGAGTGAGAATGAGAGCGAGAGGGATAGAGAGAGAGAAACAGAGAGAGAGAGAATCTCAAATTTTAGTTGAAAGGCCACCTACCAGGATCTGATTTGGAGAATGTGTCCATGTCCAGTAGATTTCTGCACAAAGAGGGCAAACAAAGGAATTAGTTATTGACAAAGAAGAGCCTGTCGTGATCTTTCACTGGGCTACAATCATTGATCAAACTGATTAATTGACGGTGAATCGCAACACTGGTTTGACAAAAATGCCATTTAAAAAAGGTATGGATTAAACAGGAGCACACACTGGTGAGTCACAATTTCTACTCTGAAACAGACTGTGTTATATCAAGAGTGGATTTGGCCAAACCACAATGATTAATATAGCAGAGACAGGTGGATCTGATGACTCTGTTCAACACACTTCAGGATCAATATGCGGACATCATTCTAAGTATGAGCTTCCTTTTATTCCAGATAATATGCCAATATGCCAGTCCGCGGTACAGTAGATCTCACACATCCAAACATAATCCCATGAATCACTGCCAAAGACAAAGAAAATGTTTTAAATGCCATTCACGTTGTGTGTGTATGTGTAGCGGGGGTGGTGTCGGTGGTGGTAAAGTCAGAAAGCCTAGAGTGACAGCCGCACCAGGTGGGAGATGATAGAGAAGGAGGTGATGCGGCTGCCCTGAGGTACGGTGCAGGGAGGAACCCCTGCAGAACAAACAGCAGCCCAGCCTGCCTCCCCTCCCAGAGGGGAACACATTCCTGGAGGGAGACTGGAGCCTTTCTGCACAGACCTGTGTGTAATCTGCTTTCTTCTCCAGCTCTGTCAGTAGTAGTATGCGAAAGATCCATTAAGATGAGGATCCATAATGGTAACACGCGAGGCGCAAGTATTTAATACGTATACTGTAGCACACATTTAACATAGCGTAAGCCTCTATGACTGTCATCATTTGGTGAATACACTCTGCTCTCTCCATGGGGAATCACCAGGAAAACACATATGTCTTATGTAAGAGTGAGGCAACTCACCAAATATAAACACAAAAACATACGTACACACACACACACAAGTAATGAAAGATGAAGGTGATGTCTTGATAATAGTAAAAGCTTGAGAGAGTGAGAAAGAAAGACAGAAAGAGCAGGGAACGGGAGTGAGAAGAAAGATAGAGAGAGCAAAAAAAGTGCTTCTCCTGAGCCTCTGAAGGGGGTGAGTAAACAATTCCACCTCCTCTCTGTGCGCTTGGCTGCAGCCTGGCATGGCTTGGGGCTGTATGAGAGACACAGCCTTTTCCTGGGCAAAGCCCCACCGTGGCCTGGGCACGGGCAGAGACGCCAGAGGAACAGCGCTCTTTCTGCTCACCGCCAGTCTCAATGGCAGCCTGCGGCAAAAGGATCTCATAAGTGAGATGCGTTGGACGGATTTGATGGGAGTGTTTTCCCATGTATATAAACAGGAGCATGAGTGTGTGTGTGTGTGTGTGTGTGTGTGTGTGTGTGTGAATTCTTGCATTTCCCCTTGGGGATCAATAAAGTATCTATCTATCTATCTATCTATCTATCTGTGTGTGTCTGTTAGTGAGTAGAGAGAGATAGAGAGAACACTAACAGATAGTCTTGCTTGGTACTACACCCTCTCCACCCCTTGATACTCTATCTTTCTTCTCACTCCCTCTCCCTGCTCTTTCTGTGTTTCTTTCTTGCTTGGTACTATTCTTTGACTATATTGCCCTTCTATGCTTTTATTTGTTATTACTGTTTCCTTTTGTTTATGTAAAGCAAGCAAGAAGTATGAAATGGGTTATACAAATAAACTTGACTTGACTACAGCACCTACACAACAATTATAAACTCTGTTGGGTCTGTGGTAGCTGAGGTCCATAAGCTGTTGCTGCACTTTTTTGTTCCAGGCTTTCTATTCTACGAAACATCCTAATGCAGATTTTATAATGATCTTACTAGTTATAATTAAATAAGTAGTTCATGAAATAACAGGAAATTGATTGACAAAGTGCTTGGGTAGAACAATAATAAAACATTCACTGCAACATGGGATTATTCAAATCCAGACCTCAATATTCAATTTCGATGAGACTGGTTTTAACCGAATTTGTGTACTTCTAACTGTCAAAACAAGTTCTAAAAACAATCCTGACTGCCAACCATGGAGTAGAAGCTAGAGAGGAGAAGAATTTGGAGGGAACAGAAAAGCACTGTCAGACTGGTAGGTAGACAGAGTGAGAGGAATGAAGAGTGACTTGCCACCAAGACTGCATCATCTCACACTCCGCACCAGGTGGGCCTTGCATCTACCAACACTACTAAATCTACTAAAATTATAAACTTGACAATGCAACACATAACAGTTATTTTCCACCTTGCATTTTAGTAATGTATATATATGTATATATATATATATTTATTGTGTATCCTACAGCATTTGTTGCCATACTGTACCTTGGTAATGTTTGTTTTTGTCCAGGAACTATTTTTTAAGGGAGGGTATGAGGCCCAGAGAGCCTATTTGTTTTTGTTTGCTGGATAATCTGTCACTGGTTGTTTTCCGTGCAAGAACACATTCTCAACACACAGACCGAAATCCTACAACACACTGATTGACACACACACTTACTCACTCACTCTCTCTCACACACACACACACACACACAGAGAGAGAGAACCCCATTCTCTTACACACACACATCTGAATTTGTGTTGCCATGGTTAGTTTCTGGGGAGAATCCGCCCGACCTCAATCTGTCAGGGGTGTCAATGCCCCTTGCTGTGACCTCTCAGAGGACCTGCCATGCATTGTTGTGGGTCACGGCACACTAGCAACACAACGGAATGCCAGGTGTTTTGATCCATTGCACGAGTCCTGGTCATTACGAGACGAAAGAAGCACATTGTAAGGACAGGGAAGGCTGGGATATCAATCCCATGTTAGTACCTAGGCCTAGTCTCATTGTGTAGTGATCACTTATCACTAAGGCCACACACATTGGATCAAAGTAGAAACTATATGATCCAGGTTTATGGCAACTACTGTATGTAGTGAGAAGGGAGAAATTAGTTATGAGTTATCTGCATTCATGATGAGTAACATACAGCAATTCTTTCATATAACATACATTATATTGTATTACATACAGTAACACACAGCCTTTCTGATTAGCCTAATGCCCAAAACCTGCAAAACAGCTATCAAATCCTTTATTTTTAATGCTATATATAGCTATATATATATATATATATATATATATATATATATATATATACACATACATACATACATATACTGCACTGAATCACAAAGCATAATTTCCAGAAGAACTTCTGCACTGCTGATATTTTATGATTTGCCAGGTGAATGACTAGACCTCCGCACTTTTATTTATGTAATACAGAGCTAATTCACCTCAGTGCAAAACAGAGAAACGGCGGTTTGTGAGGCGCGCTGGAGGCTCTCGTTGACTCCACAGGCTCCGTTGCAAGTGCCCCTTCTCACTTCTTTACACCTACACCTCATGCAAATTTACTGCGAGGGATGGCAGCGCACCAAAAATACTTTCCACTCCCAAAGAGCGAAGGGAGTGTGTCAGTATCCAGACTTAAAACAGATATATTTTTCCAAGAGCAAATCGATATGAAACTGACGATATCTAGCATTCCAGGGATAAGGCAATGCTCCACTGACTGGAACGTGGATAAACAATCTTTACATCCGTAGCCTACTGTGCACCTGTCATTGTACTATTTTAATATTCTACGTTACGCATGGCTAATTAAATGATTAATAAAACAGAATGTTAAGCTTACCTGCAAGAGACAGTAACTTCAATCTTAGTTGCTGGTACGGTGGAGTGAAGAGGGTCGAATTCCCCAATTGAAGCCATCCTGTACTCTGGCTTTATCTGTCACAGTTGTCGTAAGTTTTCACTTATTCATCCACAGCTACTCGATCAGGTTTCGTTTAAACGGCTTTTTAATTCAAATGAAACAGCGACACTGATGACTGTCTGTAACGTACGCCCTCTGAAGAGTTTGGAGCGCGGAATACCTGGGCGGTCTGTTTCTCTCTCGGCTCTCGAGGCGTTCCATGTGTCGCGTCTTGCGCGCGGGGCGAGTTCAGACATCGTAGCGGGCGCGTGTAGCGCGCCTTTTCTAGACGTACGGCACCAGTTCAGTGTCTTCCCCCGCTATACACTGGCCCTATCGGCAGGTGGTGTCAGAATCAAAGAAAAGCTCTTGGTCATTTTTTTTTTTTTTTGCGGGAGGGGCACACAAGTCCCTCAGCTCTGAATTTAGTTCAGACAGTTAGGCTACACTGGAAAGAATATTAGCCATCAAAAAAAGTTAGTAGCCTAGGCTAAGTGCTAAGTCAACATGGTGTTTTAATTCAGGCTGACTTCAGAAAAAACTAGTCCAGCCTGTGAAAGTATCTAGTGGACCAAACAGGCTACTAGATAGCATAGGCCTACATTAGAAAAGGCTAGGCTAGGCCTACAATTGAAAAAAATCTGGTTTACAGACTGCGTGTAGGCCTACTGTAGATTCTAAGTTCAAGCCATAATTAACAGTGCGGCCTTCCCAAATAAATAATTTCTGTTCTAAGAGAGGGGCTCTATATGGTTGCTGGTAGGGTAGGAATTCCACGGTGGCTACGTTGCCCCTTGGGTTGGCCGTGTAGCCCCTTTGAAAATCATAGGTTTACAGGCCACGGTGGCCTTGGTGCCCCCTTCTTTCAATATTCTGCTTTGCGTCCTACTAATAGCGATTTTTATTTAGCCTGTGGCCTGTCAAAATAATCTTAGCATTCACAGCGCAAATTAATTTAGTATTTTACGCAGTGGAGAAAGTGACAGCGCAAGAAAGTAAGTGCGTCCAAATTCACCCATTCTTCTCAGTTGAACTACTCGCCAAGTAGCCTATTCATCACACAGACATCACAAGTATCACATGAAAGAGCTGTTTCTCAGCTTTTAAACGATGTTAGCCGATAATTGCTGTGTTGAACGGTTCGCGAGAAAAGTAAATAATATAATTCAATTTAATCATACATTCTACTGAAGGTTTTGCGTCCATGATCTCCCTACCCATTCATCTCGGTGGAATACTTCACAAACCCGTCTTTTAACACGACAAACCATATATCAGAATAAACAGCAGACCTTACCGAACACAAAGGTGTAAAGCAGTCCCCTGTACAGTTAGCCGTTCCAGAGTAATCCAGTTTTGAATTTTCAGTTAATTTCGACATGCATGGATGTCTCCAAATTTTGGCTTTAAGTTTTACAATGTGTTTAAATTGTTCCACATGATTTCATAACGGGCCAAATACAAAATAAATGTTTATCGCCTAGATATTGGTAAATCAGAGGACAGCTGACTAAGAGTTTGTGAAAGTACCCTTAATGATCACAAAATGCTAAGCATGCATCTAGGCTATTTGAGTTTCTTAAAGCTGAGCTGTGCTTAAATTTAAATTGTTCAAACAATACATGATTTCATAGTAGGCCAAATATAAAATACATGTTATATATAGCCTAGATATCTGTAATTATTAGATGATCAGATGATTTACAGTTCTATGTAATATGTCATGTTTCATGTTTTTGTAATGTTTCATACAGTGATGCAGGTCTACTGCAGTGAATAGGCTAAATACAACTTTTTTATAGCCTACTACTGTATAGTTAACTTTGGCCTTGGTGCCCTGACATGTGGCCTTTGTGCCCCCCACCAAATATGCCCAATTGAAGGCAAAGTGGCCTTGCCCCCAGAATGGTGAAATTCCAAGCCTGGTTGCTGGTCTGAGCCTAGGCTACTACCAGGGCCGCAGCTTGATGTAGATGAGTTGGTGTCAAGTGTAATCGTAGATAGCTGATACATAGCTGTGCAGTAGGCTTATGTAAGTGTATTAGGTAGGCACCCCCCCCCCCCCCTCCCTGATGCCTTAAAGGAAAATTCTGGCCATTTTTGCATTTTGAAAGCACTAAAAATGGTCTTTAAAAGAAGCATGATATCACTTTGCAAACCTTCCATATCTTTCAATTTAATATATTGCTTCTACAGCACACTGACTCTGTTGATTAAGTGGACAGTGTTTTCGAGCAACAGCCATTACCTGCAAACAGTCAACAGATCAATATGCTGACTTGCCTGTTACATCTCATAGCCTAAATGATGTATCAGAGATGCACACACTCACAACTGAACTTGTCAAGCGGTATAAAGTGTCTCTTACATCGTTAATACATGCCCAGATTGAGCAATGTTGCAGGACAACCACATAAGCAGTTCCATGTATTCCGATTGAATTATTAAAGTTATTAATATTATGATACACAAGTCTGGGAAAATGATTAAATAAATAAAGTTTTCATTGTGTTGCTTTAAGCAATAGATTGGGCAACTTGTTGAAGGGCAATCACTACTAACCAGTTCCATGTGCTCCAATTGGATGATTAAGGTTCTCTAGAAACTGATGATTTAAGTTCTCAAGAAATTTGAGGTTGGTGCGTGAGCAACATACATGTTACTGATCTTGCACTGGATCATCTTCCTGAATCTCAATGTTCTGATCACAACTCTGGGCAAATTACAAGTCAGCACCAGTCAGAGGCTGCATTCATTGTTTTGCACTTTTATGAGGTCACTACAACTCCAAAAATACACACCTATAAAGTATTTCAATACAAAATGCAAAGCCATTTTCTTCAACAAAATAAAATACAAATGGCAACATACTATTTTTTTGTTTGAAATACTTATTTTAAATAATATATGCATCAGAAATACTGCCTATCCCTGGCTGTTGGCCTGCAGTACCGATTTTTCTGTTTGTGTTTATGTCCATTTTGATCCAATTGGACTTCTTTGCTATGTTGCCCACCCAACATTTCTACCAGCCCACCCAAATGTAGTAGGCTAAAACCAGCCCTGGCTACTACTGATGTATGCACTAGGATCTACTCTGTTTTCCTGAATTCTTATAAGAAAAGTAAAAAATTGCAGCCAATTTAAAGGTACAGTCCATAGTTCTAAAACCCAATATGTTTTTTATGTAGAATTATGTCTCCTATTTTTCCAGCTTTCTGTTCTATTTGTGCCCAGAAAAACGAGTGTTTTTGGTGGAAGGGCATTGACTGTTGACACCAAATACATGGAGTGTACCTTTAACCAGTTGTTGTACAACCCATCATCACGTTTTAGTGCATCTTTTCACACGAGTCAGCAACAAGATAGGCTACACGTGCTGCTTTTCATTTTTGTCTCTTTAATGGAGAACGTCCACCTGAAAAAAAAAAAAGAATCACATACTCTTTGCTGCAGCCTAGGCTACACATCTCTGGCAACAATTAAAAGAAAATATTCAAATAAAGAATTGATAAAAATTAAAATCAACTATACAAAGGAAAACAAAATCTTAAAAATAGTCTTGTAAGGACAATGAGTGCAATGCAGCATTTCACTGAATAGAACAAAAATAAGATTGAAAGTGAATGGGGAGTGGGGCGGGTACCCGTCCATCTAAGAAGTAACTGCAACTTTGTCATGATTTCTAAAGTTGTGGCAAGTAACGTGAGAAGCACACGCAAAACTGCAATTCACTTCATTCACCTTGACAGTGTAAGAACGTCAATCAAAAGTTCAGTCACCAATAGAACTCCAAATTATTTTCCCTCTCCCAATATGCAATTTTTTTTTTTTTTAAATAAAGCCAGCAAGATTTCATTGGGCTTTCTGATATTATAGACTTGGAGGGATCTGGTATATGCCAAAACACAAATAAATGAGGATTGAAAAAGTAAATTAAAGCGGCACAAAATAATGATGGATTGAGGGGAAAGGATAGAACACTTAGCATTTTAGGGTTCATCCTGAGATTAAGGTAGACAACTCACTGCCTTGATTGACATATCACATAGATGTGGATCAGATAGATCATCATTGTAAGTTCAAGGTTCCCTTCATTCCAGATAGTATGTTGATCTTGTTGGAAACATGAAACATTTACTTTCGGACTCACTTTGGATGGCAACCAAAAATAAAATGTTTCTTAGGTTGAAACTAGAGAAGTCAAAGACAACAAACACAGACAACCGCAAAGTCACAACCAACCAACCAACCAACACACACACACACACACACACACACACACACACACCTTTCAGGATCACCCTGGTGACTGAACCCATTTTTCTTCTTGTCAATATTAAATTAACAGCAAGTAGAGGTTTAGCTAAGGTAAAAATGAAGAATAATGACCGTGTGACAAATGTCTATTTGCGCAGATAAGCATTGCATCCGGATTGTAGCAAATTGCAAGAACAACCACATGTAGTATAAAAGCAGTTGCTGTCTGCCATAAGTAAGAATAGTCAGCTTCACTAAAGGAAAAGGCACAACAAATTATCCTGAGGTAAAGAAGCTGTTAGAAACCGTTTGGCATGATCATATGAAAATTCATAAAGATGACTTGTTGTACTTGATGTACTGCAGTCCTCAAGTCAGCCGTTGTTTCTGAATGTAGCAAACAACTCAAAACCCTCATTAATGCCTCTTGCATCACAAAAAAAAAAACCCAACAGCATCATTTCCTTGTAGTTGTATGGCCAAAGTGACCAGGGGTCAGTGCTATGGCATATATAATATTTCAAACGGACGCACAAAAGGAACCTGATCACCACCTGTAGTGTCCTGTTAGAAATGGTTTCAGTAATAGAAATAGACCAACTAGAACAAACCTGTTGTCAAGGCAACCAGAGTGCTTCAATTGCCAACACGGCCGATCTAAAATGGCTCTCCCAGTCCCCACCACACAAGGCAAGTGCTTGCTCTGGACTTTCTATTTCTAACAGACAAATCCGTCAATATAAACGTATCAGCAGAAAAGTAAAACCGAATGGCTTTAGAAAATAATTTGACATGGCCATGTGAACTAAACCTGAAAGATGATATAGCGCGACTGAATGATCACTGAAATTGTGCTTTTTTTGAATGTATACTAAATGTGTGATACATCAAGAGCACCAACACACAGTCAGAGGTGACCGATCAGTCTCTGAGAGACTACAAGCACCGTGGGGGCAAGGGGGGTTTGCGGCTTGGCTAGCAAAATACTTCTCTGCTTGAAGACCTGAGGAACCAAAGGCAAGACAAGAGCAGCAAAATATTTCACAGCTGAACTATGAAAAAGGTCAGACTTCAGACAGATCAGATTGGAAAAGGAAATACATACACTGCCGTTCAAAGGTTTGGAGTTACTTAGACATTTCCATTCCACTCCATTATAGACAGAATACCAGCAGCATTGCTTTTTGAATCAGGGCAGCAGTTTTCAGATTAGAATATGGTATGTGCTTACATAATTGCAAAATGGTTCTCCAATGTTTTCTCAGCTAGCCTTTTAAAATTATTGCAGATTAGTAAACAGAATGTGCCTTTGGAACATTGGACGAATGGTTACTGATAATGGGCATCTGTATACTTATGTAGATATTGCATTAAAAATCAGCAATTTCTAATTTCTAACATTAATGATGAAAACAAGGACATTTATAAGTGACTCCAAACTTTTGAACGGTAATGCATATCATGGGCGCCATGTCTTTCTGTACCCGTCCCTCCATTCCTTAAAACATGCTGATCTTCAAATCATGTTAGAAATTTTATAAGAACGTGACCATTTTGAAACAAAACAAAACAAAAAACATCTACATCTATATAGGCCCACATTTAAATTTCTTGACCAACCTCTTACTCGGACATCCACATCATAAACATCTTTCATCATTGCACTGACATGAAAGGCGACAGTCAAGTAAGATCTGCAGAGATAGATCAGCTACAATGATACCCTATTCAAGGGCATGATCTAATGTCCTAATAGCAGCTTTTGAGATTTACCCATCCCTTAAATAGATGTAAAAATCTTAAACCGTTTCCTTAGAAGGGAAGAAAACATTTTCAAATGATGCCTTTTTGAACAGTGTTCTCTACACTAAATCATTAGTACTAGAAAAGACAGCAGCCTGAAACCCTTGGGTCACAAAGATCACAGAATGCCAAACAAAAAAAAAAGCAAACTGTGGGGTAAACAGTTCATAAAGTGGGACGGTAAATGTTGATATTCACACCGAAATCTATGATGTCAGCCTTATATGTGCAGGTTAGAGATGGGACACAGTCAAATTGTCAGGGCAGTTCTGAGACAAGACAAAGGCATTGTGTCAAGGTTATCAGGTAAGAGCATCATGCTATTCTTCATGTTAATGCTATGTAGATTTTTTTGTTCATTTCTTGTTCTTTTAATATAAGTGGAAGTATAGTGCTAAGACAGAAAAGAGCTTCCCTTTTTGATACTCTGGCTGGATGTGATCGCTGTTGTTTAAAAAGCCCAAATGACCCAACCAACTTTACCACCCCCCCAAACATCCACATGCCAGCTCTGTGCTTCAAATAGAAATGTGTAACATGGAGACAAAGAAAAACAGAAAAAAGGAGCTGGAGCAACCTCAAAAAATAATAATAAAGGTAGCGCATCTTAAAATAAAAATAAAAAATAAAATCATAACATAAAATAAAAGAATAATAAGGAAATACAGCCCGTGTTTAAAGTTTGGCACTTTTTTTCTCTCTTTTTTGTCTTCCAATAGATTATAACAAACCAGCATTTGAGTATGTTCTCCTTCAGAACAGTCTTTGAGTCACTTCACTCTCTTACACACAGACACCCCATGTCCATCCGGTGGGGAGGAGGAGAGGAGTGGGACAGGACTGCTACAGTAGGCCAGAAAGGAGAGGAGGTTTGTATACATGTACACAGACCGGGGGGGGGGGGGGTAGGGGGTGGTGGGGGGTCTTGAGGTTCTTGAGTTGCTAGGGCAAACGAGATTTGTACACAAACAATGTTAGAGAGCTGGGGGTGGGGGGCAAGGTACAGGTTTTGGAGAATGTGTGGGGTGGGGTTGAGGTGCTTGAGGTGCTATGGTAGAGGCCCAGACAGGACAGGTTTAACAGTGGGGTGGGGTCGGCGCTTAGACGATGCTGTTGGTACCGCGGAGACCCACCCCGCGGGCAAACTGCTCCAGGAGCCCTGAGATGGCGCCCGACGGGCTGGGCGCTGCGGACTTGAGCCCCACCGTGCAGCTGTACGCCGCCAGGAACACCTCCCGCACCGCCTCCAGACGAGCCTGCCGCTCCGGCACGTACTCACTGCAGGGAGACACGGAGACAGAGAGAGCTTGTTAGAGAGGGAGGGAGGGAGAAAGAGTTAGGGAGTTGCAGACGGAGAAAGAGAGAGTGCGCATGTGAGAGAGAGAAAGAGGGAGAAAGGGAGGAGTACCTAGTTGGAGAGGGAGAGAGAGAGAGAGTAAGAGAAGGAGGGAGGTAAAGAGAGAGTTAGGGAGTTACAGAGAGAAAGTGCGTGTGAGCAAGAAAGCGGGCGTTAGAGAGGGAGGGAGGGAGAGCTAGAGATAGAGAGGGACGGAGGTAGGGAGAGGGTGTTAAAGAGTCAGAGAAAGAGTGATAGATGGTGAGAGGTGTGGGGCCAGATGCGAGAGAGGGCTCAGTGTGTGAAGGCGCGAGGGGTCGATGGACAGAGACAGCAGAGAGAAGAGAGGGAAGAGAGAGAGAGAGGGGGAAGGAAGAGAGAGAGAGAGAGAGAGAGAGAGAGAGAGAGTGAAAGAGAGGGGGAAGGAAGAGAGACATTACTAAGAATAGAGGGGAGAATGGGGGAGACTAGCAAGACAATCAGAATGGTGGGGAATGAGAACCCAGAACAACAGCGTTTTAAATGCGGGCAGGCGTATTGGCGCTACCACCTGCATCGCAGAGACATGGCGGCTACTGACAATGAAACAATTTAGCAGCGTTTTCTTCAGACTCTGAGCCTTCCCGCCTGTTCCCCCTCTCTCCTTCAGTGTTGTTAATAAAGATGGATGGCTCCTATTTGCACAGACCAGCCGCACACTCACTTTTCCAGACACACTCGATTTAGCAGCCAGATCGAGCAGAAAGGGAAATTCCTCCAAAGGTGGACAACAGAAATATGAAGAGGAAGGTGCAAAACAGCCTGCCATTTATAATCCGCCTCAAGAGTCCAGGGCCTCTGGTTACCAATTCATTTCTCAACAACAGAGAGTGTGTGTTGTGTGTGTGTGTGTGGTGTGTGTGTGTGTGTGTGTGTGAGTGAGAGTGAGAGAGAGAGAGAGAAAAAGAGAGAGAGAGAGAAAGAAACAGATGGAGAATGCTGTAAGACCTTTTGCCTGGTTCTGGGTAATTGTCTAATACTGTTTTACAGTTCTGTCACTCACACACTATATTGTTTTTTCTAAGGGAATCACAGTGGCTCCTCTCGCAGAGGAGGTGAAATGGTGTTTGTGTCAAACCAGACAGCTTTCCCATACATCAACCACTTACACTTTAAAATTAACAATTTCGCTATAGAGTGAAATATGCACGGAATTCTATAGCACAAAATTCTATTGCACTTGCAGCTGCCAATTAATTAATGTAAATAATTATTGTAAAATATACAAATTTAGTCTGATTGAAGAGCTTGTCAAGTCAGTATCTGAAAGGGGAGTACTTGAAGAGTATTATTATTTTTTGTCTGATATTAAGGATATTAATTAAAAAAAAAAAACTTTCATGCTAGTACAATGAAATCTCTTTTCAACCCACCAACAGTTGTCCAACATTCACAATAAAAACAATCAATTAATCAACAAACCAAACAAACATCCATCCATACAACTATCCTGCTATTCAAACACACAAATACACACAGCAATCACATAACATGCAAACACCAACAAAGACAACAAACACAACAGCCATACAAACAGATATCGGTGCTTGTGCACACAGACAGACAGACACACAGAGAGAAAGAGAGAGAGAAAGAATGGACGCAGAGTGAAACATGTCCCCTTGCATGCTGCAGAGTGGCCCCCTCACTGCCTCCGTGCCTGTGCTGCTGGGTGAGGAGCTGGGGCGAGGGAGGGGGGCCGGGGGGCAGGGGTGGGATGGGTGGGGGTGGGTTAGAGGTCAGAGGTTAAAGGTTAGTGGCGTACGGGATGGGTGGAGGGGGCATGTGGAGGGCTTTAGAGACTCACATGCGGCCGCTGGGTCCCTCGTCCTGGAAGCTGAAGGGCAGCGGCGACTCGGCATGGAGAGGGCCGTGGTCGTGGATGCTACCACAGCCCGACACGATCTGCCAGCTGCCGTAGTCGGTGGAGAGGGACGAGCCGGAGCGCGCGTACTCCGCCAAAGACCTGCTCAGAGACAGAGCCAGGGACAGGGACAGACCAGACCACGTGGGCAGGGACAGCCAAGGGGGGAGAGAGGGAGAGAGAGAGGGAGAGTAAGGGAAAGAGGCAGGGAGAGAGATAGATAGAGAGAAAGAGGGAGAGAGGGAGAAAGAGACAGACAGAGAAAGAGATGGAGAGAAAGAGAGGGGGAGAGACAGGGAGAGAGATAGAGAGAGAGGGAAAGAGGGAGAGAGAGAGAGAGAGAGATGGAGAGAAAGAGAGGAATGAGAGAGAGAGAGTGAGAGGGAGAGAGAAGGATGGGGGGTGCGAGAGAAAAGAGGGTGGTGTAAAAGAAAGAGAGAGATTGTGAAAAATAGAGGGGGTGGGCAGAGAGGGAGAGAAAATAATACAGAAACAAAGAAAAGATAGACAAGAGATATAGAGAAAGACAGGAGGAATCAAAAACAAATGGAAGCGAGCAAGGAAAAGACAGAAACAGACAGAGAGAGACAGGTTAAGATAGAGAGAGAAAGCAAGAAAAATCGTATAATGAAGACAGATTGTGTGAAAGTGAGAGGGTGACAGGTCACGAGAGGGAGGCAAGAAGGACAGAGGGAGAAGAGGAGAGAAAGGAAAAGAAGGAGGGAAAAAAAAGAAAGAGCAGACACCCAAGGGTCAAGGTTGAGGGAGAGGTCACGGGCATGGGGGGGCAGTCGCTCTCGGGCAAAGCAGCAGCAGGGCAGGGAGGTCAGCTTAGGGGCTTCGACCTCGGAGACAGACGTGGACCCCTCACACTAACATCGGCCTCATCACAGGCAGCACCAGCAGCAGCGCCATCACACAGAGCCTGTCTGGCCCTTCAGGAGGCTAGACTGCCACACAAGCGTTATGCAGATGGAACCATTAAGCTTCACTCCATAGCGATAATGGCTTGGAGTGCCGCGGGATAATCGACATCAAATTGCGACGAGTGAGAGATGGTTAGTCATATTTCACAGCTTTCCTGCCGCTATGCAAGACACACACACACACACACACACACACACACAAAACGCAGCCCCGATGTGAGCTGTTCAAACACACACACACACACACACACAAAACGCAGCCCCGATGTGAGCTGTTCGAACACACACACACACAGACAGAACGGGTGGCGCTGAGCCCTTACTACAAAAGAAAAGGTACAAACATAAATGCACACAGACAAACATCTTCTTACAAAAGCATAACATCAAGAAATTCTATTGCACTGCAGCTCAGCTTATCCCCAGTCGCAAATTAACATCCCACCACCACCTACACTCTCGACAAGCACAGAACACGAACTCACAAACTCTCACACACACTCACACACACACACACACACACACACACACAGCCTAGGCCTCGACAAGCAAGGAACACACACACACACACACACAGCCTAGGTCTCTTCCAGTCAATGAAATAGTGTGATTTGTGACGCACACACGCACACATCCACACAACCCATCACATGCCACGCATAGGTGAACAAAGAGCTAGGTATACATACAGAAAGAGAAAGACACACATACACCCCAACACACACACACGCACGGATAAACTCATGCCAAACAACACAACTCTTCTTCTGGATTAGAACTACCCCTCAGGCCACCTTGCAATTTGGCATCACTATGGCAACCAAAGACGGTAGCGGTGCCCCTCTGGTGTATATATTGGTTAGTGATTTCCAGTTGAGTTCACATCCATGCTCACATCAATGCGAAAAGTCATAAAGAAAAGATGAATCACAAGTCAGGACAGCTAGAGACTGTTAAAGTGTGTCTTCGTTAAATCAAGGATGTTGCAATTTGGAAGCAACAAAGTAATTACATTTTTAAGACGATGACGATGCGATTGACCTCATGCATTTCAAAGAGGAGTGCACATCAACAGTTTCAATGTCAGGCCAAGTCAACCCCCAAACTTTGTGCATGTGCACCGACTGACCTTCTTCCCGGCACAGCCAATGGGCTGCTCCCAGTGCGAGTGAAGCCCTGCTCTGATTGGTTGGAGGAGGAGGAGCTGGAGGACTTGCCCTCCGTGAGTGGATGAGGTAGCCGCTCCTCTAGCGGGTGTGGGCGGTTCCAGAGCACCGTCTGAGGTGACGACATCATGGCTTTCCTCCTGCGAACAGACAGACACAGATTAACAGGCTGCCCACGACACACACTACCCAGCAGCAGCAGAAGCAGCAGCACACCTCAAAGAACCTCACCTGGACAAAACTGGAGAATGAACAGAACAAATAGGCCACTCCTACCAAAATAAGCCACTCCTACCCAAATAGGCCACTCATACCAAAATAAGCCTTTAAATGGACCATCGATTCAGACTGCAGAACAATCATTCAGCACTGTAGTAACTACACAGGTAGGTTACAGTGACCACTACACTGGCACATCACCTGTCCCAGCCTTCATAGGCCTTATGTCAGACACCTGTGTATGTGTGTACGTGTGTGTACATGTGTGTGTGTGTGTGTGTGTGTGTGTGTGAGGGGGGGGGGGGGGCGGGGTTACTGGGGGACTTACCCGCTGCTGGGTGGAGCGGTGTAGAAGACGTCCACGGCCTCGTTGGTCAGACTGGAGCCTGAGGCGGCGGCGGTGGCGGCTGCCGAGTCCTCGGTGATGAGAGAGAAATCACTGCTGAGGCTGGTGGCGCTGCCCCGGTCTCTGGACTCTGAACACAGGAGACGGAAGGGGGGGGGGTCAGACAGCAGAGAGAGGTGAGGGAGAGTACCAGTGAGTCAGCGTGCCTCCAGGCACACTCAGATCCAACATTTATGGGCACTTGCTCCTCCTCTCCTCTCTGAAGTTGGGAGCCAACAGCTTATAAATGACCGAAAGCCCGTCTGGACATCTGCTTAGGTTAATCAAAGACCCTAGCATAGAGCATGACCTTTTTTGGCCTGTTTCGTCAGATATTCAAGCTAGAAGCTGCTTTGTTGGGCAGATTTCCCGTTAGGATTTACGTACAGAATCCACATACAATTACATTTCAAACCATGACAAACTTGAGAGTCTTTTTCTGTTGGCGATCCACACTGTCAAGGTCAGTTTTAGGGGTCAAGCTACTCTGCTAGGCGAGAATTGGATGTGTGTTACACAACCCTAGTAAGTGTGATACCCGTCACAACATGCCAACTCCTGACTCTTCTCAATTCCTTCAAGGTGCAGGGCAACACAACAGTATATACAGAGAACCGACAAACAGCACTTACTGAGTTGGCAGAGGTCGTCCACTGTGAAATCAGTGTCTTTGAAGTGAGAGTTTTTCCTTCTGCCAAAACAAATACGTTGCCCAGGAGCCAGACAGAGACACAGAAGCCATAGGTTGAGGAAAGGAGGGGGGAGAGGGAAAGAGTGAGTTAGAAGATATTAAGGAATTAAAATGCAAAGGGAGACATATAAAACAGAGCCATGATATAAATAATAATCTTCCCACCCCTACTGGACACAGTGGGACATGAGACTGTTGCACTCTTAGTCTCTAGCTATTGCTGAAAACCACACACACAGAACCATAGTGGCCACTAACAAGAAAGACATGTCCTCATGAATTCTTCACACTCTGCAGTAGTGTGTGTGTGTGTCTCTGTGTCTCTGTATGTGTGCACGCTTGTGTCTTTCTCCCTCTGTGTGTGTGTGTGTGTGTGTGTGTGTGTGTGTGTGTGTGTGTGTGTGTGTGTGTGTGTTGACTCTTCCTAAAGCATCCCTCTCATAGACCATGTTTTTTTCAACCAATAGGAAGACACAGAGCGTTACTCAGTGTGTGATCTAAATATATTTACTGACAAGACAGACACAGAGTGCAAAAGCAAAGCTCTGACATATCTAGGAATCTTCAAGCCCTTCAGGAAGACAGTGCTTTAATACTGGTATAAAAGTATACCAGACAAGTTCACTAGAGCCTGGCTTACTATTGGTGTCTCCTCTAGAAAGTTTAGACCATGCATATGATAACTTTACATATGCACACACCAACAAGCCATAGATAATATAATATGACAGTCTGGAGGAGGCTGCATGATATTCTTGAGATTTTATTTTGTGCCTTAGCCACTGCAATGTGACGTGTTGTGAATGCAATGTGACAGCACGGGTCAACCCAAAGGTGCCTACCTCTGTTTTCTTACGGCCGAGAACTTCTCAGAGACAATGTGCTTCAAAAAATTGAAGCAAAAAAAGAAAATCTGCCGAGGAAAGGTGGGTGGGGGGGGAGGGGGAACCAGACAAAAAGAAAGAAAGAGAAACATAAATAAAACACACTCATATTTTTCCTCATGGCGTGCCTCTATAAATTAGGAAACACTGCCCCCTAGGACCCATCCAACACGCACATTCCAAAAGACAGGTGAAAAGCCACAGGTCAAACTGACCTGCTGGGGGTGGTGTTTAAACATCCCAACACACTATCAGAGCAGAACTCATCATACAGTCTAGAAACCACAAATGCTGTGAGGTGTCCTGAAACGTGTAGTAAATAAATGAATGAATGAAGAACTTGTGCCGGAATTGAATTATTTCTAGCAAGGGCGTAGGTTTGGTCTGAGCTTTGGTGGGGACACTACCCACTAACCCCCCCCCCCCCCCCCCCCCCCCCCGAAAAAACAACAAAAAAAAAAACACTCAACTCTTTCACCAGCCACTATAGATATATAAAATGATTAAAATGTGCTACTGTCCAACTATCCATGATTAAAATGTGCTACTGTCCAACTTGATCTAACTACACTGTGTAGCCTACATAATCTGATTTTATGTAGGCTACAGATATGTAGGCTATATTTAACATTTATTTTCTATTTGGTCTGTTATGAAATCATGCCTATTTAAGCACAGCTCAGTTTTAAGAAACTTAAATACATGCATGCTTAGCATTTTGTGAAAAGAAATCATTAAGGCTACATTGACAAACTCTTAACCGTGAGCTGCCTGTATATTCTCTGATTGTAATATTTACAGATATCTAGGCGATGTAAGCACAGCTCAGTTTTAAGAAATGCAGCCGAAAGACCATGTTGAATTTTTCTATAATTTATTTAAAAACCGGATTACTCTGGAACAGCTAACTATACACGGGAATGCATTACACCTTTGTGTTCGGTAAGGTCTGCTGTTTATTCTGATATATGGTTTGTCATGTGTTGCGTGAAGAGTGTGTAGGCCTACGATATTCCACCGAGACGAATGGATGTGGAGATGGGCGCAGAGAATAATTATTAAATATCTTGAAGTTATTTGGCTAGCTAGCACCGTTTAAAAGCTGAGAAAAGGCTCTTTCATGTGACACATGTGTGATGAGTAGCCTACTTCTCGAGGAGTTCAACAGAGAAGAATGTGTGAATTTGGACACACTTCATGCTTGTAGTGAAGTAAAGTAAACTTCAAATCAGCGCGATTTACCCTTATAGGCTACTGCACATTACAAGATCTGTACGAGGTGATCCGCAGCACTGAAGTGAGAAATTATTTAACTCTTTTTTCCCCATTTCAACCTGAATATTGGTGGGGACATTTCAGTCGTAATTTGATATTGGTGTGGACACGTCCTTCGGTCCCCACGCAAATCTACGCCCCTGATTTCTAGAATGTTCTAGTTCTAGAATGACTTCTACTCACCTCCTCCCCTTTAGAGAGACGATCAGGCAGCATGTGACTGAAAAAGAGTGAAGATAGAGGACATAATGTACTTTGCAATCACAGACTGGAGCGCTTCACTCAATTGCCCTTTACAATCAGTAGGCTACCTCATACCCATACATTACCTGCTTAGCACCAATCACCAGCCTATGGCAAACATGTACATCAGAAAACTAAATTCAACGTTAATCGTTGTATACCGGTAATTACAAATCAAGAATCTAGAAGGCTCTACAGCATGTCTCCACAAAATATCTTAAACCCATGCAAATACGGCAATGCTGCTAATCAAGGAGAGGTCCTCGATGACAATTGTGGATTTCCATGTTTTCATTGTCCCACTGTTCAGAGTACAACTAACAAGTCTACTTGTGTGTCTAGTGGGCTCCAAGTTAGCAAGGTGAAAAATCTTTGCAATCACCCAGCCCTCTGAATTTAATACTGTTACATATTATCTCTTCAAGAAAAAACTTCCTGCTGTATACCAGTGAGCAGAGTAGGGAACAGATAATCCACCCAGACATCCAAAAAAGGTGGCCCTTAATTTATACAAACGAGCGGAATCCTTCTGTGTTAATGTGACGACAGAAACTTAAAAAAAAAAAAAAGCCTTGGATCAATAATTAAGCTCGTTCACAAAACATTCTTTGCCACCATTCAATTATTAATGATGGATGCTCTGCTTATTTTCTGCCAAAGCAATTCAGGTCGGTGTGAAAATCAGTTTCTCTGGCTGCCTCTCTCTCTCTCTCTGCCTCACTCCTTGTTCCCCTCCCCGCTGGTTCTAGTCCCGGGTGTTTGACCACAATTCTGGCAGCGTAATTACCGGGCCGCTCTGGAAGGGTGATCTCTGTTTGATGAGTTAACGTTAGAAAGATACACAGCTGTAATTATGAAAGGGAGGATTCCCCTGAGCCCACTCCTCTCCCTGGCCCCCATCTCTTCTTTCATCCTCATCACTCCCATCTAACCCCCCCCCCCCCCCCCCTCTCTCTCTCATTTGTAAGACGTGTTCCCTGCAGGGCTGTCCAAAACGTGACATCTACTGGCAAAAACTCAGTCACACATAACACAGACACACACCCAAGATCAGCCAGGCCACATTAATTAAAGGAAGTGACACTGCGTAGGGTAGGGTAGGGTAGGGTTGGTTGGTGTGTGTGTGTGTGTGTGTGTGTGTGTTGTAGTAAGAAATTTTGGCCTTAAAGGTGTTTCCATTTAAGTGCAGGCTATATTCAACCATTCACTCTTTTGGTATGGTCTGTGCAAAGCTGAAGAAAGAGACGCTGCTGTAAGCAGAAAGTGAAGGAGAGATTTATGTGGTAACAACTGTGGAATTCCATGTTCAAGGTGTTTGCGCAGCCATGCTGAGTGTGTGAGAGTGCAGTCCTGCTGTGTGTGTATGTGAAGCCATGGTGAGCGCATGGGTGCAGCCTTGCTGAATGTGTGTGCGTATGCCATGATGTCTGGATGTATGTGCGTGTGTCAATGTTGTGTATGTGTGTATCATGACTGAGTGTGTGTGTGTCCTCGAAGGAGGCTGGGTAGGCCTCTTCTCGACGGCTGGCGCCCTAAGACCTTATTTACTGTCTTGGGGTCAATCTTGACTGAATTCCATGGCCCTTGGTCGTTATGGGATACAGCCTTATAGATATGGTTGACTCTTTGGGTAACTATGTCGTAAACAAGTTTGCGTACCATTAATGGAGATGTCATGTCTTGTCTGAACTGTCAGTGAAGTATAAAAAGTGTTTCCCTGTTTGTAACATCAGACTGCGTCTGTTAGCAACACGACGTAGGTCTCCGGATTCGTGAATAAAGCTCTCTGAGATTTCTGACTTGACTCCTGGCTGACTGAGACTTCATTTCTGAAACAATCCCTAGACAATTTTAAGTTCCTACATTGTGTGTGTGTGTGTGTGTGTGTGTGTGTGTGTGTATGTGTGTCTTTTTCTTTCTGCATGTATGGGGGGGGGGGTAACTTCTTCTTACCCAAAGAGGAACCAGTCATAGGCGATGGTCAGATACAGGATCTCGCTGGGCTCCAAAGTGGCGTGTATAGCACCGTCCTGCCGAGGGGAAACAAGAGCGGCACACATAAAAAAGCACCGTCACTCATCCATCATTTACTGGCCCAGAGAGCAGGGGCCCCGGCCGCCTGACTCGCCCCGCAGTGGCCCTGCACATGCATGTTTCAGGAGTCACCCTGCTCTGGCACTACCGTCCGACTTGAAGTTACGGTGTAAACAACGTACGACACACTCTACGAGAGTGATTAAAAATACATTTAAGTGCCATCTCCAGCATGTAGAGTATGATGGAGGCTTGACAGCTGTCTGATTGTTTAGTGTCTGGGCAGGCGGTGATCATTAAACAATGACAGCCTAACATCCGTTACATCGCAAAACACCCCCCACCCACTTCCACAAAATACATCAAGCACAGAGGAAAGTAGCCAGATAGCTAATGGAAGAGATCTTTCCCGAGTGTAAAACGTAGTCATCTAAAACTTTGTACTATGCATTGCAAGCTGTACTTTATTGGGCCATCTCAAAACTACTATAGTAAGACACTATTAGTGGAAAATGGTTCAGTTATTGCTATTTTTTGTTTCCGCTCAACTAAACGGTATAACTAACAACAAAAACTAAATATATAAACAAAGAAAAAAAATGTTGGTTTCGGCATCCAATATTGGTTAAATTGCTATTTTATACATGGGTATCGATATCATCCCTATCCTTAACCAAATCCACTTTCACTCAGTGCATACTGCTTAACTGTGCCTGAGTGGAACTATGAGGGGAGACCTACGAACATGAGTGAGACAGAGGGAGGGAGTGACAGAGGAAGTGACACGCAGAAGAGTGAGGACGTACCGCCCAGAGGGAGAGGCGCAGGAGGGACACGAAGAGAGGCGTCCGGTCCCATCCGGATATGCAGTGCACCAGCAGACCACTCTCATCTACAACACAACACCACAAACCTTATGAGCACATGAGATGAGACAGACAACCAACACAAATGCATGAACCAGCAGAAGACCAATGCATAAGCCACCAACACGGGGCCCGATTTAAATGGTGGGGTAAAGTGTAAAGTTAGTTAACGGGTGTGGTCAAAATTATTCCAAGACAACTCGTGTGAGACTGCAGCTTTATTCACGATACCGGGAGCATGTTACCCACATGAAATGTCAAAGTAACAAGCCCACACATCTCTGAGTGAAGCCAAGAAACTTCCCCCCAACAATGATCCATCCATCCAGTTCGTATTAACAAAGATAACACGGGCATCATGTCTCACGTATGAACTGAAGCCATCATGTGGAATGTGGGAGCATTGCGCTATGGACCAATGTTTCCACTTAAGATGTGGCTCATGGTATTAATTTAGCAAACAGATTTTGTCCAGTTACCAAATTAACTTCAGTTGGAATTTAAAACGTTGTCATTATGCATGAATTATGTACTATGTTCATGACTGTAAAGAAAGCCGTAGCGGTACTCCACATGCAACATAATGTCTACTGCGGCAATGTTAGAGGCTAGGCATGGCATCATTTCAAAACATGCAAAATCCAATGTGCAGTGCATCACCATAACAAAGTAAAGTGATACTGAAATGTGCATTCGCATCATGTTCTGTAGTCAGGACATTTTCAGGCACAGGGTGTTTTGGCGGAGAATGACTCACCATCACTGTTTATGATATGAATAAGCAGCTTCAGGTAGTTCTGAGTCTGTTCAACCAGATCCCATGACTAAAGAGAATGAGAGAAAGAGTAAGGGAGAAACAGAGAGAGAGAGAGACAGAGACAGAGACAGAGAGAGACAGAGAGAGACAGAGAGAGACAGAGACAGAGAGAGACAGAGAGAGAGAGAGAATACATAATTTAAATTACACATTCCAAATTAGTAATTCATAAGTTTGCAGAATCCATGATCAATCAATCAAAACTGAAATTCAACACCCCTCTACCCAATCTGACACTTCAGTTCCCAGAAGAGAGAGAGAGAGAGAGAAGAGAGCAAAGAGCTTTCAAACTGCAATTTCAAAGCAATTTCAAACTGAAGCCTAAAATAAAAATGAGCTACCTCTGTTTTTATCTGGCAAAATAATTGATTTCTACTTCATATTGCCTTTGATGCATCATTTAATGAACTTATTCATCAGCTGACTTTTTAAATGGTCTGTTAACATCATAGAGTACAAATCACTCCAAGATCAGACCAAAAAGATCCTGTCTTTTCTATGCGCACACATCTGTGTACTCCTTTCCACCAGCAGAGGGCGCCATGACACAGCATTATGACAGACCAGGGCCACACAGAAACACAGTAGAATTAATGTTTATCTTCCTATTTGTATTTGAAGCATATTAACATGTTGTGGAGTAAAATAAATAGACTCCTCTGCCCGTACCTGATATGCCCTCCAATCAATATTCAGATTCTTGGTAAAGCAAGCAGGGATTGTCAAAGGAGCATCCACAAAGTCCTGCAAAACAGAAGATACCGTAAAGGAATGTCCACAAGCATATGAATGTATTTACTGGAGTTCCAATCCCCCTTCAGAATGGAGATACTTTGAGATGAGAGGGGCAGATGACAAATTACCTGGTTCCAGTTGAACACCAGCCCCTCCGCTGTGTAATCCCGATCTTTGTACTCCTTAAAGAACTCGCATCCTGCACAAACAAACAGGTCTGTCTCAGTGAGGACCATGCGACCACACACACTGCCCCAAGACAAGACAGTTCTCAATCAGGCACCCCGGAATGAATGTATGCACCTTATAAAAGGTGAAATGTATTCCTGGTTCAACATTCACAGAAAAAAACATAAGAGAATATCAGTGTGAGCAGGATAGGATGGATGTGACATGATTAAGCCTGGAGGAGACACAGGGGGAAGGGGAGACGGAGAGAGAGCAAGAGAGGGATGGGACATCTACAGGAGAGAGAGGGGTGGGAGATTGAGATGAGCGAGAGGGAGGAGTGGGAGATCAAGAGGAGAGAGAGAGAAGTGAAGGAAATCTAGAGGAGAGAGAGAAAGGGGAAGGTGATCTACAGAAAGGGGTGGGAGATTTAGATGAGAGGGGTAGGAGATCTAGAGGAGAAAGGGGTGGGAGATCTAGAGGAGAGAGAGGGTGGGAGAGTTAGAGACGCAGGGAGGATAGATGGGTGGAGGAGCGGGAGGAGACACATGGAGAAAGAGAAGGAGAGAGAGAGAGAGAGAGAGAGAGAGAGAGAGAGAAATAGAGAGTGAGAGCTAGGCAGCTAGCTAGCGGCTCACCTGGATAAGGCACGGAGAGCAGGGTAAAGTCTGCATAGCGCTGGGCTTTATCCACCTTCTCAGAGGAGGTGACGCTGGAGACACACAGACAGAGCATAGAACCCCATGAGAACAATGGCATCAGTTCATCAAAGAGCCTTGTGTTCAACATCAAGGTAAGAAAAGAGCTTTAAAGCTTGCACATACACACACTTATTATAGGGTTATGTTGCAGTCTTTCTAGGACAAAGGAAATTGTGCTCTCATATTTACAAATGGCAGTATAAAAATAAACATATCACATTCCTAACGGCTTGCAAATGTTAGTGGACATATATTTAACGCACACACACACCCCTTGCCCTGGCCACAGCTATTACGCAAGTCTGTGAGGTGAAGTGCAGTGCTGTTGACCCATGAGGGAGCCGTGAATGAGAGCGAGGTGAATTTAACGGACGAGGGCAGCAGCCGGCGCGCTAACTCACTTCAGGCCAAACTTGACCTTCTTATTCTCCACCATCAGGTCGCAGATGTAGCGCACCGAGAGGTAGCGCAGCAGCTTGATGTCCGAGCCGCGCACCTTGTCAAAGAGCTGGGAGTCCCCATTCCTAGAAAAACAAGTAAAAATGAAACAAGCAAACTAACTAACTAACAAACAAAGAGGGTAACATTTATGTCACAACACAGCATACCAATAGAAGCACCAAGACCAGTGCAACACATCTGGAGTTGAACACAATGCATAACTGGCCACTGCTAAGGGTAGCCGATGCATCTGGAGTCGACTCAATGCACAACTGGACACTAGAGCAGCGTTTCTCAAACTATGGGCCGCGGACCAGCACCGGTCCGCAACGTGGAGACTGCTGGTCCACGGAGTGAAATTAGGCCCGGTGCTTCGTGTGATAATTTGCTGCGCAATTGATCAAGGAACCGCGGACTGACAGAAAAAGAAAACAAACGTTTCAGGAGGAAATGCTAATTCCATGTCATTAAACATAGAGCCGTACAATTAAGTGTATGAGTGTTCATTCAATGCATGCGTGTGCCCGTGTGCGCGACAGAAACTGAAACTACCCGATAACGTTGGTAGCCGCTTCAACCTGTGGGAAGGCTATTTAATTATTTAACGGCATTTAATAAAACTACGTGGATTCTTGCAACTTCCATAGAAACAGAGCAGAGACTGTATAACACTGTCTAGCATTGATTAGGCCTCAGTCTGAGTAGTCAAATTTTTATATAACGTGGCCAAAAGCTATTGTAGCCTTAGTCTTCCTATTAAAGATCTCCAGACCAAAGATTTACGCTTATCTCCTCCGCCGTTTACCATACATGAAAGCTGGTATTATGTTTCCTGAATCATTACAGGCATTCAAATGAAATGTCTTTAAAAAGCATGTACATTTTTTTCTCCATTTGCCTACCAGTGTATGATGCTTACATGAGGGAAACTGTTGTTTTGAGAAGTATTTCTCATGCAAGCATCATGCAACCATGCAAAAGCAATTAGCTATTGTAATTATTATATCTTACATTAGTAAAGCAGTCCTCTGATGTGCATGTTTTCACAAACTTTTTGTGAACAGTTAGCACTTTAAACATTGACTGCTTTGAAGTGAAATGCATGTATAACAATATAGCAAAATAATAATTGTGATAATGATAATCATCATGATAATTTGATGGGGGGGGGGGGGGGGGGGGCTGGGGTACGTGTATGTGGGCCCTATGACCCCAAAGTCTGCCATGACCGGGCCTCAGGTCAAAGAAGTTTGAGAAATGCTGCACTAGAGCACACCAGAGGCTCTCACCTTGCACTCTCATCCTCTGGCACCTCCTCAGACTCCGCCCACGTGTCATCAGTGCCACCTGAGGGGAGAGATTTGATTGGTTAATGACCCTGGCCTTTCTCCCTTCTGTGTGCTGACCAGCGCGATCACTGGCATGAAAGAGGAACTGACCAGAGAAGATGTAGTTGTAGCCAGTGCGTCCATACAACTCCCCCCAGCCAGCCAAAGTGGACGAGCGACACACATGCTGCAACAGAAATATATTACATTTATTAATTTGGAGGACGCATTTGTCCAAAGCGACGTACAGCAATGGAATAACATTTAGGCTATTAACATTTACGCATTTTTAAGATTTAAGCTACAGAGCTACAAATACAGCAATATAATAACATTAAGCATTTTAACATTTAAACTTCTAAACTACAGGACTACAGCTACAGCGTTAATGTTTAAGAGAGTATAGCTATGGAGAATATAGCTAGGAGTTTATCACTGTATCTGCCAATACAAGTACTAGTGGATAGTAGTGCCTACACATTAAGTACTAGTAGAAGTATGGAGATGGGGAAGTGGTAGAAGAGGAGATAGAGAAGAGCATAGAGGGAAGTGGGAGGAGGGAAGAGGGGGAGGAGTGTGGTAAGTGCGTATTAGGTGTGTGAGATTGTCAGAAGCGCTGGGAGAGGAGGTATTCTTGGAAGAGTTGTGTCTTCTATCTTTTTTGAAGATAGAGAGGGAAGCCCCTGCTCTGATGGAGCTTGGCAGATCGTTCCACCATCAAGGGACCACAGATGAAAAAAGTCTGGATTGCCGTGGGAGTGGGGTGGCAGTGCCAGACGACATTTCTTGAAGGAGCACAGCAGCCAAGGGGTAACATAAGCCTTTATGAGAGCACTTAATAGTAATATACTGTGTGTGTGTGTGTGTGTGTACACCATTGTGAAATAGGGGGAAAAGCTAATGAAACCCATTATGCCCCAGTGTCCAACGAAACACCCCCCATGAGATTTGTGCTGGCCCCATTTATATATTTACTGGCCCATACAAAACTGTTAATTTAATATATTGTAATGAGCTCCCTCTTTATTTTAGTAGCCTAACCTTACATGATTAGCTTCAACCAGTTAGCGTCACAGGTGAGCAGAACTAACACGTGATGGGGACTGAACAACTGTGGGTCAGTGAACCTGTTAAGTTGAACTCTGATATGCCCACCTATGGGATCCAACTATACTGAAGGAAACAAGGACTTTGGCACTGCTCAGAGTAAGACAGGGCCTTTTTCTCATATTTACACTACACTGTCAGGTCATGCCAGGTTGATGCCATTCATTCTCTTGTTTGGGTAACGAATGCCCGCTAGCATAGCTGTGCGTATTGAACGTTAATAAACCTCACTCCCCAACGTCTTAAGAGTAGTGCTGGCAAGAGCTAGCAGGCTAGACTTTTAGCTCAATTGCTAGCACGCTCGACTTCCGATCCATGGTGCTACTGTTTGTGGGTTCGAGTCTGGGCGTGTGCAGGGCTGAACAGCGCAGTTCAACACTACGCAGGTTACATTTGCACGACACTCTCAGTTGATGCCAGATTCACCACAACAATAACAAAACAGCTTAACCGAATTATGGCGTTGCTTAGCTTAGCAAGGCATGTGGGAGGGAGCTGCTTCCCGGGAGGGAGCGTCTGGAGTGAATCCAACCTCTGTGCTGCTTCACCCTGACCATCCTCCTCTGACACCCAAGACCTGCTGATGCGGCTTAGCACTACGAGGACCACAGTCATGAGACCCAACACTATCTGTATGAATACCATCACTGTGCAGCAAGTCCACTCAAAGTGCTGTCTAATTCACTAAAAGGTGAATGTAATGTGATGATTTTGAGCTTGCTAAGGGGCGGCCTGAGAAGTGTGCTTACCTTGCCATTGTACAGGATGACTGGGCACACAAACCTCCCTCTGCATCGAGCCATCTTGCTGCGGTTCACCAAATCCTGTAGCTTGGTAATCTGAACAGAGGTTTCAAACCTGCGAGGAAGCGGAAGGGATATGGACATCCCCAGAAATATTATGGACTGCAAGTAATTAAAAATCAATGAAGAGTTAGCTTGAATATTTAAGGAGTCTGAATCACATATATCATCATGTGAGTAAATAAACAAAAATACCAGCGTAGCGTCTAATTTGCAGATACACATCATCACTGAGTCCATTCCAACACTTACTTGCATACCATATTACATGGAAAGGAAGACCATACAGAAAGCGTTTGTGTGTCAGTGTGATACACAGATGGGCCTAAGTAACGCTCCGTGTTGTATTTTGCCTCTGAGCATGAAACCAGCTTTTTAAAACATGGTCTTTCATGAATAATAAATGCTCTCCATTACAGCACACAGTCATACTGAGTTTGGAAACCCGGGGCCAAACAGGGAAACAGGCATCACATAAACATTTAATGTGAAAGACTAGTAATTCCTTAAATAAACGTAGCACTCGGAAGAGTTGAGTGTGTGGAAGGTGTGACTGGTGTGAGTGTGTCTTATTTGGCACTCTCACAGCACAAATAACCCAGTATGCTACATTAGTGTATACAGGAAATAGCAAGTGTGGTCTGTGGCCAAACTGAGAACCTTATCAAAATTCTGTTGAAGCATACCGATTATGCACTATGCCTAACCCAATCCTGGTGTTCATATTAAGATGTACCTAGAGAGATTTTTATATAATTATCTCAGATATGTTTTGTCATTTCCTATTCGCAAAGGTGGCAACCATGAAAGTTACAGATTAACTTTCTCTGTCTGCACATGAACCTTTGATCTAGTTACCTGTCTTTATTAGGGTCGGTGCACTCATACTCCAGAAAAACTATCTGTCGGGGATAGTGGCCGCAAACATCACCGTTGGTGTTGTGGATGATGCTGTACTTGTAGTCTCTGCCAAACAGCTCCAGACAGCGCTTCTCTATCCTTTCCACCTATGGAAGGTTCAAATACACTTTATCAATCTCTAAATGACCTGTCAAATCCAACATTGACCGAACACTTACAGCAGAGGAAAACCTAAACGCCAGACTATATGTCGAAATTGCATTAGCATTAACTAAACTGTGTAAACCGTGCATCATGTAGAGCTACGTTCATACAACAAACAGGTGTTTACACGCTTGGCCTATGTATTTTAAGTAGCCTGATACAGCACTTTATACAGCTGATCAAACTTCAAATGGGGGAATAGGGCCATAGGCAAACTCAAACCCTACCCTGGGAGTGATTTCCTTGGCTCTGTACTGCGTCTTCGAGAACAAATCTATCAGATCTGCTATCTCCTCGCTCTTACGGCCGCTGATCCCTGATGCGCTCAGGCAACCAGCGACCGATGGAGAGGCGGCCATCATTGTGCCGCGACCCGTCGTTGCTTCTATCCGCACGCTCCCTCCGTCAAACACCGCTGCTCCTTGAGGCCGGGAAGACCCACCAGGCCATCCCCTCCCGGCCAGTTTCTTCCTGACTGCCCGCTTGAGGCGGCCGGAGCCAGGGACACGTCTCGAATTCAGGGCAACGGCGATACGTCCCCCCTAACACCCGGAGTGTATTAACTAGCCGAAAGGCTAGCTAATACCAAGTCTTTTCTAAAAGGCAAGTGGAAAAACAGACTGCTTTGTAAGCTCTTCGAGAATAGCTAGCGAATTGGCTAGCTAAATTATGGTTCCTTATCACGTTAGCTCTTTGGGCTAATGTTAGTGAAAAGTACGGCTTGCTACTTTGTAGCATAGGCTACCACCTGTTATGCCATTAAGTTGTGTGTTCTCGAACAAGCCACGCACATCCACAGTACAATAAGCTAAAGATCAGGAACACCATGAGACAAAAGGGGAAAGAAGTTTGCTCAATCCGACCATTCTTGGGCAAACGACACAGGAAACCCCGAGGATTCCCGGGCCTCGTCACGTTTTTCAATGTCAAGTGTTAATTCCAAAGATGTTCACGTATCTGCAGAAAAAAATCTTTACAAATCTGTTTATGTGGTATTATCCTTCTCACAGAAAATCGAAAACACTCTTTGTTATTCTCCGCTGCCAGTAAAGTTCAGCAGTAAATAGTGTGTTGCAATCGAAGTGGTCTAACACGGTGCAAGTGGTAAACAGGAAGATGTAGCGGTCACATGATCAACACCGCCCCCCTTGTCTTAAAATTAACCACTTCCGGATACCGACGTCATGCTGTAAATTAGATAGATAGATAGATAGATAGATAGATAGATAGATAGATAGATAGATAGATAGATAGATACTTTATTGATCCCCAGGGGAAATTTAAGTTTCTGTTAATTAATATAAATTTTCTGTTGCCAATTATTTGTAGCTGTTTAACAAATGGGCAATTCCATGCAATGGTCATCCTTACCATGGGGAAAAAGTTGTGCACACACAAATATAACTATTGTTAAAATGTTCATTTAGTTCTATATTTTATTGTTTGTAACTGATCTGATTGAATTTCATGGAGAATTACACTCTTTTTACATCATAAATATGGTGTGCAACCATACAGAAACAACAGTTTTCACATGGCAATATTATACATTTGAAAATGGGATAACTTGACTTAAAGTTCCAACAAATTGTTATCATTTGACAAATTTAAGATTGACAAGGGAATGGTAGAGCAATGTGTATGCTCAGTTTGCCTTAAGAGCACAGCTCCTTACATTTGTAAGACTTTGTTTTTAAGTCAGCAAGTTCCATGGCCATGTCACATCCATAACGTTTTATAGGAAAAGTGTATGCTACACATACAGTGTTGATGCAGCAATGTCCAAACTGTCTGTGCAAAGCTGATTTATATCAATGTAAAGTATGATTAACAAATTGTGCCCCTTTCTTACTTTTAAAACCTTTAATGGTGCGTTATGGATGTGACGTTATGGATGTTACATAATGTGAATTTACAAGACTGGAGACTTTATTTTACCTCAAAACTGATAAACGTCTGTTCTGTTGGCATAATAATGCCTCTGTCTGTTCTGGTGGCAACACATTTCACCTTAGTGTTTACAATGGATGTTTCAGAGATTATTAGGCTGATCAAAACCACAGGAAGGCCTCAGCATTAGCAAAACAAAACATATTAAAATACATCTAGTGATTGAAATGGCCTAGCCTATTTTCGAGTGGTCTAATACCGAAAATCTGAGTGATTAGATACCTTCCCGTAATTGTCATACTGTTGTTGTACAGTAACTGGATTATCGTGTTAGCTGGTTAGGAGGGCTGATTTTGCAGCTGGAGTTAACGTAGCAACCTCCTTCTGTTGCAGATGTGTTTAGCCTGCCGTTCACATCTGTTTAACACAGTTTAATTTTAAATGTGACGCTCATTGACAAAGGTTTACAACACGATATGCCAGCATTTGAAGTGCTAATACCAACAGAGTAACATGAGTAACGCCAGCAATAAACTAGATGTACCGCATAGCGGTAGGAAATATGATCGCTGCTCGGTCCTGCACATTCTCTCCGCAAAAATAAATCACGCTTGTCAATTTATCTCCATCTCCTACTCCTGCAACTCATGTGCATGTAAATGAGTGTGTGCATGTGTGAGTTTGCTTTTGTGTATAAAAATGTGTGTGTGTGTGTGCGTGTGCGCACGTGCGTGCCTGTGTGTGCGGGTGTTTGTGTATAGCCTATGTATGTGCTTGTGTGTGTGTGGGCGTGGGATGTGTCCAAATCACAAATTAGTGGGTATGGGCTAGGTTGATACGGGCTCTTGAGACTAATATAGCCTAATATACCATAAGCATTTTATCATCTTGGGTGCAACAGTTCAGATAGGGCTATAGTTATTTAGCCTAGCGCAGTGGAGGAGTGGCCAACAAATGTCATGTTCCCTGGTGTTTAAGTAACCCGGAATCATTGACCAAAATTGATGACAGTAAAAGAAAAAAACATATTTCTTTTTTATATTTTAAATGACTTGTCCTGATTCTTCCTGTGGATCTTAATGGGTACTGAGGAAGCAATAATTTCATTGCTAGTTTTTCATAATTAGGCTACTATTTCAATTGTTTCATATCAAAATTAACTACTTAAGTAGGCCTATGTGTTTTATGTAGTTTGTGGAGGACTGGTTCAGACACTTCACATCCATAACATGAAATTGTCACATCCATAACGGCAGTTTTTCCAACATAGGCTAATGCATTACGAAAATGACGCATAGTTTCAAAAACAGACTTTTTATGTTCATTCAAGTCTCCTTCATGCTATATCACAGTTTCGGTAGTTTCCTTCACAATTCACAGAGTTTGTAGAAAACCTGTAGGCCTAGCCTAACCTCTCATAAAAGTGTATTCATGTCACATCCATAACGCTGATAAAAATGCCTTGTATTCTTAGAATGTAAATGATT
Organism: Alosa pseudoharengus; assembly: GCF_046254945.1. Taxonomy (NCBI): domain Eukaryota; kingdom Metazoa; phylum Chordata; class Actinopteri; order Clupeiformes; family Clupeidae; genus Alosa; species Alosa pseudoharengus. Next base: position 12,330,970 of record NW_027468837.1, on the reverse strand, counting down.
ATATAAAATTTGAGGATTTGTATTCAGAGGACAGAGGTTACATTAAAAGTTATGCAAGTTAATTCACTGATACTAATTTTGCCGTTTGCTGTCACATTCATAACGCTGGAACTGCCCAAATAGGACTAAGTCGATGTAGCCTGAGTCATAGGACTAACATGTGTGTGTGTGCCTCATGGTATGGTAGGCAGGGAAAGTAATCTCATCGCCACCTACTGGTTGCGTTCCTAGAGTTTAGCGGAGTGGATGGGATTTTTTTTTAGAAAAAATATATCTCGGTGCACATTGGGATAATTTAATGCCTTCAATATGTTAGGCACTGGGGTCACCTCTATTGCTTCTAGTGGGCATACCTTATTTTTAGGATCAGTTGAAATATTTTGAGTTTTTGTCGTAACATGGTGATAATGAACTACAGTTGCATGTGACAGTCACATATTTGGGTGCTTAATCTCTAACAATAGGCCTACGGCAATTTGCTTAACTGGCTTAACATATTTTTGTAATAACTGAGCGTGATGTAAACCGCGTGGTGATTACCTTTATGTCTGGATAACTGGTGTTGTGCTTCTACTCCCATGAGGAGCTGGCAGTAAGTGTTAAGTGTCAATGGTAACCAGGCTAATAAACAAACCATGCTACAGTGGAAGGGTAAAGTCACGTGACTTATTTTGTAGTCCTTTTATGAAACAAAAAGAGCAAAAAGGCAAAATAGGGCCTGACATTTTCACAGTTAGAAGATTATTATTGTATACACACTGAAAAATATTTTGGTGGATAACTTCGCTGATTTGGCTTCACAATATTTTTTTAAAAATAGGTCTATGGGACTTAACATTGGAGCTGCTCTTCGATAGGAATGCAACCACTTTTTTTATTAATGTTACATGTTATTCAGCAGGTTTAGAAAAGGGGTGTCTTTAAAATGTGTCAGTCACTGAAATCTGAGGAAGTGCCAGCAATACATGTATTGCAATACATGGGCATTTAGGAAAAGGCTAAAAATGCGCATCCCATAACAAGTTAAAAAAACACCTAAGAAACTTTCAAATTCTCATTTGAATTACAGTTTTGAAGACTATATGTGAAGAACAAGTCCACTGACAGGTGGACAACCAAACAAAAATGCAAAAAACTGCTTTCAAAGCATGCATGACAGTGGTGTTTGCAAGATTTTTCAGTTCAAATTGATATTTGCATTGCTGGGTGTAACATGTTAAAATGTAGTCTAAAGCATTACTGTTATCACATCACATTAATCTGGAAAACTATGACATAGCAGCGGTAACACATTGCGCTGCTCTTTGGGTTGGTTTTTCACCAACTTTGCTGTACGTTTCGTGGTAGCCTACTTTCAAATAGCACAGGCCATGTTTGCATCAAGCAGACTACTGTAACAGTCTTGCAGGGAGTAAACAAGTAAAGTGCCTAAAGCAATGTGCAATGACCCATCTTTTGCAAGACAAAAGAGAGGGAATTATGCCTGTGTCGATATAAAACTATAGGCTATTAAGCATGTGTTTCTCTGCACTTCAAAATATAGTTTGGAAAACTTGTCATAGAATCATGTTAAACCTTGATTCTTTAATCAAACCTTGATTAAAGCCTATCAGTGTACATTTCTTATGTTTGTACCCTAAAACAAGTTTTCCATTTAGTGCCTCATGAAAAAATTTTTTTTAATATGGTGTCAAGAGAAGCCCAGCACTCTGTGTTGACTAACCAACTATGTGGGTTATTTAGCCTTGAGCATTTGCATCAGTGTGTTAACTTATCCATGCATGCAACTGACCATTGCTCAGTGTTTGATCACAGCTGGAAGTGTGCAAGACTCTGTACTGAAGGCGTTGCTTATTAACAGTGTCTGTGATGTCTACAGACAGCCACTGCATAATCACCTAAATCTTTACAAATTAGTTTAATTGGCTATTTATGCTTGACTGCCATTTCGTTCACTGCTGAACTGGCACTGTATCTTTTTTCAGCCAAGATAAAATAATAATTTGACCTTTGTGTTCATGTTATGTTGGTTTTCTTGAGGTGTTTACCATTATGCATGTTTTTCATCATCAAAGGATGCATACCCAAGGGTTGTGCATCTAAATGTGCGCTATATTGCCACAAATCTAAAGAACAGACGACAGGCAAGACATAAAAGTGGCATTTTGCCAAAAGTGCCTTGAAAAAGTTAGTTGACACTTGGTTTCGTTGTAATCTCGGGGTTGTGGGAGAGCTCTAGGCTGACTGGGGGACTGATGGATGGGCGTTGGGGTGTACAAGCAATTCAAATGTCTGCACTACCCAAACCGTGCGCGCGCCAACCAACGCCAGCGCTGAACATCCCTGAGAGCGTGAGCGCGCGGGGGAGCAACGGGAGGAGAGGAAAGGAGAGGACGGGAAACGGTTGTTGTGGCCAATACAGCACTTTGCGGGGGGGAACGCGTCAACATTCCTTTCGCTCTTCACATCTAAGGTATACCCAGATTTTCTTGTCGAACTGACATAATCTGGTAGCCTACACGACCAGGCGCGCCTCTTGGATGCTCCGGTGAGATCCCCGTATCGGTTGATTCATCTTCAGCGAGTCGACAGCGCATCTCGTGCCCTCTGAAGCGGCGGTTTTGATGGGAGGCGAAAGTGGATACATTATTGATACAGAGACAGAGGAGAACAGCAAGAAAATACGTCTTGTCAGTTTGGTCATGACCACTGCATTTTTTGCAATGTGATCTTGGTCGCCTTTACGGTTTCCTTGCTCAGTGAGAGGAGGAGGAGTGGGAATCGGACATCATTTTAAAAAAATCTTTGTGTTGAATCACGCT
>NW_027468837.1:12205648-12320648 GCF_046254945.1 Alosa pseudoharengus | reverse complement strand
GAGAGTAATTAAGGCAGACATGGAACAGAGTGAAATATGGCGCCATTCTGGATATACATGCACACACACACACACGTGCATGCATGCATTTACGCACACACACAGGCAATCACACACACAGTATATTAGTATAAGTATATATACACTTTTGATCCCGTGAGGGAAATTTGGTCCCTGCAATTATCCCAATCCGTGAATTAGTGAAACACACTCAGCACACAGTGAACACACAGTGAGGTGAAGCACACACCAATCCCGGCGCAATGAGCTGCCTGCTACAACAGCGGCGCTCGGGGAGCAGTGAGGGGTTAAGTGCCTTGCTCAAGGGCACTTCAACCATGCCTACTGGTCGGGATTCGAACCGGCAACCCTCCGGTTACAAGTCCGAAGTCCAAAGAGCATCAGTATTCTGGACAGGGCTGAGTAAAGAGGGGAAGAGAGGGAGAGAGAATTGAAAAGAGAGAGATGATTGAGAGACAGAGAAAGAAAAAGGCTGTCTGTAACACCAGGGAAATCCTGCTCCAAAAATGACAAAATGCTGCAAAATTCACATTCACTGGCAGTCCCTCCTCCCCCTATGTTGTTCATCATTATATTTCAAATGGACCACAGCTTGGTAATGCTAAACACTGACCACGCTAACCAGTAGGCCACGGCATCCCCTTATGTAATGTTTATTGCTTTAAAACCATACCCTAAAGAGTAAGCCTGTGTAGGTCATAGGATGACTCTGTTCTGTTGTGTTTATGAGCAACTGTGTGTGTCTATGTGTGTGTGTGTGTGTGTGTGTGTGTGTGTGTGTGTGTGTCTGTGTCTGTGTCACTGTTTTTGTGCATTTTGATGCATTGCTGCCCGGGTAAGGAAGGGAATACACTCCACTCTGTTCCCCAGCTGGCTCTAAGTCATAGAAACCTCTTATAGATTTTTAATTCCCTTTTATTGCTGTGGCAAGGAAGACATTTCATTTCCCAAAATAAGCAAATCACCTGGCACGCACCAGTGGAAGGCAGATAATTGATTGCGGCCGTTTGGCAGCCAATCGTCAATCAAGTCTAAACATATAGATATCGACTAGCATGTTGGTGTTTGTCAAGCACACTAATGGGTCTCACAGGGGTGTCAGGACGAGGGGTAGAGAGAGATACTTATGTTATTATTATGGTGGGAGAGTCATGGTATGATCTTCAGAGCTTGCCACTGTCTGGGAGGCCCTGCATTAGACATACAAGTTGGTCGAATGGAGGGAAATGAGTGCCCCATGAAACAAATAATCAAACTTTTTCACAACCAATAAACTAATATGAAACTATATATGTTTCAGCTTTAACACGTTTTCAGTCTCAACCCACATATGTAAAAACATGGTGACAGTAGTCTAAATATTAGGTTGATCATGGTCACAATTAGCCTAGAAATCTAGACGCACCCATTTCAATGATATAGGATGGCCCGCCAGGCTAGGTCACAATAGTTCTGTAGTAGATATATCTTCAGCTTCAGCTTGCATACACATTTTTTATACGCCCACACACAGAACAAGGGTTGTGTGTTGGGTTCCCGTTCATTACTGGGTGAGTTGGTAAGACTGATTGACACTGCAGTCATGAGGGGTGGGCTGATTTGAGCAATGTCTGCCTCTCTCCTGCTTTACTGGGTACATGCTCCACTCGGACACACTCCACTGGCTGCGCGGCTGAATCAAGCCTTACATAACAAATGGGCATATAAACATCTTTTAATGCTCTATTTTTGGCCGACCTCCTCCCCCTACTCCCCCTCCACACACACACACACACACACACACACACACACACACATATGCTACACACACACAAACGCGCACGCCCCCCAACCACAGCCGCCGCCGACACTCTCTCCCAGAACACTTGCATCCGTTGTCGTCGGCGCGAGCCTCTTTCACGCGTCTGTGGACTCGGATCGCCCCAGATATAAAATCTGCAATCAACGTGTTCCTGCCTCCTCCTCGCCCGCACTGCTCAGACATATTGCAACCTTTGTCAGCCGCACTCCCCTCCCGCTCCGCTCCTCTCCTTTCACCACCCCAACCACTGCCAGTACACAGTCCGTCTGGGTGCACATGTCTCTGGACTGAACATAGGGGGGCCTGCGCCTGAGCCTGCCCCTCAGCTGCCCTTCTGTGTACATTCACGTGTGCACACAGTTGAATGCTGCATTTTCCATGGGGGTATTCCAAGTACGTGGTTTAGTGGCAAACCTGGGTACGTTAACTCAGTGTTTTTCAACCACTGTGCCGGGGCATACTAGTGTGCCGTGAGAGATCATCAGGTGTGCCGCAGAAAATTACCCAAATGTCACTCACTGGTCCAAAAAAACAACTGTTTGAACTCATTGATTGTATGATTGCACTATTTGTGGTATGCAGGCATTGTACAACGGGGGCCCCATATCCAGTATTCACAGAATCATCACATATCCAGTTCATAACAACAATTAAATTAGATATAGTCACCTACAAATGAAACAGAGGTCGCTTGTTTTATTGAGCAGGTCTTCCATAGAAGCCATAATAAGGCCATATCTGTGTATTATTTGAAATTTTTGGCTATGGTATGTTTATTTTTTCTTCACACAGGATGTTAGTGTGCTGTGGGACATTTTAAGTGTCAAAAGTGTGCCGTGGCACAAAAAAGGTTGAAAAACACTGCGTTAACTCATAGTAAGTGGTAAACCTCCTAATAGAAGAGCTGTATGGCTTCATTATCCTAAAAAAACAATGCCATAGGGCTCTTGTTGTAGGAGATTTACCACTTATTCTAAGGTTAACTTACCCAAGTTTTGTCACTAAACCACATACTTGGAATACCCCCCTGCTCTGTGCCACATAAGGGTTGTGTTTGTGTGACAGAGTGATGATGTGCACAGGAGTGTGCTGTCGGTATTTGTTAGCACCGTTGACATTTAGGATTTTTTTTCTGCATGTATATAATAGTTGGTGTAAACTCCCTAGGCTCAGGGCATCGGCATTGGCAATGTATGTCTGCCAGGGCACATTTGTACTTACTTACTGCTACTTGAATGGCTTGTTAATCAGTATGTGTCTTAACAACTTAATGTATTTTATGTAGATTTTATGTAGATAGGCTTTCTTTGTGACTAAATTTGATTGTGTATATATTGTATTGATGTATGGATTATTCATGGCCACATAATGCATAATAGATGGTTAAAGCTTGCTCTCGCTCTCTCTCTTTCTCTCATTATGTGTGTGTGTGTATGTGTGTGTGTACATGTGTAGGACCACCATAATTATGTTTGCCAATTATGCCCCCCCCCCCACACACACACATGGATGGTGAGTGTGTGTGTGTACATGTGGAGGAAAGTACTGTATTGACAATATATGAGCTAATTATGCCCAAGCAGGCAAGCAGGTCTCTTTCAACTAGGATCCTGACATCACACACACAAACACACATGTACACACACAATAACACACACACACACACACACACACACACACACACACACACACACACACACACACACACACACACACACACCAAATGTCCATCAAATGTGTCACTGCCATATTAATTGAAATACCAAACACACATCATCTGTAACAAATCTCACATACAAGACTACATATGAATATAACACACTGGCAGAGCACTCACAATTCCTCACACTCATTTTCTTGTCAAACCCCAGCATGTCTCTCTCTCCCTCCTCATTCTCTCCCTCTCTCCCCTCTCTCTCACCTTCATTCCCTCCCTCTCTCTCTCTCCAATCCACATTCACACTCATGTGAAGCACCTGGCTCTCTGCTTGATCCCTCACATCCCCTCCTCCATCTGCTAGACTCTTGACCATATGTCTGCCGGCTCAACAGCATCCTGCTTTGGGAAGAGTGCTGTGAGCCCTGTGTCTCTCCCCTTGCTAGATGAATGGGTGCAGGGCCTGAGTCAGGACATCCCATGCATGACCAAAAATATTATTTATTTGCATATTCAGATGGTTGGACCCCCAAAACATGAGACCTTGTGTGTGTGTCTTTGGTTTCACACTCTCTTCCTCGATCTCACACACACACCCACACGCACGCACGCACGTACACGAAATATGATGTTCATAATATGATGTTAGAGAGAGAGAGAAAGAGAGAGAGAGATGGGCTTTGAGGAAGTAGGTGGGGGTTTGGTTGTGAATCATTAATAAACCCATTTATCCCTCCCACACATTCCCTCAGCTCAGAACCAGCAATCAGAGGCAGAATTATGGCCTCTGGAAGTCCAAACCTCTAGGGCTTCTGGGAATCTGAGTTTTTCTGACGCAGAAGCAGGGGAGGGAGGAAGAAAGAAACTATGGCTCACCTTGCTTCATAGCTATTGAACCATTCCCTGTTTCCCTGTATGAAGGGCGCAGCGAGTGAGTTTGTGAGGTATTGTATTTCCATCAGAGGTGTTCTACTGGGAGAGCAATTGCACTACCAGAGTGCATTTCACCATCTCCTTTGGAGGCGTGGTGCCAGTGCCGGTTCAGACCTCCATGGGGCCCTAAGCAAAATCCTGCTAAGGGGCCCTCCTACCTGAACTCTGAGCGCGAAAATTTAACCATTTTTTTACAGTATCATCTGACACCTCAGTGCTCCCAATACAATCATCCCACCCCATTTTGGATGTCTATGGAAGTTACCAAATATAGTGTTTTTCCCTAGGAGAAAGAAACATAATTGTGTGTGAATCACCTTCACACAGCAATAAATGCCCAGTTTCAGTGGCTGGGCTGTTTGCAAAAAATAACTGCAGTTTTTTCAAGTACAGTTCAGTTACTGTATACCACAGTAGGCTACAGTGCAGTATAGTATTTTCATATCCAAAATACTGCATTTCTGTAGTAAAGTACAGTACTATGCAGTTTTTTTGTGTCTAAAATACTGCATTCCCTGCATAAGAACTGCAAATATTTTCTCCAAAACTGCAGTTTTCATACTCAGAAATCTGTAGTTGGACACTTGAAGTAATGCAGGTTTTTTTGTAAGGGTCTAGTTGTGCTATAGCCTACTGGCTGACTGTTCTTCACCTGTGTGTCTGTAGTAGGCTACTTGCCAAAGACATAGGCTATGAACTGGCTCCCCTGATTCTCTTATTATTTCAATATTTCTTTCAAACGTAGACTATTTTAAACAATCATTTTACTTCATATAGGCCTAATTTACGATGTGCATCTATTGTCCATCCAGCCCAGCGAATTAGGCTAGGCCTACTTTCCATTTTACATACGTTCAGTTGTAGGCCTAGGCTATAAAGCTTGACTAAAACATTGTAAAAAAATTAGTTATTTTAAAAATGTATGGGAAGGGTGAAATCAACTATTAGTTTCGACGGGTCCTCGCATATTTCTGCTGAAAAACTGCTAGTTTCATCCCGAGCTGCACGTTATGGACGTATTTAAAAATGTAGTCGCCCGCATTGAAACAAACGGAATATGCGATTATATTTCACAACTTTGCGAAGTAGGCCTACTGTGACTGGGAAAGGCTGGCAAGCAAGCCGCAGACAGATCAGGGGATATTCACTTCCCTGTTAGGTAGGCCTATGCTAGATCAGCAACACGCGCTGGAGAGACGCATGTTGACATCAAACCATGGAACGAACGCAAGTTTACCCGACTGCTGTTTCCGCTGTCATTCTCGTGGCGTTTCTTCCGTTTTTCATGCCCTGAATGGTAATTCGGTTTCATGTTCATCTTCTTAATGTATGAGGCACTGTCGCTATAACTGTATAGGGCCTACTAACTTGTCTGTCACTAGCTTGACAAGAGGAGACGGGGGAGGGGGCCTTTATTAACTTGCGGGGCCCTACGCAACTTGCGTAGTGTGCGTATAGGGAGAACCGGCCCTGCGTGGTGCTGAAATGTATCTGCACCAACTCCTGTGGTGTGTTGGCAACCAGAGCCTGGTCTTCTAAAGCACATAGACAGACAGCACTCACACACACACACACACACACACACACACACACACACACAGAGAGAGAGAGAGAGAGAGAGAGCTCCTCCCTCTGATACTGTTCTCTAGTCCTTCCACTCCAAGTTTGCGCTTCTATCTTTAATAGAGTTCCTACCCACAGGACTAAGAAATTCCAAATTTCCATTGTCTGCACTGCAATTAATATACTGAACTTGCAGAAATGATGTCACCAATGCACTTTACCTTTCACACCAGGACTTACGTGCATCTCCATTTATTCTGGTGTGGGTGTGTGTTTTTTTTTTATCTTTGACTTGACTAGACTTGGCTTTGTTGAAGGCATCACTGGGACCCCATCTCTGTGGAATTAAAGTACGTGATCCAGTACAGTAGCTGCCAGTTACATTCATTTCCTTGAACTGCAGAGTGAACATACTCAAATGAACAATTCTATATAACTTATAACAAGCTGTTAAAAACTTGAGTAAATGTTGCAAACAAAGGCGGCCAATAGAAAATGGCTAACATGGAGAAATCTCACTGAAATGGCTGCACTTACATCGCTATACTGGCCCTGGCACTAAGTAGCCAAACATGGAGAAGCCTCACTAAAATGGCGGCCCTAACGTCGCCACATTGGCTCCCGTCTCTAAGAAAGAGAGACGGCTCACCATTGACTGAGTGGGCTTGGCTCGTTAATGAATCATTAGTGGCCACGCCGTTAATTGAATTGTGTTTGTTTGGGCAGCGGACTGAGCCGATTGGATTCTCATTTTCATGGGAATGAAGATGTATCTAGTTGGCTGGTATGCACAGTGACTGAGCCACACTGTTTCAGACGTATCTGGATACCCTCATGTTATAGGTTATAGGCTATATGTTTCATCTTTGTGTTTGTGTAAATCTATACGCTTGTGCTTGAGGGCATTTATTCTTAAATACATACTTTAGTTTAGTAATCTGAGCAACGCTAAGAGTAAAGAGGAATCATCTCAGCAGTTCAACGAGAGGACATCCACTGTTGAGGAAGAGAGAGGGAGAGAGACACAGAAGAAAAGACAGACTGTAGCAGACCCAGAAAAAACACCCTCACTATTCCTCTGTTCATAAAGGACCATATGTCTTATCCCCAACAGAGGACGATTCTATTAAGATAGCTAAAGCTCTTTTTATTGTTTCATAAATGTGCACAAATCAAATAAATGGCAAATAATGTATTTCTGCTGCCATCCCGTAGAACTGGCACTCCAAAGCCCTGCAGCTAAAAATAGAGAGGAAATGATAATAACGTAAAGTTTTGATATGCGGCCAGACACATGCGTGCACATACACAAACAAACACACACACACACGGACACACACGGGCGCGCACGCACACACACACACACACACACACGGACATAGGCGCACGCAAACACACACACACTGATGGTAATTTTGATACCATAGATTTACAGTAATAGAGACCCAGTCAGACCAATAGTATGAAAAATCAGAAACAGAGTTTATTTACAATGATGCGCATCAAGGGAGAGACAGCATGACTTCACCTAAAGATCCATCAGCTGCTCTAACTATACAAGGACATAGTTAGGGTTTAAGTATCCTTCCAGGCTGACGGGAGATGGCGTTGGTCATCCCATCTCACGTGGACTACCCTGAATTAGACCCTGATTAGTGGCAGCTGGCAATCCGGAGCAGATAGCTACTGACGCAGCCATACAGAACAGTGAAACACTGCAAAGTCATAATATTCCCGCTTATCTCTAAATACAGTCACACACAGATATACACAGGGACAGTACAGATATCATACTGTCATTACTTAGAATCATACTTTTAGTATCAAAGTGACTGACTAATGAGAAATGCAGAACATTAAACCACATATTGAAATATCGGACATAATGCAGAACATTAAACCATATATTGGAATATTGGACATAATGTTCTATTCCACTTTCTCTCAACACGTAATACATGTAATCAATAATCAAACAAACTTGATCTATCTGAGATTAATTCAGTAGTTATTGTAAAATGGAATGCAGCGTGGGACCACAGCTGTCCTGTGTTCCCAGGGGACACCCTGACCTTGGACTGTGTGTGTGTGTGTGTGTGTGTGTGTGTGTGTGTGTGTGTGTGTGTGTGCATGAAGCAGGGGAGGGAGGAAGAAAGAAACTATGGCTCACCTTGCTTCATAGCTATTGAACCATAATTGTTTCCCTGTATGAAGGGCGCAGCGAGTGAGTGTGTGAGGTATTGTATTTCCATCAGAGGTCTTCCACTGGGAGAACAACTGCACTACCAGAGTGCATTTCACCATCTCCTCTGGAGGCGTGGTGCTGAAATGTATCTGCACCAACTCCTGTGGTGTGTTATTGTAAAATGGAATGCAGCGTGGGACCACAGCTGTCCTGTGTTCCCAGGGGACACCCTGACCTTGGACTGTGTGTGTGTGTGTGTGTGTGTGTGTGTGCATGTGTGCACATGTGTTTCAGCATGTGAGTGTGTCAGTATTTTCACCATGTCCCCTAGTCCCCGTCTGTATCCTTAATGTAGAAACAAAAATTAAAATTATTTATTGTAATGTTAGGTTGCTACAGGTGAGGTGTGTTTCTAAGCAGAGGTATCTGATCTGATGAAAGTTTTAGCTTATAAAAATGACCTTTTGAATGGAACGATGTAGCTTTACCATGCTTGTATGAACTGATTTGATGTAAACTCCATGTTATATAACTGAATTATGGGGGCCTCGGAGCAATTTACAGAAATAAAAGTAGCATGATACCAGAATATCCAATGACATTTAACCATGCTGCATATAAATGTTATCCATGCAAATGTTTGTTTCAAGCAACTTAATTCATAATGACCTTGACAGGAAATATAGATAAGGCTGGAGTTGCTGATAAATTATGTAAATACACAAATGATTGTGAAAGTGCACCGAAACTATTTCCATATATACTTCCACTGTAAGTTGTGGTAAAGGATTCTACAGTAGTATCAATATCGTCATGGCAGTGTTGTAGTACTCGAGTCCGAGACTCGAACTCGAGTCCGAGTCATTAGCTAAATTTAGAGACTCGTGACTTGACTTGAGCACTGATGACTCGAACTTGGACTCGGACTCGTGCATTCGCACTCGCGATGACTCGTCGAGGACTCGACTTTTTTTTTTTAATATATCAAGGCTATAATTGTAGTATGTCATTAGGCTATAATTTGCTATATGATTTTAATATCTAAATTATTCGTAATACTAATTTTAGTTCAAGGGAAGGCTACTGCTTCGTGTCGTAGGCTACATCGCAAGTCACATCATGTTCACATGCAAAGCAAACTAACGTTAACTTTAACACCAAAATGCCTGGAGATATGGCCGCCGCTATTTCAATGTAGTAGGCCAGGCAATATTAGTTCTCATACATGACATAACATTAGGCTACCTAAGATTACACTCAGCCTAGGCTAAACAACACACACTGCTGCTGGATAGCTGATCATCGTGACTTGGTGAACAGTGTTTTCCCTGACTGACGCGAGAAGCGAGGTTCCATTCATTCATTTTCATTCGGGGCGTGCCCTGCCGTGCTTCTGTCTGTTAATTTGCAGCAGGCTATTATCGGATGAAAGAAAAATAAACTAAGCGTTTTCCCGATCAAGATATAGCATACTTCTTAATTTTGGTGTCATAAAATATAGAAGCATAACATTAAATTGCCTAGTAGAGTGTCCATGTAGTGTCGATGTAGGCCTACGTGTCTGCGCAAGTGAAACTGACAAACTGAACCTCTCGTGGGTAAACAACTATATTTAAAACCACGAATGAACTGGATTACTGTTACTGTTCAAACGAGCGATTTGATAGCCTAATCCACTGCACGAAAAAAAAGGAAATAGCAACGTGTTCTATTTCTAACAGGTGAATACCGTAGCAAATAGTATGGCGATGGCATCTTAAAAAAACATTTATTTTACTCATCTCGCTGAAATGAACGTGGCCTGTTGCACAAAGAAATTAATTAGGCAGATGATCTACATCTCAGTTAACCTAAAGCTAGTTTTCATCTCTATTGTTGACGTGAAATATGTCTCCATAGTGTCAGTGAAGTGATAACATAATTATGCAGTTGCCGGTAGCCAATGTTCACGTCACGGGAGTCAGAAAGAAGCTACCAAGACGGGCCCTGCTCTGTTTCTGTCCCTCCCAAACTGCGCTAAAATTGTGTAGGCTATTTAACAGCCAGAATAAAAAAAATGCCCTTTTATGATCCACACTACCTCTTACAAAATAGGCCTACTCCAACGTTCATCTAGCTCTTGTGAAGTATGAACTTCTACAACACTGCCTATACAATTGTCAGCAGTCAGTAACAGCATAATGTGACTTAATGGCCTGTGTGATTGGGATGTGGATTGCTAATTTATTATGAGTAGGCCTATAGGCTATGGTATAGCTATGGTATGGTATTCTCTCCGATATAATAAATACAACACATTGGGTTTGGCAAGAAATTTGGCAATACTACTTTCACACAAGTGATGGCACCCCTGCTTGGAGACAGAAGATTGTCCGTTTTGCTTTTAAGGATTTCATCTGCAATGGAAAAAAATGGAACGACATGTAGGCTATGGTTACTTTAGTGCTGGACTTGGACTTGACTTGATCAATAGGGACTCGACTCGGACTTGACTTGGAATTTTTTTTTAATGACTTGGACTTGACTCGGACTTGAACACTGAGGACTCGAACCTGGACTCGGACTCGAGGCATAGTGACTTGACTACAACACTGCGTCATGGTAATATATGTGTTAATATCTCAATGTCTCTGAATGTCTCATACAGCCACTTACATGTTTCCGACAGAAGACTGCTAGAGCAGCTGACTGACTGACCATGTTTGTTGCTTTGGTCAGCCTTAAGATGAGGTGCTCCTCAGCCATCTAAATGGAGCCACTAACCCAGCACTCTGCGTGCCTGTCAAAATGTGTCATGTTCCCACACACACACACACACACACACACAGACACACACACACACACACACACACATACACACATACACACACACACACACACACACAGACACACACACACACACACACATATACACACACACACACACATACACACACACACACACACACACAATCTCTGTAAGACATCGGTCTTTGACCTGCGTCCTGCGAGTAAAGGGGGGGAGCAGACAGAGTGATGGCTGATGGCACTAGGCCATCCGAGACAGTCAGACAGAGAGGAAGGGGTAGGCGGGGGGGGTCTGCCTTCTGGCACTTTCTCTCACTCAATCTCTCACACACTCACTTGCTCGCTCATTCACTCATTCACTCACTCTCTAACACACTCACTCACTCATACAATCACTTATTCACTCACTCACTCACTCATACAATCACTCACTCACTCACTCATTCAATCACTCACTCACTCACTCACTCACTCACTCATTCAATCACTCACTCATACAATCACTCACTCTCACACTCACTCCAAAGACATGAAACAACCTGCGCGGAAATGCCATCTTAGAAAGGGCACGTCTGTCCTGGCCAGTTCATCTCCAGTAATAAGGGAGAATAAAGGAGGGAGAACAAGAGGGGAAGGGTGTGTGTCTGTGTGTGGGTGTGTGTGTGTGTGTGTGTGTGTGTGTGTAGTTTCGTGTGTGTGTGTGTGTGTAGTTTCAAGTGTGTGTAATTTTACTGTAAGTAGTCATTATAGATGGAGAGAGAGAGAGAGAAGGGTGAAGGAAGAATGGAAGGATAGGTTGAGGATAGTTGTGTGCACTTGTATAGGAATGAGACCAAAAAAATGATACTGTGATACGTGACAATATTTCTTTTTGCAATGCTTTATCATTATTCTTTCTGCTTTTTCTTTCAGACTTAAAACAGTAAAGACGTAGCCTGACGTAGTCATACTCAATTCTAGACAGAATATGAGTCTGATACTGCTCCATTGGGACATAATTATGGGGCATGTTTCAACCGACATGGGTGGAATGCCTCTGCATTGGATAGACCTAACCAATCAGAGCAACGAAATAACTTACCATGAGGTGTAGGCAGAAAACACACAAATCATCCTTCTTCTCCACAAATGCCTTAACATTGTTTTCTGGTCTTTTGTAAAAGTTAGTGCCGTCAATAACTCCTTGCCTACAATACTCATTAGCGAAATCTAATTAAAAATAAAAATTAAAAAAATAATTCTGTTGAACACTGATATGCTACAAACATGTTAAACAGCTGGGAAAGGCTGTCGCAAATCCCTCGAACAGTCAAAAGTCAAAGTCAAAGTCTGCTTTATTGTCAATTTCTTCACATGCCCAGACATACAAAGAGATCGAAATTACGTTTCTCACTATCCCACGGTGAAGACAAGACATATTTTACCAATTAAGTCCACAGACAAACATAACATTCAAGTAAACAATAAATGAGTAAATAAGAAGGCACATACAATGAAGAAATAAGAGCAGCAAAATTGGGTTGAAATTGTGCATAGACAGTCAATATAATAGTGCAAAGTCAGGCCAATAAATGGCTTAGGTAGTTCAGTTTGACCTAAGTAAGCAAGTGGCATAGTGGTGCAAGTTATGTAAGAGCAGCAGAAGTGTTGTGTTTTCAGGACAACAGGACAACAACAACAAGTTGCAAAGTGTGCAAGTGTACAAGGCAGCCATTGTGGCTCCAAAGTCCAAGATGTTATGTAGCTGAGGGTGCAGGGGGAGAGGGGGGAGAGAGTTTAGCATCCTAACAGCCTGGTGTATGAAGCTGTTGGTGCGGGAGCGCAGGCTTCTGTACCTCTTCCCAGAGGGCAGTAGATCAAACAAATTGTGAGCGGGGTGACTTGCATCACTCACAATTGTGGTCGCCTTGCGGGTGAGGTGGGTGGTGTAAATGTCCTTCAGGGAGGGGAGTGAAGCACCAATCAATCACCAATCAATCAGTGATTTCAAACGAACGAGGGAACATGTCGCAATGCAACAGCGCTGTTTTCCCTTGATGAAAGTGAAACCACGAGTTTTCCCACATCTCAACTTTGGCCAAAGTTTTCAGAAATAATCGTTTTCAGTGATAAAACCTCATTAAATAATATGCATTTTCCATATGGGGTCTTAAAAGCCATGTATCCTTCTAGCCACAGCGTTTTTGTTTCAAACATAAGCCTAATCTAAGCGTGCTCAGATGACGTGATAGACCAGGCGCTGTTGCTCACCTGTCCATCATCGTAAAGCCTGATTTGATTGGTCCGTCCGATCTAGGGTGAGCATACTTGCTCCACAATGGAGCAATGCCAGACCGAACTTCCCGACCTCAAATGTTGTGGGCGGGACTAAGTTCGGAATGGCACCCAAGCTAGTAAAAACAAATTTATTCCCTTAAATATTCTAGTTTCCCAGAGAATCACCACCTTCCACTCTCATGTACAGGCCTGGTTACATACACTTTGTTGTAGCCTACATTAGTGTTTTTACAGTAATTACACAGAGGCAGGGGCGTGCAGAGACCTTTGAAGGGGCATGGGCTCAATTTTTTTTTTAAAAGGGCACATGGAACAAAATTTCATAGGTTATAAGGCTACATCTTATTGATTAAATTCAAAGCTAATTTTAATAGCCTAGAAATCTAGACGCACCCTAGCGGCAGCAAATATGTTATTGCCTAGTCTGGCTTGTCAGGCTATAATTTTAATGTTTATCACAGTGAACTACCACCATTAGCAAGCTGGTGTCTTGCAGATTCACGTGCTGTGCGTGTGGCCACTGAGTGAAATGACACGTAATGTAGCCTACTGTAAACAACGACGTGTGGAGTTGGGTTAGTTAAACAACTACAGTAGCCTATATGTCGTCGGCTTATGACGATTTAGAAAAGGTTTGTCTACTCTGTTTTATGAACTAGGTCTACTAACCTAAGCTACTATAACATAGTAACCTAAACAGAATATGTTATGAACGTTCAGTCTTAGATTTTCGAAGCTGCCAGGTTATTGAAATGGATGGACCATGACATGGTTAAAACGGGGTTAATAGCCTCATTAAACATGAAACAACTTTTATTCTCTATCTCTAAGCTGAATACTATTGCATGTTCAGATAGGCTAACTGCCAAGTGACCTTACCATGCTCCCAAACGTCTCCTGCAGCACTGTGCCTGCGTGCACCTTCTGAGAGTTCACTGAATGTATGACGTCACGGATTGGTGGCCGCAAGGCATTTCAATTAACACAGAAAATTGTTATTTATGTAAATTTCTAATTTCACAAACTATTGATGACAGATTTTAGCGAATATTCACGTTGGAACTAACCGAGACCGGACTCGAGTACTACATCACTGGTGTGTGTGTGTGTGTGTGTGTGTGTGTGTGTGTGTGAGAGAGTGTGAGTGGAGTTTCAAGTGTGCATATAGCTTTAGGGAGGAATGATGAAGGGAGAGAGAGAGGGAGGGAGAGAGAGAGAGATTAGAAAAGGCTGAGAGCTGAGAGGGAGAATGGGGGATTGAGTCGGATGACTTCAAAGCTGAAGAAAGGGATGAGTTCAGCGCTGATCCCCAACCTGGGGCCAAATAGTAAAGAGCCCTGCGAGAAATAGGGTCACAGAGAGGGAGGGAGGGAGGGGGTTAGTGGAGCGCATTACCCGCTCTGTGGAATCCTGGGGTGCTTCCCCTCTAAGACGCTCCAGAATGTGTGTGCGTGTGTGTGCGTTTGCGCCACTGATGTGTGTGTGATTTGTTTTGTGTTTATTGAGCGTGTACTTGTACTTCTTGTACGTGTTTGCCCAAAAACAGTGTGATACATGAAAGTCTTGTTTTTTATGCACATCTGTGTGTTTCTGTCCGTGTGTGTGTGTGTATGTGTGTGTGTGTGTGCATACAAAGAGGAAGATGAGTAAAAGTAAAGGGGGTTTGAGGCATGGCTTAATGCATGGCAGCGCACATGAAGGAAATGATGCATTTTTAAGATGGCGAGCGTGTCAGATACGGAGACAGACGTTTAGTCACGCTTCAGACGCTGCTATTCTCTCCACCGGCTCCCACGCAGTTAAACAAGACGACCACGCAGCATCGAGGCACAGCACATAGCACAGCACAGAACAGAACAGCAGAGCACAGTACAGTACAGCACACAGCACGGCACAACACAACACAACACAGCACAGCACAGCACAGCACAGCACAGCACAACACAACACAACACAACACAACACAACACAACACAACACAGCACAGCACAGCACAGCACAACACAACACAACACAACACAGCACAGCACAGCACAGCACAACACGCCACAACACAACACAGCACAGCACAACACAACACAGCACAACACAGCACAGCATACCATGGCACAACACAAAATAACACAAAACACAGCAAAGCACAACACGCGACAACACGACACGGCACAACACAACAGAACACAGCACAGCACAACACTGGACAACACGACACGGCACGGCACAACACAACACAACACAGCACAGCACAACACGCGACAACACGACACGGCACGGCACGGCACAGCACAACACAACACAACACAGCACAGCACAACACAACACAACACAGCACAGCACAACACGCGACAACACGACACGGCACAGCACAGCACAACACAACACAACACAACACAACACAACACAACACAACAACACAACATAACCCAAGCTCCCTGATGAAAGCTTGATGTTGAAACGCAGTGTTTTAAAGGTTTAATATGACCAAACCACAAAAATAAAGGCTTTTTAACTGTTTGAAACCGAGAGTGCCTTGGAACTTCTCCTTTTTGGATTATCAGTTTCCCATCCAAAGAGCTCCTCAAACATGGAGGGGAAACCTAATATAGTAGCCCTTAGAAACAAAACAACATACTGTGCATAACAATGACCAAGACCAACAACACAGACAATAGTGCCTATTTAGTATATTATTGGCTAGATTTAACCTCCTTTTTTATGCTAATGTGGATACATTTTGGACTACTATATAAACCACTCTGGGCATCAATTGCTTTTTTCCACAATGAGTGACTTTCTGCTATGAGTAACTTCTGATGAGTTAAACGAACTTGAAATGACCCTCGCCAAGGGTCATTATGAAAATGAGAAGGAGGAGGAGAAAAACACTTCTGGATACTTTATATTTCCAAATCTAATTTTGGCTTTGCGTAATGTACCCAGAGCACTGTGCAGTGCGGAAATGGGAGGTCACACTGACCGTGATTGGTTTCAGTGCATGTTCCAGGATGCCTAATTAAGCCGGTGTCTCTAGCCCGTTTCCGTCTCCTTCAGCCTCTCTCGTCACACTGAAGGTCAATTCTTGAATCACAGTCATTTCACTCTAGCATGTAGGACAGAGGTGAGGCGGTGTTGACATATAGGCTAAATGGAAAGAGGCTCGTTTGCAGGCATTTTTACATATGTTGAAAGCAGCTCTGTGAATCGGTCATTACCCAAGACGCACTATACAGTAAGAGCCAGCCGTCAGAGTGGTGGGGAACAATACAGATAAAAGCACCCTTATCGTTTGATCCATCTGTTGGAGCATTGTCCTGTGACAGAAAGCCAGCGCAACCCAAAGAGCACGTAGTCCTGTGGTCATCATTATCAGCTGAGTGCCACTCTGCTGCTGTGGTGATCTCTGTGGCCGTGGTAACAGAGGAAGACAGAGAGAGGGCTGTGCGCACTCTACAGTATTGTATCTTTTTATTTCGCCATGGGTTGGGGGAGGGTGGGGATGTTTGTTCTGTTTCTGTGATGTATAAGATTGTGTGATATCTTAAAACCTGTTCTATCATTGTATTTCTATCTGTATATTGTCAATAAAAAATGTATAAAAAAAAAAAGAGGGCTGTGCACAGTTGAGAGGATCCCCTGGGAGAATGACCCCCCCCCCCCACACACACACACACACACACACAGACACACATACACATACACACATACACACACCCCAGACCCCCCCAGCCTGTAACAGAGCTGGCTCCTGTTCAAACATGCGGCCGATAGGAGAGTGTGATCTGCTGCAGCTATACTGGATCAAACAGCCAGACCAGATGGGAATGGTATATATGCATTCAGTAAACACACACACATATACACAAACACAGATACACACACACGTGCGCGCACACACACACACATGTAGAGGGGAGGATGGAGGGAGAGAGAGGCCTTTCTATAGATTCTGAGCAGGCTTAGAATATAAACTAATCATCAAACATGTATACTACTCCATGTCATTCTCCCTCTGTCATTCATAACCAGAAAACACACACACACACACACACTGGCTCTCATGCCAGCTCTGAAACACTCAGTAAGCCTAACTATTTGATTGTGTATGTTTGGATCATAGGCATGATGAAATTTTGTTCATTCATGGCTTCATAAAATATCAACATCCCATGTTGCTTTTAGAGTATTCTACCATCGGCCCAAGTAATGTGAAATAAATCTAAAAAAAAAAGAAGCACATAGCAAGAAACTGGTCTGAGAGCAGATCTGGCGTTGTGCTCATCTCACAGTGTTGACCATTTTTATCAAAAAATATTTTGAAAACAATCAATGGTATTATCTTAATATTCTGGCAAGTTTAAAATATGATGGTCGAAAGTGGGCCAGAGGTGGCGATCCGATATCTGGAAATCTGATCTCACTATGGGTTTGTGTTCACAATTTGGTTCCCCTCACTTTCAAAAAATCGCCTGCGCCCCTGCACTCACTCAAAAGAAAACAACAAGATGGTGACCAACAGCATGTCAGAAAGCCCTTTTATTTTTTGCGCTGACGTAGGTGTACCAAGTGCACTTTCTCCTCTCCTCTCCTCTCCCCTCCTCTCCTCTCCCCTCCTCTCCTCTGCTCTCCTCTCCTCTCCCCTCCTCTCCTCTCCTCTCCCCTCCTCTCCTCTCCCCTCCTCTCCTCTCCTCTCCCCTCCTCTCCTCTCCTCTCCAGTGCTCCTGAAGCCCCCGACTCGGCAGCTCCTCAGGCTAACTGCGTCCACTCTCTGGCAAGCAGCAGCTTATGTTCCCGATCATGCAAGACAAGCTTTATGTCTGCTCACTCCGGTGGAAGGCGTCCCCTCTCCTGCTGGAGTGAGAGAGGGGAGGAGAGAGAGGGATGGAGGGAGGGTGGTGGAGGGAATGGGAAGTGGCGCTCCAGGGCATGTTGCGTAGGGATGTACCTTCTTTTATGAGCTCACGAGGGAAGTCGCCGCAAATCACACTCCAAATGCAAAATCAATGGGAAGTGATGCGAGACGTCCTAAGCACAGTCCTATGAGAGGACGTCTGTCAGATGCAGCCTTGACGCCTTTTCCTGCTGTTGTGGTCAGATTCTGTGGACCTCTGAGAAACACACACACACACACACACACACACACACACACACACACACACACACAGCCACACTCACACACACCCCCACACACACATACACAATCACACACACCCACACACACACACATACACAATCACACACACACACACACACACACACACACACACACACACAGACAGGGCTAAGGTTGAGCGGAGAGTTCAGAGTCCAGTTATGCTCTTGCTGTCCATCTGCTGCTGTGTGACAGCTGAGTGTTTGAAAACATAGACAATGTTTTTTTCTCTGAGAGAGAGAGAGAGTCTGTCCTTGGTTTATACCACTGGAATTGAAATGTCCCCTGATGATTAAAATGTAACTTAGGAGAAGAGGAAGAAGAAAAGGATACAGTAGGTTCACCCTCTCATTACATTTGTCCAGCATGAGCTTTTATACCTTTAATATATTAGTGTTGCGGAGGTAATGTGTGTTAGTCTGTATGTTTGTGCGTGCATCTCTCTCTCTCTCTCTCTCTCTCTCTCTCTCTCTCTCTATATATATATATATATATATATATATATATATATATATATATACCTCTATCTCTCTCTCTCTATATATTTATATATATATGCATGTGCTTGCATGTGTAACTGTGTCAAAATATGTGGTGATTGTGTGTGTGTGTGTGTGTGTGTGTGTGCTTCTGTCTCAACAAAGCAATGCTGTTGATAAGTGTGCTCAAGCCAAGGTTGAATTCCCCATGCACTAGTGTGAGTAGAGCTGCATTTCACTGAGTGATTCATATAAAAAATGTATATGTGTGTGTGTGTGTGTGTGTGTGGACATGTGTGTTTGTGTGTGTGTATGCACTCATGTCTGTGGGCATATGCGTGTGTGTGTGTGTGTGTGTGTGTGTGTGTGTGTGTGTGTGTGTGTGTGTGCGTGTGTGTGTGTGCGTGTGTGTGTGTGTGTGTGTGTGCGTGTGTGCGTGTGTGTGTGCATGCATGTATGTTTGTGTTCGCGCGCGTGTGTGTGTGTGCGTATGTATTCAAGGAAGGACAGATACCCACAGGACAAAGACATATAAATAAATGAACAGGGTTTGTAAAAAAGGGGGAACCATGGCAACACTAAAACCATTTAGTATTTTAACCTAATTCTCTTTCTCCCTGCCCCCCCCCCCTCTCTCTTCCTCGCACACATACACTCATACACACACACACACACACATGCTTTCATCATATGCTTTTCCTTGAGTGTCACATTATCCCTTTGAGCCTTTTCTACAGAATATTCTCTGATCTTCTCCTCTCTAGTTGAAAAAATCTCCGCTCAACCAGTGCTCTTCTTTCTCTCTAACTTCTTTTTAACTATGTGAGCGACTCTTCCAGTCCTCATTCCTGTCTCCATTTCTCTCTCTCTCTCTCTCTCTCTCTCTCCCTCCCATTATCAATTATTAATCAGTCATTCCATGTTCCCCCTCTCCTGGCTTCTGTGTTCCACTATGGGATCAAAGGATCTTACCTACAGATGAGAGACCATTCCACATGTAGTGCACACACACAAACACACACACACACACACACACACACACACAGGCCTATCTTCACAGGGACTGTTCCTTATTTGGTCAGGCTGTGACACATCTAGTCCTCATCGGTCTTCTTGCGGAGCACACGGAACATGTTCCTGTTCCTGTGGGAAATAGAACGACAGAACCAGTGTGGCTATATTTGTTTTCCCCTTCACATTTATTGGCACCCCTGGTAAAGCTGAGTAACTATGCTTTGTATGTCCTAAATGTATGACAGGTCTTTAGTGTAACCTTAATCTGTTCAGTGTTTCCTACCAAATACCTACCTACCTGGCAACTGTCAGGAAGAACCCAAGAGAAGAGGCACTTTTAAACAAAGATTCTAGAACAGAGCTAGAATCTTTGCTTTTAAAGTACACATTAGGACTCAATGCTCCATCTGCAACCTGTAAAATAAGGCGCATTTGTGCTGCCTATTCACTTAATTAATTTGTATATGACTTTATATAATTACATTCAGTGCAGTGATTATATTATTACAATCCCACTGCACACGCAGGCTGTCTCTTAGGATTTAATGCGATTCAAGAGCTTTAAAGCAGGGTTCATTCAAGTGGATCCTGTTTGTGCATCTTAAGTACGTGTTGATGAATGCTTTTTGGCTAATGAAAAAAAGGTGGACTGGGCTGAACGTCCCGTATGTGTGTGTCTGGTACATCTGAACTTCAACTTAACAATGCAGGATGAAGTGAATGTAGAATGTAAATCTGATGATTTACTGACACGTTTTGAGCAATATCGCTAGGCAGTGTCCCTGAGTACTGATGGTCAGACATGTTCCCATTGATATAGCCTAGGGCAGCATTTTGTTTTTCTGGAGAACTTTAATCATCATGGCAATTCATCATGATAATCCAATCAGAACACATGGAACCGGTTATGTGGTTGCCCAGCAACATTGCTCAAAATGTTGCCCCATGTATCATCAAGTGTTGTGACTCTGAGCTATTTGAAGAAAAGTTATACTCTTTCTGAATAGTTAATATTCCTATAAAGATTTCATTATTTCACTATTCTGTTACTCACTGACATAGTTCAGAATCGAGTTTAGAGACATTAACGGCATTAATGCCTGCTGTGTCAGTGCTTTCCTTTAGACCTTTAGTGCCTGCATGTGTTATAACAATATTATTATAGTAGCATTAAAGTGGCTTGTCAGCAGTGGTGGGCCTGCCTGCCTCCTTCCTGCTGTTTCCTGGGTAGCCTTGTTTTGCGTGCCCTCACTGCGGCTCCTTTTCCAGCCCACTGGAGTGTTGCAGCCTATATCTGATGGGTAGTGGGGCATGGCACCGGGGGGGGGGCTCTGTGTGTTGTGGTGGGGCTCCTCTCCTCTTTTCTCCTCCCCTCCCCTTTCCTCTCCTCAACTTTCCTCTCTTCTCCTCGCCTCTCTTTTCTTCTTCCCTCATCTTCTCTCCTCTCCTATTCTCTCCTCTCTTCTCCTCTCCCCTCATCTTCTCTCTTCTCCTCTCTTCTCCTCTCCCCTCATCTTCTCTCCTTTCCTCTCCTCTCTTCTCCTCTCCCCTCATCTTCTCTTCTCTCCTCTCTTCTCCTCTCCCCTCATCTTCTCTCCTTTCCTCTCCTCTCTTCTCCTCTCCCCTCATCTTCTCTTCTCTCCTCTCTTCTCCTCTCCCCTCATCTTCTCTCCTTTCCTCTCCTCTCTTCTCCTCTCCCCTCATCTTCTCTTCTCTCATATTCTCTCCTCTCCTCTTCTATGTATAATCCCTTGTATGAAGAGTGCGGGAGGCTGAAGGCTGTTCCCTCTTGTCTCGTAGCTTTTTCTCTCTCTCTCTCTCTCTCCACTAACTCTCTCTCAACTAACTCCATTCTCTCCCAGCCTCCCGTCAACTCCCCAAATGCCTCTCTTAACACAACTATAGAAGGAAGCTTCTCTCTGTGTCTTTCTTGCACACACACACACGCACACACAAACACACACACAAACAGATTGTCTCACAAGAAAGCAAAGAAATGAGATCTCTCTCTCTCTGTGTCTCCCCTCTCCAGCGGTCTGCTTGGTGCTGGGTTGTATGATATTCCCGGACGGCTGGGACGCAGAGGTGATCCGGGACATGTGCGGCGAGTTCTCGGGGAAGTACACACTGGGGAACTGCTCCGTGCGCTGGGCCTACATCCTGGCCATCATCGGCATCCTGGACGCCCTCATCCTCTCCTTCCTAGCCTTTGTCCTCGGGAACCGCCAGAGCGACTTCCTTCACGAGGAGATCAAGGCTGACAACAAAGGTGAGGCGGCCAGACACCTTCGAAATAAACAACATATAAATAAACAAAAATAAACAAATTATAACAACACAATCACAGATGCCTTCTAAACCATGTTTAACAGTACATTTACTCTTTTGATCTTTGGGCACTTTCTGTGTGTTACAGTGGGTACTTTTTTAAGTGGTAAAAATGTCTTTATATAGTATAGTATCCACACACTAGACACAAAATAATATGAACTTTAGAAAAATATGTCAGTTTTAATTGACCAAAAGTGGCCAATTAAAGTGTGACTAAGAATGAGTAATTCTGGTAGCAAAGCCATTTTGAACTTCTGAAGCTTCCATAATGGAGTCAATATTAACCGAACCGGAAAGTCAATAGCTGTCAAGCTAAAGTCAGGCTTACAGCATACTGAGGGTCTTTGCTCATCTTGAAAAGCCACTAATATCAGTTGATTTGAAAGCAAATAACTGCTAATTATCAGGTAGTGGCACTAGTTGGACACTTACTGCCATAGACTAATCAGCAAGTTAAACTATGTTGTTAAGTTTGAATACAATCATAGTTGGGTAATTGTAAAAATTGTTACACCAAAAAAATTAATTCCAGTCAGTCAGTCTAATGAAACTGTCCTCCGGACCTCCGAGTTAAGGATCCTCACTAGCCCTCAGTTACAGGCACTCCATCTCCAGTTTGTTCAAAACAGCTGTTGGGCCGCCTCGCCTGTAACATCTGTCTCTCTCGGCGGCGGTGCAGTCGCTCGAGCCTCCGCTGCTCCTCACCGAGTGGCACCGCTGGCGAGGGCAAGAGCTGTGACGGCACTGATGACATGGGTTGGGGCAAAGGACGGTGTTTCTTGTGACAGCATCAGAGAGAGACTCGTGTCTTGTGAATATTTGATCTGGCGTCTCCCAGTCATTGCCATGGCGAGCTTGTGGCTGTGTCAGCCATGTTTCGTCATTTCCCCAGTGACCTGTTCTCCTCATGATACACCTTTCATTACCCCCCCCCCCCCCCCTCCCACCCCTTGGTAAAACAAAGAACAGGCAGAAGAGTGTTGTTTAACAACAAGATGTCAATGCTGCTGCAAGGCTAAATCATTTACGATAAGCATTGTTGGTGTCGTGATAAGACAGTCTTACAACGTGATCAGAGAAGAAAAAGAGGGTGAGAGAGAGGGAGGGAGAGAGAGGGAGAAAGAGAGAGAGAGAGAGAATGTGTCGAGCTGCCTGTAGAGGGAGAAAAAAAGGGGGGGGGGTCACCTCCCAATTCCTTCAAAGCCTTCTGATTCTATTGAGGAAGTTACCATGGTTACGTGTCAGATTCCGGCAGGATAAGAAGGGCTGCTGCTTGCTCCCCAGTGACTCTGTGCTGTGCAGCTGTGCCTCTCTCTCTCTCTGTATTCTCTCTCTCTCTCTCTCTCTCTCTCTCTCTCTCTCTCTCTATACTCTCACACTCAAACTGATTATGCCCTAGTGTTAATGTGCAAGAAATAAATTTGTATCTAAGTGGAAATGCATTGTGCACAGAACACTGATGTGCACACACACACACACACACACACACACACACACACACACACACACACACACACACACAAACATGCATGCTCAAATTTATGTCATGGCTGATTTGGGTGCTGTGGTATCTGGGCCTGTCTTTGAGTGTGGGGGGTCTAAGGAGGGCAGAGAGGGGAGATTTAAGGGGTTTTTGAGATGTGGGTGGGGGTGGTGGAGGTGGGGGTTACAGCATCTGTGACTGGCTGGGAATCGGTGTTGCAGCATCATAAAAACCTGCTGGCAGGGAGCCAAACCTCCTCCAGCTTTTATTTGTTCCCTCTTTAATCCAGTCCTGTGCAGCCTCACCATTAAAATGGCAGATAGTTCTCTCTCTCTCTCTCCCTCTCTCTCTCTCTCTCTCTCTCTCTCTCTCTCTCTCTCTCCTCTTCAGAAATATTATGTAGGTTTATAGTTTATCTGCTAACATGGTGGTTGGGTTGGGTCAATCACATGGCCAGGTAAGATGGCCAGGCCAAGTACAGTACAGTTCCAAAAGACCTCCATTTCCTTCATTGGTGCTGGGAAGTTGATGACATACCAGTGTTAAATGAGAATCTTTAGAGCCACTCTCTGGCATCGCTCTTCAGAGGGATGTTGTTGAATAAGAAACAAAAAGACAACAAGAACACATTTCATTTATATAGCGCTTTTCAACACACACACAAGAAACCCTGGACAGGGACAAGCACCGACTTTAAATTCACATGTTGGCCAGTAAGACATATTCTAGAATTTTCTATGAGGAAACTGACATGCTGAAAGCTGATAAAAGCATCAGCTCAATTAAACACTATGTTTCACATATCAAAGTAAATAAACACATTTTTGTTGCTGAACAATGCTGTGTGATAGTAATAGTATCTGTGGAGTATAACATACTAAAATGCTTCCTTAAAGGTAGATAAAGTTTATTGCCAGTGGTGAGGCTGCAGATTACCACCAACTGAATACCTCTCCAGAGTGCAGGAAGATATGGTGTCCAAACAGGTGATGCAGAGGAAGTAGATTGGGAACAAAATAGAACGTTCAAGCATTGTTTTTGTTTTTCTTGTTGAAAGGGTCTATAGCTCCCCAGAGCCTTATAGATATACCCAGAGCCATATAAAGGTACCTTTATATGGCTCTGGATATATTTTTATATGGCTCTGTAGCTCCCTAATTCTGTTCTGGAATATCCATAGCTCCCTAATTCTGTTCTGGAATATCCATAGCTCCCTAATTCTGTTCTAGAACTGGGAGTGGGATAGTTGCTGGGATGGGCAAAATAACAGAAAATGAATTGGCATAGCGTCTATGTATTTCTGTTAACTGGTACATGCAATACAATATTCATGGCCCTGCATTAAGACAACAGGTTCCCTGTATGATATCTCAGTTCAGGAGACCTCTGCCTTGATACAATAGTGGATTTGTACTTATCTCATTGATTTGTTAATCATGAGTAAGATTGTATGCTTTGCTTCACTTTTTTACTTTTCCACTTCAATTATTGTACACAGCAAATTCATCAACTTAAAGGAAAACCAGTCTCATGTGTCATGAAATGCACTGAAAAATATTTAGGCCTAATGCTTCTGAGGGCCGTGTCAGTAGATTTACAGTAACAGACTTCAGCCAGACTATTCCTGACTCTTAAGCATCCAAATCAAATAAAAGGGCTTAAATGACAATGTGCAACGTGTGCATAAATGTGTTTGCATATGCAGCGGTAATCTTTCCCAGACCGTAACACAGAGAATGTTAATATTCATGCATGTCCATGTTAGTGATAGTAATCAGAGTGAGACTAAGGTTTTAGGCCCTCATTCACTGCAGACTGCAAGGTGAAGAAGGGCATCCATCTTCCTCCACAGATTTGCTACAAGGACAGGCTGAATGGGTCTAACGTTTTGACATTTCCGGATCTGTCTCAATGAGGTCCTCCTTTCAATTCGAAGACCAGTCCAGTGCTGCAGCATTTTGACCTTGTGATTTTTCATGACAGTGACTGCATACAGGCATGTGAACTAAACAAACCCTTCTATTCTGTCTTCACAGATTTTGCAGTATCGAGGGTAAGTTGACCGCTGTTGTGGCTTCTGTGATTGTGTCGCTGTGTGGTGGTCAAAGCGTCAGTGTTGTGTGGTGGTGGCTTCACATTCCTCACAGACACAGTAGTGTGCAGTATGCCTTGCCCAGGTGTACCAACTCTTAGCTCTGCCAGCCCTGACCACATCACATGTGCTCCTGCTGGTGCTCCGAGTCAGACCTAACCTGGCGCATCTGGCGACAACACACAGACTTGCATGCCAGCCATTAATGTCGCCGTCTGAACCCTGTCCCCTCCGGGCAGCATTGCTGTAAAGAAAATAAAGCGCTAGCTGTGGGTAGAGCAGAAGGATGGGGTGTGCATGTTGTATGTCAGCCCCGGCTCCAGCCTCCCCAGGCTGAGTGTAGCATCGGCGGCTACTCCCTCGGGACAAGAGGCCGCCTGCATTAGACAGTGTAAGCATCAGTGAAGCAGTGCCTGGCACTGAGCGCTGGCACGTAGCACGTGTTAGAATGGGCTAAGTGGCACTAACATGTCCTTTAGAAATAAATCTCAACGCACCAAAGGGAATGAGGGAGAAACACCCTCAGCCTATAATGACTAGATGACAGCCGGAGTATATCACAACAGCAGTAGCACAGCAGCTGCTCAGATATGGTGTGAATTGAGTGCAGCGCGTTCTCCATGAAAAATGAATAGGTTAAAAAGCAGCACAGATGCCCAGAGCGGGGAAAACACGTACGTCAAGCAGCTATTAGTCTTGTCTACGAATAAAAAAGGAGAACTGAATTTAACGTGTCTTTGTTTAGAACACTTAGTGAGAGTTTCTAATGGGAGTTGAACAGAGTTCATAAACAGAGTGCATAAGCACATAAAAGGCTCCTCTCTTAGCAACTGTGTAGTTCAGCTTAACCCGTCAAATTTGCCCGCAGATAAATAATGAAGTACCTCAGAATCCCCAGCATAAACTTGATCATATTTACAAGACAACAAACTCAACTCAACCACTTTTTAAATTACTAAATTATTAAAAAAAGATAAGTTTGTATGGACAGAGTGGACAAAGAAGCTTTGAGATGTTGAAATTAAATACATAAATGACCTGCCTGCCACACAGAGACTAACAGTCCTTTACATTGCAGCCACTGCACCTGACTTCGACCCTCCGACTGGATGGAGTAAGATCAGTTCATCTTTTCCGATTCTGACCGTTTATTCCCAACACCCCTTCCAAGCCGTCTCAGTGGTTCTGTTCCTCCGGAGAGATGTGCATGGCCAACCCAGTAGCACGCAGCCTCTCCTGACGTCTGTCCTCTCCCCTGTCTCCTCTGTGACAGTCCACTCAAAGCACAGACGCATA
Organism: Alosa pseudoharengus; assembly: GCF_046254945.1. Lineage (NCBI taxonomy): Eukaryota > Metazoa > Chordata > Actinopteri > Clupeiformes > Clupeidae > Alosa > Alosa pseudoharengus. The sequence goes on along the minus strand of NW_027468837.1, from coordinate 12,293,580 downwards.
CACACCACTCCCAACAACAACAACAACAACAACAGCAAAACAATAGATTTACATAAAGCTTTCCTAGGTATCCAAAGCACCTGACAGTGAGGAGTGGGGGTGGGGGGGTCTCAGTACAACTACCAGAAATGTGTAGCACCCACCCATGTGCCCTACCACTCCCATAGCCTTTGGGCTTACAGGGAGGCTACACCTGGCACGTTCACAGAGCATCTGCTACACCGGGTATGTTCACAGAGCATCTGATGCAACAATTAGATTCCAGAGTAATCGATGGAACTGGCTACACCAGACGTGATAGTGGCACGTACGTTAGAAAAAATGACACCAGTCTTCGAAAAACTATATTTACGCTCCGCAAATGGAACACTTCACTAGCAGACTCAGAGTAGATTTGAGCTTTTCTTTGTCAGAAATACCCTTTAGATATATGACCCTTATTGTATATGGTTACATATGAAATGGGCAGAAACTGTCTGTGTGTTGTACTGTATATGGGTGGTCAGTGTGGGCTGTGTGATGCTGTGTGTGCCCTCAGTGTCACACTTAACTGCTGCTCTAATGAGTCTGGCGATCTAGTGTGATTTCCCTCGGACCTCCAAGGGCCCTGTTTTCAGCCTGGTTGCTCTTGTGTCAGAGAGTAATGAGCTCCCCGAGCCAGCCTTGTGTGTGTGTGTGTTCTGTGCGAGTTTGTTGTTGTTGTAGTTTTTTTTTTCTTTTTTTTAAATAATGGACATGGAGTAATTAATATTTCACACAGTTGTTTGTGGGCCAGCACATTGCAAACTCCCACGAAGCAGAACCTGTGATTCAGGGCAAACATCCCAAATGTTCTGTAAACACACATCAGGTCTGAAGTGTGTGTGTGTGTGTGTGTGTGTGTGTGTGTGTGTGTGTGTGTGTGTGTGTGTGTGTGTGTGTGTGTGTGTGTGGCAGGTGGCATTGTAAAGCTCTGCCAAGTGTTTTCTTCTCTCTCTACCCCATACCTACATCCTCCCATCCGGCTCCTCCTCTCACTGTCTGGAGTGTGTGTGTGTGTGTGAGTGTGTGTGATGTGGGGAGACTGTCCTATTCATGCTGTTCTGCCGGTCAGCCTGCCAAGTCTGACACCTGCTATGGTTGAAGCACCGGGGCTGCGTAAAGAGATTAGAGGGGTTGTAATCCCTGCTGGTGTTACTCTCCTCTCCTGTACTTTGCTCTCCTCTCTTCACCTTTCCTCTCATCTCCCCTCCTCTCCTCTCTTCTTCACTCCTATCCTCTCCTCTCTGCTCTTCTCCCCTCCACTCCACCCATGCAGATCCCGCAGATCCCCCCATACAGCCTATAGATGCTCTAATCCCACCTTCATTAAATTGGCTCAAGTTTGGAGGTGAGTCATCAGAGTCGTGACATGGCGTCATTATGCTCGCTGGCCAGGGTCAGGTAAACAGCAGAGCAGCTGTTTTACTCTCTGTCCAGCTCAGACCTGATTGTCTGAGAGAGTGAGGGCTCTCTGGAGCAGAAAGAGATGAGCAGTTCGTCTCTTCATCAGTGCTTGCAATTCTCTCTCTTTTGACAGTTGTTTTGTTTGCTGAAGCAAATTGACAAATAGATACATTCTCTCGCCATAAAGGTCATTTGTTACCAAACAAAAAGAAACCAAAGCAAAGCTGTGCCCAGGCAGCTGCAAGCCAGAAACACAGTGATGTAGTAATAGAAACACAGCTCAATAACTCCCTTCAGAGTGCGAGAGACGAAATGGGGCTGTCTAAAGCACTGGAGGCATTCATCTCCGAGATGGAATGAGCCCTTGCTCAAATGTCAGTAAACTTGTATTAAAGCGTGACCTTTCCAGGATAGTCTGTTTGTTTGTTTTGTTTCTCACACAGGGATTGAACACCCCCTGTAACGTAACACAAAGTGTGTCCTGTTTATTTCCATGCCACTCTTCCATTTGTTTTCCATTTCTGTTTTTTTTTTTTTTTTTTTATATTCCTGTCTTGCATGGAGCGCATAAGACCACATCACAACATGCTCAGATGCAAGACAGTCGGGCGAGTTGGGATGTGTGTGCGTGCGTGTGTGTGTGTGTGTGTGAAAGAGAGCAAGAGAAGGATAGCTTACAGATAACTTGCTCTGATCATATTTCACGTTTGTGGACCAGCCAGGGGGATTGACTGTGAGAACGTGGCTCACCAACAGCAGTGAGCTTTAGATATATGAGCCAAATGCCTACAGTAGAAACCCAGCTGATGGGGGTCTTGGCATAGGCTTGAATATGATAGCCTATGAGATTTTTTTTTTTTTTTTAAAGGTACACTATGCAAGATTTTCCTCTTTACGGAGCCAAATTGATGTAAACGAACTTGTAATAGAATCATTCACCTAGCATAGCAATATAGCATAGACGTAGCGAGTTGCTACCGAGAAAACCAGCCATGCAACTTCAAGAACAGCAGCCTGACAAATCTCGCGAGAATTGTGAAACATTACCTTGTCAGTAGATATATCTCTTTGGAGATAGTTTTTGCCTGTTGTTAATCCTTCACCTCCACAACAAAAGCATTTTCATTGTGTACAGGAGGGATCTCGTGTGTAGGTCACGAGAAGTTTGCTATTTACAACAGCAGAGTAAAATATAGATATATCGCAACTCTAGAGGGAGCTCTACAGTTACCAAAAATACCTAAACCTGCATAGTGTACATTTAAAGAAAACACATATACATGGCTGAACAAGAGAGAACTGATTCGGTTCCTATATATTTTTCTAATTCCTCTTTGGATGTTGTCTGGTGCATCATTAATAACTTCAGTGTGCCGTAGAAAGGGGGGTTAGGGGGTTGGTTGTAGGCTATTAAATCTGACATCAGTTTTACAGATGAACCGCCTCACATAATATGTGGGTCTGATCTGAGAATATGTTTGTCAAAGTACTTCCTTACACACACTAAACGTCTGTGCACGTCCATGTTTTTGAGTCAGGATAGTGATTCACGGTTGGTGGCTCACAGTCTTCACATGACTTCCAGAGCCACTGCCCTAAAGACATGTCAGCTTGGCACAGGAGACAAATCGGGACTGACGCTCCACATTATGCTGCAGAGCATTCCATAATGGCAAAACAATTGTGAAATCTCTTAATTTTTCCTAGATGTCATAATCCCGCATAACCTTGTTCCTTACAGTTTGCCACCCGATTCCCGTGCTTTTCCCCCCTGCTGTAACCCTGCCTTGGTTCAGTGTCCCCCCTCTGTGTCCCCCAACCTCTTTAAAAGAGAACAGTTTCTAAATTCGCTTCCTCTGTTTCTTGTGTCTTATTGTGGTCTTGGCAGATTGAGATCCGGGATATGAAGGACCCTCGCTATGGAGTGCAGAGGTTTCACTGAAATGTTGGTGCCTCCTCCCGCTCCTCTCTCTGTTCCTCGGACTCCAGGCACCCCCGCCCTTCCTCTTCCTCCTCCTCCTCTCCCCCTCTCCTCAGGTCAAAGTGTCTGACCTCAAGAAGGAGGCTGTTCACACAGCAGTTTTGTAATATAGAACTGGACAGGATTCTTGTAAAAGAAAAAAAAAAGAAAAGGAGAAACTATTCTGTATCATTTTAGATGTTTGAAGAAGACCTACTAACAAAGAACAATGTCAGCTTTACAAAAACCAACACCTCTGGGAACATGATGACAACAGAGTATTGCTATTACGTGTTATTCCTATGATGATGATGACGAAGATGAAGATGTATTTACGATAATTATGCTTGCAGCAGCTGTAACCAGTTCCAATCTGCATATTTTATCAAAACAGAAAAGTTAAAGATTTCTAGCTCTAAAAAAGAAAAAAAAAATGGTTGTTATGAATTGCATATGTTCAAGCGCCTGGGTGCTACTTTGGAGACACATGAAAAAAGTACAAACCAAAAATCTGAAAAAAAGAGAAAAAACTTTTTGTACAGCAGTGTGTAATTCTGTCCTTTTCTGAGCGATTTTGAACACCCTATTTGTACCTGTGGTCCTCTGCCTCCGAGACTTCAGAGGGACAGATGGCGTATGTTTATTTGTAAATAATGTCTTTCTATGGAAACAGGGTACAGGCTTAAAGAATTTATCCTATTTAAGTTCATATTCCCTTCCCTGACCCTTTCAAGAGTGTATTTGTCAAACTACACCTTACCATTATTGTTTCACTTCATATATCCTAATATGTAAGCAACCCTCCAAAAATATTATTCCACCATATACAACTGATGATGATGATGATGATGATGATAAAGACAATAGTGATGGTAATATGTTCTACTGAGATCAAATAGTGAACATGTAAATGTGTTATCATTTACTATGTTTTCCCACTTTTACTGTATGATGTTCACAATGCAGTGATCGATCTAAAACATTCATGAGGTCAAGCTGTCATGGACACCCTTGTCTTGTTGTGGGTCTTACTCTTCATGGGTTGTCTGTGATTGCTGGGTTTCTTCAGTTCTTGTGGATGTGTGTGTGTGTTTTTTATTGTTTGTGTTCTTTTGTACCCCACTCTGTTTGGAGGAAATGCCCTGCATGCTGCATTCAACTCAGGCCCCGCCCTCATCACAGACTCCCGCTGGCCCCACAAGGACAGGCCTGACCAGACGATTATCAATCTCTCTCACCCTTCATCAGTCACGCCCCCTGGAGGCCACCACCACCTCCACAAACACACACAAAACACACACACACACATACACACACTCTCTCTCTCTCACACACACACACACACAAGACTGTGAAGCCCAGTGGACCAGTGCCTGACTACACTTCCACAACGCTCCGCTCCTCTCTTCTCCTCTCCGGCGAGAATGATGCCTCAGCAGTGGAGTGGTGCGGAGAGCGGCTAGCGGCGCTGCATTCTCTCTGCTTCACTGGGTGGTCTGTACTTTTCACCGCTAGCTCACAGCGGGACGCCAGCCCACAAACATTACGCACTGAGCCGCTCCACATCCTCAATGAACAGCACGTTTTTCAGCGTAGAGGAACCCCCACCACCCCCCCACCCACCTATTCAACTGAGCTCTTTCCACACACACACCCTCCCATTCTCACTCAGTACCCTTGACTTACAGTGTAAAGTATGGCCCAAAAACAACTCTGGTGCTTTCATAATGGTTGTTTTTGTTTTCTTTTTGCTTTGTTTTGTTTTGTTGTTTGGCTGTTCTGTTCAGATGGGAGGGGGGGGGGGGGGGGTTACTAACGAGCTGTCCTTCAGTTTACTGTCCAGCATTTCTCTTTGGGTGGCAGACTGCTCTAGAGTCAAAGCCTCCAGTTCCTTTGACAGCTGACCCGAATGCTGACCCCACCCCCATCTCCCAACCACCCCACCACCCACACACACGCACACACCACACACACACTTTTTGGTACCACATCATCACGGCCACCTTAGAGCCTCCGGTTACTGTGTTGTCCCAGTGGATGTGGGTGAGTTAGCAGTGGACACCACAGCTAGGCACACCGGGGTTCCCTCCACTGTTTTGGGTGCTCACCGTCTGGCCCCTACCCCCCTGGTCTTCACATCAGCTGTCCGGGTAGAAGAGAGGCCGTTGGGGAGGATTATCTCTGGAAGGTTCCAATGGAAGGCTGGCAGTTGAATAAGGTGCAGAGATGCAGAGCAGCAGACAGATGTCCATTGTCGGACAGCAGGATGGTCAAGGCCTGGGCTAAGGCAAACAGTGTTCATTCTGTTAACGCCAGGAGGAGAAGAACTTTCACAGAGTTTCTACAATCCCTCTTTTACAATCTGTTCCTTTCTCTCACCCTTTTCTTCTGTCTCGGTTCGCTCATCATCAGTACCGCTGAGGACTTGTAAATGCAAACAATTCTATGTTTCCTTGATGGTATTTCAGTGAGTGTCAGTGTGGTTTTGGGCAACTGTTCTGTTTTTTTCTCTTTTCTTCACTTTTAACATCCACTCATCATTCAAGTTGGTTTTGTTTGGTGCCGTTTCTAATCTGCCACGGTGTTAAACCTGACCAGTGTGTAGGTTTGATCTCAGAACATGACCTGGTGTGGACTTCCAAAAAGAAGGGAGACATGTCACAGGTGGATTGTCAGATTGATGTAATTATGCACTAGTTATCTCCTCTCATGTTACTTTTGAGTTCTGGTAGGGTCATCTAAAGCCCTTGTGAGAGGGTGGGGGGGCGGGTCAGGCTGTATAACACAAAGAGTAAGGTAGAGCCAGACTGCTCTATCACTGGGGAGAGGTACCACTGCGTCCTTCAGAAAAACAAACACATTCCAGTTTGGTGTCAGAAAATGGCCAGCAGGGGTGTTCTGGAGAGTTCCTCTTACACCATTCGGCCATTTTGTTGTGGTTTTGTTCCTGAACCCTTGTCTTTGTCCAGCACCGTATCATCTGTGGGAATGTGTGCAGGTGGCCATTCTGGGGATGAAGGAGGGCGAGCGAGAGACGTCACAGTGACGCGTTCCGCACCCTGTCTGACGCAGGGCAGTCGCTGATGAGAGCCGATTCCCACCACGTGTGCACCCACCTCGGCCTCCTCACAAATATTTACGGAGAGGTTTTAATACGGCGAAGCCTCAGATGGGCGCCGTGTGCCCTCGCAGCTGGATGGGGAGCTGGGCTGGAACGTCTGTGTTGTCCTAACGTCGGCCTCGGAGAACAGCTCCCCTCTCAAACTGTCTCCAGGTCCAGCGCATGCAGGAAGCCAGCCTCTCACCACCTGTCCTGCGGAAGAAACAGATCGGCCAGATTTTTTCCAACACGGTCCCTTACACCAGTCTCACAAAAAGCACACTCAGTGCTCCATGTATGCACACACATGGGTAAGTGCAGAGGCAGGAGGAGAGAAAGCTATGGCAGGTTACATATAAGGGCTTTCCTAATGGCTAGGGCCCTTAGCCATGGTAGCACTCGATACCAAGGGGAAAGAAAGGGGACAAAGCCTGCACTTCACAATACTAGTGATAACGGTGGTAATAATTACAATTCACTCAGTTTCTCAGAAAATGCAGAATATTTCAGACGGTTTCTACACGGCATTGTGAATGACAAAAAGCATCTCTGAAAAATGGAGGTGATTTAAAATTGATTCTAGGTTGAAAAAGAAAACATCTCTAAAAGACATTTTCTGGCAAAAAAAGCACCTGCACCGTCACTTTTCTTTTCCACTTACTTTCTCATAGTTTACCATTATTTCTGTTTTTAATATGCCAAAACAAGATATAAAAATATGACAAACTGTGGACATATCTTATTTAACGGTATATATCTTGAGTTATGATATGTAACTGCTGCATATATTTTTTCCCCTGTGGATCCTGTGTTGAATGCCTTTCTGTTCATTATTATTTTTTATTTATTTTCAATACAAAGTAAGATGCTGCCTGTTGTCTGTGTAATGAAAATGGAATATTTATGCAAGATTGTCAGCAGAGAGTCAAAGATGGAAGCATAGTCATCACCACTTAGCCATTGTTGGTGTTACTGTTTTATCAAAAAAGCAAGAAATAAATCAGTTGAATATCAACACACGTTTTTCTTTTTTAGCACTTGTGTCAAGAGGCTGTCTAATGTAGCCTTCTTTCAAAGATATATTATAATACAATAAAGATATTATAATAGGTCTACACAACTCATGTTAAAAGACTCAACATAGTGATGCCCTCTTAGCTGTGAAATTCACCTCTTTGCTCAGTTTTAGTTTTCAGGTGAGTTTCATCTTACACTATATTTAATTTTCTTTTCCAACTGCCTTCAAAAGCATTACATTATAACAATATTTTTCCCACATGCACCCCCCACACCATGTACAATATATCCACATGTCTGCTATAAGCCGTTGTCAGTTATTGACAGATGTTACATGCTAGTGTGAAGCTCTGTGACTCAACAGCTGATCATTTGAGCAGGTGGATGAAGATGCTGCTGATGAGGACGTGTCAAACAACACGCACACACACACACACACACAAACACACACAGACCCACAAACACACACACATGCATACACACACACACACACACACACACAAACACACCCACACACCACACACACATGCACACACACACACACACACACCACACACACACACCACACACACATGCACACACACACACACACACACCACACACACACACCACACACACATGCACACACACACACACACACACACACACCCCTGCTGACCCTGAGTCTCATCTGTTTGCAAGCAGCCAGCCGTACGGAAAGGCCACTGGACTGTCACTGATCAACAGTATCCATCCTGACGAGACGAGAGTGTTCGCCTCGCTCGCCTGCTGCACTGGACTCATGACTCTCTCGAGTCACACATGCCAGCTACATGAGGCGACCGCGTCCCGAGTGGCTCACTGGCTCCATATTTGCCATTTGTGTTCAGCTTTAGGTAGGCTACGGAAGTCGTTACAGTTTTTTACAACTGTTTACACACATTTTCAAAACTCTGTGTCTATTTTTCAAAACTCCACAGGCAAAATTCACGATTGCTCTCACAAAATGCAAAATGCCTCAAATCTCCAGCAAAATGACACACAACATTGAAATGTCATAAACACATCTCGGTAACACTTTACTTGACAGTATCGATATAAGAGTGACATGACACTGTTATGACACATGAACCTATGGCAAGCGATTTTATCATTTACCCGCTAAGTTTGACTATCTGGAATTAACATTGTAGATATCAACAACGTCTTTCTGACTAGTCGCAATTACATTTTGGATAGTTGGAATTGTCATTCAAGATATCTGTAACGTAATTGTGACTAGTCGAAACGTCAGATAGAGATATCTGTAGCCTAATTTAGTTTTGACTAGGCAAAACTGAATTACAGATATCTGTCCTCACGTCATTGAAAACAACATTCAACTCGTCACACATCTTAAATGGCAATTACAGATATCTTTAATTCAGTTTTGACTAGGCAGAATGAAAGGTGAAGATATCTCAAACTTCATTATGACTAGTGCAAATTATTGTGCAAGACGTTGCTCTTTAGTTCCGTAGCAGAGCCCGTCTAGATTTCTAGGCTAGCCCATCTACTTAGACATTGTCAGCTAATTTCCCCTCCCCAACATAATCGAAGAAAAAGTGGGCTTATTTCCTTATTTCTATGAATGGAAGAAGAATAAGCAGGCTGTAATGTCGTAGCCTACATTAATTAGTAGGCCTAGGCTACTAAATTCACCAGCACCAGCTACAGGAAATTCCATTCATAATGGTGTTGGCTGTAATCGAAAAAATCAAAGCAACATTGAATCATCAATTCTTGCTGCCAGCTCCTGTCTTGCATAGGCTGCAGCATTAAAAAGACGATTAAAAACTCCTTCGCCCTCTGGCTGCTCTGACATGGTGCTAATTACAAAGTTAACAGTTAACAGGTGCTATGTGATTTGATGATTTGAACAACACGCTCTTCTCCCGCCTAAAGTGGGATGTGGGCCTAATTTGCATAGCAATACAGATATCTCTAACGTCATTTCGCCTAGTCAAAACTCTAATTCAAGATATCTATAATTACATTTTGACTAGGCAGAATGAAAGTTATAGATATCTCCAATTTCAGATATCTCTAATCAAAACTCATTCAAGATATCTATAACTTGATAATATATATCTACAATCAAATTATGACTATCCCTAACTCCAGTTTGAGATATCTACAACGTCATTTTGACTAGTCAAAATTCCATTTACAGATATCTACAATGTCATTTCGCCTAGTCAAAACTTAATTCAAGATATCTGAAAAGGAACAAGTAGATATCTTGAATTGAAGTGAATTAAATATATCTTCAACTGGAGTTATGACTAGTCAGAATCAAATTGTAGATATCTCTAACTGGAATTACAGATATCTACAATTCAATTGCAGATATCCGTAATTCACATAGTGGATATCTGCAACTGAATTGTAGATATCCGTAATGATAAACCCCATAGAAATGAATGGCAAATGTGGCGTCATTTGTCCTAGGAAGTATGTCTTTGTGGATATCTGAAATGACGATTATGGATAGGAAGAATTCAGTTGCGGATATCTAAAATGTTCGTTTTGACTAGGCAAAACTGAATTACAGATATCTGCAATACATATCCAGTCTAGCGGGAAAATTTTAAAATCGCTTGCCATATGAACCCTAATCCTAACCCTAACCCTAACCCTAACTCTAACCCTATAACCTAACCCTAACCCTAACCCTAACTCTAACCCTATAACCTAACCCTAATCCTAACCCTAACTTGTTTATGATACGGTCATGACAGCATCATGTCACTCTTATGTTGATACTGATTACAGTTTTTTTCAACTGCTTACACACTAAATCTTTGCTTGTCACACAATTTTCTAAACATGTCCTCCAAACATCATAACCCGACACCAAATCTGCAAAACCATACACTAATTCTCAGTGTTTGACTCAGTTTTCAATAGACTAAAACACATTTTGCAAAACACCACACACAATTTTCTACCTAACACACAAAAATCTAACAGGAAGTAACTTGATTTCGTTCTTCAAACACAACCCATCAAAATGCCACACTAAATCACCAGTGCTTCACTCTTTCTCTTCACATGTGCAAACACTCTTTACTTTACTGAACACCATCCAATCATTGCCTTAGTATAGGTCTATGAATAGATATACTCTCTATATAGGTACAGACCCTTTCAATCTGCTCCTAGAGGATTTCCGGTTGAAATATTCAAAACCAATGCAGATACTTTGAAAATAGAGAAAATACAGTAATCAGACTTTAGCTTACAGTAATGTTCTACAAAAAGTTGACTTTATGTAAAATTTGTCTTTTTACTCTATTTTTGTTTGTCCCCATGTTACAGTACCATTAGCTCAATACATTTTTCTGTGCCTCCAGAAATGCCTTAGGAACGCCACACACACACACACACTTGTCTTTAGAAAAAAACTAAATCAGTGTTTTCAAAACTCCATGTACATCTGGTGGTCACTGTATTCTTTTTTGCTTTTTTTCTTGTTTGCTGTAAAATACTGTATTCACAACAGCAAATTATTTGGGGAAAATCACTATTTTTGGTTTCAATATTGCTTGCATTTTTACTGTGTATTTCAACTTCTCTTTGTTGATACCGTAACTTTCACTCTTGTATGGAAATACATATAGAAAGCCTAAGACAGAAGAGCTTTAGGTTTTGAGCAACAGTGTATGCAGTGTATGATGTATCCAAAATGTCATATTATGACAAAAGTGTTTGTAATGTGAGGCGAATGTTTGCTTTAAACATGTGTTTTTGACATTTTGAATGTTGTGTGTCATTTTGCTGGAGATTTGGGGCATTTTGCATTTTGTGTGAGCAGTTGTGGGTTTTGTGTGTGGAGTTTTGAAAAATAGACACAGAGTTTTGAAAACGTGTGTAAACAATTGTAAAAAACTGTAAAGTGTAACCCTTCGCTTTGGACAAAGGCGTCTGCAAAATCCATTAACCATAACCATAACCCACATCTCTAAAGCAAACATTTGCCTCACATTATAAACACTTTTGTCATAATATGACATTATGGATACATGATGTACACACTGTTGCTCAAAACCTAAATCTCTTCTGTACTTCCTGTTATATTGTTGTGTGTTAGGTAGAAAATTGTGTGTGGCGTTTTGCAAAATGTGTTTTAGGAAATTGAAAACTGAGTCAAACACTGATAATTAATGTATGGTTTTACAGATTTGGTGTGGGGGGTCATGGTGTTTGACAGACATGTTTAGAAAATTGTATGACAAAAATAGTGTGTAAGCAGTTGAAAAAAACTGTAAAAAACGGAAGTCAACGGTATATGTTTACGCATGGGGTGGTCTCTGCAGGTCGAGATAGGTGACCCTATTCATACATGCCACAGTAACTCCAAGAGCATCACTGCAGTCTTGCTTGATGGTCTTTTGATGGCCACCGTTGACTTCAAGGCACCTACACTGTTAAAAATGACTCTGGGGTATAGTAATATATATTCCTTGAAAAATAGTAATGTTTACACTGTAATATTAATTTTGGAGGGAACTCAATAAAGATAGAGAAAATTACACAATTAATTTGTGTATTTAAAGGGGTGGTTCAGGATTTTGGACATAAGACCTCATTTCCAAGTAAGCAAGTGTGATATTTATCAGTGGAGACCGTTTTCAACACGTTTCATCCAGTCCTTGTAATTGCAGAGTTCGCAGGTGCTAGGCTAGCGCAAGTCAACGGTATGTGCTAGCCTGCCACTAAAGACAGTCTTACCCACTCCAAAGTACACCCGAGGCAAATTCCAGACAATCGATGTAAATCTCTGTGTTGATAGAATAGTGTAAGAAATACAACTACCCTCGCATCGCGTTGCAATAGTTATACTTTGGTCCCTGAAGTTGGTAGTAGTCATTTTGCATCTCAGCAGCGGACTGATATTACCAAGGCTACTACTAAGTATCCCCATTGGAGTGCGCTTTACTGTTTACTTTTCGACGCAGTACTACTAACCGGAGCAAGTATAATTCCGTCGTGGTAAGAAACTAGTCCCTCAAAATGTAATGCGATCGTTGAAATGCAAGGATAGAATAACGTTAGAAATAACAGTATCAAAACAGACATTTACATCGATAGTCTGGCGTTATAATTTATTTGCCTCGGGTGTACTGTGGAGTGGGTAAGACTGTTTTTAGTGGCAGGCTAGCACATACCGTTGACTTGCGCTAGCCTAGCACCTGCGAACTCTGCAATTACAAGGACTGGATGAAACGTGTTGAAAACGGTCTCCACTGATAAATATCACACTTGCTTACTTGGAAATGAGGTCTTATGTCCAAAATCCTGAACCACCCCTTTAATTTACTGAGTGGGACGAGTAAATCTTACAAGAGATGTTCAAATGTTATTTAAATGTATTTCTGTTAAGGCACTACATCTGAAAATACTAAGTAACTTTTATTTGGAAATTATAGGTCTTAATTTGCACATGCGCAGTGAGTCACATAGGCATATCGAGGCAACAGACAAGTTCAACAAGACGGAATCGATAGCGGGAATCGCCATTTTGCCAAATGTTGTTGCACGTAAGTATTCTCTTTCTACTTCTATGTTTGAGTTCATTTATGGCTATCTGTACACTTTGATTGTCGTATTTTTGGTGTACAATATACAGTAAGCAATTGTTCACAGTTAGTCGCAATATCAAAGGCTGTAACGTTAACTGCATCATCTCTTTAGTCCGGTGAAACAGCTTGGTGTTAGCTACATGTGCATTTTTACGTCGGATACTGGCTGTCGTTTATCTCTTAACGACAATGTTTTTTTTTATTTACGCGGTAACGGCTTGATCCAGTGGGCAGAGCCTACAGACAGTTTTAAAAGTAACGTTACATTCGGCTCCTGTGTGTATCTAATGGTGACTTGTGTGCTAATTGGCTAAAGTAACTTGTATGTTAGCTAGCTGCTAACTGAATATTCCTAACCCTACATTTACCTCAAACATTAGTATTAAATCAGTGGTGGCATGGCGCTGTTCCACTACGGGGTAAACATTGTTGTATGGGGTAAAGCCTCAGACTTTGTCTTTCCATTATCAAGGCTCAATGACGAAGAACAAAACCAAAGTCATTCATGAAAAAATGGCCAAAACATTCTCCGAAGGCTTGAAGATGTGAGTGGGAATCTACCTAGCAGCTACAGATGATTTCAGAGAGAAGTGGCCTGCCTTGTTTTGTGAAGATGGGGTAAATGAATCTTTAGACACTTATAATACTCTATCCAGCATACAATTTTAATCCAATATTAAGATTAATTCAATACGTCCTATGTTAAGATGAATCCTCTCAGTTGACTCATTTCATTTTGCATTTAACGGTTCCTGATATTTGGTTTTGTTGATGCAGATCATGCAGGAATTCAAGAATTATGCTGGAGCAGAGGTTCATGGTCAAACTTGACTACTATACTCCAAAACTCATCACCTTGATGAAGGCTAAAGGCGGAGCAATGGGTAATAACCTAAGACCATTTGTGGACAAACTGACTCAGGTTTGTTGTGTTGTGTAACTTTTTTTTTTATTATTGCTTATTATTTTGTAATTTTATTTTGGTCTTACCTCCCCTGCTACTTGTACTTGATGGCTTCAACACTCCATGTGCTCATGTAACAATAAGGGTTTGTATTTTTGTTCTTGTTAATCTGTCCACAGAATCAGAGCATTGAGGAGAGACGTGAAGCAGTCATCCGTGGCCTCATTTTGTATCTTGGAGAGAAAGAGGAGGACCTTTTCGAAGACTGCCAGGTAAGATGAGTAAAAATGATTTAGCATAATTTCCCAGCCTTCTGCTGAAGTATCAGATTTTGCCTCTCAATCAATATCGTATAACTCTGAAGCCTTTATCTGCAAAATCACTGCTTGCTACTGCACAGTTAAAGCCCGTTTCAGTAACAAAAGTGTTGGGACAGTTGTGCAGAGGCACACGATTTAAAGGACAACAGCGTATTATGGATAGGCAGCTAAAGCTAAATGATTGAGGCATTTATAGAGCAATACAGTAGTTTCAGTTACTATGCCCCATTAGATTAGCCTCTGCCTGTTCATAACTCGGCCTACTTGGCAAATGCGGCCATTCTTTTTCCTAGCTCATAGTGATCTTGAACAACAAGATCTTTAAAAGTCCTTAATGCTGAAAGTCTTATGCTGTGTTCTATGCTTATTCTTTTTTTGTTATTATTCTTGTAAATTGTATGCAGGACCACCTTTGCAGTGATGTCACTCAACACATCCTGAAAATTCTTGTGGTCCTGCGGAAGATCCAGTGGATGTAGCCATCCTCCTAGAAAGCAAGGAGATCTTGCATGGATGCGGGAATCCTGCGAAAGCGTGTGCTTTGGTCATGGGGGTAATTTATGCCCTAAATTGGCATACCCTAAAACACTGCAGTACACTTTTGAGACATTTCAGAAAGTTTTCCTTGAACTAGATTTCCCCAAAAATAGTGGGATTGAAATCCCAAATTACGTTAATACTTCCAGCTCACAGCTTCTAAATGAGCATTCTGTTATCTTTCTCTATTCATATTGTTAACAAGTTGTATTGTTAACATGATCTTAAATAAATATGTCATGTTTTGGGTCAGTTTACTCATTTTCCACCTCCCCTAGAGTTAAACACTTGAGTTGCCTTTCTTCTGTTCATCCAGCCATTGTCTCAGTTTGATGTTAGTGTTTTTAGCTTCTGGTTAGCATAGATTATTGAATCCTTTGTTGCCAACTAGCATCTCGCCCATGAAGGAGGCTAATGGGTGACATGCTAGAGCAACAAAGGATCCGACGATCTATGCTAAGCAGAAGCTAAAAACACTAACATCAAACTGAGACAATGGCTGGATGAACTGAAGAAAGGTAAAACTCAACAGTTTAACTCTAGGGGAGGTGGAAAATTAGTAAATTGGCCCAAAAGGTGGCATATTCCTTTAATGTACATTTTGACTGCCCCCTTTTGACTGCAAGTTTTATTTGTATGATCATTATTTGTCTTTATTATGATTATTTTGGCAGTATTAACTTTAATTTGCTGAAGATGACCTATTAAAAAATAAATGGTTAAGAATCGTATTGTGATTTGTGGTATTAACATTCATCAAAGAGAATTAAGCAACATTTACGTAAGAAGTTAAGTAATATTCAATTAATAGTGATATTCCAATATGAATATAATTCATTAACATTTACTCAATATTTCTGATTGCTCATATATATGTTATTGGTAAATTTGGTAAATTTTACTTGATTATCATAAGTAAGTTGCACTCAAGGTTACAGCATTAAAATTTACTCAAAAAAACTGAGTGCAAATTGTTACTAAGTTTTTTTTAAGTAAATTCTATGAGTTATTTTTTTCAGTGTAACCGTAACCTAACCCAAGCACCTTCCGGGCAGTGCTGCCTTGAAGTCATTGGTGGGGGCCCAAAAGACCATATAACTGCAGTCTTTGCCAAAGCATGATACTCAAAATGTCTGTCAGAGGCATCATATGTCATGTGCAGACCCATTAGCCAATCAGGTACATCACCATGAAACGCAAGCTTGTGGTAGTCTCTCCTGGCTCACCACAAGCAGCTCTACACCCCACTGAACTGGTTAGCGTCTGTGTTAGCGTGCTATTTTTAGCCGCGCTTGTGGGGCACTGAAAAGAAGATGTGCGTGCATCACGTTAGGTCACGTGAGATTGTGCAGGCTTTTTGTTTTGCTTTTGTTGTTGCTATATGCGTTTGCCAAGATGGAGAGGAAAATAAGTGCAGACTTAAACTAAGGCTCTTTGCCCACAGATCACCCACCCACCTCTGTTTGTCAGCCTGAGGCCCTTCGCCTTAAAAGCCTGCGTCAGACAGCCAATCAGGAGAGCCTCTCTTGATTTGGGTTCTGATTGGGTGGGACTAGATGAGTGCATCTAAAGGTCAGAGGCCACGGCTGAAGAGAAGGTGATACACGGAACTTTAAATTAATGCACCTGCACTTCCACACAGCCCATTCCTCAGATAGCCTGTTTATAGCCAGGCTGAGATCCTTTTTCTCAGTCATGTACGACATGGTAACTCACATCATGCTACACGTTTCGATTGCCAGTGATTGCTGTACCCACACTGCACGGTCGAACTGCAAGACAGCCCACAAAAATGTCTGACATGCAATAAATCCAACTCGATTGGCCAAGAGCTTGAGCATTGATTGTCTTCTAATCAGGCATCATCAGCCTCTTCAAACCGCATGACAAATCAAATGGGAATTCTGCCCAAGTGTAAAGCTTGCTAGGCTGATATTGTGTAGTTGGTCTGGGTTACAGTAAAATGGCTTCTCCTATACCTGTTTAACAAGCACTTGAGCTGGCAATAATTTTTTTTTTTTCTGCAGGCTCATTCACTGGACACAAATAACGATGATATAATGCTAGCCACACAGGAGTTTTAGAAGTCATTCTGTTGTTATTCACTGTTTACTTAAAAACTTAAAATAATTAGGTCACTGGAAGTGAAACAGGAGCCCACAGAGTGAGATGGCGCGTAATGGATAAGGAAGAAAGAAGATAAAAAAGCTAACATGCAGGATGAAGTGAAACCGACAGAAAGGAACCTTTGAAAATCACACCAAAACAAGAACATGAGAGAGAGGAAGGGGAGGGAGAGAGGGAGAAATGGAAAGAAAGAGAGAGAGGTAGAAAGAGATAAAGGGGAGGGAGAGAGGGAAAATGGAAAGAAAAAGAGGTTGAGAGAGAGAAAGGGAGAGAGGGAGCAAGGAGGGAAGGGGGTAGAGAAACAGATGGGCAGTCTGTCTGGCACTCGTTTTCAGAGGGCCATTTTCTGTCTGCTCACTGTGTTGTGGTCACTAGCTGCTGGACAGAAAGGCAGAGAGAGAAGAGAGAGACAGTGAGACAGAAAGATAGACAGAGAGAGAGAGAGAAACGAACACATGTGAGGGAGAGAGAAAGAGAGAGAAAGAGAGAGTAGACAGAGTCAGCATGTGCTTCAGAGGGAGACAGGCAGAGGGAGGAGAGGAGAGGAAGAGAAGAGGAGAGGAGAGGAGAAGAGGAGAGGAGAGAGGGAGAGAAGAGGAGGAGCGTCCAGCAGAGGCAGACAGTCCTGGGCGTTGCAAGAACATATGCCATCCCACTAGCAGGCACTAAATGGGCAGCCACACGGCTGCCAAGTGCACAGGGGAGGCGTGGTGCAATCGTCAGGTCCGTTCTCACTTTGATCACGCCACCGTGTGAGCCTGGCATCGCCTTGGAAACCATGCTCGAGCCCGACTGGCGCTAAATGGATCCCCTACGCCGGCGCTTCGACCTCATTGGCTGTCTGGGGTCCAAAGCTGTGCACCTGTGTGGTCCAAGTGCTGGCTCCACACCCCCCCCCCCCACACACACACACCCTCTGCTGGAACAAGGGATGATGATGAGGAAGAATAAGCAAGAGCTTGAGTTGCAAAGAGGATGGGAGAGAGAAGAGAGAGGGAGAGAGGGAGGAAAGAGGGAGAGAGAGAAAGAGAGGGGGAGAGAGAGTGGCAGAAGAGGAGGAGGTCTTAAAATTATGAACTGGATCATTGCCTCATGGCCAGAACAAGACTCAAATGAGAGGAAATGGCAAAGAA
This sequence comes from Alosa pseudoharengus, assembly GCF_046254945.1. Lineage (NCBI taxonomy): Eukaryota > Metazoa > Chordata > Actinopteri > Clupeiformes > Clupeidae > Alosa > Alosa pseudoharengus. The sequence goes on along the minus strand of NW_027468837.1, from coordinate 12,275,454 downwards.
CAGGTCACTGCATGGTGAACACAAACGCACAAATACACAGTCAGAAGGTTAACCATGTCAGAGGAATGGAAAAGGATACAAATGTACTGGGCTGGATTCATTTCATGTGTGTGTTTATGTCTATTACATATTAACAAGCATACTGTATGTGTGTTTGTGTGTGAGTGTGTGTGTGTGCGCGTGTGCATTTTCAATCACACGGGTGGCCTATGTGTGTGGTGAGTGCCATGTGGCAAAGTAGCTCTGCGTAGCACGACGTCAGAGAGTATGCTCATCTGGGTATTTATGAGTGTGTGTGTGTGTGTATAGAGAGAGAGCATATTTGTGCGAGAGGACGAGGTCATGTGCATTTAGCACGCTCTCACACGTTGTGACCTTTTCACGCACACTCTCCGGTTCTGGTGAAATGACTGACACGTTTACTTTCCATCTGAAGGAACAAGATGTGCTGGATGACTCTTTGAGACCACACCTTATCTGGGGCACAGATCCAAACCCACACACAGGCAGAGCGTCTACAGGAACACACTCATTCCTACGAGGCCTTATGGTAAAATACCTTCAACCATGCAGGGAGGATTTCTATAAAGGGATAGAGGCCATAACAACATGACCATAATGGAGAAGTGATATGTTGGTGGTCAATATGACACGCGCACGCACACTCACACATGCACGCACGCCACTGTAGATACAGACCACCTATGTGCTGTAGTGACACAGCAGCAATATGTCTTTGTTAGAGTCTTTCTCACTCATTTGTCATTTGCAAGGGTCTGACACAGAATCTGAACATGTTCTAGATCTAGACTACCATAAATTATGCAATTATACAATTATTATAAAATACAATCATTTGTTTTTAAAAGGTGCTATTTTTACATTTTCCCTGAGAAACACAGGTCCATGGAAGCATCAAAGCAACAGCCTATACTTCCGAAATCATAATGCTTTTTGACATTTAGTAAACAACAAAATCAAGGGTATTTGATGATTCTCTCAGAGTAGTTCTTAAAGTGTTTGCATTGTTATTCAGTTCAGATTTGGAAATTGTTTCTGCAACCTTTTTATTGTATACTGTGGTTTGCTCTGAAACGTTCCACAGTTCTTTTGCTGAAATGTTCACACACACGCACGCAAGCAAGCAAGCACGCACGCACGCATACACACAATTTTCATTCTAGTCAGAAAGAACAGTCACTACTACATCAACTGAAAGCTCAGATGTGGTCCTGTTAGGCCATGTGTGTGTGTGTCTGCATGTGTGTGTGTGTGTATGAGAGAGAGAGAGAGTGTGTGGGTGTAAACAACACGCCTTAATTCGTCTCAAGGCACAGCGTACTATAGCAGATTAGCCTTGCTATATTAGCAGGTATAAATCAGATGTTATGCAACTTTGTAGCAAGAGGCTGGCAGTGGGCTCAAAGAAGAGCTGATTCCGGTACGGACTTGGCTCTGATCTGGCATGACTGTCTGTTGCACAAACATCCCCATGCAAAAAACAGCATAATCTACTATGAATAATTTCAATTTTCTTCATTCCTGACATGTCTCATTGCCAGCCCATAAGCTTTTATCCTTGTGTTACCAAATGCCTAGTGCTAGGCCAAAGCATGTCACAAGGAACCCAAAGTCCAAAAAATAATATTTATACATCTTAGTTGTCTTTGAGACTATGAAACACCCTTGATTGTGCCCTGAATGGCACACTTATTTGAAAAATGATTCCTTTAAAGCAACACAATCATTTAAAAACAAAAAAAAATCTTGGATAGAAGCATCTGCCATATACCACCTTTCCATTACAATAAATTGCTACTCCTACACCCAACTCGACATTAAAGGCCACTATCTGAAAGCCTATTCTCACCATCATGCTTCTTTCTGACAATGTCGAGTCAATGCATAGCCATAGGTTGACTGGACTACAGCTTTTATTTTTCCATCTCGAGAGACTGAGGCTAACGATCATTATCTCCCACCTCCAGAGAGCAGGACATAAAGTGTTCAGCCACTGTGCCTGATTTCAGATGTGCACCAGGCCATTCAAGATGTGAAAAGAGATAATTATATATAATGACTTCAAAAGTGTCTAATAACTTCAGGCATAGACATTGTGGTTGCTTTAATTTCTTTGGGAGAGCATCAAAGATTTTACCCAGCAGGAGGGGAGTAGCCGCTCTGTCACAACCCTCTGAGGACCTTATAAATCCCAATGAGCCAGTGTACTGTACCGGACAGAGGACTGGTTTAATTACACATCAATGTCTCACTCAATTTTTAAACCTGAAGCTCAGGCCTAAAGGCATAGTTCTAACAACTCCAAGGCTTTCAGTTCAAACCTCAAGGATCAAAAGGGCTGCGGTCTCTGTCTCTAAACTGAGTGAAATGTTAACTGCATTTGGCCTGCCAGTCCTATTCACACTCTCCCTCAGCAATGAAATCGTACCGTCCCTGACGTTCCCCCTCTCCTGCATCTTCAAACAGGACACCGCTGTATACAGTAAGTGCTCGGACTACGGGCGTGCACAACGGGCCTACGTCGGAGAAAATCCCACCCAGGTCTTTGCCTGTGTCCAATGCTGCGGGGCCACCAAACAGCTGCATGACTTCAGCAGCCGCAAACGGAAGAATCCACACCTGATGTCCGGCAGCAGACATTCCAAAAGGTTGTGGCCAAGTCGGAGTCCGTCACAGACCGCACAGGGGAATCTGAAAATCGTGATGTTTAAATGTAATTCTCGTTCATCCCAGACCACCTTGGCCCAAACCGAAAAGGAGACATCCTGGAACAAGGCAGGCAAGAGGTGGGCAAGTGCCAGGAAAGGAAAAGCTGGATGACAGTGAGGCATATGCCCAGGTCTACTGACTAGGACAGAAAGGGTAATGGAAAGACATGAAAAAGGTGGAAAAGAAGCAATGTCAGAGAGAGAGAAAGAGAGAGAGAGAGGAAAAAGAAGGAAAGGCAAATAAATAAAGGAGCATGGGCCTGAGAATCAGGATGTTTTCTCCAAGATGTCTTCCCATTTTCTTTTCCTCTCATCTCACAGGTGCTGATGAGACTATAAAGCCCATCTGGTGAGAGAAAGAGACAGAGCAGCAGAGAGAGAGAGAGAGAGTGATGAAGACTTCCACACACTGACAGAACACATAAGAAGCATCTGGTGTCTGCCAAAGGTCCTCTGCCTGCAGCTCTCTTTGGGTCTTCATCTCTCAACAGCAGACCTCACTCACCTGCTGGGCCATCTCTCTTCATTTTATTAATTGGATTTATTTTTAACTGAATGTCTTGACCATATTGGATTGATTTCTAACCAATCCTCTATAGTTGGTATATTCGGTCTCTCGAAAACCATCGTTTGTTGTTAACATGAGTTGCTGGAGGAGGGTGTTCTTTATTTTGGTCCTTGTCATCTGTGTGAGCATTACGAGGACAGCCGTGTCTCGTCACACAGGTGAGTGTCTATATGCACTGCACACAACAAATATTTCCATCTGTTAACATCAGCAACATTTTAATTAATTGATTGATTAATTCACTTTAATTGAGAGCTTGCCTGTAATGTGTAGCCAAGGCCTCTGCCATGGTGTTCAACTGTCTGGCTTTCACCAAAGATAAATAACGATATCAGAACTTTTGATGGGCGGTATTCCTAGAGCAAGAGCTGGCTTCTGTGTAGCAGGAGTCTCAGAAGGATTTTTCTTTACTTACCTTCTTACATTGGTTAATGTTGCCATCTGGTGGTCTTCCAAGGACACACATGAGAAAGCACAATTTTGGGCAAAAATGTGATTAATCAGAGAGCTGCTCTGGTTTGGCAGTAAGCATCGCTATATATATATATATATATATATATATATATATATATACAGTTAAGAACGAAATTATTCATACACCTGGCAAATATTGATGTTGATTTTTTCTTGACCAATATGTTTGTACTGACTGAAAATAACACTGCCACATGCCAAAAGGTTGTAGGACAATGTGGTAGAAACATGGAATCAAAAAATAAGAAAAATGCCATGTCCAAAATTATTCATACCCTTTTTAAATAGTCAATGGAAACATCTTTATTTACCATCAAAGCTCTCGAAATGGTTCTCATAATACCTACCAGGTCCCCTTAGTTGAAAAACATCCCAAAAGAATACTTTTCTACAGGGGCGTAGCACCAAATTCTGGGCCCTATGCACAAGTGGTGGCCATGGGCCCCCCCCCAACCAACCACCGGCTGTAAGCATGAAGCATGAGGTTCACAACTAACTAGGCATACTATCTAATCACACATTGAATTAATCTAACAACTCTTATATGTACTGTATAACAGAAAATAATCTTATTACCCAAGACTTCACTGAATTTCTTATGTTTAAAGAATGTTTAAAAGCTAGAACATGAAATGAATGAAAACACTTTTGGCTGAGAGAACAGCTATCTATACAAATTGAACACTTTTGGCTGAGAGAACAGCTATCTATAGCTAACTGAGTGTGATGCGTTTCACAAATTAGCTTTGCTACTAATTTGACAGCCTTTCCTCATGAACCTACATAGAGCCTACTAAGTTAAGCTATTAGCTCATAATAATTTTCGAATTAGTAGGCTATTGAAATGTTGTGGTAGGCTATAAATCAGGCATCATGTTATTTCTAATTTTGTGTTAATGCTGTTTTAGCACTGATAATCGCGGATTCGCGGTGGTATTGAAGTGTTTTGTAACCTTCAGGAGTTCATTTCATTTGTAGACTATTGCTTTCACATTGGGCTCACCTTTCTTGGGAAAGAAGGCTGTTAACACTTGTTTTCCCTCATTTCTTTTTTTCTCCCTTTCTTGCCTCTCTTTTCTTTTCTGGGAACCGGATTTAGCTTTCTTAGACTTAGAAATCTTCACACCGTGACCGTCTAGTAGGCTACTCAAACATGTCCTAAAACAACCCTTAACGTTCGTTTTCAAAACTGTGCAACTCACCGAGTGGTTAGTGGTGTTCGTTGATGTTCCAAAACAAGTAGCGTAGCGAAATACAGTTTCTGTCGTCTTTTATTTGGCATTTTGTAAAATCCCATTGATTTCTGTCATTGCACGTTGATATTACTGCGCTACCGTCTATGCTTCAGGTTCAAATACGAATCATACATTGCGCCGATATATTTGCTTTTAATAGTCAACGAACTCCACTAACCACTCGGTGAGTTGCACAGTTTTGAAAACGAACGTTAAGGGTTGTTTTAGGACATGTTTGAGTAGCCTACTACAGTATGCCAGCCACCCTGAGAAGTGAAAAGGCGATTCAAAACGAGTCAGAAAAGTCGAGACAGGACCAATCGTCAAAATGTCGGTGTCCACCACTCTAGTTCATCCAAAACAAACCAGAAAAGGGCCTTAAAGTGCTAAAAACCGGAATTTTCCTTTAATTCTAAACTCTTAATTCTTTCTTAGGACCATGTGTGCATAAGGGGAGTCTCTTCGCTCCTGGACAAACATTTCACAAGGGCTGTGACAAGTGCTATTGTCATGATAATGGATTTGTGTGTCTTTCGTAAGTATAAGTATAATTCTAATAAACTTACAATCATTATTAATTGATAATAAGTCACCAAAATGAAAATATTTCCCCAAACTACAAAGTAAGCTTTTACACCTACTGCTCCTTCACAATTGTATAATTCTATACCAATATATATATATATTCAGGTGAAATTAAATGGAATTTAGTTCTTGAAGACTTCTTGGTTTGCCTTTTTATGTGGGCATCATGATCATTCTCTGTCCCTTGAGAAACTAACCATTAGGTGAAGAGGTCCTTCTCGATTCTCACAATATCTTGACCTTTCCTTCAGACCCATGAAGCCTACATCCTGGCCCAAGAAGTGTCAGCGGGTCGCTACAGATTGTGGATATCGCGTTGTGTACCGGGACAACCTGGAGCTGGACTGCCGACCCTACAGCTGGATCCGGTGAAGATCAGTGTGTCAGTCAGCCAGTCTGACAACCATGGTCATTCATTTTGCTGATCAAGGGGCACTGCTAGATGTTAGGACTATAACATTGTGTTGTGCTTCCACATTAATAATAACAACAACACTTGTCATCTTGCTTTAGGAGGGCACCTTGACAGTGCAGGGCTCTTGAATTTACCCAGTCTTCCCCCGCATTGCAGTGTCCCTGGGGCATGGCCTGAAAAATAAATACAGTCCAACACTGTTGAAAAGAGAGACCTGATGGACAACCAGAAATAGAAGCTTGCGTGCAGGCTGCTTCTTATAGCATCTGTCCAGGGGGGTATTCCAATTACGTGGTTTAGTGACAAACCTGGGTAAGTTAACTCATAGTAAACCTCCTAATAGAAGAGCTGTATGGCTTCATTCTCCTAACAAAGCAATGCCATACGGCTCTTGTTGTAGGAGATTTACCACTGAGTTAACTTACCCAGGTGTGTCACTAAACCACGTACTTACACCACGTACTTACTTAAACCACGTAATACCCCCCAGTTGTACCTTGATTGTTTCCCTTTTTGTAGTCGCTTTGAACAAAGTGTCAGCTAAATGACTACATGTATCACAAATGTAAGTTATACATGTTGATATGGATATCAATGAAATCCTTTACTGGGAGAATAACTCACATTCAGAGCATCTGTATTTGGCCACCTGGATCTCACCATCTCTCCCTTTGCATCGCATTCACACCAATCTCTGAATTCTGTCATTCTCTGGAGACTGATTCTTTGCCAGTTGTCAGTTGGACAGATCTGTTGATAATGTTCGCATCTCTTGTAAGTCTGCAGCTATTAAATAAGATATCCATACTACTGTTTTAAAACTAGAATGTTGTCATCGTGAGTATTTTATTATCAAAATGCATTGATACATCTCATCTGTTCAGTACTGTTGTCTTGTTGGTATGGGGGTAGATACCAAATATTTATTACTATGTTTGAAGTTTAAAAAAAAAAAAAAAAAAAAAATCCTTTGAAAAAAAAGGAAGTAATCTGTCCAGTTTCAAGAGAGACAGGAAGGGGAGGGGAGAAGTACAAACCAGGCAGTCTTAGCCCCGCCCTTCAATACCACACCCAGTGTTTCCCCGCCCAAACCCCACCCCCCCCCAGAACAAGAAGGGGAAAGAAAACTAATCATGCGGCAACTTTAGTGTACTATATTTTCTTGGAACAGTATATAACACGTTTTTATACAAGTACACATGATCATACGTTCTGGGATTTTGCTTTGTTTGTCATTAAGGTGCTGGTCTGTTATTCTTTTTTCTTTTTTAGAACCCCCGTGTCAACATTTGCATCATCGTGTCCATTTCAATACGTATTTTTCATTTTTTTAACTCAAAAGTGTTTTGTGAAAGAGAGAAACATTCATGTTAACCAGTGAGTACCCTTGAGTCTTTAGGTCACTGGGTCAGAAGGAGGGGAAGTGAAGGCGGGGGGGGGGGGGGGGGCAGACGGTGAAAATCCAGTCCTGTTCACCTACTACCCCAGTCCACCCCTCCCGAAAGCTTGATGGGGATCCTCAAACGTATCCAAGAACTAGAAAAAAAAAATAGAACAAAAAAGTATTCTTTTTGAATATTCCCGTTAAATCTCCGAGACACTAATGCGGTCCTCCAGCCTGTGTCTGCTGTTACATCAACAGGTCCATATCCTTGGTAGGAACCCTGGATGGGGGGGGGGGGGGGGGGAAATGTCCATTCAGTCTCAAATGATGGGTGTTGTCTCTCCTTGCTCTTCTTTTTTTAAATCCCCAATGCAGTGGTCATGGCACGAGACCTTGACGTTCACTGGAGGGAGTGAGGGAGAGAGTGCGTCTCCCCCAACAAACCCGACTCTCTCCGTTTCATGAGGCAGGTACAGCATTCTGTACAAACGGAAACAACTACAAGCAGCACTTGCGTTTTTTTTTTCTTTAAAAAGAAAACTAAACAACGAAAAAAGAATGAAAACGTACAATTGAGAGCACAGCAGCTTTCTTAACATTTAGTTCTAATTTTCTGTTTTTTTTCCTTCTTTTTTTCACTCATGTTTGTGTCAGACGTGTGGAATGCTCAGATTGGTCGGGGAGGTGTAGGGATTAGAGGAGAACTATTCTTGTTTTCAAAAACAAAACAGGAATACGGAAACGGGGGCGGGGGCAAACCTCGGAAAAGCAGTGCACTACAGTTCCTCTGCCACAGCATCCCAGCACACCAAGACAATGAATCTTGTTTTTTTGTTTTTTGCTCCTGTCTAATCAGAGCATCAGCTGAAGTCTCGCAAATCTTGGAATACAACAGGAAATCACTAAGAAAATAAAGTTCCAATAGGAAAAACAAACAAACTCTAAACCCAGAGATAACTGCAGCACCATGGATTAATTAGATCCGTGTGTGTGTGTGTGTGTGTGTGTGTCAAGTATAACAAAGCAATTCTTGAGTTGCTACAAGTAAAACAGATTAGCTATCTGGAGGTGGGGGGGGACAGAAATCAAGTAAAGATCCGGACACCAGTGTCACTCTGGAAACAGGTCCATGGGGCTTGGAGGAGCAGGAGGGAGAAAGAGAGGGAGCACACACAGGCCGCTGGAGAACCGCACTGGAATGATCCGAGAGAGCACACTCTCTTGCGCTGGTCTTACCTGGCATGGTTCTTTTTTATGTCCAAAAAGATTGATATATATATATATATATATATATATATATATATATATATATATATATATATATATATTTCTCTGTTCTGAACGGAGGATTCAGACACTTGGCTATGTGTTTCAGTAATGGACTGTGAAAAATGGTGGAGTAGGGTGGTAAGGGAACTGCAGCAGAGTTTAAAAACAACAACAACAAAAAAACAACACAAAAGAGACTCTTCTGATGAGTTCCAGCACCTGTGATTAAGCAGAATCAAACGGAACCGGCGCCAGTTTCAGATTATCACAGGTGTTTACACAAACATATTTTACCGTCTACCTTTTTAAACAAACGGGTAAATTTAAAATGATACACGATTCTTAAAGAGTTCTCATTTTCTCCATACTCCTAAAGTTTTTTTTTTTTAATCCTCTTGATTCTTCTTTCGCGTCTTTAATAAATGTCCGTTTTGACGTTAGCCTACAAGTATGCTTGTGGTGATTTAGTTTATTTTTTGGTGAAAAAGAGGAAAGAAAATAATGTGAGAAAAAATTAAGAAAAAAACAACTTATGGATACAGGAGTCCTTGTTCCTCAAGTCTCATTGAACACTGGCCACTCTCACAACCAAGAGTCTCTTCCACAGGTGCAGCTGAAGAGGGCCTCACACACACACACACACACACACACACACACACACACACACACACACACACACACACACACACACACACACACACACACACATCCTCTCTTTCTTTGACTCTTAGCACACACATACATACACACACACACACACACACACACACACACACACACACACACACGTACGCAGGGTCCTAGTAGCTCCCTGTCTGTGTCCGTACCCCTGACCCCTGAAGGGGAGGGTGCTGGAACTGGTTGAGTGGCGCTCCTCGCGGTGGGTAGTGCTGGGAGCTGGGGGCAGACAAGAGCCGAGAGTTTGCCTGAATGCCGCGGCCCGAACCCGAGCCCTGCTGGGCAAGTCTGGAGGCGTGGGACGCCGCGCTCCCGGTGAGTAGGCCACTACCGCCACAACCAGCACCACCGCCACTGATGTCTGTTTTGGAGTGGGACTGGCTCCTGGGGACCGGGGGGCTGGACGAGGCTGACAACAGGCCGCTGTTCAACAGGCTGGCCTTCAGGTGGCTGCTGCTGGGGTATGAGGCATCCTGGACAGCGCCACCCACAGGCCTGGAGGTGCCGCTCACGGACGAGTCCAGCGACGAGATGGAGGATGAGGAGGACGAGGAGGAAGAGGCCGAGGTGGGAGGGGTGCTCTGGGTCGGCTGCGGGGCGTGGTCCTGGGCGAGCGGCCGCGGGTATGACGGCGAGGGGCTGTACGAGGAGCGGAACGGAGAGACCGAGCTGTCCGAGGTCACATGGGGCTCCGACAGGTGAGGCTGAGAGGGAACAGAGCAGACCAGGGCGATCAAACCAGATCAACATAAACCACTGAAAGAATCATCCATAAAGACATGCAAATACAAACACACACTGCAAAAAATATCAGGATATTTAGATCGGAACGCATATACCATACACACACACACACACACACACACACACACACACACACACACAGTACCTGGTGCTGGTAGACAGACGGGCTGTAAGGGTGCGGGCTCCTCAGGGGTGATGCTGTGGTGAGGTCATACCGGTCTGTCTCCACAGAGTCTGAAGAAAAGGGGACGCAGGGAGAACGGTGGGTGAACGAGCTGGCCGGCAGAGAGGAAATTAACTGGACAATGGAGAAGGCGCGTGTGCGTCACATCAAGGGCTACTCTACCTGCGTCTTTGTCTCTGCTGTTTCCATGGTCACCGGGGTCAGTCCTCTTGAGGGCTCGCTCCATTTTGAGGTTGCCCCGGAGCACCCTCTCCAGCACGCCCTGGCCCTCCCTCAGGCGCTCCACCGTCGTGGGCACGATCCTGAGACAGACGGCAGGCCAGAGGACATGAGGGTCAACTAAGTCACCGCAGCACTAATGCACTCAACTGCAGGCATCATGTTAAAAATGCCGTCAAAATCCTGCCAGGGTGCTTGCCCTTTCCAGAGAGAAAAATTCCGTCTCCCCAAACAGGAAGCCTTTTTTTTTTCTATTTATGGTGATGAGTATTTTTGGAAGTGTGACCTTTGGTATTTGTTTTGCCCATTTTTTGTGTATTACCACGAGCAAAACCTCCAGACCTATTCGGAGACTTCCATCCAAATTTCCATACTTTTCCGGGTCTGGAAAACAGTGTTTCATAATTCCAGAAATTTCTAGACCTGCACAAGCACCCTGCTTACTGCCTACCGACATCTACTTTTGTGGGTCAATGAGTGTGTGTGTGTGTGTGTGTGTATATGTGTGTGTGTGTGTCACTCACCAGGAGATGCCTTCCTGTGGCCGAGGGCCTGAGCCCGCACTGGAGCTGGAGCTGAGGTCCGGGGGGCTGACCTCCTCTATCTGGGGGAAGGCCTGGTGTGCAGGCGAGGAGAAGGAGCTGTGCGGGGAGGTGGGGGGCTGCAGCAACGAGCGTGGCCCACCAGGGGACTCCGTGCTGGGGCACAGCGAGCTGGGACGCGTGGGGGTCCCCATGGAGCCGACGGACTCGGTGTCCCGGGTTCCCTGTTTCCGCTTGCGGTACTCCAGCAGCGACACCTGGAAAAGAGGAGAGGGAGGGGGAGAAGGAGGGGGGAGGGCATGGTTAAGGGAAGCCATGCAGAACTACACGCTCGAGCCAGCTCATTACTTTACATCGACAAACCCACACACACATACATACAGACAGAGACACACTCACACACACATATATAGACATACACCACAACAAGTGCAACAACAGTACACCAGACAGACATGGACACACACCACACAATATTTCAAATGCAACATGGATCCATCCATCGCCGGAATGTGAATGAGTATGGTAGTATTGAGCGATGGCATGCAAAGACACCTGATTAACAGGCTCATCCAAATCGTATCCCCTTTAACCGTTCAGAGGAGAGGTTGGTTCACAGAGGACATGAGCAGGTAACTCCCAAATGCATGGTTAGTGGTGAAATCAAAAGCTCCTAACTTCTAGCTCAAGGCACAGTTAATCACAACCAATGCAAACACCTGAACAGGTGTTCAATAAAGTTGGAACATCCCCCCACAACCACCTCCACACACAGACAAGCACCTGGGCACAAATCTAATAGTCTGCGTGGGCCGAGTCCACTCACTGACTATATAGTGGCATATACTGAATAACCACCATTCACTGTGCCGTGCACTATGTAGTGAAAGAGTGGATGTTCTACATACAGGGTGACCTTCAGAGAAAGAGAAAAGCAAGAGTTTGTTTTTTTACACCATCAAAACTGAAGGCCCATGTTTTTAAAATGACCTTTTTCCATTATCTTTGGCATGAAATATGACTTAGGTAAATTAAGAATATATGAGTTCAGCTAGGGCTCATTCATTAGTTGCTATCCAAAGAGTTCGAAGGCCAGCTTTACTGACCTCTACTGGAAAAATGTGTGAATTAACAACAATTCAAAAAGCAGAGTTTGACAGGAATAGTTCCTTTATAACTGCAATTTCAGAGATACTTGTGTAGGGGTGTTATGAGAAAGACTCAGACTAATGAAAAGATCCACCTCTGAGTCACCCTTTCATTGTTTCAATGAGGTTTGGCAACATCATTATAGGCTTAAATCTAGGTTGATTTTGTGTGTACATTTGTTTATCTGTGCAGTGTGTGTGTGTGTGTGTGTGTGTGTGTGTGTGTGTGTGTGTGTGTGTTTGTGTGTGTACATACATGCAAGATGGCTGGATCATTATGAGCATCACCAGGAGCCATTCTGACCGGGCATTGAATGGCTCCAACCCCACACCATGAGAAAAATGACAGACAAATGAAAAGTGAAAAATTCCCTTTCTGATCAAAAGAGTAGGAATGCTGAACCAAGCACGTATGTATCTGTGGACATCGGGAGTATAAATCACCATGGCATATAATCCCAGAGCTGATCGTGCTATGCTCGTTGGCATGAGAAGATAATGGTGTTGGGTTGAATGCAAATGCAAAACAAAACAAACAAAAAAAACAGAACATCTTCATGCACACTTCTAAGAGGTAGCTGGTCAGTGCGAGTATATTCACCATGTTCTGCATAGGCTTGCAATGGCCTCTTACAGCTAGGGCCTGGTAACCAGGCTGACAGCCTGGCAGCTGACTAACGGTGATCACGTTCCCCCTCTGCCTTAGGAAAATAACAAAAGGACAGAGAAGGGGAAGAGGAGAGAGAGAGACTTGGCAATAATGTATTAAAAGAGAAGGGTGGGTGTGGGGGGCAGGGGGAGGAGGGGAGAGAGAGAGAGAGAGAGAGAGAGACAGAGAGAGGCACAGAGTAGAATTCGACGGCTAGAGCAGACACAAAGATGAAGTCTCAGAGAGACGAGCGGGAGAGAAGCTCGCTCGGATCGGTTTGAGGAGATGGCTGGGTCTAATTTATCAAGCGGTCTCTCACACACACACACACACACACACACACACACACACACACACACACACACACACACACACACACAGGAAAGGTTTTTCACTGCGCAATAAAAAGCCAGTGAGCGTAGAAATCCTGAGAGCATTACGGATGACCTTTGAGATGAGACACTCAGGGTTATGAAGTGTGCTTGCTTGATAAATGAGAACCATCATCTCCAAAAGAGGAACCAAGAGTTGTTCTCTCTCTATTTTTAGGACAGGGTGAGACTTGCAGCCAAAACCGATTTACATATCAGTTCCTAACATGAACGCCTCAACATCTCTGTTAAGGCCCACGTTTCCTCAGTTTAAAAAACAGCAAACACAATGGTTAATGCTAGCTGCAAACCAATGCAACAGTGGGAAGGGAACCACTTGCCTTCTTCTTTTGGGGAGGGTTGCTGGGGTGAGGGGGGGTGCCACTGTCTGGGTACCCGCCCCCGTAATGTGGCTCTGGATAGGGTGAGAGCGACCCGGCCCCCGTCTCCGAGAGTAGCCCCTGGCCACTCACGGCGCCGAAGTAGGACTCCGCAGGTGAGAAGCTGCCCTCCGATTGGGAGTGCCGCCTGTCCGTCAGGGGGCCGCGGGGGCCAAGGCCCTCCCCTAGGTTGGCGTTGAGGGGAGAGCACGCGTAGATGAGATTGAACTCTGTCCTGAATGCCTGCTCTCGAGCCTGGGACTCGCCCGACCGCGTGCCCGTTGAGGAGTCGCCTGGGGCGGACGTGGACACCGGGGTGAGGGGGGTCCCTCCACCGGAGAGACTAAGGGGCGAGGGGGAGACGGCAGGGAAGTCCTCGGGCACCGGGACAGGACTGTCCAAGCTGGAGGTCATGGAAAGGTCAGGAAAGGTAGCGTTGCGAATGGAGTCAAAGTCCGACCGCAGGCAAGGCTGAACATAAGGGGGAACAGGCAGAGAGAACACAGTGTTTCAGTTGCTAAGCATGCTTATAACTCTCTCCCACACAAACACACTAGGTTACATCAGGACAGCAATCACATTTACATTTTTATAAGCCAAACATCTGTGCTCCTTGTATTTTCCAAAAGCAAGACTCTTAAACACACCCACAGAAACACACAGCTGCTCCTCTCTGGACAGAATGTCACACACACACAGACACTCACCTCTGGAGACAGAGATTCTGGCCGGTGTACTGGGGAAGCCTCTGGGGATGAGATGTTCTGGAGGCAAAAAAAGTGAAAATATGAACACTAATCACATTCACTGCTGCTCACACTTAAATACGGCATGTTTAAGGTGTGCTGTTATGCATGCATGCTATAATAAAATGCCTTGACATGTTGGCACTGTGTGTGTGCGCGAGTGCGTGAGTGTGCACAGATGTGTGCGTGCGTATGTGTGTGCATGTGCGCGTTTCTGTGAGTGAGTGTATGTGTGTGCACGTTTCTGTGTGTGTGTGTGTGTGTGTACACAAGTGTGTTGTGTCCTACCTCAAACTGCAGCGGCGTGTTGCAGCGGCTGGTGGGCAGCGAGGTGAGGGGCGAATAGGGCATGGTGGCGCCGTTCTGCTGCTCGTCCTCGGCACCCAGGTACAGGGCGCAGGATGTGCTGAGGGCTGGCCGCAGCGAGTGCCCAGGGTCCGAGGGCGGCGGTGGCGTAATGGGCGACAGCGGCCGCAGCAACAGGTCACTGCCGGACGCACTGCTGTCGGGGGGCGAACTCAACATCTCGTGCGCATGCTTGGACTTTCGTTTCTTGAAGGGCGCACTCAACTCTGCAGTGACAGAAAGGGAGAGATTTTTTTTTTAAATCATCATCATCATCATCATCTTACACAACTGTCAGTCATATGTATGTCCTATCATCATCATCTTCTTCATTATCATCTAACAACCTGCCACATATGAATAAAAATAAAACAACTCAAAGAGATTTGCTATCAAGAGCAGTCCCTTTCAGGGTAGAAGGGCGGCAGCAGCAGCAAGAGTGTAATGTCTGAGCATAATGGCTTTGAGAGGTGTGTACAGTAGATGTGTGTAGATACCGGCTTTGAAAGGGTGGTAGGAGCTGCCGTTACTTTGGTTTGAAGAGCTGGAGACGCCGCTATCCTCCGGGGACAAGGAGGACTTGCTCTCGTCCAGGGCCTGCTTTATCCACCTCTGCAGACACGCAGACACACACACACACACACACACCATACACGCCAAAGTTAGAAAAATGATATGAGCCAGACCACACCATAGCCATGCAATCAATTTAAATAAGTTAAAGAGCATTTACTGAGTATAAAATCTGCTAGGAAGTTAAATGACAAATTCTGTTTCCTACCACTCTATTTTGAGCATATACACAACTACAGAACAGCTAAATTAATGTGAGGGGAAATCGGCTGAATTTGACTAACTAAAAAAATTTGACTAAAAGCCCATTGGGCAAAAAAAAGTTTTGAGTTGTGAAAGTTGTGAAAACCTATTGTGAGACATTTATTAGAAACCCCTCGCCTGCGTCCCCACCGATTGGACGGCCTGAACAACGGATGACCTCTGACCTTTTTGCAGGAGCCGTAGGAGGCGTCGACGGCCAGGGGCCTGCGTCGGCGCTCAGGGGTGAAGGGCGAGCCGAAGCGCACATAGTGCTTGGGGGCGGTGCAGATGAGCGAGGCGTGGCTAAGGCCCGGCAGCATGTTCAGCGTGGTGGCCAGCACCGTCGGGTCTGTCGTGATGCGCAGCGGACGCTCCGCCTCCGGCTCCGCCCGCTCCGGGATCTTGTCGTTGAGCCACTCGGTCACCAGGTACTGAGCGGGATGGAGGGGGGAAGAGGTTAAAGGTCAAGTGAGCTAATAATTAAGTCAAAGGAAACTTGTGCAAAGCGAAATGCAAACTATATATACAAGTGAGAGGAGGTACAGGTAGATTGGAGTTGCGCTTCATATGGCCAAATCAGGCACATTTACATAAAGGACTTGTGTGTAAAGTGAGCATGGTAATTAATGTGCATTGTCCCTTTAAATAAGTAAATATAATGCATCACCATTCTTTTAATTGAATGTATATATAATTGTGAGGGTGAAGGATGACCTATGATAAATGTGTATGCTGGACGTATGACCCTTCCTGAATCTTTAGCATCTCCATACTCTCACCTTCTTTGTTTTGGGGTAGCGCAGGTTGGCCCTGTTGCCCAGGGCTCCAGAGCCCGCTCCCCCGTAGCCATCACCGTCCTGCGCCTGTCCTGCTCCGAGTGCCCCCTCGCCCTGGCCCAGGTCGCCCTGAGAGGCCCCGGGCGCTCCGTCCTCGCCTCCGGCGCCCTCCGCCGCCTGCTGTGCCAGGGCCTGGCGCTGTCGCCGCGCCCGCTGGGCCGAGCCGGAGCGGTAGCGCGAGATGCGGCTCTTGGGCCGCGGCTTGGAGGAGCGTGCCGGAGGGGGCTTGGGGGCGGCTGGCGCCGCGGTCACGGGTTTACTGTCCGTCTCTACCGGGGCCTCCTGGACACAGGAGTGAGAAGGAAGGAGAGGGAGAGATAACGAACGAGTGGAGACGTCAGAAACCAGGATCAAATATAATTACCAATGTTCTATGAATACAACAGACAGGACATTTGACCGGAGTGGAAAGAGAAATAGACAGGAAAAGAGAACATTTGCTCAACATTTACTAAAAGTACAGCTTTTCACAACAGCACTGGTGAGTGTGTGTGTGTGTGTGTGTGTGTGTGTGTTCGCCTATGACCCCTTGTGCCTGTATGTGCTCCCAGTCTATTCACTGCTTCTCTCTCTGTGTGTGTGTGTGTGTGTGTGTGTGTGTGTGTGTTCACTACTCATAGCTGAAATTCAGAAGACACACGACAGCGGTGGTGCTTGTTGGCTCACCGTTGCGTAGGAGGTGCGTCGCGTGCTGACTCCCCCTGAGGTTCCCGCGCTGGACGTGGGGTTTGGGCCGGCGGGAGACAGGCCCGTCACCTCTCCCTCCTCTGGGGCGCCGGGCTCCTGCTTGGGCTCATCGGCGGCCCCCTGGACCACGCGCCGCCTCCGCCTCTCCATGGTCTCAAGCGCAGCGCGGTCCTCCCGGGACTGCAGGACAGAGAGAAGAGTCCATTAGTTCAATGTGTTAGGAGTGTGTGTGTGTGTGTTTGTGTGGACCTGATTATCACTGAATAGTAGTAGGTTTGTAGGTTTTGGTCTAATAGCATATCAGCATATGTTGCAATTTGTGCAATTTGACAATACTGTGTATTTTTAAGCATATGACTGTGTGTGAATGTATTTGTGTGTGTGTGCGTGTGTGTGTGTGTGCGTGCGTGTGTGTGTGTGAGAGAGAGAGAGGTGTTGAGCCAGTAGCATACCCGTCTGCTTGATATGAGGACTCCGTTGTCGTCCAGTTCGCCCTCTTCTCCTTCTTCCTGCTTCATTCCGTCCAGCAGGCCATCCTGTATCCCACAATGCAATAGGCTGCATCACTCACACAGCACTGGTCATGCACAGTGTACCCACTACCCCTCAAAGACCCTGACAGTACGGGCACACACATTAACCATTTAACCATCTGAAATAATTATGTGCCCACGTTGGCACCTTGAGACCGAACTCAGGAGGCCCCCCTCAGCACAAAATGTGTGTGTGTCTCTTTTACACAACCACTCCACACACACACACAACAACACTCACACAAATCCCTCCACACACTCATGCACATCCACCCAGCCACACACACACACAGCCACACTCACACAGCCACACACTCACACAGCCACACTCACCCACACACACACACAGCCACACACTCACACAGCCACACACTCACACAGCCACACTCACACACAGCCACACACACACACAGCCACACTCACACACAGCCACACTCACACAGCTACAGCCACACTCACACGCACACAGCCACACACGCACACAGCCACACACACACACACCTCTGCATCGCTGGCTCCATGCTCCCGGTCCTGCGCGTCTCCATTGGGCTGCTGGTTGCTGTCGTCAGAGCCGGCCGTGGGGGCTCCTCCCCCCTCCAGCTCTCTCCGCCGGGCTCGTCTCCGGCGGGTCTCGGCACCGGGGAGGACGGGCAGCGCTGGACCGGACGCCGGCTGTGACGGCAGGCTGTCCATCGGGCTCAGGTTGTGCTTCTGCACCGGGCAGTTCTGGTTGCCCCTGTGGCATGCACAGTCCACCTTGTAATTACTACAGCAGGGGATGGTGCAGAGATAAGAATGGGGGAGAGAGGGACAAAGTCATTATTAGTCTGTCAAATGGGAGGCTTGTGTCCAGAAGCTCTCATTAGCTAGGCGCTGTGGAATTGCTAATGTCCTTAATGACGATTAACAATGTACAGTACAATACAATACATTACAATGCATACAGATCTGGCACGTTCAAATGTAAAGTGGAGTTTGATCCATGACGTTTATCCCTACAGGCTTTTGCTTAAAAGGTGAAACACTTGTCGACCATTGAAGTTTATTTGATGGATGAAGACAAAGAGTGCACTCCACTTAAAGAGCAGTGGACGTGAATGTGGACGGAACAGGTCACTCACCAGCTGTTGAACTCGTAATCGAAGCCAATGGTGACTTCGGAGTCCTTGGTGATCTGAGAGACGGCATAGATGCAGAGGTGGATCATCCCTTCTGAGATCATGTGCCGCACCTGATGGAGAGAGAGAGAGAAAGCAATGTTCACATGCTAGTTTCAAGCACACATATTAAAGTTCTAATTCATCTGAAGACTGAAGGGCCCTAATTTGAAAGTCGGGCACACTCTGTCAAATGTAGGAATGATGAGATTATGAGATAATGAGATTAATGTTTGGTCCGTACACATGAAACGCAAGACTTTGTCCATCTTTCAAAGCATGTCCTGTAAAGCATGTTTCCTAGAAACTGAACCACTGATTTTGGAATTACTAACATATAAAGTAGCAGAGCCCTACTGGTTGATAGCACTACACTACACACTACACTACACTACACTACACTACACTACACGCATCCCGGTGTGTGAGCTGTGAAGGAAGGTATTCTACAAACACTGCGGGCCACCCACCTCAGCGTTGGGGGTGCAGGACCTCCTGATGAAGCGGGCGTCGTTCCCAAAGGTGCGGGCGTCCACACACATCTCTACGTCATTGAACTTGGAGTAGAACAGGACAAATGGGTAGGGCCTGTTGGGAAGGACAGGGGTTGGGTTTAGTCAGGTATGTGCATAAGAAACCATGAATGACACTTACCACAAAAGATTACATAATTGTGTTCAAAAGAACACATTACACAGACACAATCAAAGATGACATAATTGTGCACAAAAGCACACATCTCACACACACACAGATGGAGGTGGGTTCGTACTTTTTGAAGAAATGCCCGTTGACCTCGAACTGCTGCTTCAGCATGACCTTGCCACGGTACTCGATGATTAGCGTGTCCGGCTCAAGGTCCCGTGCCGCCCGTAGAATCTTCCGATGCTTCTGTACACGCGTCACTCGGCCCACCTGCAACTAAGACACATGACACAGAGAGAGAGAGAGAGAGAGAGAGAGAGAGAGAGAGAGAGAGAGAGAGAGAGAGAGAGAGAGAGAGAGAGAGAGACTTTCACATGTGGGTTTCTTTCATTTTATTTTGGATTTACTTAAAGCTTATTATGGTATTTATACATCAATCATTATATCAATACATCAATAGATATCTTCACATGATATGCAACGGACTCCTCCATGTCCACGAGAAAGGTCAGAAAAAATATACACACACAATATATATGTATAAATATATAGTGTGTATGTGAATCTGTCTATTTATTTATCTATATATCAAGATATATCCATATTTGGTGGCTACATGGCCACATAAGTGCGCTAATCCTATAAGGCTGAGAGCCAGGCCTGTGTGGTGGCGTACCTGCATCTGGGAGCTGAGCACGGTGTTGTTGCAGGCCAGCTCGGTGCGATTGATGGTGTCGGGTGAGGGGGCGGGCGAGCTGGGCTTGGCCAGCTGCAGCAGCGTCTGCACGTCGGCGCTGTACTGGTTGGCCAGGGCCTCCTCGTACTGGTCCGTCCACTGGCGGATCCGCGTCTCCCAGCCCTCCGCCGTGTTCTCGTCCAGCGCACTCGCCTCCGTCGTGGAGTTCTGAAAGGAAACAGATGACCGTGAGTGTTCCAGTATATATATATTTTTAGGATGTATTCAAATGTGTCTCTCTCTCTCTCTCTCTCTCTCTCTCTCTCTCTGTGTGTGTGTGTGTGTGTGTGTGTGTGTGTGTGTGTGTGTTTAGAATAGTTATGTTGGGCTACAAGCAATATTGTACCCACATTGTACTATTAGCATAATAGTAATAATGTTAGAGGTTCTCAAACTGTGCCAAAGATTTTGAGTGAGGAGAAATGAAAGCTCACCTTCATCCTCATGGATTTTCTGGAACCCTCTCTGAAAGCCTACGACACAGAACCATGGCAGCCATGGTCAGTTGCAATGCCTTCACTAATAACATTATGACGCTTATACTGCTACAATACATACCAATGGATACATACTGTATCAATGCCTATGCGTGTGCGTGACTATAGGCTCTTCACCTTACTAGTCGATACATGTGTGTGAGTTGCTGTGCGCATGGGTGAGTGGGAGCTGTGCACCTTAATCTTCTTGGCTTTGGGTGTGGTGCGGCTCTTGTCCGTGCTCTTCTTCCTCTTCTTGGCCTTGCTTCGCTTGACGCGGTTGACCGTGAGCGTGATGCTGGTGGGTGTGTGCTGAGTGGCCGTGTACGAGACCGTGGAGGGCGACACTTCCTCGTCCCCACTCTCCGTGCCACTACTCTCCCCACCTACACACACACACACACACACACACACACACACACACACGGGTCAGAAACGTCTTTTTCAGATTTGCTTAGTCCTAGACTAAAAGTTTTTTTTTTTAAATGAAGATTTTCGTAGAAATTTCATTTTTCGTAGAAGTTTTTGTAATCTTAATCCATGTATATGAAACCAGCCCTGTGTGTCTAAGAGGAAGGTCATTTGTCATCTTACCGGACACATTCTCTGCTTTCCTGCGCTGTCCGTCTAATGCTTTCCTCCTCTCTAGACCCCTGCAAAACACAATCAGTGTGTTATTACAGCCGAGAGAGGAACACCAGATCAGCGTCAACCACATGGGGATGGAGACTGAGGGATCCATCAACACAAGTCCAAAACATTATGTCATATCTTAATCCATGTACTAAAAACCGACCCATTATCAATACCACTACACTGCTTTCCTCTCCAGTCCATGCTTTTTTAGGCCATGCTTTATTAGGAAAATCACTATGCTTGAAGTTATCGGAAACTTTGAGGCTGTTACATACAATTATTGACTTTAAAAATCTTCAATGGCCTGATCCACGCCATTTGAACTCAAGCACGTGGCTAAGGACTTCAGTTTTGAGCATCAGAGACCGGGGCCCTGGATGAATAACGGGAGTGACCCACCTGCAGCTCTCGCACTTGATGAGGAAGCCATCTTGCGTCAGGCTGCAGTGGCACCAGGCGCTGGGCACGCTACCTTCCTCCTCCTCCTCCTCGGACGAGGTCTCGCTGTCGGCCGAGTGCTCCTGGTCAGGTCGGGGGTGGGCGTGGGAGTGGGCGTGGGCGTGAGGGGACTGGTAGCGGCCGCGAGCCACGCCATTGAGCTCCAGCCGCGGGATGATGGTCTGGGAGAGTGGGGAGGCGGGAGGGGTGGGAGGGGGTGGGGCTCCGTAGTTGTGATCCTGACAACACACAACGGAAGACTGTTGCATCTTCAAACAATGGTGTTCAGGGGAACGCGGGAACGGAGGGGGGGATGGATGGAAGGATGGAGGGAGGGCGGGAGGGCGGGAGCGCACAGAGAGGAGAGGAGAGAAAAAAAGGAAGAGGGAAAAAAAAACAGAAAGAAAAAACAAAAACAAACAAAACAAGAGTGGGGTTGGGGGGAGTTGGAAGGGAAGGAAACGACAAGGAATGAAAAAATAAACCAAAGGCATTCACGGCTTTGTTGAGCAGTCATTCACAGTGGCACAGGGCTAGCGCAGAGGCAGAACCATTATAAATCAGTGCTACAAAGGTCATAGGTCAAAAGGTCAAAGTGCACAAGCTAGAGTATGGCATAAGTCAGGCACAGGGCTAGTGAGTCTTTCAGCAGACACGATCGGGGTACAACCAAAGGCATTCGTGGCATGGCAATGGCAATGTTTGGTTAAAGTTACACGGAGGAGGAGTGGGGTGGGACCATGCCGGTACTCACAGCATAGGGCAGTCCGCGGTAGCCATGGTTCTGAACGTTGCCACAGCTGTGGTTGGAGTAACTCTTTTGGTTCACTGCAGGGCTCGCTTCAACTGACTCAGGGCTGTGGGAGGAGGGGGGGGGGGGGGTTTATAAACAAACACAAAAATTGATGAGGAGTGAAGATTAAAGTGACAGTTGTAGGACATCAGGGTCTGCAAGGGCATTTTCACAGGTCTCTATATAATCAACAGCTAATACTGTCTCTACCAGAAATCAAAATGATTAAAAGAAGAGAACAAAATCATGCACCATGTAAATATGCAGATGACCTTATGGTTTCCCCCATGGTGACTGAGCAGTATTGCTTACACCCACCAGTGTCACGTAACTTTTTCTGAAAAACAGCGCAGTTCAACTCAGAGGCACAAGGGGGCCCCATGACACTGGGCCAGCATTCTGCCTGAGCACAGTGAATCAGAGGGGAGTGAATGGAATGTCTGCGGCCATGATGTTATGCAACTCCTCCTTCCCCTTGAGCAGAGACTCTGCTGAACACAGCTGCCGAAACCACATCCAGCCAGACCCAACCTCGCTGCTCCCTGACTCTCGGGAAACCTCTCGCAGAAATTGAATCCAACTCCACTTTTGCCCTGTCCCACCAGGTCGTTGGTGACGGGAATGATTATTTGGAAAGGATTCTGTCAATCTTACAGATATTTCACCTTTGTGTAGTTAAAATGTAGGGTAACTGGAGATGAGAGCAGGCTAGCCTGGCCTATATGCTAGTCACTAATGTCTGATTTTTAGTCAGTATTGGAATACCGCTGACGTTCAAATGCCCTCTAGAGCCAGAGTTTACGCCCAAGACAGCGGTCAGCTACTTGTTTGGAGAAGAACTTGCACAACCCATGTTGACCTCTGTGACATTTAGAGCCAGGAACTCAACTATGTGGGTGGTCATGTGGTGCCTGAATGCCTCTAGTCAGGAACTTTACCTTTGGCCTTAGAGGAAGTCCTGGAGGACTCAGGAATGCAGAACTCGCACCTGGAATCAAGGCCCCTCCTCTCTCTCTCTCTGGCAGTTTCTAAGTGCTGTCTCTCTAAAACAAAATGGCCTCCGCTCCTCTCGCTCTGACTAACACCTCTACCCGTCTCTCCAACTTGCTGGCACCATTTCCTGTTTCCCCATCTCTCCCTGTCCGCTGCCGCTCCCTCACCTTCACACAAGAGCATAAACACCACAGCTGACATTCACTCACCCTTCGCACACACACACACACACACACAGCAAGGGCATAAACACCACAGTTGACAGTCACTCAAGTCATGACAAACCAAACATAAGGGTGGACAGGGCACAACACACACAGAAACACACACACACACACACACACACACACACACACACACACACACGTGTATGTGATAAGGGAGAAGTGCTCTTGGATAACCCAAGACTGATTGTTATCTAAGCATTTTTGAGAAGGGTGTTTCTGCTCTGTCGTTTTCTCCCAGGCTGAGTAGAATACTATGCACTAGAATGACATCACTAGTCGCCTGGCCCCGCTTGGCTTTGCCCCTGAAACACTGAGCTGATCGGAAGAAGGGCAGAGCACACACACACACACACACACAAGCACAGCAGGGGTTAGATAGGATTGGAGTGGCGCGAGCAGGGACGGGACAGGACGTGACGGGCGCTCGACTCACTCTGATCCGGCGGCCATGTCTGCGTAGGGTGTCTCAGGTGTGGTGACTCCCAGTGCGATTGCTATGCTCATGACGTCCAGCACAGCGTCGCGTGGGGAGTGGGGGGAAAGGGGGAGGGGGGAGGGGGGGGGAGGGGCGGTGGGAGAGGAGGAGGAGGCGAGGAGGAGAGGGGGGAGGGGGGAGGGGGGGAGGAGGAGGAGAGGGAGGAGGAAGGGGGAAGGATCAGGGGCTGCGAATGGCAGCGACAGACCACTCCTGAGGTGGGGCGCCGCGATGCCGCAGGCAGCACCTCACGGACATGGGGAGACCTGCAGAAACAGAGAGGGAGAGAGAGAGACATTTTAGAGATTTTATAGAGCCCAAGAAATAAACTAAATAAAATGATATATCAGAGAGAGAGAGAGAGAGAGAGAGAGAGAGAGAGAGAGAGAGAGAGAGAGAGATGAGTGTTGTAAAGCAGAGTATGTACACAGCCAAAAGGAAGCCTGACTCAAAGACAAGGGTAGGGGTGAGGACATGAAGACAGAAGCTGCATTGAGACCTACGTGTAAGACCGGAGGTTCTGCGGATGTTAAGTGGTTGGGCCGTATATATGAACAACATAAACGGTCATTTGGAAGTCCGAACTTAGCCGGCTGTTCTACTGCTGCCCTCCAAGTATTTTCGACGGACATTATGTAAATGAGCTTGTGTCTGAACGAAGCGAAGAACATGAGGAGATTCTGTTTATGTGTGTGTTCAACCACGTTCAACCAGTTCAACCACAGAGATTCTGTTAATGTGTGTCGGTGTCGTTCACACATACAGTACTTTCCTGTGTATTAGCCGCAGGACAGTGTTTTATGCAAGTTAAAAGAAACAAAGTCATATTAATACCATATTAAAGGGAAACTTGGCAGGATTAGCTATATTTCCCCCTCTCCTGGAGAAATTGTGCATTATGCTATTTCAAACTGAGGAAAAAGGTAACGATAAAGCACATGGATTTGTTTACAAGCTAGCGAAATGGTTAGCATAAGTTCGGAAGAACAATGTAGATGTTACAAGGTAAGAAACACGATTTAAAACGAGTTTCTTGTTTCTCACTTCTCTTTCCGGGACGGTAGTCTCAATGTTGCAAGGTTGGTTTTCTGCCTGGGGACGCTAGGGGCAGCGGGGAAAGTTACCATTTTCACCGGAACAGGTCATTTAACCATCCAAATGATTTCTAAACATGTTTATTACGTTGAAATAGTTGTCGAGTTCCCCTTTAACTGCCCCTGTGTATTAACCTCATAGCTGAATACATTTTGCTAAATCAATATATAAGCCGCGGCTAATAGTTGGGAAAATACGGTATGACCGTATATGTCAGCATGTTAGCATCATATCTGAATCATCCGATGGATCGGACCTCCGTTTGACAAAGCTCCGCATATACTGCGGTGGCTATATCTGAAAGCAGCTGGAGAAACAGGAGTCTAGACAGGCATAGGATGAAGGCCAAGCTGACTTGCACTTTGAAGTTATGGGCTGTTATTAAAAAACTATCTGTATGAGCAAGTATGTACGTGTCGTGTAGGCTTAAGCTTGCTATCCATCCATCGGCTTGTGAGCAATGGCCGTGGGACAACACTGACAGAGAGACAGTCTCACACGCAGCCTCGACGATTACAATCTCACACACACACACACAAATTTATCAGCAACAACGTTGACCCAAG
This sequence comes from Alosa pseudoharengus, assembly GCF_046254945.1. Lineage (NCBI taxonomy): Eukaryota > Metazoa > Chordata > Actinopteri > Clupeiformes > Clupeidae > Alosa > Alosa pseudoharengus. The sequence continues at coordinate 12,249,680 of NW_027468837.1, read as the reverse complement.
ACACAGCCAGTAGCTCATGTCTAACATTCTGAGAGTTAAGGACCATAAGACCTCTTTCTTTAATTTCTCTCTCCGTCTCTGGCATTTCTCAGAGGCAAGGCCACTGCCCTAAAATTCCGCATGACATCATTCCACAGGCATGACTAACACTAGCCTGAGGGCTAAGCTACCTGAGAATAGCCCTGCATGGTACAGATGTCTCAATCGGTTATATGCCTTTTACAATGCACAAGATATAGGTCAATGGTGGACAAATTGGCAAATATTGCCAGACATGGACAAAGCATAAAACATGTTAGACAAAAATCAGACAAAACCAATGTGGGCACATTAATGACACATAATGACTCTGAATTACAGCTGAACATAAATGAACAGAGCAACTTGGTTATGGCTGCTTCTCAGTGGGTAAACAAGAAGGTGACACAGACACACTAATCTGGATTTCCCCTTCCCAGGGTGAGATGGTGTTTTTTTGGGCTGTTGGGTGCAGTACCTATAAGCCTCCTGAGCAGGCACTGTGACTTCAGACAGAGCATGTCTGTGCCAGGTTTGGTTGCTTGTCATATGATCTTCCAGTGGAACAGTGACCCACAGCAAATAGCCCCCCCTCCCCTGTCCGCTCCTCTTGCAACACTCAGCATACACGTTCACATACGTCTCCTTGATTCATGTGCTACTTAGAATCTGCATTAGGCTAATCATGATGAACTCACTCATGACAATGACGTAGAGACTTTAATCAGACAAAACCTGAAAGTAGCCTAACAAAACTAACACATACACAAGCGCGCGCACGCACACACACACACAAAGTAGCCTAACAAAACTAATCCATACACATGCGCGCACACACACGGAACAGGGAAACGAAAGATCTTACATGACACAGCAAGACCCACTCACAGGGACTATTTAAACAGCTTTTATGAAACACACATTCACATTGAAACGCACGCGCGCACACACACACACACACACACACACACACACACACACACACACACACACACACACACACACACACACACACACACACACACACACACACACACACACACACACACACACACACACACACACACACACACACACACACACACACACACACACACACACACACACACACACACACACACACACACACACACACACACACACACACACACACACACACACACACACACACACAGGGAACAGGGAAACGAAAGATCTTACATGACACAGCAAGACCCACTCACAGGGACTATTTAAACAGCTTTTATGAAACACACATTCACATTGAAACGCACAGGACAAGCGCCAAATGCCGTGTCTTCATAGCAGACCACCAACATCGCTTTGGCAAAAGCAGACTTTAAAAACATTCAGGATGGTTAGCCTAGGCTATCACCAGTAATCACAATTACCATCAAAACAACAGCAATACAGCACGGTTAACTGCCATATTTCTGTGCAGTTTTCCCATAATATGAGGAAGAGGAATGGGAGCCCTTTCAGAGTGATTTTGTTTAAGCAGGACATATGATGTTAAAGTCAGAAGTGCTGTTCTTTGACGCCTTGGCTACAGCTGTGTTCAGTAGGCTGGCTGAAGCTGGTCAGGCGTCGACGGCATTTTTCCATGTCAGAGCAGCACAAATCCCAGCAACCCCCGCATGCACGCCGTTCTAAAGCCAATCTCCATAGATACAGTTGCTATTATCCCATGGTTACAGTGGACAAGGTCTTCGAAGACGATAAACACCACAAAGAGAGAGAGCGAGAGAGCGAGAGAGAGAGAGAGAGAGAGAGAGAGGGAGAGAGAAGGGGAGAGAGAGAGAGAGAGAGAGAAAGTCGTGGTTTTTTCTCTTGTTTTGTGTTTTACCCAAAATGGAATTATAAATATTGGAAAGGAGTCTGACATGCAGAGACAAACGCTTTTTTAATAAATAAAACAATGACAAAAAAATTCGAGCACACAAATCAGACTGATTTCAGATCAGCCCTTATATACCACAAGGGTGGAAAATCCCATCTCTACCATGGCCGCCATTGATCATATCTGACACTAGCGCTCACATCAGTAGAGGCTGTGCATACAGACACATACAGTCTTCCCTCTCTCTCATTAGCCTGTAATGCATAAACGGCCCTGAGCCACAGAAATCACAGTAGGGGGATGGGGGTGTTGGGGCGAGGGGGGTTTCTATTTTCTTTTTTCTCTTTCAGGAAATGTGTTGTGGTCAGTCACCCCTAAGCTTATAGCCTCCTCCTCAGCCGACACCTAACGGCACAGATTGTTGTTTGCGGGTGGGTGGGCGGTCGGTCGGGGAAAAAATTAATTAATTACAGAGGCGGTTGCCACCATCAGTCTCAGCAGCAGTAATGTTCACTCCCCTGAGGGACAGGCTGGCTTCAGCAGTGCCATGGGCCCCAATGTTGACGCTGTGTCTGCCCTTAAACACTCGCATATAGGACACAAATACCCAGACATAATCACCCAGACATAAATGGATCATGAGCATTCAAGGACAAAATTTGTGGTGATAAATCCGGCTTCAATAAAAGGGTTATTCAAACAAACCTGTGAGGGATAGGGAACAAAAAAAAGGAAGAAAAAGGTTTTACGCAACCGCACACATGAAGATGTTATCAAATAAGTTCGTAAGCAGGTCAGCCAGCCAGCAGCCACCGTCACATTCTCTGCTGAGGCTTGCCTGACTGACAGTGGTAGTGCAGTAAGCTTACCCAGCAACTCACGCACTCACTACACTCCCCAAAAGCCTACCTAGAGCCAGAGACAAACACGGACATACAGTTGGCCTGTGTCCACGTCGTTTGTGTCCAGAGAGATTCTACACCTCAAAATTGAATGGAGACGTCTGAGTAAAGGTGAAGATCAGGCCAGTGGACTTGGTAGCTCCCACTGGATGGGGCGGGTGGTGGTGTGTGTGTGTGTGTGGGGGGGGGGGGGGGCACGGAGAGGAGAAGGGAGGGAAGGAAGGGGGGAGAAAAAGAGGAAGATAGGGAGAGAATGAAACAGGGAGAGAAAAAAACAGGGCGACTGAGAGAGACAGACATGGAGAGGGAGGGAGAGAGAGAGGGGGAGGGAGGGAAGGAGAAAGAGAGAGAAGACGATAGGGAGAGAGAAAGAAACAGGGAGAGTGAGAGAGACATGTTAGAGGGAGAGGGGGGGGGGGTAAATCACACAAGCTGTTTCAAATACAGCCTGTCCAAAAAGGCAACAGAATATGTGTGTTGTGGGTGTGCATGCATGCGTACGTGAGTGTTGTGGGTGTGCATGCGTATGCGTATGCGTGTGTGTGTGTGTGTGTGTGTGTGTGTGTGTGTGTGTGTGTGTGTGTGTGTGTGTGCTCAGGCTTCCCGTGTGCTAGGTGCTGCTTAGTGCCCAACTCATTTTCAAGAGTGGGATAATTGACCAGATGAAGCAGGTGTGGCAAATATTTCATTCTAGGGGGCATTTTGTGTCTGTGTGTGTGTCTTTTTTTCAGGCGGCCCGACGTTTCAGATGGCCGCTGGGAATTTCCCCCATCTCAAGGCCTTGCTAGCTCTCGCTCCCGCCCGCCCTCCCTCCCTCCAGCTCCTGAATACTGGGCTCAGATTACCACCACTCTTTGACGCACGCACGCACGCACACACACACACACACACACACACACACACACACACACACACACACACACACACACACACACACACACACACACACACACACACACACACACACACACACACACACACACACACACACACACACACACACACACACACACACACACACACACACACACACACACACACACACACACACACACACACACACACACGCCACACACGCCACACACGCCACACACACGCCTTTCACTTCAGAGGAACAGAGGCCATTTTGGAGAGGAGAGAGAGAGAGAGCGAAAAAGGACGTGAAGTGAACAGCACAGAATCTTTACTCCTTCTCCTGCTCTCTCGCTCTTCCTCTCTCACCTCCCCCTCCCTGTCTCTCATCCCCCCCTCCACCTCCCTCTCTGTTTCACTCCTTCCCTGGATTTACCCGTCTCCCTTCATTCACTGACGTGCAGTCTCCTCTGCTGAGACAGTGTCGCCTGCTCACGAGACGAGGCAGTGGAACAGTTAGTACAGGCATGCCATGTAATAAATAATCAGATTCCTCTTAATGTTTTAATTATTCATACGTGGCCCATCTCCCTGGCGACTCACGTAAGGGGAGAGTGAGAGTGAGAGAGAGAAACCGAACGGGAGAACTGGGAATATGAGGGGGGAGGAGAGAGTGACTGAAGGAGGAGGGGGCAAGTACGACAGGAAGAGAAAGGGGGGGGGGAGAGAGAGAGAGAAAAGAGGGAGACGGAGAACAAGAGCAGAGGGAGACAGACAGCAGGCACAGCCTGACAAAAACAACATGCAATTCAGGCACTCAGAAATAATCAAATAAGAGAAACCAAAATAGCTCTCAGTGTCGCTCTCTCCAGTACACACACACACACACACACACACACACACACACACACACACGTCTCAAACTGCTATGAATGATAACAGCAAAATCACCTAATTTCCAAGAGAAAAACATCAAACAAAAGATGAAAATGTCACAAATATGGTACAAGTAGATGATTTGCGTTCTCCCTCTCTCTGGACTTTCATATTTAACCCTAAAGGACAGATGGGGCTTGATGGGACACTAGCCTAATGTTCACTAGAGACCTGCAACTTAACCACAGTCACAGTGGTGAATGCCAGTCTCTCAAAACTAGACTATATAGCCATATAGCCTACATTAACTAGCCTATTTCTTTACCCTTTGGGAAGGACACAGTGTTTGTGTACTGCCATCCCTTAGCCTGGCAGTATGTCAGTGTCTGTGACTTGACAATCTCTCCCACCCAGAAGTCATTTGACTACATCGCAAACACCCATTAGCACAACAATGTCTGGCTGTATGGACCAGGAAGACAGAAGGAGAGCGAGATGAGGGGATTAGAAGAGGAGAGAGAAAAAGGGAGGATGAGAAGGAGGAGAGAAGAAAGGGGGGCGGGGGGAAGAGAGGGGCTAAAGCAGAGTGCAGGAGAAAAGCGAGAAGGCACAGACTGTAAGCCAGCAATGCCACAGACAGACGCAGACTATTGGCTCTGTTATTTAATCACATTCCCCATTGTTCGCCAACAACATTTTCTCTTCACAGACCTCAACACACACACACACACACACACACACAGACAGAAAGCACCCAACCTTGTTCAACCCCAAGAGACCAAGAGACAAACAATAATGCATAATGGACACAAAGGGTCCTCGCTGTGTCTGACAGCTGGACACTGTGGTATTTGAGAACCTATGTGGTTTTTTGTGTGTGTGCGCAGGTCTGAGAAGTTGACAGCCTCCACTGCTATTCTCAGCTACACACACCACCACACAGGAACCTTAACATTTCAGCATTGGCATGAGAGAGAGAGAGAGAGAGAGAGAGAGACAGACAGACAGACAGAGAGAGAGACAGAGAGAGATGTTTTGGTACAGAGTAAGAAGGAAAAAAATACAGACAGGAAGAAAGAAAGAAAAAGACACGCAAACACAAATATGAGTGACAACAAACTCTCAGAGTGTCTAAATAATTGACCAGCAGCTCCCACAAGAGGCAGGGCAATCGCACCATATGGTGACCTCTGGAGAACAAAGGTAAGGAGAGGAGAAAGAGGTGAACTGTAAGAGCCAGAGAGCGCCACAGCGTTCGCAGTGGCCCGACCCTTGTCCCCTGTCTGCTCCGCTGCAAGCATTACGCGCCGCAGACCGGACCATGTGACCTCTAACTGGCGTGACCTCACTTTTTCCACCTGCCAAACTCTATTCAAATGGGGCCCCGTTTGACAGACATGGCACAACACCTTTGTGTCGAGCGCCTTTTACGCATAGGGGACCTGGAACAACCACTTCCACTCAGCCAAGAGGAACAGGATATGCAAACAAGGGTGGAAGGTCATGAGATTTCCCATCCTTCCCCCTCTCCACCTCAATCTGTCCGTCTGTCTGTCTCTTTTGGTTTCTCTTAATCACTCGCTCAACAGTGAGGATAGTGAGGATATTTTAAGTGTATTTAAAAGAACTAACAATAAAATAGTGCAATTGGCTGAGCCGTGTGATTGTTGCTTGTCCTTCATCCTTTTCTTTCACAGGCCAACAGGTCTCACCAGGTTCCACTGAAACGAGGTGGAATCTTTTGAGTGCCTGGCTATGATGAAAAACACTCTTCTCTTTGGTTTGAGGTCTGGTTAACCATTAAGCTGGGATAGAGGGGCACTCTACACTGTTTTCACACAGTTCTGTCTCTTTTAAAATAGCCTTGTGATCTCACATGCGGAATAATAATCTATCACAACACCACCAAAAGGGAACCCCCCCCCCTGAAAACCTTTGTGACATTACAGACTGGTTCACAGAGCCATGAATCAGCTTTAAGGAGCAAGGCTGTTCCCTTTTTCAGTACGTGCTGCATATTTGCAATGTTCTAACAACCTGCTTACATAAAACAAGTGAGAGTTGCACAATCCCTTCAATCTAGGAGGCAAAACAGATAAAATTCTTGTAAAAAGTGTTAGATTGGAACACACTGAACTGTGCAACCTGGAGAAAACTACAGACTAAAAAATCTCAGCCAGGGAAGGAAATGGGAGTGAGGGAGAGGAGCAAGAGAAAGAGAAAGAGAGAGAGAAAACTACAAGGAGAAAATAGACAAGGTACAAATAGAAGGAGGGGTGCGGAGATGAGACCAGAGGATTGGAAACAAAAAGATTGCACCGCTTCTTCCAACACTTTCCCACACCCCCACCCCGAACCCTCCTTTTATTCCACCAAGAACATTTGCTCTCTGCTGTTATAGAACACACACACACCTCCCTCAGTGCAAACTCAGGGCTGAAAAAAGATGCCGACTGATTGGCTGGAAGGCTCTAAAGCTGCACCTATCAGACAGCAGCAGGGAGGCGGGCGTCACAGCGACTTGTTTTTAACCCTGTTCTACAAGAGGAGCCAATGAAACAAACACACACACACACACACACACACACACAGCAAAAGCAGCCGCTGAGAAGCACATACGATCATCATTACAAAAACAGTAGACCAACAGCTACAAAAATGTACACCATTACACAAAACATCTTGCCTTTCCTTTTACATTCTGACTAGCACTTAGCACTTACCACACACACACACACCAAATGAAAAAAACTAAATCACCTTCATAAGGCAAGGTTGGATGAGTCATGCAGGAACGCAATACTAAGTACAGCCCAAATAAACCACTTCCTGAATGCCTCAAACGCAGCACATTGATATTTGATATCATCAACTTTATGACAGAAACTGTACTGGACTGGTGCAACAAAAAACAAAAACATTTTAAACCAATAAAAGGCTTAGGTCATGACTCTGGCACTAAAAGTTTATTTTCAAGATTGTGGTGTGGCACTGAAACAGAAAGGTGGCCTATTTGTTTGTCTGCAAAGATAAGAAAGCAAGTAGAAATTGATATTTCAATAACTTCAGTGTCAAATCAGCAGATTACTGTGCATCAAACAAACAAGTACAGACAGATCAGAACATAAACATTAGGGATTGTATTTTAGATATAATAAGTGTGTCAGGCAGTGGACATTGTGAAATCCTTTCTTGAAAAGCTATGTTTCAGCAAAAAGGGAAGACGCCAAGGCCGTGATTTTAATTACAGGCTTACACCTGCTCTACACGCACGCACACACGCACGCACGCGCACGCACACGCACGCACACACGCACACACACACACGTGGATGGGGCCTGAGAAGAGGGAATGAGAATGGTAAACAACTAAGTCTTCTGATTCTGAATGCCTACCTCTCCTGCCCTCCCTCCCTCTCTCCTGACACCCCCTCCCCCACCTCGCCTGCTCAGTGCTGGAATCCTGTCTCTTTTGGAAATGGGCCAGCATCCTGTTTCAAACACAGCCTTAAGTGAGGGTGCGTAGGTTTGCATGTGTGTGTGTATGTGTGTGTGTGGATATAGCTTCTTGAAATTTCTTAGCATCAAGATAAGTACCATTTCAGACTGCCCCATATTTTTCAAGCTGCTGCCCAAATTCACCAAATCAGACACACTGGCAGCCAATATTGAAAGAGACAAGAATTGTACGTCTCAGAGAGTGTTATTGGCGCATAGTTAAGTTAATATAAACAGTATATACCATACCCAGTTCTGCCCTTCAAGCAGAGCATTCCTTTTCAACACTGAAACTTTCAGAGAAAGCCCAAGAGGCCCAGTTTAGGGGGAAGGACACACGCACACAGACACACAAGGATAAAGGGAAATCCAAGCCGAGATTATACAACAGCACCCTCAGCGCAAAGAGGAAACAGAGCCATGAAACTAAGACAGACTGAAAAAAAAAAAGTTCTCTACCCCAATCTGTACAATTCTGACATTTTCTCTCCACGTCAAAAAAAGGCAACATGACGATTGCTCTGTGGGTATATCTTTCACACCGTCACAAAACCACTCCACATTTGTTCAATTATTTAAAAGAGACCATTCATTCGGGTCACCCCATTGGCATTTGGACCGAATGCCTTCGTTGATTTTACTTGCTGAAAGGAGACTCTTATTTCTTTGAGACTATGAGTTATCCTTTGTCTCCACAGAGGGGAGCGGGGTTTACTCGAGATAAGGGACAGGGTCAGAGGAGGGAGCTCGGGTTTCAAACGGCAAAGCGCGTCCAAAACGGCAGTAGCGACGGCTAAAATAAGACACGAAAACATATTCAGGGAATGCGAAGCCGGGGCCAATCATCCGCGGCTCCGCCTGTGAGAGACACGGAGGTGGTGAGGGCCGTGGACTAGATTCGTTCTACATTCGTAAAACAACCCCAGTATTACAATTGTTTGCCCCTTGCTCAGACACACATAGTCGAGTCCAGTTTGAATACGTTTCTTCTCATACCATGTGAGACGGCAAGGCTTGGGTCAAAAAACAGATCAGCCTAGTCCCTAATGCTGACATGGCCAGAGCTCGAAACACCAAATTTCGCTCCAAGTCAAACTACAACCAGACAGTAATAATGGGACTGACAGATAACTAAGCGGTTCAGCACACATTTACTGATGAACGCACAACATCTAATTAAATGTACGCGATTAATATGTTTGTTATTTTCCCTGTGTACACGAATATAAGGTAGGTACTGGACGTTCGTGAGCAGCCATGTTAACGCGACATGCGCCTGGACACACAATGTGACATATTTGATAAATGTCCGACCACTAATTAAGTTCAAATGCATCTAATAATTACACGTCGATGTTTGGTATTTCTCGTGCACGTAGAAAGGACATGTGGTGTTTGCTACAGACTCCGATAAGACGCTCAACTCACACAGGCAATACATTGGACAGCCATTGTTGAACGAAGGCAAATTTACAGGGGTCCTGCTAGAAATCGAAATGAAGTTACAAGCTTGCTACATTAGAGCAACAGTGTAACATATAACACACGCAGGACCAACATTGGACACAACCATACATTTATTTCACAAACATTTACTTCCCATACGAGTTTTCGGATACTTCCTCCCCATTGGACGAGAATGTGACTAAAACGTGTCGTAACGATTTCAATACTAATACACAGGTTCACCTGACAATTAAAATGGGTACTTGAACAAGTTTGACCATTAGGGCGATGTTAATAACTTCCCATAATCGAATAATGGTCGAATTGTGGTTATGTAACGTTATTTGCAAATGCTGATACTTCTAGTGAGGTGTCCACAACTAGGCCAATGTGCTGAACATTTGGTGAAGAACTTCAGGCCGAGAGGGGGCTCGAGCTCGGCCTCTTTCCTCGTTTCGACTCACTTGTTGTTGAAATAAAAATGGAGGCTAAAAAAGGAAACGCGAGCTCCCCTCACAAATACCACCCATTTCTCATCGCCGGCGCAGAGGTTGGGGGTTGGTGGATGGGGGAGGTGGAGGAAAAGAATGAGAAAAGCAAGTCACCGCTCGGAGAGTTGGGTTTTCTATTAGCCAGCATAAAAGGGAAAGTTCAACACGAGAGGCAAATATCTAATAAAAAATAACTAATCTAAGAAAGACATGTCGAATGTCTTTCATTTGCACACGATATTGTTGTACAGAACAATAGTAATATGCCAGGCAATTACAACTAAAGTGTATATAAATTATGTGTGCTTCTTAACGTGTCATATCCATGAAATTGAGGAGATAAAGACCTTGAAGGCCCTAACCATGGCGGAGTTGGGTCAGGTCTGGTTTATATTAGGATGAAAGCAGCTAAGAACACAATCAACTGGAGGTTGTCCAAAAGTTAACATTCAAGTTAGCTAATGCTAACCCTTGGTTGAGTATCACACTCAATCATTAGAGATCATTCCTCTCAATAGTATGCATTTCAACCCCCAATCAATCAGTTATGTGGTGTGGTGTCGTAATATCTTAACATTTTAATGTGGCTTAAGGACTACCTTATCAGCCAAGGAAGGTGCAAGCCAACTCGCTAAGTGGTGGTAAGCTGAATAACAACTTGTTCAACACCACATAGCAAGCCACCTATCCACCCTCACAAGCTCAGCCCTTAAAACTCCATGTTCAACAGTCAAATGTTTTTTTTCTCTAAAACGAAACAAGTTTTCTCTATTTTATAACTACCAGTGTGAGGCTGGAAAGAATAAATACCCCTTTACCCAAACTAACACCAGACACAAGAACAACAGACACAAAGAAGTTGCCTGACCTTATCAATATATGGAAACATTGTTAGCTACCTTGGCTATCTAGAAATCTCAACAAATATGTTGACTGCCTCCATGCAGTGACCTACACTATAATGTTAGATATGTTTCAACATGACTGCAACAAAGTTACCCAAAATGATATGAAACCACGAAACACAAGGTTAGGCTAACAAAACAGACCACCGATAAAGTAGTTAAGTTTACAGTAACATTAACCTTGCTGAAATGTAGCAAATACAATGCACGAGGACAGGGCTGGAGGAAAATTCTTATGAAGACATCTATTAGGTTAGCCTGCTAGCTTCTAATTGTTAGCTAGCTGAACGAACATGAACTGTAGCTAAATGTCACAAATCAAACTAAACATGACTTTATGGTGTTTACTTACTTTTTGAAGTCTTGAAGACCAGTTGGATGACTAACAGGTATTATATTAGCTAAGTCCCATCAGCAAGCATGTGTTTACTCAATAATACTGAAGGCAAATACAACCAGCTAAGTTATAACGTTAACGTTAGACCAACTTAGCTCCCACAAGCCTGCTGCATAAATTCTAAAACTGGCCATTATACCCAAGTACAAAATAACAAAATCACAATAACTTACCTAGCGAGGCATTCCAATCAAATTCAAATGGTGTATCCTGTTTTGTTGTCTGTAAAGCTTGGAATATTCCCACATCAAGATGAACCCAGACAAATAGGCCTCTATTTGCGACCTCGGTGTTTCCTGTTGTCAGTGAGCCGAAATGTAGCTCCCTCTCCAGGGTTACCAAGCAAACTTCTTAATGCCCCTTTCGCAGAGGGTTAAAGTTTTAAATCCAGTCCTGCATTGAACACAGTACTTCCATCGATTGTCTATATTGAATCCCCCTTAGTTGAACCCATTTATTATGCAATTGTATATTAATTATAGTAGATATTTATAAGGGGTATGTACAGCTCTCTGTGTTACAAGGCTGTGATTCTATCTCAGATCCTCAACATTTGCAGTGGCGCCCATCCCCCTCCTCGCCGGCATCGACCGCGGGACCCAGCGAAACTGACACACAACCATAACACGGGGTTTCCAAGGTGATCGAACAGGGGCTCAAGACTGGGGTGGGTTTTTGGTGAAGATCCGCCCTTTTCTTAAGCGATTGGTTGAATAAAGCGCCAATCATCATGTAAACTACTGTATAGAGATATGATTGGACAGACACAGCGCCCGTTTATCCACGTTTGCACTCCTGAAGGGGCGGGAGGCTGTTTTGGGAGGGGTAGGGAACGAATTTGAGTTTCGTCCTGCAATGTTCAGAGGGAACGAGCGCACGGAGGTTTAGTCAGGAGAAGGCAGGCAAACGACTGGTATAAATGCAAGAAATGAACGGATATAAGCAAGAAGTAAATGCGGATATGTCTCTGAAAATGGGAACAGTTGTCACCTTACTATGTACACAAGCCGTGGAATTGCCTTTCCTTCATTGAGGGACTCTATTTTCTTCTAAAATTCTGATTTACATGGTTTCTATTCAGCGCAAAGGGGGACTTGCTTAAGCTACCCATAGCTATCGATATAGTTCATGCTAGCACACGGGGTTTCCGGAGCCCCATACCAGGGACTACCACATTAGAGGTAGGGTCAGCCCCACCTTAACTGGCTATGAATGGAATATGAGATGTCGCTCTTGTGGGATCTGCCCCATGATTGGCCAAGGAAACTGACCTGCGTGCACTGTTCTTTTCCATCACTTGTAGTCCCTCCGCCTGTTTAATCTATGTTAACGCTGAGAACACATAATGAGAGCATAACAATATCCCTCTGACCAACACAACCCTAAAATATAAACCTAAAATGAGAAAGTATAGAGGGGTAAATGGAGTGGCTTTATCGTATTATTGTGTGCGTGTATTTATAGGCTACATCACGTTTGTACTTTTAAGTCTTTTTCCTGATGTCGATTGCGCAATTCTTACAGTAGGCTATAGACTGCATATTCTTATGCAACTTTATTATACAGTATAGGGAACATTTTAATATACTTCACGATTGGTGGCGACTTGCATTAAAGCAAATATTACAGCGAGTAATGTAAGCGCCTGATGTATCCATTTGGCCAAGTTTCATTCTCACGTCCACGGCAAGGGCGTGTTGAGGAAACTGAGCATGAATGGATACAATGTAGCCAGGCTTCTATTGGTTACTTGTATTTCTTACATGTCACGCGGCTGGTAGGCGTAATTTGATTGGTTAATATAAAAACACACACGTCATTTGTTGCAGTGGTGGGGGAAACAGCGAGCCTAAATTTCTCAGCAGTGAGTAGTCTGCATTTGGATAACCGAGTAGGCTAGTTCTCTCGCCACGGCCACAGACCGTTCGGTTGCTTGTTCAAATATGTGTAGCCTAATGGTCGAGAACTAACAGCTAAAAATAGATAAGCTATCGGCCTACACCTAGTCGAAATGTATCTGATGTGTAAAGGCTAGTGTGTTAATGGCCCTGGGTTCTTTGCCACACCCAGTCAGATAAAAAAAACACGATAAAAAAGCAGGCTATAGCTGTGGAAACGACAATGAATTGACTTTCCTCAGGTTCGTCGTGTTATTCAGAGAAAATGTGCTCGCGGATCGAGACTAGCCTGCAATTTTTTTCGCCACAGAACGGCTCAGGGGTGGGGGAAGGGCGAATGATCCTGTATCCATGACGTAATGTGCATAGACTTTATTTATTTATTTGACGTATTCATTGTGAATCACTGAAAACGACCGTGGTTTTTATTAGGCAACGCCTCAATATAGCCTATAGAAAGTCCAAAGAACAAGTTTTGGTGCAGCGCTCGTATCCTGCCTTACCATCTTCATCTGTGAATGGCAAAAACCAATAGCATACGTGGAGAGTAGCCTACAGCTAAGCTGAACTCTTTGATAACTAAGGCCATTTCACAAGATGTCGCCACCGTGTAGGCTAAATCAACTTCCGCTGAAATTTGAAATATGTCTTGCTACCTGTCCGCTGGCTGTCAAACAATAGATTCAATATACAATGCTTTAAAAAATGTATTGGTGAAGTTTGCCGATATTTAGGTTCGAAGAGGTAAACATAGCCTACATAGAAAGGCACTCTCAGTCTACAGGAACAAGGACACTATCATAAGGTCATTGATTGGCAGCGGCACGCAGATCCGACTGAATGTGATTTACACAATGCATGTTAGAAGTCGAATGAGCCTATCAACCCATACACATCTTATAGGCTATTAACCTTAATTCAGCGAAGCTGGAATCACGTAAATGGTTAAAGTGTCATCAAGCAATATTCCCCCAGTGTTATTTGCGATTCCTACAGTTTATCTCCGCAGCTGAAGCTGCAAAGCCGTTTTCCAGTAAAGAATGCAATAGACGTTGGGATTTGTGGACAGACTAACAACAGGATAACCTTTGTTCAGTGGGATAGGCGGAGCACGTGATTAAATGTCTGTTCCATTCCAAGTTCCCCGGTGATCATGCCAGACCGAAGCTTAAGCTCTACAATGCTGCTTTTGTCGATCTGAATGGCCTTCACCCTAGCAGCCCAGTCACGTGGATTCTAACAGTGGAAGATACTCGAGCAATTACCCGTTTGTTGTCGCCTAGTACATTAAACAAAAATATAACCGCACTTATTTTCTATCACATTTTTCAAGAGTTTAGGTTCTGGTTTCCCCACACATTGGTAAAAAATCTATTAGTGAGCACTTAACCTTTGCTACGATAATCAATCCATCTGACAGGTGAGACATAAGATGCTGTTGAAACAGCATGATTATTGCACAGGTGTACCTTACACAGGTCACAATAAAAGGTCACTCTAAAACGTGGCTCACTTGACTTCATGCAGCTCTGACTGAAATAATGCATGCTGGATTTAAACAATGCATTGAAGAAGTCATATCATATCAATCCACAGACATATTATGTATTAACATGTTTTCATTGTGTAAAAAGTCCAGCATGCACCATGTTCAGCCAGGTCTATGCAGCGGCGCATATATTTGAATAAGCCTAATGCCACAACTTTTGAAGGGCCGTGCAATTCACATGGCAACTATAACTACAGCCATGTCATGGTCATAAAATCTCCCACCACTGTAACTTGAGTTGTTTTGCAGCTACTGATAGTGTGATGTCCCAAAACCATGTCTTATCGTGCTATTTGTTTTTTAGCTAGAAAACACTCAGTGACCATATCATTATTGAATTTCTACATATAGCATTTAGTATAGACCTATATATGGAAAAAACGTAATACACAGCATGACTTGTGATTCGTTCATGTCTTGTTTTTAACACTCCTTCTTATCTCCATTTATCACACTTAAAACCGTTACAAGTATTTTTCTGAATTAAGGAAGAATAGGAACACGACACATTTGTAAACATACAACATCAACTTTACCCCATGCCTAATAACAATGAGCACAGGGTTCAGATATGCAATAGTGTTACAGAGCTATCAAGAGCATGTTATGAAACAAATAAAAAGTCCCCCCTGTTTCAGATAAGAGCACTGCACTGTCAAGATGACCTCTTCCCGTAAGCAGAAAAAAAGTTAAGGTAACAGAGTCCAACAACAATTGCAGGGGAATATTAAACATGGCACTGCACAATACATATGGGAAAGCTGGCCAATTTTACATTGATGCATTAGTTGTTGCTAAAGGGAATCCTTGGGGAGAGCATGTCACTACCATAGGCTACATAAAGTACACATACATTGATTTTAACATCAAAGAAGCAGTAAAGGGGAAAAAAAACCCTTTAGTGATGTGGTATTCTTATTAGACATTAGAGGGACACTGTTATCCTACATCTAAAATCTTAATTTTACAAGATATCTTGTCAACGGCAAACTACTTTGGCTTGAAGATCACCAAAAAAACGGGGTCCTATTATAAGACTTCCTCATCATGGAACGCTGGTCAGAAATTGGTGTTGAAATAAGACTAGTCATGGAATATAGTTTCACAACAATCATGATATTCCCTTTACTATGGCCATCGTTCTTATCACCTTGTTCTCTTTTCTCATCAATTCTAAACTCAGGCGTGCAAACTTTATGTCTCTTACGTAGACATATGGCGCCTCAAGAAAACCTAAGATATCGCCATCGCTCCCGCGGATTGACCCGCCTTTCCATCGTTCTTATCAATGACACGGAAAGGAAACAAATAATAAGTGTTTGTCTTTGCACTATATGTGTATGTTAGGGAGGATGGTGTCCTCGGAATCTTTGCATTCTTTTTTTGAAAATGGGCTGTTTTATAACGCTTGCATGCCAAGACTTGCTGTTGTGAGGCTATGCCGCCCCCCAGTGGTTAAAAAGTGGTACTGCATAGCCATTCATTTTCACAGCATCCTCGAGGTCCGTGCTCAAAGGAGTTTTAGACTTCCGGTGACGTTGTTGACCATCTCCTCTTCTCCGATGATGGCCAGGACGGTTCGAGAGCCTGACTCCACCTAAGCATACAATATAAACCAAATTAAGGCAACACTGTCATTCTCCTAACACATATTGGTGGATACATTTAGGTGAGTAATGAGTTTCTAACCTGAGTCAGTCCTGCATCCTGTACTAGGTATGTCGGCAAATTAAGACTCATTGCCAAGGCCTGGAGTTCCAGCAGGTGTGCCATATTAGATCCCTGCAACACCACCTTCTTAGCTCTGCAAGACAACAGAAACAAACAACTTTTAGCCAAATGTAGCAACAAAAACAGAGTTGCTTGTGACACACTACATCTATACATGCTCTAAACACTGTACAGCATTAAAAAATATAATAACTAGGAAATAGTAGACTGTATCTGATGTGTGACACTGTTAATATCAATCATTTTTTTCCAGCGCCATACATAGATAACACTGCGAGTCCCGGGGTGTCTGCCAGTATGGCAAAGTAGTTTTTCTGATCACAGTCAGTATAAAATCTGATATAATAGTTTTGCAATTACAGACCACAGTGGCCATTGGCACTTTATGGTCCCCCTACATTGGGGTCAAGGTGAGATATACTAATTGCTGTCTGCGAAATGCCTCTGGCAGCCTGCACATACACAGTCAGTTGTGTATACTGTATGTTCACAGAAAATGTATACTATTTTTATTACAATTTGGCAAAGTAATTACCCTGGAAATCCAGAGTTCTCGCGAGAGCACAATGGAATTGTCTCTGCGAGACACTCTGGCAAAGAGCAATGATGCACGTTACTTTTACCCCAACATTCCGGGAAACCAGCTAAACTGATGAAGACAGCGCTGCAACGTTGGAGGACAGTACACATTGGTCGTAGTGTTATCCAATTGCGTCGAAGTCCGAAATCATTCAGAGTAAGCATGGTCTAGTGTTATCCAATTGCTTGCAGTGAGATTTTTTTTAAATGCTTGTTGCCGCCCCTCGAGTTGGGCCATTACATTGTTCTTTGCCAGACCCTTAATCTTTCTAGATTATCAGGGTCTGGATTTTCCAGGCTACAAAGTAATGGCCCTTTCCATCAGACTTGTAAATCTGTCGCCCGAGTTGGAAAGTGTAAATTACCCAGCTTTCTTGCGGCATTTCACACAGGCACGCTACATCCACACTACTCCATTTTCGTTTGAATCCGAAAGACTCATCTATTCTATACTACTCCTCTAGTAGAAAATAATGACCTCTATACTTTGGGAAATCTCATTCGAGTCAATGG
Organism: Alosa pseudoharengus; assembly: GCF_046254945.1. NCBI lineage: Eukaryota > Metazoa > Chordata > Actinopteri > Clupeiformes > Clupeidae > Alosa > Alosa pseudoharengus. The sequence goes on along the minus strand of NW_027468837.1, from coordinate 12,232,186 downwards.
AGCGTTCTACTTGCATTGTGAAGAGCCGTATAATAAGTTTTCATAAAAACGTGAATGACGTCGGGCGCCTTTCCGCTTTGAGATGAACTTTCAATCGGAGGCACTTGGAAGTGTCTTTGCAAAAACGTGAGGTGCACAACACGCGAGGCGCTCTGGGCGCATAAGCACTGTGCCAATACGAAACAACATAAATGAGGTTTCAGTGGAACATATCTGAAGTGCTCTTACCCAGAATGGTCCCATTTCCAGGCCATCTCCCTCCAGCTGTTCTTCTCCTGCATGGCCTGGTACAAGCCCACAGCAGCATGACCAACCTGGGCTGCCACCTTCAAACAAACAGAAAGGTCATCTTTAGTTTCTATCCAAAGGTGTCATAAGTCATTAAGACATACAGCATTGGTGCTTTAAGTTGTCCTTGCCAAATTCTTAAGCCAACCTCGATCTCAACACATCCATGAGACTTCTAATACAGATGGATGGATAGATAGAAGATAATTAAGTACAATGTGTCTTATGCAATAAGTTACGGTCCATATTCCTGTAGGCCATTCAGTTTGTGCTGTCATTGAATACAATTCAATTATTGTGCACAAATAATTTGAACATCTTTGAAGATTTTACTTAGCGTCAGAAACGTTTCCTGTGATCCCAAACTGCTCTGTGAAACACACTACTGCACACTTCTGAGGGGAGAAGCTTCTGAGAATTTAAAAATAAAACCACTGATTGCCAGTACCTTGCCGACACCCATCGACAGATCCATGTTTACTACAAACACCATTTTGAACATCAGATCCTCATCCCCTTCCTCCTGAAAACAAAGGGGCAGGAAACATTGAAATATGCTTGGCGCACAGGCAGAAGAAGTGCTGTTTTATAGTGTACCTGCATCGGCTATGTCACCTCATTCTCCAGCTTGTTGAAGTAGTACATGGCGGCCTCTTCTGCAGACACATTTCGTGTGTGCAACAGGGCCTGAAATGAAATGAATGAATGAATGAAAAACGGTGAAGGTCAGATAATTATCAGTCACTATTGTACAAAGTGACTTAAAGGCATCCTACACAGTCCACGAATCGCATCAAGGTCAACTGCCTGGAAGGCAGAAATGTATCATGCAAAATGTATAATACAGTATATTAAAAATCACTATCATGAGTTTATGTACCATTGGCTTAAAAAGAATTAAGCAAACTGGTACAAACTGGTACTGGTTTCGTTGTCTCTGTACTTGTACTCTGCACAATACAATGACAATAAAGTTTAATCTAATCTAATCTAAACCAACAGTGGGCTACCTGTTTTGCAGCCTCCTCAGGGATGTCCAGCTCCCGCAGCTGCTGAAGGTAGACTGGATTCACCTCCTGGGCCTCGGGGTCCGCCGCGGACTGCTCTGAGGGCTCCATCACTTATTGCTGAATGTACAATTTAGGCTTCATTAGTTTCATACTCCTGTACCATCATTAACGTCACAAATAATAGGACACAGGTCAAAGGCATAGCAGAAACCTTTCACTCAAAGATGACAAATCTTTGCACGTCAATCTCTCTGACTGACACTGCCTATGGAGTTACTGATAATGGTGGCTGCACTGCCTGTGCAATTGTAGAGTCTATGCTTTTCATCTATTTCCGGTAAACGTACGTATAAGTGTACGTGTAAATATTGACATCCAATCGCTGCTTGTGCGTCGTATAATATAGCCAGAGAACCAGCGCAGGCACAATTTAATTAGACTGATGACTAGACTGGGGATGGTGTTACATCATTCTATGATGTAGTGGCACCATAGAAGGGATTTTCTGGAGTAAATCTTTAAAACCTATTAACTTGACAGTCCATGAGAACATAGAAATAAACTCATTCGTGTGCCTTGTCAACATCACTATAACGTTAACGTCATTTAGCAAAACCGTTCAAGCTAACAATTTCATGTGGACATGAATCACTATGTCCAAAATGTGTGCTATAACAATCTCGTTAGATTGCACATAAAATATTATAGTCTGCTAGTTACTGTCGACAATACGTTAGCATTTCATAGTATTTGTAACCAAAATTCATTCAAATTGACTAAGCAGAGCTAGTTTTTAGCAAGCTTAGCTTCGCAAATGACCATGCACACTGTCTACAACTAGCAAACGTAATGTAAATATTTAAGACGTTATTACAAGACATCGGCACATTTGATTGCTTGGATTGCATGTGCACGTTTAATGCAATCCATATAACCCAACGACTAAGTGATAATTGTCCACATAGCTAACAAGTTAGCTTACCTGTTCTGCGTAGCTAGCTAGTTGGCTAGCACAACTGAATTTATTTTGCTAGCGATGCTAGCAATACTCCTTGCGTGTGCAGCTGTTTTTATCTTCTTTCTAAGGCGTAGGCTGCAATTGTTGGATTTATGTGATTGAGAAAAGATACCATTTGCAGGATTACAAACGGCGTTCCGCAGTTGGGCGTGAGCTGTTCACTGTACTTTAACTATCGATACCATTTTGAGAACAAATCCTGCGATACTTTGTTGGTTGTAGTGACGGATATTGTCACGCATTTCTAAATCCGGCATCGAACAACGTTCCAGTGAGATATGTTCCTCTGTTTGTTAGACAAGCCGAAGTTAGTGTCCACATTTTATTTTGTGCAAACTCACAAAATGGTTCCTTCCATTTGATTTTACTACGACAGGAAATTAATTCTTCAGAAAGTCTTCACAGCGTTCAATTAGTAGCGTATACAATTAGTTTGTATTTGGATACATCCTTATTATAGTCTAGTAGTTAGTAGCCTATCTCATGGCGTTGAAAGACCCCGTTCCTCCTAAATTAAAGCATGACTTATGCGTGATGAGTGATTAAGATAGCCTTTATGTGGCGCTACCTTTCCCAAACATGTAGGGAATATGTGGGTTACCATCCAAATCTGCATATATGATTTATGAAATAGGCTACTGCTTGACATGCCAGGTCATGTAGCATTATGCCTAAGTGTAAAAACAAAAAAAAGAGAGAAAAAGAGAAGGCATGTTTTTTTTCATGACAGCATTTTATTAAACAAGTAAATGGGCTACAATGAGGATCTGTTAAAACAATATTTACACGGATATTAACAAAGAAAATGCTGTGAAAACGAGCCTGCTCTACACTGACTAATTTTTTACAACCTAATGAACAATAATTAATTCCCTAGCTGATTGGTCAGTTTGTAAGCTTTAACTGGACAGTTTTTCAGTGACAAATCATACTCAGCGAATCTCAATCACAGAGACCGAGCTAACAGAAATTGTGCAGTTGTTAACCATAACAACCTTTATTTTCCACGTACCCACATGTCCTACTCAAGCAGCTTCTTATAGACCTCATCACACGCATGGTGTATTATAGTGTATTCATATATATATATCAACAATCTACGTGGATACGTAAATGCATCAGACATCAGACTGTGTGGACTATGGGCAAACTGTTTTTTTTTTTGTTCAATTTTAACATGATGTAACTACAGGTGCATAAGTAGACAGTAGTGTTCGACCTCCACTGACAGTCATGGATTCTGCTGTCTTTGCTGTCCTCGTGTGTTCAAAAAGAGAACTACATTATTAACACAAAATCATGTATCCACATCCCCCCCCTCCCCCAACATTCGCGTCCATAATTACAAGGCAGTATGACTTCATAGGTAAGTACCATACAACACAAATAACTAAAAAAAAAAAAAAAAAAAGTCACACAGGATCACTTGATTGGTCTTATTCTGGAACCACATTGAGGAATGTTAAAAATACAGATTTCATAACCACACCATATGACAATGATTTCAGACAGTTTATCGGTCTGATAAGTTCATCTTTCATAATAACCATCCTTACAGTGACTCTTAACAACAATATCAGCAAAGCTAAAGAAGAAAATACATGAAAAAAAAAAAAACAGAAATGAAACACTCCACAGTGAATTATCAAACCATCTTTCAAATGCACCATTGTTTTTTTTTTTTTTTTAACACTGACAGGTTTAAAAGCAGTTTGTTTCACAGACCCTTCTCTGGTGTTGCACATAGTGGAATCAAGGGCTTATGGAGTAGCTCTGAAGTGTTCATGAAATGCTTTCACCTCTGATGGTACCACATGGAAACAAAACAAAACATGTAACGTGTGACCAGGCCCAGAGCCATATGGCTCTGACCAGGCCCTTCCTCTTGATTATGATACGAACATTCCGGAACAACCTCTTTGCTCAGCTGTACTGTGGACGGATATGTGCTGGTTGACTGATATCGTGGGTGATGAAGGGAGAGGGCTTGTCATTAAAACATAAATAAATAATTAAAACATCAAGGGATCATAATTTATGGTAGCTTCTTTTGTTTGCCAGTGATATTCAGAAAAGGAATAGGAAGTATACACAACTAATGCCCAAATGCAGCTTTCTCATGTCAGAATTAAACATCCTGGGAGAGACAGGAGCTAAAAGCACACACAGACACAGACACACACACACACACGCAGAAAGGGGAGAGGTAGAGAAAGATGGGAAAAGCATGTTGCTTGCTTGACACCAAAATGATGTAACATACAACTTTCATCATCTCCACCAGCCACAAGAGGCCAGACTCTCAACAGCACTGTGGTCCACAGCCTCCACGTCTGGACAAGTCTGCAGGTCCACACCACTTGGTCCATGCCAATGAAGCTGCTCCAAGAGAACGAAGGTCAGTCAAAGAGGATCAGGAAGTCCATGTCCTCCCAAGAAGTGGTTAAGGATATAATCATAACCTCTCTTGTGTAACACACACACACACAGACCAAAGAAAAACCGTGTGAGTGCTTGTGGCGTAGTGTCCTGTGCTGTGGCCAGCATGCGTGAGCGCAGAACCGGTGCTTTTCCTGTGCATAGCCGGCAGTAGCCACAGCCCATGGCCCATTCTACTTCATGATCCTGATCCTGCTCCACCCCAAAGAAGGATCTTTGTGTTCAGCTTTACCAGGCAAAGAGGCCACAGGCTTCTACGTCTGTCCATTGCTTCCACAACGCTCCTCATGAGTATTATTTGTATGTATTTGTCCGTTCAAGCCACTTTGCACTTGAACAACATGGAATGTGATAACTTCAGTAACGCAAGCCCAACGGTCCCTCTGCTCCTTCATCAAAAGAACGAGGGCACACACATGGCTTGTGTTTTCAGACGACTTATTGACAACACAACGCCCCACTTGCCTCCTCAATGTTTTCAAATGAGTGAGTGTGAAGGCCCTCCTCCCCCAAACCCTCTCTTCAGGGAGTCTTTTTTTAGTGTCCTGTTTGTCTGTTTCCCCCCACGCTTTCTCTCTCTCCCTCCCTTTTCTCTCCCACGCTCCCCACGCTCTTGTTCCTGGTCGGTCACAAGTCGGTCACTTTGTTTTCTACGGCGGCGGCGATCTGCTGTAGCCTGTAGCCAAGCTGCATCTTCTGAGCAGTGGTGTCCTCCTCCAACGCTCCAATGATCTGTGAGGGAGCATCAGGGGACATGGACATCGTTACAACAACCACGCCATCATTACCTCATGACAGCATGACTGGCTCTTATTCAACTAACAGAAAGAAGTCGCCCAAGCAGGAAAACTCTTAACTTGGATGGAAGTGCCAAACAATCACTACTACATCGATATCAATCGATACAGGACAGGATAAAAGTTTAAGAGAGTTATAGGACATACGAAAGTGTAAAGATTGAGGGCTTGAAAGTTGTAATAAAGCATAAGAGGCTGATGCACTATAAATTCACAACTCAAAAAAGGAAAGCAGTGCATTTTCATAATGCTCTTGGTCCTCCTGTTCTCACCTGATCGTAGTATTTGTTGATATACTTGTAAAGCTCATGGAGAGCCACCAGGTAATTCAACTCCCCCGAGTAATTCTGGAGAAAGAAAAATGTCACATTTCCTCTAGGTCTCATACATGTATAATACCATTTGACATCACATTCAATAGACACATACTGTAGATTACACAATTGGAAGCAAATCTGAGAACAAAATGACATGCAGTCTATTAATATTCTGTAAAGAGCGTTACCCTAGAAAGCTCAGCCAAGGCAGAGTTCATCTCCTGGTCACTCGCTGAGATGGTTTGTCTGATATCAGCGTAGTATCTACAGGAGGTGGAGGAGAGAGAGAAAGGACAAAAGACAGACGTCTACTAATGAGTTGACTGCAGGACTAGGTGCACTGAACACAGTCGAGGCACTCAAGTGAATCGCTTTACTGGGAGTTCAGCTCTCGGCTTGGCTTTCATCACATTCCAAACTTGCCGTTAAGGCCCATCTGTGACAACCAAAAGCGTCTGGATAAAATCTCTTGCTTCATGAATTTCCTTCCTCTCAAAGAATGGGGTGTAAATCAAAGGACTATGGGGGCTGTAAAACCAGTGTGTGTGTGTGTGTGTGTGTGTTTCTCACCTCTCCACCATCTGCTTGTAGCGCGGGATATCTCTGGCATACAGCAGTTTGTTGATGGGCGAGTCCTATTCAGCCGGGCGTTACAAAGGAAGAAGACAAGGGAGAGGGAGAAGAGTGAGTGAGTGCAAACGTTTCCACACACTCGCCTCATCACCCGCCTTTCATGCTGTACTCCACCCCTCACACCTTTGCCCCCCCCCCCCCCCCCCACACACCCCCAATCCTGTCCCACATTACAGCCAGCTATCCCAAAATGACTGCAGCTTTCACACATATGCTTCTTAACACCTCAACTCATGTCTCACACCCCTCTCTGGTCCTGCTTTCCTTTCTTCCCTCCCTCCTTCTCTCCCTCCCTCTTTCTCTCCTTCTCTCCCTCCCTCCTTCTCTATCCTCTCACTCACCCTGTCCAGTGTGTGCCCAGCAAAAGCATGTTGCTTGGTTGACACCAGGATGATGTAACAGACAACTTTGTTTTTACTGTTTGCTCTGCCAGACGGTCTAGCCCAGCCGCAAGGGGCCAAACTCGGCCAAGGCATTCCACACACCCCCTTTTTCTTCGTTCCTTTCATTCAATCAATCGTTTTTTCCTTCCCTCCCTCTCCTCCTGTTTTTTGCTCACCCTGCCCAGTTTGTGCTCGGCGATGGTGCAGGAGTCCATGAAGGTCTGGGAGATGACCGACAGCACGGCGTCCACATGGTCCGACGCCTGGACGTCAAAGATGAACTGAGGGTTCTTCACAATGTTGATCCAGAACCGCAGTGGCAGACTGTCGTGGGGGAACAAAGAAAAACAAGAACCATTTATCTCTCTCTCTCTGCTATTGGAAAGTGGTCTGATTTTCCACAATGTTCCGTGCTGGAAGTACATATGGTTCTTACAGCCCAATTATTTAGTTACTCAAGCAATAAACATGTGGTAGGCATTAAAACCACACACAAGAAAAGTCCTGGGGGCGTCTGGATTTGGGAGGCATTGTTTAAGAGGAGACCTCCTCCTGGAATTTTCTTTCTTTCCCTTCCCTACCTGTTGGTTTTCCAGATGTGGATGGTCTCGGAGTCGGCGATCCCGTGGTGCGCCGCCTGGTCATCCAGAAGGTCGAAGAAGTACTTGACGGCCAGAGGCACCGGCCGGCTAGTGCTGAGAATCACTGTGAATAAATCGTCCACAAACTTCTGGAGTGTTCCCTAAACACACACACACACACACACACACACACACAGTATGAGTGGGGAAGACATCGTTTCACTGTAGCCGAGCTGATGTTTTGGAGTAAAAAGTAAAAGACAAGAAATTTGAGTAATACACATCCTTATTTGGTGTGTGTGTGTGTGTGTGTGTGTGTGTGTGTGTGTGTGTGTGTGTGTGTGTGTGTGTGTGTGTGCGCTACCTTCATGGAGAGCAGGCGTGTGAGGTAGATCTCAGGGATGGCCTTGGCCCTCTCCCTCTCCCTCAGGCTGCCTCGCCGGTGTTTGGGCAGCTCGGGCTCCTCGCTGGCCTTGACCAGGTGCCAGAGCCTCACACCGCCCTCATCCGCATCCTCCAGCATCGGGGTCTCTGCTCAGGGAGGAAGAGAGGACACAAGTCAGAGGGAGAATGCCGACGGCACAACGCTCAGAGAGAATGGCAGGAGCAGGGCATTCAAAAAGTCAAAACACTGTAGAACAGAGCTGGGACCATGCAGACACATGTGGATGTTTTAACAGGATCTGAGTGAGTGTGTGTGTGTGTGTGTGTGTGTGTGTGTGTGTGTGTGTGTGTGTGTGTGTGTGTGTGTGTGAGAGAGAGAGTGTGTGTGTGTGTGTGTGTGTGTGTGTGTGCGCATGACCTCAATACTTACTCTCTCCTGCCACGTAGTCGTGGTTGTCATGGTGAATGTGTTTACTGTGCCGTGGGACCAAGGCCACGGTGGCTCCATCTGGAACCTGAGGAGAAGAGACAGGAGGTCAGAGCGGGCTGCCCCCTAGTGGTCCTCACGTGCCTAACAGCTAACACGTAAGCGCCTGGCCATACAGCATACAGCAGAGCTCCCACAAGCTCCAAGCACAGCTACAGAGAAGGATGGATTCGCACAGTGCTCTTGCAAAAGCTCTGCTACACAGAGTCGTTTATTTGCATGTTAGTATACACGCAGAGCAAAAAAAGAGCAAACTTGATCAAGATTAATTCTAACAGTACTGAACTCAGTGGTTTTTATAAGGAGGTCATATCCAAGATGCTGTGTGCCATGGTAGAGTACTCTGGGGTTGTTGTTGTACTGCACCTTGTAATGTTGCAGTGTGTTGAGACGCTTCCAGTTGCCCTGCACCACAGACGTCAGGTCTTCATCGGAGAGGATCAGGTGGCCAGCCACACCTGACCGCCATTCTACAGCCAAACAAGGACACAACAATAGCTATTAAAGGGACACCAGGCAACGTTTTCATGTTAATTAATCATCTTCGTAAGTCGGTATATGGTTAAATGACTCATTACGGGGCGAATGAAGGCTCTCTCGCCCGCCCCTACTGCCTGTAGGAAGAATATACCACTTGCAAGTTCGGTGTATCCTACCCGCCGACCGAAGCAGGATCAGTTTACAGCACAGAGGGAGGCTAACGAAACGCTAGAGATTGTTGCAAACGTGTGTATAATGGCAGAGCCGGCGAAGAAGCAGCGAAAACGCTTGACGGAAGACGCAAAGAAAAGGAAAAGAGCTTCAGACCGAGCAAGGGGGAGTTTCGTATAGAAAAAGCATCAGGCTTGCCTGGTGTCCCTTTAACACAATAATGTTACACGGACATTCAACACATTCTCAGCTGACCTGCCAGTGCACTTCATGGGGCTATGTGTAGCTTCATAAGTTTAAAACATTTAGCATCAGAATGTAAAGAAATACCCATCTTTTTTTTTAAAGTATATTTTTGGGCTTTTTATGCCTTTAATGACAGGACAGTGGAGAATGACAGGAAGTGAGTGGGAGAGAGAGTCTTGATGTAATATCAAAAAAGCTTCTGTTCTTTGTTGCCAAGATATCCAGTAAAGTTATCATGAAAACCAGTAATACTACTTTTAACCTCCAGGGGCACTGTACTGAAAACAATGCAAGTCAAAGGATGAGTGCCACTGCAAACTCTATGGTGCATTTAAGACAACTCAAGTTCCACACAGTTCTAGCCATTGGTGCTTTACACCAGCGGCTATAGCCAGTGGACTCACCCAGGTCCAGGGAGTCGGAGTGGGGCCGGTGGGAGAAGGATGTGCTCTTGTAGACCTGGTCCAGGATCTTCTCTTTCACCTGGGTGATGGTGTCACAGTCGAGGACTTTGGCAGGGACGGGCTGGGCCTCATTTGTCCCCGTGCCCTGCATTAATACATTCACTGTCTGGGAGGGAGAATGAGAGAGAGACAGAGTGACAGAGGAGAGAGAGGGGGGGAGAGAGAGAGAGAGAGAGAGAAAGAGAAAGAGAGAGAATTTCGTTAAAATATACTTATTATTTTGTTAATGGAATCGTTCCATCTCAAAAATCTTTGCTAGAGTTTGGAAACTATACAGTGAGACTTTGATACTTTTCCAAAGCCGTTGTATAAAAGGGTAACTTTCTATGAATCCTTATAAATTCTCAAACACAAAAAAAAACAGGAGAAACTTAACAACATGAAAATCACAAGGAGAGCGAGAGAGGAACCCTCACCAGAGTGCGGTACTCCAGGTCCTCTCGTAGTAGCCGGTTGTCGTTGAGGGTGTATTTGGCTTTGCCCGTCACGGCGTCCACTGGCCCTTTGTCCACCTGGTGCTTGATGGCTCTGAAGAGCATGTAGAGAGACTCCCCGGCCGAGTCCTGCCAAAGGAAAACAAAAACGACATGAGTGAGTGAATGAGGATACAAACGAGCACAACTGTTTGGCAGGGGCGCATTTTCTTAGCAGGCATGAACACACACTAAACACATCCTGCAGCCTTTCGCAGTTTTATGATTATTAGTTCCTAACTGCACGACCAGATGGGCTACTTAGGCAGCTGTTTGTGTGCTGACGATGGCCGCCGTCCCGGCTCAGTTACAGTTACGGTTCTAGCAGGACTTTAAGGTTCTGGCTTATTTCCACATTCCCCCTCCTCCTAACCCCCCTCCCGCTGTCGGAATCTCACCCGGAGGAACGCGTAGAGACAGATGGACATCCAGTTCGTCAGCAGTTTCTCCACCACTGTCTCCGTCCTGCCAGACAAGCAAGGAGAAAGAGAACGGTCAAGGCTTTTGGCTCTGCCCAGGAGACACGAATGAGATCCAAAAGCATAAAGATGAGAAGTTGTCTGACAGGCAGTGCAGAACGCTTTCACCACAGGGGGAGCAAAACACTGCAACGGGACATGCAGAGAAATCTCACACAGATTCTCTCCAACCCCTCCACCAACACACACACACACACACACACACACACACACACACACACACACACACACACACACACACACACACACACACACACACACACACACACACACACACACACACACACACACACACACACACACACACACACACACACACACACACACACACACACACACACACACACAGTCAGAAACGTATTCTCCTACGTAAAGATAAATACAATTCTCTGCCCCTTCCCACCTCCTCACCTCCTCAGCATGAGTTTGGGGTTCTTGGCCACGTACTGCTCCACCAGGTCATTGAGGAGTGTTTTGAGGATGTCGGTGAAGTACTCCAGCTTGCCGTGCAGCGCCACGGTCAGCAGCGAGGCCACGTACGCTCGGTCTCGCGGCGAGAACGTCCGCTGGCTCTCCAGGGTGTGGATGAACTATGGGACCGGACAGGAGATGGGAGTTAATCTCACACAAGAGAATGATAGACTAAGAGAGTCTCACAAAAGTTCTCAGAAAGAAGTATTGGATTGGATTCACTTCAATTCGAAAAAACTTTTATTTGTCCCTGGGTTCAATTCACAAGGTCTCAGAGTAGTGCAACTACATCCAAGGGATTATATGACAGAGAGAAAGGAAATGTGCCACAACACCAGGGTTGCTAGCCTCTCTTGCCATCCCAGTTCCTGTTTGTCTTGAAACATTGCTTCTAAAACCGACTTGACCTCTTCGGTCAGAGCGAGGACACGGTGTCCTCGAAGCTAAAGATGCACACTGGGTCACCGTGGCAACAGAGCAGAGCAGCGTTACCTTGGTGAGGAAGAGCTTGCTGTTGAGCAGGTTGGAGAGCTGCACCAGGCCCTGCTCCACGGTTGCCCGGCGACACTCCTGCACGTCCAGGTCTCGGCGCAGGGGTGACTCTCGGTGGCCCGGGAAGAAGATCCGCTCTGCGTACCTCCGGTAGTCCAGGAACGGGATTCCTGATCCCACCAGATCACTGGACATGTCCATCATCTCAGTCATCAGATCTGTAGACGGATCGAGGAGAGGGTAGAGGGTTAAAGGTCAGGGGTCAAGTCCAGGCAGTGTGTGGAAAGGTCATGTGTGAAAAGATTTGAAAATGTCTAATTCCAAATCTGGTGACTGTGTTAATACAGTTTCACACTCCGTTTCAGCTAACCTCTGAGTCAACTGAAAGTTACACCAGATTTATGTGAGGATTAATATGTGAGCTCATTTCATTGAGACATGACATTTTTAAGAAAATAAAACCGATCCCCCTAATATCTAGAAAGACACACAAATACATTTCCACTGAGGGAGTGCTCAAAGTTTAAAATCCTTCAAAATGTCCTTTTTTATTTTCCTTTGGTGTCCCGTTCTTTCATCTGAAGCCATTATCAAAAACATTCCCCCCGTCTTCAGCTCCTTTTCATATTTGCTCCCCTCCCTCCATCCCTCCCTTCCTCCCTCCATCCCTCCCTTCCTCCATCCATCCCTCTCTCCCCCTTTCTCCTTGCTCACCCGTGAACTCCTTCTTGCAGCGGTCACGCACGCTGGTCTCCAGATTCTCCAGCTGGATCTGAACCTTCTTATAATCTCTCAGGGCCTGTTTACTCTTCCTCCTGTCAGTCACACACACACATACACACGAAGAGAGGGAAAGAGAGGGAAAGTTACAAAAGAGAGGTGACACCTAATTCCCAGACTTGGCTGCCACTGTGCTCAATAAGAACCAGATGGACTTCAGGCTCCTGTGATGGAGTGTAATTCACACCAGAAAGAGCAACAAGAGCAAATCCCTATGTCAAGGTTCAGGGGATTATGATACTTCTAATGGGCTTGTGGCCTACAATATATTGCCAATTAGTGAATGCATTTAGTTTAATGCATTCACTCTTTAATGCATATACTATATTGGTACATAATATACGTCTGTTTCTTCAAGTAGAAAAAAACAGAAATCTATAAGCTCACTTTAAGGAAGCAAAAGCATTCTTAGTGACAATTGTGAAAAAGTGAATCTGCAAACAAAGGCAAATATTCACACATATTGGATTATGATTTTGAATATTTCCATAGTTAGGAAAGAAAATGTGTTTGTCTCTCAACTCTTTTTCTTGTGTTAGCCATTCTAACTCCTGCTGCTTCATACCTGTATATGAGCACGATGATGAACACTATGAGGGCCACAATGGAGGCTCCCACGCCCACGCCGATCTTGGCCTCCAGAGGGAAGGTGGACTGGCTGAGTGTGTCGTACTGGACTCGGCCCAATGAAAAGTTCAGGTTGCCCATTTGCACCTGTGGTTGGGGGGGGGGGGGGGGGGGGGGTAGAAATCACAGAGGACTTCATCATACAATACTGTCACAATATTTTGTCCATGATAACTATAGCATATAGTGTATGGTTGGGGTGTGGGTGTGTGTGTGTGTGTGTGTGTGTGTGTGTGTGTGTGTGTGTAGAGGGTGTATTAGATTTAGAGTGGGGATCACAGACAATGGACAGAAATGTCCAAAATGTATGTTATGTTTAGCAGTTTGTGTGAGTGTGGATGGATCAATGGATAGACAGACAGACAGACGGATAGATAGATAGATAGACAGACAGACAGATACTTTATCGATACGGAGAGATAAGCGGGACTCACGGTGAACTCTGGCAGGGCGTCGGCGCCGTCCCGCCTCCTGCCGGGCCCTGGAGAAGGCTGCTGGGGCGGCGGCTCACAGTACAGGTGATTCTGGGTCAGGGTCTTGACCGCACACACCCCCTCCCCTATCATCGCCACCACCTCTTCCTTAAAGATGGCCAGGTCCAAATTCTCCCCCTAAAAACACGGCGTAAAGATACTCATGTTTATGGTACTAAGCGGACACTTTGTCCAAAGCAATTCATAACATTAGAACAATTAATAATAACAGTACACATAGAGCAGTATACTGTACACTTTGAAATGCTTCCATTGACAAATGTGCATTAAAATGGAGAGAGTCCTACATTTGCAAATACACACAATACATACTGTACATTACATTCAATTATGTCTGATAATAGCTTGATGACCCCTCTGCAAAAAGCAGCTAGAAAACACATTTCATATTGTGTGCAGTCCGTTCCTAGATGCCTTTTTAATCCCGCTGACCAGGGTCATCCGTCCCTCCGCAAGCCTCCTCCTCTTCCCTCAGTACTGACCTCTACGGAGATGACACTGCCGGGCTTGTAGCGGAAGGGTATGCTGGGGTCGTGCTGGTTAAGGTGCCGCAGGGTGGCGTTGAGTTCATACACGAAGGGCGTCAGCATCACGGCCTGGAAGTCGAAGCGCAGGTTGTCCAGCAGGAACTCCACCTGCACCTGTCCGTCAAGGGCGTAAATGTCCACCGCTGGGGACCGGCACAGGAGCAGCGACGTGGTGTTCGGTTCGCAGCGCTCCACGTACTAACGGTGAGAGAGAGAGAGAGAGAGAGAGAGAGATAGAGACAGAGAGAGAGAGAGAGAGAGAGATGTACAAGAGGCACAAAAAAGAATAAAGCATATGAGAGTTGAATCTCATTAACAGTAATGGAATCTGTCAGTGGCAGACAACATTGAGCATAATTTTACTGTGTTTCAGTGTATGTGAATCAATGATTTTCTGCAACCAGACCTCTATGTAACACCACCATGACTGCAAATTGATTTAGTGGTGGTTAGTGAGGTTCCCCCTTCACTGTAAAGTGCTTTGGGTGCCTTGAAAAGTGCTATAACTGCAACTTGTTGTAGTGCAATACCTAAAAACATGGCGGAACTCTCCAGATGCTCCAGTGGCCAATGTTTTATGAATAAGCCATCTTCAGTCTTGTACATTATAAACTGTAATTACTACTGTACTGCCATAATTAGGCCATCACAGCATCAGCTCACTGGTCAAGCAGAGGCTCACCTTTTTCGCAGAGCAGAGCACGCCTTTGGGGCAGTCGGGTTCTGGGACGATCCGTCTGTGCCTTCCCAGCAGGCTGTCCTCCTGGACCGGGCCGAGGAGGCCCGCGGCATGGCCACTCTTCCTGCTCCTCCTCTTCCTCTTCCTGTCCGGGCTGGACTCTGCAGGGTACACTGTGACCATCATACGAGGCTCCTGGACCACATCGAGGTTATGGCCATTCACATAGATCACTCGGCCACCACTGTGGGGGGGGGGGGTGAGCAGTACAGACATCAATACACAACACATATCACATGCACACACAGACACAGACACAGACACAGGCACAGGAACTGGGAAACTCAAACACCATCTCACAATCATGATGATATAACAAACACGTCACATGTTATAATCTTTTTACAGTGCAACTGGCAGCAAGAATGACTTCAGCTCTTTTATTCAGTGTGGTTATCATTTGTGCACAAATAAAAGCTCAACTCTTCATTACAATTGAGCAAAAGAAAAAAATGTCAATCTTTATTGCACATACATCTTTATCTCACACACATAACAGCCACACACACACACACACACACACACACACCTGAGGAAGCTCTTGGAGGGGAGGGCACGTGTGATGTTGGGGTTGGAAGTGTAGTGATACATGGTTCCATGGAGATGGCGCTCACTGCTGCCGTAGCGCACAGTCACCCTGTGCTCCCCGATACTGGCACTGCTGTTAGTCACACACTCTATGGAGGCCTCCTGCACCTTCCCCACACTGAACACGCACACACACACACAGAGAGAATATGCCTTTATACGGTATGCTTTCCCAACACTTCCTTTGTGAATGGTCATGCCAATACAGCTTTATTGAATTGAACTGAATTGAATTGAAAGAGAGAGGTGGAGAAAGAGAGCAAGGATGGAAGAAAGAAAGAGAAAGAGAGAAGGAAAGAGAAATGAAGAGAGAAAGAAAGAGGTTAACAGATAAAGAAATAGGAAGGAAGGGAAAGAGAGAGAGAGCGAGAGTGAGTGAGTGAGTATGTCTGTGACTGTGTGTGTGTGTATATGATTGACTCACATGGTGCAGGGCACGCTGCCCACCAGCACGCTGATCTCACTGGCCCGCCCCGTCAGCAAGTTCCGGCCTGACAGCGTCAGAGACGTGCCCCCTGCTATGGGACCCCGCCGAGGAGCCACTTCTGTCACCAGAGGGTCCTGAGACAGAGAGAGAGAGAGAGAGGGGGGGGGGGGGGAGAGAGAGAGCACAACAACAACAATTTAAAGGGAGAGAGAGAGGGAGAGAGAGAGAGGGGGGGAGAGAGCACAACAACAACAATTTAAGAGAGAGGGAGAGAGAGAGGGGGGGGGAGCAAGAGCGAGAGAGATGATGGGCAGAGGTACAAAACAGAGGGAAAAAATAAGTATATTAGTCGATCATCACAGTAGTAGCAGAGTCTCTCAGTGGTAGAAAATGGTCTTTAAAGGGACTTTGAATAGACCCTTTTTTATCTTTACAAACATTGCTGCTGTCCCGGTGTGTATGTGCATGTGCGTGCGTGTGTGTGTGAGTGTGGCAGAATGCCAGTGACCCATGCTATGTGTAATCCATCCTCCTCTTCCTTTATTAACAAGTCTTAATCCAATCCCACAATTCCATATTCCAATTCCATGTGTGGCGCTGTGTGGTGCTCTCTCACCTGGTAGCTGAAGCGCTGGCTGGACAGACCATTGCCTCCCCCGCTCACTTCCACCTGCACGTGGCCAGACTTCTCCTCCATGCTGGCTTTGGTCCGACACACAATCCTACACGACGGAGAACACACACATTACATACACGCAAGCCCTGTAATAATAATAATAATAAAACTCCAAACATCAGCATAGCAGGTGTCCCAGAGTTAATCCTGTGTTAAATCCACAGGATATTTATCTATCAATTCATTGTGAACTTGATCCCCCTCTGTCCCAATTTTGGCTACTGCCATTGTGCCGAGCAATCACAACTGTGTAGACGCTGCATAGCATAAACAACCCCTGGAGCAAACATCTGGGGCTGAGAATGTGCACGTCCCTTCAACAATATTTACAGCCAGTTTTGCATACTGAGTTTAGTTGTAGACTACAAACTTTTTTCAATGAAAAAACAAACTGCATTGAAATGATCTTTTGGTCTTGATCTACGTTTCAGAATGCTCAGTATCAACCAGGCGTTTTACCTGGAGGAGATCTCGTAGAGGTGGGGAATGACCTCGCACGGCACACCGGCCACCCTGACCGAGCCCTGGATGTCCTGTGCCTTCTGCCCCAGGTTGGAGCCGGTGATGGTTACCACGGTGCCGCCCTCAACCAGCCCGGAGAGAGGCTCAATCTGCAGGACAAGAACACAACGTCATCGTGAAGACCATCAGCCAGTTACACCAATCACTCAGCTCAGATTGTAAACAAACTAAACACTCTAACAACAACTATTTAGGGTTTGGTTAAAGTGAAAATAACAATAGCACAACAACAACAATTTAAAAATTGAACTTGATTTTCCACAAGCTAGCCATGTAAAATCTTGGTAGGTTAACTATCCAAGTAAAGTGTTAGCAGAATGTTCATGCAATACACACACACACACACACACACACACACACACAGACACACACAGACACACACAGACACACACACAGCCATTCTCTGCCATAAGTGTCAGGTTGGCATGTCTCATATTGCGGTAAGACTCACAAAATGGATGACCGGCGCGGGACAGGTGTTCTCCACGGACTGGTGGCAGGAGCCGGCGTAGACGCACTTGGAGTGGACGCCACCGCACCACACACAGCCGTAGCGCGGCTCCGCCGTGTGGCATCGGCTACAGTCCGAACGGCCCACTGAGCAGTTGTAGAGAGTCACTGAAACACACAACACACACGCACACGCACACACGAACGGGTGAACACCATCGCTCCAACACACACACAGGTATAAAGGGCTGTTCACACCAGGAATGATAACTACAAAGATAATTGTAACCATAACAACATGAGCGTCCACACTGACCAACGATAAGGAATAAGGAAAGTCTCTCCTTAAGTTGATGAAGTTTGATGTCGGAAATTTGATGGATTCTGATTGGCTATCAGCTTTTTATCGTGCTCAAAATCGCTCTGAAAGTGATCCCAGACGATATCGTTCTTCATGTTGTAAGTGATATAGTTTATGTGTGGACGTTGTAATAATTCATATTAGCTGCAACAATTTATTTATCAATCTTGGTATGAACGGCCCTTAAGAGTACAATAACCATGCAAACACACAATACACACAAGTATAGGACGACAATAATCCTTCCAATGTACAACATACAGGTGTCAAATTAAAAACAAGTACAGGTACAGTTTCACTCTAACACACACAAAACACAGATGCAGTCCAACACCAGTGACTGCAACAGGGGCAACATAGTTCAGCGGAGCAAATGAAACAGCACACAACTAGCAAACACAGTTCCAACAAAGCAAGCAAACAAGAACATTGCCCTGATTTAGAACTTTTGACACAAGTGTTATTTTCGCCTTTATGAGTTACTGGTTTGCAAGATGAACCTCAAAGCTACTTCTGAGCTTGGCAGCGCTACAAATGAACCAATCTGTTTACTCCGTCAGTGCGTTAGCCTTTGGACAATTTTACTGTGACACATACGAAGAATTACTACTTTTGGGAGACGGTAGTGCTCTGTGAAGTGAAAATACTGACCCATAAACTTGTCACATCACAATCACTCACAAACACCCACATGTACAAAAGCAGACATGGATTTGAACACAAAGGCACACAGATTGACACACACACACACACACACACACACACACACACATACAAGCGCACACACACACACACACACACACACGCGCACACACACAAGCGCACACACACACACACACACACTGGGCTGCCGGGCCTGGGGCTGCAGTAGAACTTGCTGCGGAGTGTAAATAGATACCACATGTGTGCGCAGAAAGAAAAACAGCACGCAGCGGCCGAGAGGCAAAAATCCAGCTGTCCTGCCTGCACCAGCTGTGTGCTACTGTTTCATGTGTGGGCCTTCCCTGATCAAACTCATACGCAACCCACTCTAGATTGGGATGCGCACGGGGAAGAAGTTGCCCGAAAAGAACACGTTTCTGATGAAATTTCTGGCGTAATGGAGGACAGGGGAAGAAAGAGAAATCACTCTACTGCTGTGCTTTCCCTGCTCCAAGGCACGATTTCATCAGTTCCTTCCAAACCAAAGTCCAAATGGCCAACCACAACAAGATATGCTACCAAACCCATTTCCTCACTGCTTGAAGGGTATACAGTTCTGACAGAGTAAGTCCAGGTGTGTGTGTGTGTGTGTGTGTGTGTGTGTGTTGGGGAGGGGTTGTCTTACCGTAGAGGTCTTGTGCACTGTCCACGTGAAAGGTGTTTCTCCTCTTGACGTACACCATGGCGTTGTACTCCTCCACGGGAGCTGCGTACGAGTACTAAGCCCAGACACAAAGACAACACAGAGGTCAGTCAAGGAGCCATTTTTACAGTCTATGTGTGAGCAAAGCTCCATCAGAGCACATTTAAAAATGAAACAAGTTATTTCACCAGAAACGAAACACAGTCAACATAACAACATATATCATTCATCAACATTCATATTCTATCATGCTCTGATGAAGACATTTTTTGTTGCAATGCGTAAGCCCACCTAAACTAAAGGCTTTTTAACTATAAAAAGCAGTGTGCCTTTGGAATTTTTTGATTAGACGTAGCCTACACATCTACTTTCGAGAGACATACATGTATCAGTGACGAAGCACTTCTGACCACCAACCTTTTCTGGTATTTGAGGATATATTCATT
Source organism: Alosa pseudoharengus (assembly GCF_046254945.1). Lineage (NCBI taxonomy): Eukaryota > Metazoa > Chordata > Actinopteri > Clupeiformes > Clupeidae > Alosa > Alosa pseudoharengus. The sequence goes on along the minus strand of NW_027468837.1, from coordinate 12,212,591 downwards.
TTCTACATTTGATCAATACTTCAATGCTACTTTTGTAATTTTCTATAGGTCTTTCTACATGACAGTTTCTAGATGGTTCTATTTTGTTCATTGCTGCTGTTACACACTGTCCCAGTGGACATGTTTACCTTGTGAAGCTGGCAGGTGATGTCAAACACCTCAGGGTCTGAATCATCGCTCTCCACATAGGCGTCCACCATGACTGTCCGGCCCTCGATCACTAGTACACACTCATACTCCAGCTCACGGTCCTTCACAAAGACAAACAGATTTTTTTGTGTTGATTTTACCCAAACACTGATTCTATTTTCAGGCTCTGATGAAGCAAGTTTCTATATGAATGTACTGCATGTTTGTGTTTTGTGTTTGTGTGTATATGTGTAAAAAAGTATGCTTGTGTGTGCGTGTGTGTGTGTGTGTGTGTGTGTGTGCGTTGTACTTGGTACAGGTGCATGTTATGGGCCTGTAGTGTGTGTGTGTGTGTGTGTGCGTGTGTGTGTGTGTGTGTGGTACCTGGTAGAGGTGCAAGTTGCGAGCCTGTAGTGTGTGTGTGTGTGTGTGTGTGCGTGTGTGTGTGTGTGTGTGTGTGTGTGTGTGTGTGTGGTACCTGGTAGAGGTGCAAGTTGCGAGCCTGTAGTGTGTGTGTGTGTGTGTGTGTGTGTGTGTGTGTGTGTGTGTGTGCGTGTGTGTGTGTGTGCGTTGTACTTGGTACAGGTGCATGTTATGGGCCTGTAGTGTGTGTGTGTGTGTGTGTGTGTGTGTGGTACCTGGTAGAGGTGCAAGTTGCGAGCCTGTAGTGTGTGTGTGTGTGTGTGTGTGTGTGTGTGTGCGTGTGTGTGCGCGTGTGTGTGTGTGTGTGCGGTACCTGGTAGAGGTGCAAGTTGCGAGCCTGTAGTGTGATCTTCCGTTCCACCTGCACAGGCAGCAGGGAGGAGCCCTGAACCTTCTCCACACACGGACACGCCGACGCCCCCAAGCTAAACACAGAGCCTTCATCACCCTGAACACACACACAGCAGGATTAGATACACACACACACACACTTCAAATGGGCCCTCACCAGACTCTCAGGCTCTGAGCAATGTTAGACGTATATTGAAAATACACCCTCATCACTCTGGACGTACTGGGAACACACACCAAGAATCAGCCCTCATCATCCTAATCATGAGATCTGAGGTTACGTGCACACACACACCTCACCTGTTCCAAGGCTGAGCTTATCTTGAAGATATTTTGGAGAAGAGCTCAGTGCAATCAGACATACATTGAGTATGCACTCACTAACACACACACGCACTGAACACAATTGGCTTCTCTCAATTCTCCACAATGTGTCATTAGTAAAGTCAATTTAAGCCTGAGATGAAAAACCGCTGCAAATGGTCTGTTAAAGAATAGCTGAACTTAAATAACACGAAGACCAAAACAACTACGGTATGTAGTTGTTTTTCCAGGTTATTAAGGGGGTGTAACTCAACTGAAAGGGAAACTCAATTGAAACTAACACAGAGAGGAGAGGAGAGGAGAGGAGAGAGGACAGACTGCTCTAAGTACTGTAGAAGAGGCTGAGGAGAGGGGTCCGTCAGAGTGACCTGGGCGGCCTGGTCAGCCACGCACTCCCAAGAGGGTCTGGACTCACCGGCAGGTAAGCCCCGTCGGCCATGTCGTACTGGTAGTCCAGCTCAGAGTCGGCGTCCAGGAGCTGCATGTAGGCGGGAGCGCCGGGCTCTGCCTCGCCGTCGCCAGACAGCATGGTGGCCGCCGAGAAGGTGGCGGTGTCGTTCTCGGCCCTGCTCAACGCCGCCTCATCCCCTTCCTCTTCCGCTGCCACCACTTCCTCCCTGGGCCACTGGACTACTTCCGGGCCGGCCGTGGGGGCGTCGGTGCCCGTGTCGGGCTGGAGTTGCGTGGGCTCCAGGTCTGGGAGGATGGGGCTCTCCTGGGAGGTCTCCATGGGGGCATCGGTGGGGGCCTCCCCCACTTCTAGAGACTGGCTGCTGGGGAAAGCCAGCATCTCCACCCCCGGCTCCTCCAGAGATGGTGGTGGTGGTGGTGGTGGTGATGGGGCGTTCGGCACTGCGAGGGGCACCTCAGCATCCTCCTCCTCCTCAGCAATCACCTGCTGCCTCTCAGTGACCGGGGGCGCTTCCGTCTCCACGACGACCACCTGCAGGTCGGCCACAGTCACCACGGCGACGTGCGTCTCGCTCTGCGCCTCGGCCTCGGCTTCGGTCTCCAGCACCAGCTCCTCTGAGGTGGTCTCCTCCAGAACGGCCACCGTCTGGGCATCGGGCAGCAGCGAGGCGGTCGGGTCTGCCGCGGGCACCGGGGCCTCGGTGGTGGTGGGGGCCAACGTGGGCTCCTGCGTCGTGGCTGCAGTGGTGGGGAGCGGCGTGGTGGGCTCCAGCGTGGTGGTGGTTGGCTCAGGGGTGGTTGTAGCTTCAGTGGTGGTGGTGGTGGTGGTGGTGGGAGCTTCAGTAGTAGGAATGGTAGTAGTAGTAGTAGTAGTAGTAGTTGTTGTAGTGGTGGTTGTAGTTGGGGCGGGGGTTGTTGGGGGCTTGGTGGGGGCCTTGGTGGTTGGGGCTGGGGTGGTCAGGGTGGTGGTGGGGATGGTGACCGTAACCAGCTGGCTCGTTGGCAGTACTGAGGTGGGGGCTATGAACTGGGAAAGGGGAGAGGAACCACGCAGGAGGGCACGAGTGGGAGTGGGGGGGGGGGGGTGGAGAGGACACAAGAGAAAACATAAAAGCAAAATGAAAATAAAACTAAACAACTGAAATCAAAACTTAAAAAACATTAACAAACACTGGCAGTATTAATATTAATGCAAACCAGATGACACACCAATGCATTATAGGAACTGGGGTGGAAATGAATATGGATGGACACATAGGCACGCATGCACACACACACACACACACACACACACACACACACACACACACGGCACACGGCTCTGTCACACATCATGAAGATGGTGATCAATCACATTGGTGAGGTCAGTGTGGCAGACAATGAGTGAACACAACCTAAACCTTGGATCAAAAATCAGGTTAAGCTAGGACTCTATATGCTGAGGCTCTGCTTTTACTGATTGAATCAACGCACATATTCAGGCACAACAAAGCAGGTTCCACCCAATTAAAACAGCTGATTGACTTACCATGCCTACTCACTATTGACAGCGCACACACACACACACACACACACACACACACGTCCACCTTAGACCATGGCTACTGCAGAGTCACTCACATGTTCATTGTAAATGATGAGTCCTTGGTCACAGGAGGGCTTGTGCGTGCAGACGTGCTGATGGACACACCAGTTACACCTCCAGCGACTCAGCACGCAGCCACGGCAACTGGGGACAGAGAGAAGGAAGCGGCCGGTCAGACGCCATCAGAGATGGACAGTGAGGGGGCAGGTCGTAGCAAACAGCAGGACAGAGACAGCGCAACAGCTCACAGAAAACAAATGAAAACTGGAAATTGTTATTGATTTCTATAGCAATAAGAAAAGAGTGTGGCACATAGAGGAAGTCATGTGTTTTTATAAATAATTAAGGATAAGTATATTTTTATACATAAGTTTATAAGTATTTTTTTCTATACAAGTATGGAAGTATTTTTGGTGGATTTTTGGCCTGTGTGGACAGGACAGTTGAGAGTTACAAGAGGGGAGTAGGAGACAGAGGTGGGAGAGTGTGTGTGTGTGTGTGTGTGTGTATGTGCGTGTGTGTGTCTGTGTGTGTGTGTGTGTGTGTGTGTGTGTGCGTGCTCTAATGTTCTATTATTTTTTATTATTCTCCATAGTCCATGTCAATTGTTATTATTATTATTATTAATTGCTAATTCTTTTGATGTAACTACTGCTTTGGCAACATTGTAACACTTACAGTCATGCCAATAAAGTGTGAGGTAAAGCATCATTGAATTAAATTGAATTGAATTGAGATTGAGAAATAACTATTGGTCAGAATCAAATCGCTGGTCCCTGTGGTGGGCACTGAGGTATACACTGTCTGTCAATAGTGTGCAAGCATGGGCACACACTGGCCTCCACTGGACTGATTGAGGGAAAGAGGGAGAGGGAGAGGGAGAGGAGAGGAGAGGGAGAAGAGCGGGAGGGAGAAGAGAGGAGAGGAGGAAAGGAGAGGAAAGGAGAGGGAGAAGAAGTAGAAGAGGGAGAACAGTCTGGAGGAAGAGGCCACCAGGGAGAGATGACTCTGAACTCCAGCCGTGTCACTCACATCCAGCGAGACACACAGCAATGGACCTCCCCTGGACTCACTCACAGAGTCCTTCCCAAGACCTGACAGAGTCCAACCACTGCTGGGGCTGGGGGGTATGGTGTGTGTGTGTGTGTGTGTGTGTGTGTGTGGGGGGGGGGGTTAGGGGGCAAAGCTAGGTCAGATCTCAATGTGCAAAGCAGGGGATGTTTTCAAAGGGCTCTCACCAAGACCACCCAGAGACAGGCCGCCAGACAGGGGAAACGGCAGCCAAAAATCTGCCACGTTCGGCTGAAGGTAACAGTCTGCCTGTCACCAGTGAAATACTATAGGGAGCAAAACTCTCAGAAGTCAGAGTGAAAAAGAACAGGAATGGGGAGGGAAGAATGCCATGCGTCTCTCCAGGGCTCCAGAGATGGCGAGAGTGAAAGAGGAGGACAAACTGAAGCTAATGAAATCGCTTTATGGAGCCGAGAGCTTCAAATCACCTCGTATTTCACCACCACCTGGCAATGGGCGTCCTCTCATGATCTGGTTGAGTGCCCTCAGTAGGAGTTTAACTTCAGTGAAGTTATTAAACGCCATGTTTCTCACCAGATTCTCTACAGGGCCATTAAAGAGTGAGCAGACCACATTTGAGAGGACGAGATGAACGAGGGAGTGCTGTGACAGGTGAGTGAAAATGGTGATAAGGGTGTGTGTGTCTGTGTCTGTGTCTGTCTGTCTGTGTCTGTGTGTGTGTGGGTACTCACGGCATACTTCCAGACAGCTCTTTGACAGCCTTGCAGTCATAAAAGGTGAACTCCTTGGAGGTGACCACCACATCCCCGAAACGCACCGATAGGGTGACCGTGACAAAATCTGTGTGTGAGAGAGAGAGAGAGAAGCAGATGCATGAGAAAGTAAAGAAAAGAAGAAAGAGAAGGCTTAAGCGAGGCCGTCTGTATGGGCGCCAGGTTAGCATCTTCTGTTCTGGCCTGCTGCTGCCTTTATCAGTTGGTCTAAAAATATTTACGGAGGCTTATCGCTGCTATTACTGTGGGACCCAAGCAGCTCCAGTAACGGTCCCTTCTCTTCCAAGAGCAGCAGGATCTTCAAAACACAACTCCACGGGAAGTGGAGAATGTGTGTGTGTGTGTGTGTGTGTGTGTGTGTGTGTGTGTGTGTGTGTGTGTGTGTGTGTGTGTGTGTGTGTGAAAGCCCTTTAAAACTGGGAGTCAAAACATGACAGACATAATAGAGTCCATCTGGGCTCCGAACACGGCTAAGATCTGCTCAATCTCTGTGAGCCCTCTAACAAACACACACACGCCCCCACTCCACACACACACACACACACCCACACACACAAATAAACACAAATTTAGAAGAATGCCCCCAAGCCCTTGGACACAATGAAGCATGTCAAAACATACAGCTCTAGCGCAGATTTTGTCAATCTGCCTCCACTGTCTACTTGTGTCCCCACATAGTCCTCCTCACAGCAAGAGCCTGGGACATAACCTCCTAATCAGCCCCCAATTATTTAAACAAGACACACACACACGCACGCACACACACACACACACACAGTCTCACACACACCCTCATCCAGTATAGCCCTGAGCACAAATGCTCCAAATGTAACTAAACAAATATGGGTCAAGCAATGGAATGCTTTATGGAAGTTCAGAGCACATGGGACTCCGTTAATGCACTGGAGTGTTTGTGTGTGTGTGTGTGTGTGTGTGTGTGTGTGTGTGTGTGCTTGTGATGCTCACCTTGTCGTGGGGGCACAGCGGGCACCTTGCTGGCATCGGGCGAGGAGCAGGTGATGCCCTCGTCTGTGATGGTGGCGGGGCTGGAGTTCTCCTCGAAGTAGCAGGAGTAGGACTCGCCCAGCTCCAGACGAGGAAGACCAGGGATGGACAGAGAGAGCTGCAAGCAGGAGAAGAGGAGAGAGAGACAGAGAGAGAGAGTGTGTGAGAGAGAGAGAGAGAGAGAGAGAGAGAGTGTGAGAGAGAGAGACTAAGACGAAAAGCAGCACTACAAAATGGCAGACATCCAGGGGTGATTTCCAAGAATTGGGCTAGATAGGAAAGAATGTAAGGATTGTCCATGATGACTGCCTGAACCACACACACACACACACACACACACACACACACACACTCCCCTTCAACCACCATTTGCTCCTCAACACCCTCCCAGAGATCTCTACATTAATACAATAAATCTCAGTCTGCACATTATCGGAGCTGTCATCTGCAGCCATTTCAACAAACGTCTGATTTATGGTGCGGATTCTTTTTTTTCCACCTCCTGTTGGACGGACTTGTAGCAGTCTGATAGTCATCATGCCCCCCCCCCCCCCCCCGCCTCATTAGCCTTCTAGAAAAACAAGCAGAGGCTTCACGCGGTGCGGTCGGGGCCCGGGAATCGTCCGCATCGCTGACGGAGCCCGGCGGGGAAAAAGAGTAAAGTTAAGACATGGGGCTGTTATTTATGGGTCTGAGTTGAACAGTGAATACATGAGATGTGAAGGAGAAGAGCTGCCCACGCCTGTGCAGGGAACACCAGAACACATCAGGATGGGGCAGACTGTGTGCGTGTGTGTGTGTGTGTGTCCATCCATCCATGTGTGTAAGTTTGTCAATTTGTGTGTGTGTGTGTATGTGTGTGTGTGTGTCCGTCCATCCATGTGTGTAAGTTTGTCAATTTGTGCGCGCG
>NW_027468837.1:12170648-12200648 GCF_046254945.1 Alosa pseudoharengus | reverse complement strand
TTAATGAAAACATGGTAATTTTGAGTTTTACGGACAACTCAGTTTTCCAATGAGCAGCAATACTGTGTGTGCTCATGCAGGAGGTCTGTGCATTTGATAACGACAATCTGGAGACGGCGCTTTTGTCTTCAGCAACAGATTGTATAAGGTTGACAAGAGGTTGCGATATGGTTAAGGACAGGTCGTGTTGCGCTATGAAAGAACATGCGTAGCCTACTTTCTAAACGTAAAAACGGTCAGCCATAGATAAACGTAGCCTACCTCTGTCGTGGTGGCTAGTTGCACCAGGTAGGGAAGATGTCCTGAAGTGCACGAACGTTAACCTTATGGCGGTCTTCTGATTGGTGGCGTGCTAAAACGTTTTCCTATTGCATCCATAAACAATTTTCTTGCAGCGAACCGCGCAAAAGCAAACCCCTGGCACTTTAATTTATTTACACCATGGCTTGTTAGTTCTCCCCCGTTTCCAACAGCTGCCCATCTGCATTTATTTTTTAACTTTTGACACCTGCCTTCCTTTAGCAACGCATCCATGACAGCTAGTGGCCTTGCCAAATAGACGCACACAAATCATGACGCTAATATGAGAGGTTCTGGTAGGCCTACTGGTTATGGTTTTGTGCTATAAATTAATAATATTTTATAGCAAAGTTTTAAGTTGACTATTTTAATTGTATGGTTATTTTTTTGTCAACATAAACTCACAACCTACTGTCGTTAAAAGTGAGGCCTAAGCAAAATAGGCTACAAGGCTGTCTGTGCGTCACAAACACGACTGACCCCCTTACTCGACACGCTCAGTCAAAACCTTCCGTCGCAAATTGTGAAAAACATTGTTGTACATGTCATAACAGACGGGATAATAAATTGCATAGGCTACGGTATATTTTGCATCGCTTTACACATGTTAGTTGCATTGATTAAAAACTGTAACAATAATAGTAGCCTACATCGGGTGGCATAGCAGGCTATCTGTTCAAGTCATAGGTGAAACCCAAAATGAATGACCTCCCCTGACAACAGTTCGCGATAGTAAGTGTCTACATTGATGCACGGAAAGAACACAGCCTACGCTTCTTCTCCGAATTCGCACATAGAGCTCACAATATCATATCCAAAAAAGTTAAACGGATTGGCCAACCTCATCAGCTGTCTCGATTGTGTCACTATAATCCAACTTCCAACTTTTAGACCGTTATAGTCCTCCATACGTGTTCTTTTTTTTAAGCAAACGCCCGAGACAAGTGTGTACAACATAGCCTACAAAGCGAAACTCATGGCTGACGTAGGCTATCTTCTTGAGCGGTCACTGATTGAGACACAGAAAGTTCTCAAGAACACTATTAGGTCTTTAAACATTTACCTAATATCTGTAGTATTTGAAGGAAAAGCAAAGGTGACAGCCCCCCCCCCCCTCCTATTTTTTTTCTCATCGGATCTGCATCGATCTCAAATATGACATTTCTAAAATCAAATTGACGGAAATCCGTCCTATGACGGAGAACTTTAATCCTTGAATTCAATTCTCAATTCAATTCAAATGAGCTATTAGCATGACATTTTTGCATAGCAAAATATTTTTGCACTCTCTCTCTCTCTCTCTCTCTCTCTTCCCTCTACCTTCTCACCACACTACTATCTCAGATCTTTCTAAAAATGCGCCCTTCTTTCTTCCATGTCACGTTCCTTTCATTCTCTCCTGTTTTCACGTCCTTCCTCCATTCTTTTGAAGAGACTGACAAACACAGAGGGATTACGTGAAAGGTCATCTCAAAGGACGGCCGTCAACATGTCCTTCCGTTATCTGACGTTTGTCTCTCCATCTTAAGACTCTTCCTCAGAGGAGGGCGCGCACGCGGCCCCCAAAGGCCATCAGATGTCCATCCATCACACAGCACCACGTTAGCGCAGCGCTAGTGGCTAGTAGTGAGCTGTATGGTGTATGCTCCTGCACACGCGCGGGCAGTGGCCTTACCGCTGGACAGACGGTGGAGGCATGTCCCATCATGGCTCTCTGTTTGAACTCTGTTTATGGACATACTAGGTCATGACATTCATCCTGATCTCCTCTCTGTGGATGATTGGCAATATGTAGACAAACACCATCCCCCCACCCCCCACACACACACACACACACGCGCAGACACCTTTTACAAGCACCCAATTTATATGAACTATCTCTGGACAGCCAGCTCTCCACACTGGCACTGGTTTCATGGTCAGTATGGTGTATGACCTCACTGCCTCCAAGAGCCAAGAGTAAAAATAATGACTAAGGCACGCTTGATAAACTAAACAGAGAACAAAACAACTGAACAGCCATGATAGATGCCCTCCCTTCTTGTATTACATATTAAAATGGTCTGTCACAGATAATAGCCCATTACACAGACAGTGGTGCTGTGCCTGTACTTGCAGGTTAGGGAAATGCAAGTATGCACAAACACACACACACACACAAACACACACGGCAGACTCTGTAGACAGATTAGCGTCTTGGCAAGGCTAGGAGCCTAATAATATTCTTGGAGCTTTTTGCGGAGGTCCGCGGCTGATTCCTCTTGAGCACAGAGCTCCCTCTATGCCTGACCCCGAGCCCCTGGCATGGGATGAGAGGGGAGAGATCTGAGGCTGATTTACAGAGACAGGCAGAGGCAGAGGTTCAAGGCTCGCAGGCCAATGAACCCATCTGACAGATGCACAGCTATCAGACGCAGTTGGAAAAGGTGTCTGTCTGTCTCTGCTTATGGTTATGGTTATGGATTTGGCAGACGCCTTTGTCCAAAGCGACATAATATTTAAAATTGAACAGGGAACAGATTAGAATGTTGGTCAAATATAATAAGGAGAATAGTAATAATAAACAATATCAATTCAATCAATAGCCTAATAAAATAATCAATGAAAATGAGGGGAAAAGCAATAATAAAACAATAATGTCCATTCAATCAATAATATAAAAACAATGACATGGAAAAACTACTAATGCTTGTGTGTGTGGTATAAGTATGTGTGCATGTGCGTGTGTGTGTGTGTTTGGTTGCATACGTGTGCATCTGCATTTGTGCGTATGTAGGTGTACACAAGAGAGAATATGCCTGCAAACTGGCCTCACTTCAAAGCCATTTCATTAATAAAGGATGTCTGACTAGGCTGTGAAGTGACACATTCGGGCATGTTTGCATGTACACACAGCTGATCGACGCTCCAGCCTCACCTTGTGCAGGTTGCCCTTGGAGTCTCCCAGGAAGGCGATGGTGTGTCTCGCCCTCACGCTGACTGCCACGGCAGTGAGACGGGCGGACGGACTGTCCAATATGGGCTCAGCTTCCACCGGCACCCGGCTCGCCATTGGACTAGGGGTGTGGTCTGATCCGCAAGGGTAAGCATCAAGGGTATTCTAAACCAGACAGACAGCAAGTCGTGAAGTCAGTAAACATAAAATCACTCATTAATAAACCTTCAAATGCAGCTTAAACTCTAATAGTACAAAGAGATGAAGACAATTCAAGAAAACTGAAATACATTTTCCAAGTAGACACTTGTGTTTTCAACTTCAAAAAGCCGAGATGGTTCTTTCTAACAAAGACTCTTCATTGTTTTCCTTTTACCCTTTTTTCACATTTGAAAGATTTATAACTGGGTGAGTTGGAGATGGAGTTAGAGAGGAGGTATTGCAGGCATTTGGCAGCCCCTTTCAAAGGCTTTGGAAGCTTTCAGGAGATTTGACATAGCTTCTATTTTTTTGGCTGTTAAAGTGCTCCACTCCAGCAAACACACAGCACTCACACAAGTGCCCAGACACACAGTCACTCGTCAACGACTCTGTTCCCTTCATGATGAACATCAACAATCTTATTACAAACACGGCCATAATGAAAGTTAGCACATTGAATATTTTTGGGTTCTGTCCATTCCGCCTGATTGTTCTCCAAACACTCATCTTGGTTATTCCACAGCTCCAAACCTCTGGGAACATCTATGAAGGACCATCATCATTTATATCACCCAGAGTGATCTGGGAACTTAGAAGTGAGGTTTGTTTTAGTCTGGTCATCATAAATCTCTTGTCTATTGTCTTGGGATTTTTATGGATCCACAAGCAGGCTTTTTGGTTGAGAATGAAACGGAACACCATGAGCTATGATTTGTCTGTGTGAGTGCCCATAGTGTAAACATAGCTCATCAAGAGTCTAGTCTGGACATGTCAGCATCAGCACGGAGCATGCTTAGCTATACAAAGGCGTGCTATGTTCACTCCCGGGGGTTGACGTCAACAAACACAGCCTCACCTCTTTCTCCTAATTTATACATCAAGTCCTCTTCCTACCTTCTCCACATCTCCCTCTCTCTCTCTCTCTCTCCCTCTGTGACCACCTTCCCACAACCCCCCACCCCCCGCCCCACCCTGTTACTGTCCTGACTATCCGTCCTTGTCGACCCTTGTTAAAAGTGTCCTGTCCTGGTAAATGGGGGAGGGGGTAATCTGAGATATTGATTGTGTTCTGGTAAATCCCATTAACCATCCCACTGCCAGCGTGTCGCGCCGTCTTGTCCCAATCTGCGAAAGGTGGGCTGCGGGCGAGGAGCCAACCACCAGCTGGGAGTGCTGTGGCGTCTCCGGGGGAAATTATTAAATGTGTGGCAAATCAATGTCACCACACACACACACACACACACACACACACACACACACAGGTCGTCAGCCTTGGTCCCATCTGTGCCCGTTGCATGCTCACAATGACAAATTCCCAAAGCGACTGTGACATCACAGAAACAAGGTCCGACCAACAAACGGGAGATCTAATTGATTACTCTCTAACGTGATTACATTGCTGCACGCTAAAAGATTAGAGGCGCGTTGATGCCGTTAGCCTAATGGAAGCCGCCAGCGTTATCACGGCACAAGCAGACCTGCTGGTGCACTCTCATAGAAAACAGTATGAAAATGGCTTTTATTGCCGTTAATGACGATTACACCATCAGTCATGCAAAAATATGTCGCTGTGCTGCAAAAATGGTTGGGAGAAGCTGACGGGCAACACGGGGGTCAATAAGTAGTGCCAACAGATTTCATCCAAAAGCAATTTCCTTATTCAGGCTTGGCATTTCATAACTTAATTAGAAACTATGGTTTTGGGAAACCTGTCCCCGGCTAGTAGTGGAGAGGAGGAGGGCAGTTGAACTCACCGAGGGCAGGTTGGCGCAGTTGGACTTGACGTCGTACTCGATGTAGGCGGCCTCGGCGCCGTTCTCGGCACGCCCGTGCTGCGTGTAGCAGAGGTCCCGTGTGGCGTTGATCCGTCGGTCCAGCTCGTCCAGCGAGAACACACACAGCGCCGAGTCCTCGCTGGGTCGGCTGGACGAGGTGGAGCGCGTGGAGAAGACCCCCAGCAGGATCTCCGATCCCAGGTGCGAGTCCGTGGCACCGCCGGCCTCCCCCGAGGCCCTGGGCAGGCCTACGCGCATGGCCTGGAGGAGGTTGTAGTTCTTGCCAGCGGCCGAGCGGCAGCTCAGCGGCACCTCCACGTACGAGTAGTAGGCCGAGTCGTCCAGGCAGATGCGCGAGGCGTACGTGCGGTACTCGCGCGACTGCGACTTGAGGTCGCGGCGGTAGAAGAGGAAGTAGACGTGCGCGCGGTGCGCGAACGACGCCACGAAGTGGTGGTCGTACTCGGACAGGCGTCCGGCCACCGCCAGCTTGGCCGTGTCGTCGTACGAGAAGACGGGCTCGGAGGCCAGGTTGCGCGTGGAGATGGGCGGGTGGCTGCTGGTGAAGCCGCGGCCCACGAAGAGCACGGGCTGCCGCCCGGGACGCGACGGACCCCCGGCCACCACCAGGCCCACCGTGGTCACGTTGGGGTCATTGGCGGCCACGTACTGCGTGTCGACGGGCCGCTCGGCGGTGAAGAGCAGCTTCCGCACCGAGTCCAGACTGCGCTTCTCACAGATGCCCTGGTTGACGCTGCCGCACGTGATCAGCTGCTCGCTGAAGGGGTCGACCAGCAGCAGCTTGTTGTGGTTGCTGGTGGGCCGCGCCTGCGGGCAGTTCTGCTCGGTGATGGGCGGCAGGCAGTCGCGGCTGTCCCGCACGGGCCCCGTGGTCTCCTCCTCCTCCAGGAAGAGGCCGGCGGACAGCTGGAAGAGCCGGTCGCGGGCGCCCAGGTAGACGCGGCCCAGCGCGGCGTTGGGGTGCAGCGCCAGGTGCTCGAAGAGGGTGTCGTTGCGGCGGAAGGTGGGGTAGGGCTCAGAGGCCTGCGCCAGACTGGACCATAGGGTGGCTAGCAGCGAGGATACCAGCACACAGGAAAGAACCCCCATCCCACCAGGCATGGCAATGAGTCTACACACACACATACAGAGAGACAGTGAGAGAGAGAGAGAGAGAGAGAGAGAGAGAGAGAGAGAGAGAGAGAGAGAGAGAGAGAGAGAGAGAGAGAGAGAGAGAGAGAGAGAGAGAGAGAGAGAGATAAGGGCAGTCCTCATTATTAAACATGGCATATTTTTTAGATCATCCCAAGATGCCAACCAGTTATTACTCTTTGCACACGCATGCACGCACACACACACACACACACACACACACACACACACACACACAGACAGAGATTGTAAGTGTCCAAAAACACAGGCGCACATTTGGTAACCTTCAGTTTCCCAACTGAGGCAATACAGCTGTCAGATCTTGCTATTTACTACTCCCTCAGGACTACTCTTTTGGCAGCCAGCCAGTTCAACAGACGGAATCAAACTTTCTGACTCAAGGTGCATACATTTAAAAGGAGGTAACATTGTGCATATTTCAATCATAAATTGATTGGGCGAGACCAGACATTAGAAGTTTAATTAATTGCATCATTGGACATATGTAATAGGAAATAGATGACTGTGATTTAAACTGGATTGACCTTCATGCCCACATGCAGCTGTACATATCCAAATCATTATGCACACAGGTGCTGCACACACAAAAGCTATTCACAGTGAACAACAGAGATTGAATTTATTTTCTACCGTGGGGCCACACACACACACACATTAAAAACTGCAGTTATAAAGCTATACCTAACTCAATGTGTGAACATGTTCCACTTTCCCCCAACTAAAGCCTGCTCAATATTCCATCAACCCTGAGAATGCAGTGTTGGTGCGTGCGTGCGTGCGTGCGTGCCTGCGAGACTGCGAGTGAGGTGGACAACTACTAATGGGTGAAGAACTAAAGTAATCCCTTGGTGAGAGCTCTAAAGTGTTGCCTGCAGCAGCCCCCCCCCCCCCCCCAGCCCCCCACACCACACTCCACACCAGATCACACCACATCACACACTACGCCACGCCACACCACATCACACAACATCACATCACACCACATCACATCACACACCACATCACACACCACATCACACACCACACCTTACCATTTGTTTCCAACTTGCCGTCAAAGAGGCATGTCACCTCTGCTCCCTTCTGTGTGCCGGACGACTGGACTGGGTGAGGAGTCACTCTCTCATTCCTATGAACTCCACCTACAGGGCAAACAGAGCAGGCCACAGACCTCAGTACAAATTACAGCAGGATCCTCAGTGTGTTATGATCACTCATCATTCATCAAAAAACAAACAAACAAACACTTCTCACACACACACTCACACACACACACACCCAATGAAACATGACTAACCTCAGTATGATAAATCATCAACACACACACACACACACACACGCACACACACAGAGAAAGATTGAAAGAGGAAAATAGAGAGATATGTACATTCATTATAACTGCCTGTGGTTGTGGCACTACAGCAGGCCATGTGTGTGTGTGTAGGTGGGCGGCGAGTAAGTCTGTGTGTGTCTGTGTGTGTGTCATTTATAATCATGTTAGGTGGGCCCATTCACACATTCAGTGGCAGCGAAGAGAATTCCATTCACACCACACCACAGCTCTGTTCAGACTGGCTCAAAGGAGAGAGCTGGGAAGCCGCTATTCATGGGCCGGGTCGAGTGGCGGTTCAGTTTCTCACTCAAACACACACACAGTTGTGAACACACTTGTGCATATAGAACACACAGAAGGACAGCAGTGCCAATGCCATGAAACAAAATTCTCTCTCTCTCTCTCTCTCTCTCTCTCTCTCTCCCCCCATCTCTCCCCCTCCCTCCCTCCCTCCCTCCCCCCAGTCCAATGACTCACAGGAACGGAAGTGGGATTAATTCTGAAATGTTCTGACAAACCACACAGGGCTAAATGCTGCTGCTCTGTAAAGGGGTATGGGTGTGTGAGTGTGTGTGTGTGTGTGTGTGTAAAATTGGGTGCACACACAAACTTCTGCCCACTCACCACATCAAGGAACTAAGAACATCTCTTTTGCTCGCCCGCTCGCTCGCTCTGTGTATATAAATGTGTGTGTGTGTGTGTGTGTGTGTGTGTGTGTGTGTGTGTGTGTGTGTGTGTGTGTGTGACTTAGACAAACTTCTGCCCTCTCTCACCACATAAAGGAACGGAGGCCATTTCTCTCTCTGTATGTGTGTGCCTGTGCCTGTGTGTGTGTGTGTGTGTGTGTGTGTGTGTCTCTGAGTGTGTGCAAAGCGGGCACTGTGAGTCCTCCTTTTGTATGCGAGGCAGTGTTTATCTGGATCTAGCAGAATGGGGGCAGGGGATGGCATGACGCCAAACATTCTCACACAGCCAAGGCAAGGAAACTCTTGAGCGCACACACACACACACACACACACACACACACACACACACAGAGTACGCAGACAGTCTAAACTGATTACTGATTAACTGATTACTAGCCGCTGCCGTTATCATAACGACCTTATCAAAAATCTCACCCTTAACCTATTGCTTCCTGAGACATGTTTTTGTTGGTCTTCTGACAGGGCCTGAGTGGCGTATTCTTAGCGCGTAATGGCCCTGTTGGGCTCCACTGATTGTCAGGGACTGTGATTAATGGCCGTTTCAGGGGAAGTGAAGCCTGCCTCCACAGAGATTCTCCTCACTTGGGAGAGAAAAGGAGGAGAAAAGGAGGCTCAGGAGTCACTAGTTACCATCTTTTAAAACTCACATAGCTTGAGAGAGAAAGAAAAGTTGTTCATCACACAATCACCATCAAGTTCATTTCAAATGAAACTTTTTTTTTGTATCGTTTTGAGAACACATGTCATGGTTTTCACCATGAGAGCTTGCTGAGTAGAAACATAGATTTCGGGGACTTTGTGTACTACAAAGAGCAAAAGAATGTGCGGATTTAGAGGCTGATAAAGCAGTAGCAGTACAACAGACGAGGAGATAAGCGGCAGGAACATTGAGATAAAGATAGACGCAGGGAGATGGAGCCTTGCACCTGATGGAATTGCAGGCTCGTCACTCCAAAGAATGTTCTGGAAAACAGAACCCACATGCAGGCCCCTTCAGTGTTCTTAGAGGCCTCCCTGAGGCTACGGGCAACCTTTTCTGCGGGTCATGCACAATTCCGACAACGGTCGCACAGAGATTTGGCAGCCGGTCCATGTGGCTGTCACTTTGGATGTCTGAGAGAGGAAAAACAGAGTTGAACTGAAGGCTCACAAACCACAACCTCCCCCCCTCCTCTCCCACCCACACACCCAGCGACAGACATGCCAACAAACAATATCACGTTCAAAGGCTCCCAGCCTCTCTGGTCAATAGCTAAATATATTCTTAAATGTGAAACATAGCACTGTGTGTTTACACAAAAACACTGCGTGTATCCCCACTCTCATCACCGGGTTTGATTTGAGAACAATTTCCGATCCCTGCCGCCATAATCCAATCATCCTTCTCACTCAGACAGGACGCCAGGCTTGGCGCACGACTGATGGAGAGAGCCGCGGAGAGAAAATGGGATTGTTATTTAATTCCGACGTTTCTTTTCTTCCTCCAATCTCCGTTTTCAAGGGGAAGCTCATCGGAGTAGGTTACACGTTATCAAGCAGAGATACTGGGATGAGGTTGGGTGGAGTGGGGTGGCATTGCGCAGCTCTAATTGCTTAATGTGTTTTTAATGTTTTTGTTTTTTTTTCACCAGCGAGTGCAAGTAAAGTGGAGTGAGTTAGAAAGTTTCTCCTTGACCAGACACAATAGGCTCAGAGGAAGGCAAATCCCCAGTCGAACCAACGGTCCACCAGTGCTGCAGACAAAGGTAAGTTCATCAGGTCGGTCTGTATAAACGCGTCTGAAGAGACGTCTCTACCAAACAAGAGCGATGCGCGCACCCACGGGATCCGTGGGAGGCTTCACTGCCATCCGAACTTTAATTAGGAGAGGACAGTGGAGACACCAGGGAGGGGATGTCTGATCTGGGATTTGTCCTCAACGCCTGGCCAAGACCACAGACTCCTCCGTATAACTCAGCAGAAATATCTCATTCCTCACTAGCACAGTACTATCATGTTCTGGGGCTGAAAACACAGAATGGGATTTTAGGCTATATACCGTATTTTCCGGACTATAAGTCGCATCAGTCAAAAAATGCGTCATGAACAGGAAAAAACCATATATAAAGTCGCACTGGACTATAAGTCGCATTTATTTAGAAATGTATTTCACAAAATCCAAAACCAAAAACAGACTATGTAACTGGACTATTTAGGCCAAAAATAATAATGTTAATGAAAACGAATGAGTGAAGGCAGCCAGGAGGAGGGCTATATACAGACTTTTACAAACTTGTGAAGGCAGTGTGTTTTTTATTTTTTAAAGTCCACTTGGTTAATGAGTGATTTCACCATCACTGGCAAGGTCAAGGTGACTGGTAAATAGTTTTCAGTGGTAATTTGAGCAGACAATGGAGGGGGCCTTAATTCCAGCCTGCCCTTGTCTAGACCAGAGGATGACCTCTCTACTGAAACACACGACGACCGCACGAAACCTTGGGCCTGCTCATTACTGCTCTCATGACGTGTGTCCAAACATGCGCTGACAACAGGAAGTGTTGACAGACAGACAGATTTAAAGAGAGAGAGTGTGTAAGAGAGAGAGAAAGAAAGACAGACAGACAGAAAGAAACAAAGAAAGAGAGAGAGAGAGAGAGAGAGAGAGAGAGAGAGAGAGAGAGAGAGAGAGAGAGAGAGAGAGAGAAAGAAACAGACAGACAGTGCAACTAGTGATTGTAAGCCTCAGTGCACCTAAGCACGGATGGAATGTGACCAGTGATAATAAGCCAAAACCGCAGGGTGAGGGGAGGTCACTAATTACAGAAAGTACCCATAATGCTTTGCTCCTGGCCCATTGTACGCCCCCATCCATTCAGCACAGGGGAAGGGAAATAATGACAAAGGGGCGGTTTGCCATTAGCAATGCATTTAGGACACACGCACACAAGCACCCAACCCAAAGAGGTGCACACTACCACTTATGCGCGCACACACACACACACACAAGCACCCAGCCCAAACAGGTGCACACTACCACTTATGCACACGCACACACACAAACACACAGAGCCCAAACACTACCACCGTACCACTACCGCTCATGCACACACATAGGCACACGAGTGTACCTGGATTAGAATAAGGCTTTTTACACTCAATTCCTAAATCATGCTTTCTGACTTCTGTGTGACTTTTTTCCACACAAAAAACGTTTCCGCTTCTCTCTCCTCCCCCTCACTTACACAAACACACACACACAGTTTCCATCTCTCTTGCACTCACTCAATCTCTCTCTCACACACACACACAGTCTCCATCTATCTTGTACACACACACACAATCTCTTGTACACACACACACACACACACACACACACACACACGAGTCACAGATTTTCCGTATTAACACTAATCTTGTCCGGTCAGTGATGAAGGCGTCCCGTTAAAGCCCATCAGTGAGTGGCTAAGAGCGTGTCCCTCTGGCAGGCGCCTGCCATGTTCCAAACTCTCTGCTGCGCCGCAGGAAATCAACTGCTACTCATCCGTATTCTCCTCATAACACACCACTCGACACTGCAAAACTGAAACCATTCAAAGTTCACTCAGCAGTCAGTATCAGCACCGCTGGGGCAGGGCCTGTGCAGGGATGGAGGGAGGCGATGCACTCACGTATCAGTGTGTGTGTGTGTGTGGGGGGGGTGGGGGTGGGGGGAGGGGGGTATCGGGGCTTTTAAAAGCTCCAGTGCTAGCTGCTAGTGCTTTAGGGAAAAGTAACTTTCTAGAAGAACCTCCCTTGACCCAGGGGGCTCTCTGGAAGAAGTCCACCCCATGTTTATTATGGCTGCAGTGCAAGCCTACATGTGCTGAGTTTGTGTGTGTGTGTGTGTGTGTGTGTGTGTGTGTGTGTGTGTGTGTGTGTGTGTGTAATGAAAACGTGCAGAGAGGTTTTGACAGCCTAAAGGAAGGGGATGATGCCGGCCTCACTGAAGGTTTTCAACTGCATGAGGGCTGGACTTGTCACACATGATGCATGCCTTCGTCAAACTGGGGCCAGGGAGTCTCTTGTGGTCTCTCTCTGTGTGTGTGTGTGTGTGTGTGTGTGTGTGTGTGTGTGTGTGCTCTGATAAGTGCTACTGCGTGGCTCTCTGGCGCAAGACCTTATCTGTGCCCGTTTGAGTGCCTGCTGCTCTTGAACCATCTTGTAGTCTTCTGGTCTTCCTATCCCAGTCTCCGTCTGTCTGTCCACCCCCCCTTCCCTCCTTTCTGTCCATCCATCTGTCCATCTGTGTCCTTGTCCCTTTCTCAGTGTGGAGGAGAGGCTATTTATAGTCTCTTGTTCCAATGCCCAGGGCTCTGAGGAAAAACCCCAACATTCCTCCATGGCTCATGAACCCGGAGGAGTGAGAAGGAAAACCAAAGATGGGGATTATCGCCGACGCACACTGTTCTAGAAAGTTCTCAGAGCGTAAAAAAGCTTAAGTAAATATGTGGTTGGCAAAAAAAAGAAAAACTTTCTCTTTTCTTTTCTTTCTCTCTCTCTCTCTCTCTCTGTAAGGCCCACAGAACACACACACACACACACACACACACACACACACACACACACACACACACACACACACACCCTCTTTGGGGAAGTTTTCCTCCTTTTTTTCACATTCTCTGTGTCCAGGGCAGCTTCCATCTTCACTGAAGCGGCCCCACACAGGGAGAGGAAGTTCCCAGGACCATTAAACTTTCGAGTTGGATGAGCAGCAGCCGTCTCTGAATACACAGTTCTCTCTCTCTCTCGGCTCCTAGAGACAAGTATCAGCTTTCTACAGAATCCGCATGCAAAAAGGACCCCCCTATTCTAGCCTGCTTAATGGACAGGACAGCACGAGCGACTATAGAGGACGAGTGGTTCAGGAGCCTGGGCAAACACACTCTGCTTCCGCTGGCTGACATGCCAGTTCCCCATAGGGCTTATTTACGGACACCTCCACACTCACACACACCGTCCAGCTAGGCTGGAAAGAGAGGCCCATTCACTGCCCATCTGTCCCCCCCAAAGTCATTCTGCCTGTCAGCTTTTGTTTTCACTAGATACCAATGGGATAACAAACACAACAGACTCTATGGGGTCTTGGATCAGTTTTGAGAGTTCTGAGGATCATTTCATTGGTCTGACAGTAACACAGTGACGTTTGATGTGATGTTGCTGCCCTTGTGTTCTGTAGCTCACCCACAAGTCTGTTCGTGTCTGATGGCCATGCCAGCCGTGGGCAGAGCTTTGGGCTGGCTCCTCTCCCAGCTCAGGCGGTCGACCTCACACACAATGCCGGGTGGATCCCCCAAACACTGGCTGAGTTCAGGCTGACCGACCGGCCGCAAGCAAGTGTCCGCAGCAGTGTAGCAGACTGGAAATCAAACATCCCATAAATAAACCCTGGGAGTGAGGGAGACGGCGATGGTGTGAGGGTGGGGGGTGATGTGGGTTGGCCATCAAAGTCCACCAGCCCTGTCATTAGGAGACTGTGGTCCACCTGTGTATTTGCTGGGTTTGGTCAGATGAAAGAGAACCAGAGCCGTTAAAGGCGCACTGACCTCCCCCACAGCTCCACAACTGGACCACGGCCAGGAGTATGTGAATGTGTGTATGTGTGTGTGTGTGTGTGTGTGGGGGGGGGTGTAGAAACCAAATGTGTAATTACAAGAGGAGCGCAAAGCCTTGTTCAAACACTCAGACGTCTTGGGTGGGCATCGTACACAGTTACTCCTGGGATACTTCAGGTTATGTCTGAGGTAGTGTAGGTTGTGTGTGTGTGTGTGTGTGTGTGTGTGTGTGTGTGTGTGTGTGTGTGTGTGTGTGTGTGTGTGTGTGTGTGTGTGTGTGTGTGTGTGTGTATGAGTAACTAAATCTGAGAAGGTAAAACACAAATAACGGCATACAATAGACAGATTAAGGTGGTATTCATTTCCTACTGCAAGGGGACAGTGAGAGAACAGAGGCTTCCTTCAGACGCTGGGTACGGCAGATCCCAGATAACAGGAGACAGTCACTTCTGTGTAAACCCCACCCACACATATTCATGCTCTCCACATGCTGAGGGGACATTTACCATCAGTTCATCACAATGACCCAGGCAACAGACACAAATTACTGCCTGACCTCTCTGACAGCAACACATCGGGCTTCAACTTGCTCTCTCTTGTTCCTGTTGAGGTATTGCTGAGTTCAGCCCCAGTAGGGGGCAGTGTTTCATGAGATCGAATAGGGCTAACAATGGTCATTGAATGGTATAGGCATTAGGAAATAGAGAAAAAACACATGCTAAGGGACTTCTACTAAAGGTCAATCACAGTAAAGATAGGAAGAACAGTCAAGATTTAAATCCATAAAAGTTAAGTAAACCGTTATGAAGTACATGTGTCCACACGGTGACCACACCGTCTGAAGCGAAACGCTCATGAACTGCTGCTTGACAATCAGACAAAGTTCAACTTTAGCGAAGGGACAAGCGCTTCATCTGTTACACAGTATCAGGTGTCCCGCTCCAGAGCTCCAACACATGCTCTCTTGTAGATGATTAGCTCACACCGCCTCACTTCCTGCCTTCCCTGCGCCAACGGCGCCCATCGCTGTGGAGGTCTTCTTGGCCATGTCAGTAGGGCGTTAAGGCCAAGGAGGGCTCTCACAGACGTTTCAAAAGTAGCCTTCACTTTCCCCTCCTCCACAACACCATCTGTGTTACTGTTGCAACCTGAGGAGACCATGTGGCCGAAAGGAGACATGTTTCTGCCACGGGGACCAGACGTGCGGAACACCTTGATTACATGCCTCGTTGTGACATTCCGGCTCACAGCAGGTATTGTCCAGCAGTAGGTAATGCAGAGTCAACCTGGTGTCCAGGAAAAAACAGGAAGCACAGGCCATTGCAATGGCTAACGTGCCGATAGCTGTATCTGTGTTTATGACTGAAGGGTCGTTTTAGGGTGCGGTCTCATACGGTTTTGCCAACCACCTGAATCAGTCAAAGCTCTGACTAACGGCTAGTATCTTTGCCCCCCCCCCCCCCTCCCCTCCCTCACACACACACACACACACACACACAGCCTGTGGGCTAGATAAGGACCCTGACTCATGAGGTCAGCCTGTTTTCTATGCAATCTGACTAGAGTGTGCTTTGATTGTAGAGGTGGGAAGTTTGAGCTTCAGAAAGTAATAGTCCTGGGTAGAGGCACCACCAGTACATGGTGGTGTACAGAGTTTGCCCCTGACTAAAGAGAGACTTGTGGTGGGGCTTGGGGACCATAGTGAGAGACAGGGTCATGTATATACGTATGTGTGGAGGTTCTGTTGCAGCATCCGTTTCAGTCATCTGCTTGGAATGACAAGACCAGAGAGGATACAACATGAAATTATATTTAAAAAAAACAGCTTAAAGTAATTGTGCACTAAACATCATCTCTAAATGAGTGTGCATATGTGTGTATGTGTGTGTGTGTGTGTGTGTGTGTGTGTGTGTGTGTGTGTGTGTGTGTGTGTGTGTGTGTGTGTGTGTGTGTGTGCGCGCGCATGCACGCGCCATGAACTTCAACTTCAGCTGAAATTATAGGCTGTGTTGTTCACATGCCGATTATGGGACTGAAAAAATATGTGCACATTATGGGAAAGAATGTGTAACCTTCACTGACACAGCAGGCAGGCAGGACAGAAGTGGAAAATATGAGCCGGACTCTTCTGGAGCAACAACAACAGCCCACAGCAACACGCCACAGCCAGCTATGGCTGGTACACACTGCACAGGGGCCTGCCAGAAGTGCACGTAGAGCACAGGGCCTACTCGTTATGAGAGGCCGATCGCATCCATGACATAAAGAGAAGTGTGTGTTGTTCCAGATAATACACGACTTAATACTGCCCTTTCACCCATCTTGCCGTCATTGAAATAAGCTCTTCTACAAGCAACGTATATTCAGAATCAGATTGCAGACACATACACACGCACACACACACATACATACACACACACACACACAGAAGGGCGTAGAGAGAGAACGTTTTTAGTTCAGTCTTTGGCAGAGAGAAGAAACATGTTTATTCATGATGGTGTTTCTGTGAATAAATTAAATCTCCTGAATTCTAATTCAAAGGGAATCGCTTTCATGTTTCTTGAAAAGAGTTCTCAAATGGATCCATGATGAAAGACACCCAGCCAACACACACAGACATACACACACAAACCCACACACACACACACCCATACAAGGAAACAGAGAAGACAAACAATGCTTTGTCCCCCAATCCTCCTTCACGTAGCCTGTAGTGACTGCTGAATAGGGCTGTAAATCTTATTCAGATCTCACCTACCGTCCTGAGACACACACACACACACAGGCCTAACCTAGTTATGCTTCATGTTACTCAGATGTGCAGTAGCATACAACTCTTTGCCTGTCCAAAATACAGACTAATTTCAGCAATTATGGCAATGAACTCACACATGCGCGCGCACACACACACACACACACACACACACACACACACACACACACACACTCATTATGCAGGCTTACCCTGATTTATCATTCCGTCTAATCAAAAATACATGTTTGTTATGGAGCGAGTCAGTGTCTAAAATTAGCAGGGAAAACATTTGCGTTCCTGTTGAGGGGGAGCGGAGTTGATCCACATGGCAGAGTGTGAGTATTCCCCGTGCACTGCAGTCCAACGCTCTAACGTTTCTCCGCACTGGACACACTTCACTGGATTTTTGCTGACGACTGGCCATTTGGAAGCTAACCTGCGGTAGCTGTAACTGACAATGTCGAGTTTGACTGGTAAATACCGGTAATCAATCTATCAACACCTACTCAAGATCACTAACCTTGAGCCAGCCAGGCCTAGCACGCATACTCTCTCTCCTACTCTATCGCTCTCTCTCTCTCTCACTCTCACTTACACACACACACACACACACACACACACACACACCCCAACACACACAAACACCCCTGTCATTGTGCTCTGTAGTAAAGGTATGCACACTCTATTATACGCACACACACACACGCACACACATACAGGGAGAGAAAGGATCCGGTGTGTGTCACACTCATTCATTGCTTGCTGGTGTCTAGTTTCACTTCCGATGTGAGCAGACAGCAGCAACAGTGAAGGGGGGGCAGAACTGACGGATGAAGATGGCAGAGAGAGAGAGAGAGAGAGAGAGAGAGAGAGAGAGAGAGAGAGAGAGAGAGAGAGAGAGAGAGAGAGAGAGAGAGAGAGAGAGAGAAAGAAAGAAAGAAAAAAAGAAAGAAAGAGAAAGAAAGAAAGAAAGAAAGAAAGAAAGAAAGAAAGAAAGAGAATATAAGACAGACTAAGAGTAAAAAAGGGAATAACAGGAAGTGAGCTCTGCCGGTTCCCCAGCATTAAGAGTATTGCCTCACTGTGAGCAGCGCAGGATTACTGACAGCCGACAGCCGACCGGCGCCCACTGCACACCCCCACACCCAAGCCTGGCTCCCACAGCACAGCTCACAGCCCTCGCTGGCCTGCTAAGCATGATCCAGCAGAGGTTTTCCCCTCCTTAAGCCGGCTCCAATGCCACATTCCACCGGCACTTCGGCCGACCAATCAAACGGCGCAGCCCGGCTTGTTGCCATTCACAAAAGACGAAGGGGGGGAAAAAATGGCATAGCAACGTGAAGCGGTCTGAATGGTGCCCATTGATGAACGTGACTGACTGGCATTCCTGCAGTTTGCTGAGGGTAGCGCCGGACGGGCATCCAGGGCAGTAGCGCAGCAATGACCCCTCGCTTCATGCCAAATTGATTTCTGCCGGCCGAGAGACTAGGGGGAAGAATGGTCATTTTTATGATGTGTGTCATGAGTTCACTATGTTGGAAGGACATGTCATCCTATCCAGGACATGTACAAATTTGGAGAGAGAGAGACAAGGAGGAAAAGAGAGAGTGAGAGGGAGAGAGAAAGAAAAAGAAAGAAAGAGAAAGACTGTATAGGAGAGATATGGGGGTTAGATAGATGCCATTGCCAATTTAAAACAGGAGTAACAATTGAAGGAGAAGAGTAGGTCTATCTTTAGGGCCAGGTGCAGAGAGAGTTAGAGATAAACAAAGAGACAGAGAGAGAGAGAGAGAGAGAGAGAGAGAGAGAGAGAGTGAGTGTGTGTGTGAGAGAGTGTGTGTGTTAGTGAGTGGTGGGTGAGTTTAAGGTGGGACTATAATTGGACTGCCATCGCCTTTGGCTCCAGCGGTCAAACTCTGAGTTGTGGCCTGGGCTTTGAGGGACAATAAGCTCTCTGTGTGGACAAACACTGCAGCGCTCTCCGACCCCAGCAACGCGGCCAGACAGCAGGATAAATGTTAGTGTGACCACCGTCTGCCTTTCCAAATGATTATGTGCCAAGCAACATGCATTTATAAAAAGCTTCTGTGTGTGTGTGTGTGTGTGTGTGTGTGTGTGTGTGTGTTCTTTAGGGTGTAGCCATATTCTATGCTGTGCATGTATGCAAGTATATCCCATGAGTGAGTGTTGATGTAATCTCTGGTCTCTCTGGTGTAATGTCTGGTGGGCGTGCATGAATACATATGTGTGTGTGTATGTGTGTGTTTATTTTAAATTGCATAATATGTCAAGCACAAGACCTCAACGGTACATGACTCTCTGCTACTCCCTGAGAGAGAGAATGTGTGTGTGTGTCTATCTTTCTCTTCCTGTGTGTGTGTGTGCGTGTGTGTGTGTATGTAACGTGCGCTCCTTTAACAATGTGTTCCACAGGGCCTCTAGACCAGGCTGGTTCACCTCTCAGAGTTAACAAGAGTAACACACAGCCTTGTGAAGTTAACACGCTACTATGCACACACACACACACACTTTTACTGCAAATTCTCCCATTCCATTTACAGGCCGCGGAGTAGGACCGTGCCCTTGATTAGAGCAACTCATAAAGGCACCCTTGACTGACACAAAACAAAGATTTAGAAAATGCCCCCCCCCCATCTCTCTCTCCTCCTTTTCCTCTCTATCTGCAAGTTTTCTTTATGCCCATGTTTGTCTTTTTCTGTGAGAGAGAGAGAGAGAGAGAGAGAGAGAGAGAGAGAGAGAGAGAGAGAGAGAGAGAGAGAGAGAGAGAGTGAGTGAGTGAGAGAAAGAGAGGAGCATTTCATGCTGGCACAAGATAAATGTTGGTCTTCACACATTTCTATTTATCTGGCCCACGGGCACTCTTCTCTGGTGGCTGTGAAATGTCCGGCATTCCTGAAGCCACACTGGCTGGAGAGACCCTGGTAAACCCGTCTCCTTACTCTCACATATGTACACACACACACACACACACGGTCACTCTCCCCTGGGATCCCTTCAGCACCCAGAACCCTGCTCCCAATAGCATAGAGTGTGTGTGTGTGTGTGTGTGTGTGTGTGTGTGTGTGCGTGTGTGTGTGTGTGTGTGTGTGTGTGTGTGTCCTCTCCCTCGGGCATGTGTCACATTTTTGCACACACAAACACAGATAGATCCCTTGCCAGTCTTCTGCCAAATAAAGTCACCTCGGCCAAAACAAGCGCTCAGCAGGTCATGCATGGCCAGCGAGATGGATGTCCAAGCAGGAGGCCAGCGAGGTCCAGGGCCTTCCCAAACATGGAGCCGCCATGGCAGCAGCTTTACTGCAGAAGCACTGAGCTCAAGAAAGTGTCTGAATGCCTTTGTGTAATGAAGCACACACACAGACGTTTCCTAACGTGGCCATGCTAAAAGTATGTGTGTGTCTTAAAGACATCGCAAAGTAGCGCTGGGAATCCCCAGACTGCTAAGCATGTGACATGGCCAGGTTGAGGAGACACACATACACCTCAACACACATATGTATGCACACACACACATATCTGTATATGCGCGCGCACACACACACACACACACACACACACACACACACACACACACACACACACACACACACACACACACACACACACACACACACACACACACACACACACACACACACACACACACACACACACACACACACACACACACACACACACACACACACACACACACACACACACACACACACACACAAAGAAACAAAGATGTAAATCTCAGGGAAACATGGAGGCCCCTTTATCACTGAGCCTGAGGAGCCCACACTAGAGGCAATGCACTGTGGGCCTGTGGAGGTTATGGAAAGTATTCTGCCCAATCACGCATATTCTGCTCTGTTGCTAGCCCAATCACGCGTGAGGAGAGAGTGGCAGGGCAAAGCCGGCTGTATGTCACGGTGACAGGAGGGAGAGGAGGAGAACACTGAGATGAGGAGGAGGAGGAGGAGGAGGAGGAATGAAGGGTAAACAAGAGGAGAGATAAAGTATCTCTGGGCACACTCAGGAGCATCCCCACACGGGTATCCGAGTCATCTGGGCACCTATGCTGGGAATGTTCTAGAAGGTCAAAGTTCACTGCTTATCAGCCAAATCATGTTCACTGCAGGAGCCGCATGCTAAAAGTGCACTTTTGCAAGATCTGAGAGAGGGACTGTGTTTGAGTGCGTGAGAAAGGGAGTATGACTGATCATGTATGCGAGATACAGATATGTGTGACGTGTGTTTGTGTGCGCGCGTGCTGAAAAAATTAGTGGGTGGGCCAGCGGGTAATCTCAAATCACCAACCCACCACTAATCCAATCTATGAAAGAAGGAAAATGGTAAAAACAGAAAATCAAACGGTAGACATGGATTTCATTTCATACGGTTTTGCAGAGCAGGTTTGGAACAGCACAGAACAGCAGCACTGAGTGTTTTGATGTTGAAAGATAAAAATAACTGAAAACAGAAGTCAAAAAGACATAATAACAAAAAAAATCAAAACACATTCTGATTTGAAGTGTCAATATGTAATGGAAAAATATACACTCTGAAAATCAGAAGAAAATGAGACACACCTGTCTAAATAAGAAGATAAATGCCATATAATTACAGACCTCACTCACCCCCCTTTACTAAATAACCCATGCAACCCAGTTATGATGATCTTGTGCAAGATGTTTACTATAATCTGCACATCTGTGCATCTTGAGTGACTCTGTGTGTGTGTGTGTGTGTGTGTGTGTGTGTTCACAGGGCAGTTGGTAAGCTTTTAATGAGGGGTATCTAATGAGCAGGTGTGGTTCAGTATCTGCACACCACCTGTCTTCTCTGTCTCCCCCGTCATTCATTCCTTGTGTGTGTGTGTGTGTGTGTATGTGTGTGCGTGTGTGTGTGTGTGCGTGTGCGTGTGTCCCACTGGTCCTTCCACACACACACACACACACACACACACACACACACACACACACACACACACACACACATACACATATGGTGTCATATTCCATCTTTGTTTCAGGCTC
Source organism: Alosa pseudoharengus (assembly GCF_046254945.1). NCBI lineage: Eukaryota > Metazoa > Chordata > Actinopteri > Clupeiformes > Clupeidae > Alosa > Alosa pseudoharengus. Next base: position 12,178,857 of record NW_027468837.1, on the reverse strand, counting down.
ATCATGGGGCATCAGCGTATGTCTTTGTGTTTATGTGTGTCAGTATATGTGCACAATTCAATGTGTGTGTGTGTGTGTGTGTGTGTGTGTGTGTGTGTGTTAGGGATGGTGCTCTGATCTCTTCAAGGGAAACACCCAATCAATTCACCAGTGAGTGGTAAGGGCGTGTCTCTGTCCTTCAAACCACCTGTCTGCGTCCCCCCTCTCTCCTGTCCCCTCACATCTCCTCCTCTTGTCCTCCATGGCAGACAGAGACATCCTCCTCTTTCATCCCTCCTTCCCTCCCTCCCCTTCCTCCTCTCATCCATCTGCTCCTCTGATCTACTGTTTGCCTTCACCTCCATTTTCCACACCATTTTCTGATTTGGAAAAAAACAAAGCAATCATTCTGTTTTCACTCCCTCATCATCGGTCCTCCTGACCGCATGGCACACGCATCTCTCCTCTCCTCTTTTCCTGTTTGTCTGCCTCTTTTTTATCTCTCTTTTTCCACCCGTCGTGTTCATCTGTTTATTTTCCCGGTGGACAGAAAAGGGTGGTGGGCTTGTTATTGGGTTACTCCTATACCATTGCACTCTCCAACTGAACATTTCTCTAGGATTTTGCATCTCTCCCTCTCTCGTTCTCTCTCTCCATCCCTCTCTTTCCTACCCTCCCACAGTCCCTCTTCTGTTATCGCTCTCCCTGCATCTCTATTTCACTCTCTCCCTCCCTCCCCCTCTGTTTCTCCCTCTCCATCCCTCGCTCATAAATAGTCTGCTGAATGCATTTAGCTGCTGTTAGCCCTCGGTGTCCTGATGTCTGGGGCGTCCCGGTGTGCGCTGCGGCGCTGCTAGGCGAGCGAGTGGACGCCAGACTCACCCCTGCCTCTCTCTGCGGGACGTGGCCTTCTCAAGGCGACCGCCCGGGGCAGGAACATGTACAATGAGAGCATTCAATCAGAGACATCCCGTCCTACTGCTGAAGGACCTGCCACATAAGGGAAGAGTCTGGCAGCCCACCGCTGATTAATGGGGCCCCTTAAAGATCATGTGTGTGTGTGTGTGGGCAGTAAAACTAACACCTTTCACCATGCAAAGTCAGGGGCTCCTTGCTGTGCTTCTGTAGCAGTGCACTTATGGTGGCGGGGCACACAACACAGAGACACATGTGGGTGAAACACATGCATTGCAGACAAAGACACACACACACACAATTTCCATGGCCTTTGTTTTGCAAGCCCTTCTGATTAAAGGCTGGGCGTGGATGTTTCATCATGCTGAGATCTGCATAATTGGGCACAAGAAGCCAGCTGTGAGCCTTTGATGGGCCTGAATGTGTCGGATGAGTGATGATTCTGATCCCAGGCCTGTCTGTAATGGCGCTGTGAGCCTTTGATGGGCTTGAATATGGCGGATGAGTGATGATTCTGATCCCAGACCTGTCTGTAACATCCCTGTGGTCCACGACAGCCTGAGCCGAGCTGTGGTGAATCCAACTCTAACTTTCTCTGAGCTCCGTTCAGTTCATCCCAACTTCTCACCAAGCCTCGTACTTTTAACACACTTTTGCCACTTAACCCCACCTTGCTTACGCCTGGGCTAAAGTAAACACACTTTACGAGGGTCAAGGGAAACCAAGAGGGTTGTCCAGAAACGAGCGAGCGAAGCAAGGGGGTGGGGAGGGGGGGGTCATTCCCGCAGGGTCTCGTTAAAGGACCCTCTCCTCTCCACTCCTGTCATTGTGGGGGAAGAGGCCTGTGTGTAGCCGGCTTGTTAGATGGGAGAAGTTTCTGGAGCCACTGGCACTTCATGTTGAGATGTCACACCTCCTCTCCAACAGCGTCATCCATCAGCACCAGAGCAGCACAGGCTATCGGCTGGCCCCAGCACAGCGGATATCACACCAGGGGCATACACACGGCAGCACAGATGATGGGCGCACACGCACACACACACACACGCACACACACACACACACACACACACACATATGCAATCACACATAAAGGCAGAGACACATACATGTGCACATATTGATTTTCTCCCTCCCTCACACACACACACAGACACAGACACACACACACAGGACCCCAGACCTGAGACAACATCAGGCAGGCCTGCCCGCTGCTCATAACCAGAGAGAGGTTTATCTGACCTTGGTGGAGCGGGGACTCCGCAGAGTTTAATTAACTTTCCTCCAAGGATGTGGCCAGAAGGACGAGGAGGAGGAGGAGGAAGATGAGAAAAAGGGTAGAACAAACAGAAAGTCAAGGAATGTGCCATTTCATCTCTCGTTGAGTGTCTGACCAAGTTAACCCATCGATCACCTTTCGGACAGGAAATGTCCCATTATATAATAGGTAGATAGATATACTTCATATATATATATATATATATATATATATATAAAAATCCCACAGCACCAGCGTTATGGTCAGCAGTGACGCTCCACAGCCTTGCAGGGCCCTTGTGCACATAAAGACCAGGCTCTCCTCTCCGGTCGGCTCGCCTTGTGCCTGAGCGCTGGTGTCAGCAAAAGTAAACAGACATTAATGAAGCGGTCAACCTGCCCAACTCAACCTGATGTAGTGCTTTTTCTCTCACACAAACACACACACATACCTGATGTACTGCTCTTTCTCACACAACACAGCTGGACGGCCCCCGATAACGTGGATAACAAAAACCATCCCACACACACAAATACACAGACATAACGAGAGGTCAGAAGGGAGGCACGGACACACGGACACACGGACACACACACACACACACAGAACAATTCAACTCAGTTAGCCTGTGGGAACTAATGTTAGCTAATGCGAAAACAGTTACCGCGGCTTAATCTTACAGTTCCGATTGGGAGGAAATCCTTGAGGAAGCGCACACACACACACACACACAAACACACACACACACACACATAACCTAAAGTGCATCTGCTCCAATGCTTTTCAGGCAATAGAGGCAATAGGGGCAACCCCCCCCCACCCCACCCCCTCCATCTGTGCTCTGATGGACCGGGCCAACACACCCAAGGGAGAGACAAACCACCGGACTGACCCACGCTGAGCCAATATGGGGGGGAGGGGGGTCCGAGGATGATAAATGAGTCACTCTTGAGGCTGGGCTCCATCAGAAGTCTCCCCAATGCCAAGCCTGAAAGGAAGACAAACAGCAGTGTCCAGAAGAGAGGGAGAGAGAGAGAGAGGGAGAGAGAGAGAGCGAGAGAGAGAGAGAGAGAGGGAGAAAGGGTAAAGTCCACCCTTCTGTCCAGATCCACACAAGGCTCATTTGAAACACAAAGGCTGTGGTCCAACTCCCCCGCCACCCCCCGCTGGGCACAAATGAGATGTGGGAGAGTTTGCAATGGTGGGGGTGGGGTGGGGGTTTTCATGAGCCTCGCAAGTGAGAGAACGAACACACACACACTGCTGTAACAACCAGCTGAGTTAAGCGTCTGTTCAAATAAATTCCCAAATGCATTTTTTTCCCTTTCCTTTTCCTCTGTCGCTCTCCCAAACACAAAAATAAGCGCGCGCACACACACACACACACACACACACACACACACACACACACACACACACACACACACACACACACACACACACACACACACACACACACACACACACACACACACACACACACACACACACACACACACACACACACACACACACACACACACACACACACACAGTGCTGGTGCCTGGTACTGCCAGGACCCCTACTGAGAGCAACACATGAGTCCCTCCAGTAAACTTCTGCCCTCCTAATCAATATACTGCATGGATCCCAACAGATGCCCCCCACAGATGCCCCCACCTACACTCTCCCTCGCTCTCTCTATACACACTCTGTCTCTCTTCCTCTCTCTCTTTCCATCTCTCTCTCGCTGTCTCTCTCTCTCTCCTTCTACACACACACACTTTCTGTCTATCTCTCTCTCTCTCTTCCTCAACACACACACACACTTTCTGTCTATCTCGCTCTCTCTCTTTCCATCGCTCTCTCGCTCTACACATACACTCTCTCGCTCTCTCTCTTTCCATCTCTCTCATGCTCTCTCTCTCTCTCTCTGACATAGAAAAACACTCACATGCTCACACAAACATGTGCATACAAAGTTGACAAGCAAAAGCCATGAAATCCGAACAAAAAGTTACTGGGGAAGAGCCCGTCGTAAAGCAGAGTGAGCGCACTAGACAAAATGAGCGTGCTAGACAAAATGAGCGTGCTAGACAAAATGAGCGTGCTAGACAAAATGAGCGTGCTAGACAAAGAGGGAGCAGTGCGGGCAGGGAGTCTCCTGACGAGCAAAGTGCTGACAGAAGAATTCAAGTTATTCCCAAAAAATACACACCGCATCAATCACAGAGACCAGAACACAAAATACACAGGCCCAAAGTCTCTGTTCCTCTGGCTGGGAGTGTGCACGTGTGAGGGTGCACAGGCGCACACACACACACACACACGTACACACACACGCGCACACACACACACGCACACACACGTACACACACGCACACACCCCTCTGGAGTGAAACAGTCAAACAGTCTCCCACTAACAACATCACTCTGGCTGAAATAATAAACAGTGTCGGCATCCGTCTCTACTCCACGCGGGAGTGTAAGAGTGTGTAGGCCTGGCCTGGCCTGGCCCCCCCCCCCCCCCCCCCCCCGCTGGATGGAGGGATGGATGGAGGGAGAGAACGATGGAGCGACAGAATTCTGGAAGGAGGTAGGCCTTTTTCACCCAATCACTGCAGTCTGATGGGATGGGACGGAGGCTTGAACAACCAAATTAAGAAATGCTTTGTGTGTGTGTGTGTGTGCATGGGTCAGTGTCTCCATGTGTGTATTAAGGTATTGTGAGTCTTCCTGAGTGTGTGTTGGTCCACACGTGGGGGCTCAAGTCTGTATCTGAATGCGAGTCTCTCTCTTTCTCTCTGTGTATGTGTGTGTGTGTGTGTGTGTGTGTGTGTGTGTGTGTGTGTGTGTGTGTGTGTGTGTGTGTGTGTGTGTGTGTGTGAGAGAGAGAGCCCCCCAGGATCCATCCTCACCTCTCCATCTCTGCCTGCTCCTAAACAACATAACCTCCAGCAACCCAACCTCCCTCACCACCCAAAAACCCAACAATCTAATCAACCCAACCTCCCTCACCACCCAAAAACCCAACAATCTAATCAACCCAACCTCGCTCACCACCCAAAAACCCAACAATCTAATCAACCCAACTTCGCTCACCACCCAAAAACCCAACAATCTAATCAACCCAACCTCCCTCACCACCATCCAACCCACTGATCAAAACTAATGAATAGATGCTATAGAGCCGCCAACAGAATAGCATTAGCCCGCACACAAATTGGTTATTTTATTTCTGTCATGTGCTGGCCTACAACAATTGTGTTTGTGTGTGTGTCTGTGCGTGTGTGTGTGGTGTCCAACTGTGACACATTCCCACAATTTTGTCCGTGTCACCTCCATGCAAGGGCCAGGCCATTCATCTTGCCTTATCTTATTTATCTGTCTGCTTGTATTTATTTGGCCTCCTATCTCAAGCATCTCTCAATTCATCTCTCTTCACACACACACACACACACACACACACACACACACACACACACACACACACACACACACACACACACACACACACACACACACACACACACACACACACACACACACACACACACACACACACACACACACACACACACACACACACACACACACACACACACACACACACACACACACACACACACACACACACACACACACACACACACACACACACACACACACACACACACACACACACACAATTGTGGCTCAATCTGCAGTGATGGAGGGAGGGGACCGAGGGAAGGAAAGAGGGAGGGAGGGGAGGTCTAATCAGTAGCCTGCTGACAGGGCCTTAATTGGGGCAGACTCCGCAGGCTTCATCCTGGAGAGGGGGGACAGGTCCCAATTTGTCATCCAGGATTCAGGCCCCCAGGGACAGACAGGGAGATGGGACGTGTGTGTGTGTGTGTGTGTGTGTGCGCAAATGCCCTTAGGGATGGTTACTGAACTGTCATGTGAGACTGATATACACACAAATATGAACACAGACACACACACACTCAGACACACTCAGACACACACACACAGACACACACACACAGAGACACACACACAGACACACACACACACAGACACACACACACAGACACAGACACACACCTGACCCCAGCCATGCATTATTGATAAGATGCATGTGTGTATTAACAGTTTACGACACCACTGTGTCTCACCAGGCCCACCATTCCCCATTCTCAAACTGCCCCCTCTCAGATTGGGGAAAAGATGCAGAGAAAGAGCAAGGTGAAGAGACAGCAGGTAGAGACACCATCCTGGAGGCTGAAATTGATCCACATATCCAATGAGAAGATTCCATTAACCACAGTCTTGCATGGGAGGGTGGGGGGGGGGGGGGGGGGGGGGTCTGGGTCAGTCCCAAGCTGCTGTCTGCCCTGGACCATCTTGACAGCAGACCCGCCTGAGGGGGGGTGCACTACAACAAGAGACATTGGCCTCAAAAGTATTATACAATAAACAATACACAAAGACAAAGGAAAACAAACAAAAACAAACACACACAACAGCTTTCCCAGCCTACTGTTCCTCTCAGGACTGGATTCTGAATTCCTCTCCACATTAAAGGCAGGCTCGCTCTCTCACACACACACACACACACACACACACACACACACACACACACACACACACACACACACACACACACACACACACACACACACACACACACACACACACACACACACACACACACACACACACACACACACACAGTGCAATCGGAAGCACTGCCAACACAGGGGTGAACAAACAAACAATAAACACCCCCAAGCGGCCCAGACACACACAGCCCACCAGCCGCATGCCGTCACTCACGGCCGGGCATTTCAGGTCTGCTCATTAGACTAACAAAACAGCCTTAATCCTGGCTGTGACCCACTTGCTGCAGGAGGCCCTATTAGGAGAGGCCTAGCTAGTGAGCGCGCGGGTGAGGCCTAGCTAGTGAGCGCGCGGGTGAGGCCTAGCTAGTGAGCGTGCGGGTGAGGCCTAGCTAGTGAGCGAGCGGGTGAGGCCGCGAGTGAACAAGCCTTTCCAGCTCCATTAGCTAAAACACAGCACTCATTGTCACCGCCTAGTTGTCAGTCCGCACCCAACAATGTGGGTGTCTGATGGACGCACCACTGGACAAGCAAAGAGAGGAGCATGCGCGCGCACACGCACACACACACACACACACACACACACACACACACACACGTCCTTCATCCTTGCTGTCCTTCAGGTTACGCCGACAAGCATGCAAATGAAGACCGACACACTGGCACACACACACCGAGACGCGCAGATATATCCAGTCATGGACACGCCCACACACACACAATAATACAACACAAAGACAGATACCCCCCCAACCACCCACACAGAGACACAGACTGACAGAGACCTCAAGAGAAGCAAAGATCTATCCACAGCCACACCCAAACAAATACACACACACACACACACACACACACACACACACACACACACACACACACACACACACACACACACACACACACACACACACACACACACACACACACACACACACACACACACACACACACACACACACACACACACACACACACAGAGTAGAGACATACAGGAGGGCTCGGCTCTTTGCCTTTCTCAAAACTCTCGTCCTTGATCAGGGCGGCACACGTTGGGCTTCAACATGAGAGAAGAGGGTCGTCCGGCTCCTCTCCAGCCGCCTGCCCCCACAGCCCTTATCTGATCCCCGCTGCATACCGGGCGCCCGGCCTGAAGGATATACGGCATTATTAATAACGCTCACAAATAAAAATGACTGATGGCACCCAGCCGCCGGCCCGCCTGCTCACTGCACAGAAAACAGAGTCCACTCCACGTTGTGTCGGCCATTATGATTCAGGACGCGCAGCGTGGGTCCGGGCAATTGGATGGCCGGTGGAGAGAGGGATAGGCATTAAGAGACCGGAGGAAGAGAATGACCTTCTTTTCTTTCTTTCTCTCTCGCTGCTTTCTAGTCTTCTCCCTCTCCATCTCTCCACCCCCCTCCATCTCTCTTTCTCTCCATCTCTCTCTTTCTCTCCATCTCTCTCTCCCTC
>NW_027468837.1:12025648-12163148 GCF_046254945.1 Alosa pseudoharengus | reverse complement strand
TGGAGGAACTTTATAGCCGACGCCCAGGGAGAGAGCCAGACACCTCCGGCCAAGTCTCCAACACTCTATCTGCCCAGGCGTGTTCCCTCCGTCCACAGCCCTCAAGTCCTCACACAGATCATCCCCTCAGGTGCGGCTGAGCTGCCAACACAAGGTAGACGCCGCGCCGAATCACGCCGTCCACCACCTCTCCCTCCGGGTAGGGAGCAGACAGACAAGCAGAGTCATCCAGGACAGCGCGCACGCGCACGCACGCACACGCACACACACGCGCACACGCGCACACGCACACACACACACACACACACACACACACACACACACACACACACAGGAGTGGAGTGCAGTAGCTGCAGGGTCTGTATCAGTAGGCCGGTGTGGGGAGGTTTAGCCGAGTGTTGACAGCAGGGCCATGATGTCAGAGCCCAAAATGAATGTGCTGTTGTGTGAGCACTGAGTAGGGGGTCAGGGCTGGGGGTCAGTCAGATAGTGACAGCAGAATTTTGAGGAGAGGAAATGTCTTCCTGTGGAGGGACTGTTCTCAGCAGAGGAAGTTTCACACAGAGTAAAGTGTGTGTGTGTGTGTGTGTGTGTGTGTGTGTACCCACATGCTCACATAGTACACACACACATAAACAGTACAAAGAGAGAGAGAACTACAAAATGCATGCCTGCATAAACACACAAGCACACACACAAGCGCACACACACACACAGAGTATTGAGAATAATAGGAGCCTTAAAATTTTGTTCCCAGACACTGACCCTTTTAAAGAAGGTCATACACTGCATAGCTTCAACCAGCTTCTTCAATGCAAACACAAATACACATGCTCAGACATAGAGCACTCCCACTTTCACTGGGCTATGCCAAAAGCCCAGAGAGCATCACACACACACACACACACACACACACACACACACACACACACACACACACACACACACACACACACACACACACACACACACACACACACACACACACACACACACACACACACACACACACACACACACACACACACACACACACACACACACACACACACACACACACAGGGGCCATTGTCCTCCCTGCCCCTCTCCAGGGGGTGACATCAGACTCATTATCCCTGAGGCATTCACAAACACCGACACGCACCACAAAGACCAACAGGGCTGGCTCCTTAACCCCCCCTCTCCAAACCAGAACCCACCATCCAGACCGTACCACACCACACCACTCCACACCACCAGAAAAACAAGGGGGCCCCAATCCTCTAAAAAGAGAAATGGCATTCACTGAGCCGAATGGTGGTGCAACAACAGAGCCCCTATTTGAGGCAAGGCACCCTCACACAGTACAGCCAATGAGGGCCACCCTCCTCAAACAGCCAGCCACGTCAGTCAACCTCACACTCTCTTCTCCAGTCCTGTCCTGTCCTCCCCTCAAATGTGAAACTTGCGAGACGTGGGCCTCTCTGTGTGAGAGACAGGGTGACCATGACCACTGGCTGTTCTCTCCTCAGAACCCGAGCTCATTGGTTGCCTCTCTCTCTCTCTCTCTCTCTCTCTCTCTCTGTATACATCTGACACATCCTTGCATCAGGCTGTTTTAATGACATTTTGGAGGCCACTGGTTCTCAGAGACATCAAAACACTGGGTGAGCTTTTGGCGCCGACGTCACTGCGAAACCACCAGCGCGCCACTGGTGCTGCAGAGCCCCCTCTGCCCACCTCCAGCCGACCGCTGGCTGCGTTTGCGCTCCGGCCACAGACGGCTGTAATTAAAATCATAAAGCGATGTGCTTCGCTCCTATTTTTCCTCCCCCCAAGACCCCCCTCCCCTCCGCTCCCTCATTGTGTGCGTCTAAAAATGCCCAAAGTATAACTTTAGAGTATCCTGTCATCAAGGCCGAGCCCTCACCAACCACTTGGCACTGGGAGCGGCGTGCTGATGCCATCATAATTGCTTCCTTCCAGCGCTGACAATCTCTCATTCTTTTCTTCCTCTACGCTCATAAAAGCTAAACTAACCCTATTAGATGTTTCGCTGATATTGCATATGCATGCGTGACAGCCCAAACCGAACCCTAACTGGGCACAATAGCGCAGACAATGCAGCCGAAATAGCTGGGCCAGAGTTTCAGACAGGGATTTCAGAGTTTTTTTTCCTGGTGTAGTTCTCGGTTTTAGATGGCGATTGTCTGAAGGTTCTTGATGTAGTTCTCAGTTTCAGACAGTGACTCTACAGATGTCTCAGAACACGTTGAACCCATCTCCAGGCTATTTTGCTGTGAACATCTGAGATCTTCCCTCTTTCCTCTTTAACAATGTTTCCTCCACTGATAGAATCCGTGGAGGGATTTAACCCTTAACCCGCTGCCAAGTCTGCTTAAGGTCATCTCGCTGACATTAGCTTCTGCACGTCTTCAAAAAAAACAAAATCCCACCACACAAACAAACTGAGATTAGCGTGCCCATCAAAATGGCTAATCCTAGTGGCTAGCGATTATTTTAATTGTGGACGTGACCCTGGTGGCCGCAGAGACACTGTTGGATCACACTTTGTTAATCAAGTGTGAGACGGGACGGAAACTGGGACATAGCCCAACACGCAGCGTTAGGTTGGGTCACGGTTTGGGGAGGTGGGAGTAGGCGTTGAGTGGTAAAAGGGTGGGTTGACTCGCATGAGTGATTAGGGGTGTGTGTGTGTGTGTGTGTGTGTGTGTAAGCCAGTTGACCGGGTTATCAGCAGCTGCTCGTATGCCCACTTTCATTAAACGTGCTTATTTAACTCTGACCAGCTAAAGGTCAGATCTGTCCCCGCTGTCTTCCCCTTGCACCTAAAAACTCGTCACGCAGTCACACACAATCCTCTTTGCCTTCACACAGACAGACGTACACACACACACACGGAAACACTGACGACCACAGGGTCCGACACAACGCTTTTCTAATCTCCTAGCAGCGTGTGAGTCCCGGCCAGTCAGTCACTAGCCAAAATCTCACCCGTGCCTCTCCCAACTGTCAGACACTCTTTCACACTTGCACAGAGATCACACCATACACTGAGCCAACCAATTCTCTCACACACACACACAGAGAGAGAGAGAGAGAGAGAGAGAGAGAGAGAGAGAGAGAGAGAGAGAGAGAGAGAGAGAGAGAGAGAGAGAGAGAGAGACACACAGACACACACACACAAACACACAAGAGTGAGCGAGAGAGCACGAGAGAGAGAGAGAGAGAGAGAGAGAGAGAGAGAGAGAGAGACATGCAATTGTCTGTATAGTCAGTAAAGCAAAGAGAGGTTGAATAAAACAGACATACAGATCAGTGCAGACACAGACGACACGTCTTACACGTGAATGCATGGAACACACATCTGCGATTTGCTTTCGCCGTTGCTTATCATTATTCCACAATCTTTAGCACATGTTAAATTTCAGATCTAATCCGTGTCTGCTCTGCTGTTGTGGCATGCCAGTGAAACCCCCTTGAGCAGTGGAGCAGAATGCTACAATGGAACGTATTAAAACAAATGAATAATGAAAGAGAGAGAATGAAATCCAAGGCAGTAATGAGAGAGTGACAAAACCCCCCCAACAGTGGGCAAAGAAGAGGCAGTCAGAGGAGGAGCTGATGAGGAGAGGTTGGTCAGGCGTGAGGAGGCCAACACAAACACTGGGCCCTCAGCCTCTAATGAACAAGACCATGAGGAAGATCAATCAAGATCCCCATCAAAGATGGCCTCCAAATCTTTAATTAGGACATCAAAGGTGAAGAGCTCTCCCGCAGTACAGCTCCGCTCTGCATGATTAAGCAATTACACACTAGCCAGTGTGAGAGTGTGTGTGTGTGAGAGAGAATATGTGTGTGTGTGTGTGCATGTGTGTGTGTGTGTGTGTGTGTGTGTGTGCGTATGCATGTGTGTGTGTAAGTGAGAGTGTGTGTGTGTGTGTGTGTGAGAGACAGAGAGGGAGTGACCGTGAGCATTTTTTGCTTCATTTTGTTAGTGCTGGGCAACCCTGGGAAGGTAACATCTAAAAGGAGAGAGCACAGAACTGTAGTTACTTCACCTCCTGCATACTGAAGTATCACAAAACAATCAAAAAGTCTCTGTCCCCAATTGCTCCGATTCTGCCACTGTATTCAATAAAAGGATCATAGGTATAGGAAGGTGTGTTTAATGTGGTTTGTGGGGGTCACACAGATATTCTAAAGCATTTAAGAAAACATCCAGGAGAAAATGACGGTTGTATGAATTGCATAAACAAGTGCTTAACCTTTCAGATTCGTTCCAAAAGCCATTCCTTGCTGAGCAAAAGTGACTGGACTAAACCTCTGGGCCAAGAATCCCCTGGACCCCGATTCCGTATTTAATTACCAAGCTGGAGTAATGGGAACGAAGGGCATTCCAGAGAATTATCCGTCTGATTGCACCGAAACAAACATGAGCTCCCGGATTCTCAGCAGAACGACGTCGTTTGGGCTCTGGAACGTCGGCCTGCTGGGCAGCCATAATGCAGCAATGAGACTGATGTCCACAGAGCAGCCAGAGTGAGCTATGGCTTCACTCAAGGGTGCAGTTTGAACTTAATGGAGATCATAGGTAATCAGAGGTCTCATAAAAGCCCATTTTTACAATGTTCTCATACTTCGGACAAAAACTTTTTTTTTCCCCCTGGAGAGGAGCTGATTTTATGGGTCATTATATTTTTTATAGCATATTACAAACATAATTGTCTAATACTATTTTTTTGAACCCTTCCTCTACAACCAAGTCTCGCAAGTGAAGAAAAGTTTTGAAGAGATCACCTAGATTAAACTGACTACCGATATACAAATACACCATTAAAAAGTGCTATTAAACTTGCAGCTTTTCTACTTTCTTTTTCTTTTCTTCTTTGAATATCATTAGGAGTTTTCACTCAAAATAAGCATTATCTGTCCTTGGAATGGGATATGGCCTCAACAAAAAAGATATAGAAGGGTTTTGAAAGACCTAACCCTTAGAGGATAGAGGAAAATTCTATGAATTCTAGACAATGGCTTCCTGTATTTTCCTCTATTTCATTTATTTTTCAGATTCTCCACCTATACATCTTCATGCCCAGCACATCACAAAGCACGGCCCACACTCTGCTTATGCCAGAGAGCCTCAGTACTTGCTTGTGCATTTCAGTGAACTAATTAGACTACATATTGGCACTCACTCAATTCTATATTTTTAGTGAGCCTCTTTCCATTGCCCGTGCAGCTCCATAATGACATAATAAAAAAGCCTGCATATCCAGTTCCATACTGCCTTTAATGTATGTGGCCTGAATCGGAGAGATATCCAATTGGCTCATTAGTAAACTAGGGCAAGCTGCAATGAGATATTGACCCATCTCTTGATTACTACAGTCAATGCAAACAGATTGACCTTCTAACCCCCAGACCCAAGTACAAACACCGATGGTCAGAGAAGGAGGGGGACATCCCATTGGAGTCCAGGGCTGATTTTAGAGAGGGGGGGGGTTCCATGGGTGTGGGGTGATTTGATTGGTCCTAAACGGAAGTCAGGGTGACCTGACTCTGCCCTGACATTGCCTAACCCTGACCTCTGACCTTCCATCAGACGCTGACCGTGATTTCCTGTCCAAAAATAGGCTTCATCCTGCTAGTCCTTTCGCCATTTTTAAACGATTAACTGCCAACTGACTGCACAAAAGGACTATGGATGGTTACTCACCCAGACATCAACTGCATCTGTCTGCACAAGCACACTCGCACAACATTATGAAGATGGAATTTTACCCATCAAAGGTAATAATGAACAACAATCAACTATAAACGGAAGTTAATGATGAACATGTCTGGCTCGAAACTCCGACAGCAACTCCAAACTTGCACAACATGTTAGAGGGAGAAACCTTGAACTTAACAAGCCAAGTCCAGTCACAGTGGCTTGTCCGTCCCACCTTTAAGAGACCTTAGCCAATTGTTGTAGAGAGTCTACAACAAGTTTGGGCAGCTGCAAGCCTGACTGGGACATTCAGATTTGACCCCTCACACCTGAAGGCTTCAGGCGGGTTAGTCTGCCACTCTGGACTTGTCTGAGGCCTGTTCTCATGGGGGGTGTGACGTCCTTCAGGCGTGACCCCCCCCCCCCCCCTCGCTCCCTGCCTCATAACGCCTCACCGGAGGACTAGGAGAGGCAGCGTTTGCGCTGGAGAGGGTAAAAATAGTGCGGGAACACAAACTCAATTACCTGGCCCCTCACTCGCAGCAGAAAACATGCTGAATCTTTTACAACGGCGCAGATGGATTTCCTGGGCAAAAAGAGTGGCGCACGGCTTTTGCAAAATTCATCCCATCTGATCCGTCTCAGTGAACAGCATCACCCAAAAATGATTCTGCTGCTGTCGGCAGCTTAGCAAGCAGAAACGAGAGAGAGAGAGAGAGAGAGAGAGAGAGAGAGAGAGAGAGAGAGGGAGAGAGAAACACAAACAGAGAGAGGGAAACACAGACAGAGAGAGAGAAAGAGAGAGAGAAAGAAACAGAAGAATAAAAATGAGCAAAGTCCAAATAAACATGATTCATCTCAGTGAAAACCGCAGGGCAGCGCTCGGAGGAGAAATGTGACACTGCTAACCAAGAAAGCCACGGTTAGCCTGAGGCTGTGATATAAAAACAATCATGTGCCTGGAGGGCCTCGGTGGATGAGTGTGTTTGGGCATGTTTGTGTGTACTGTTGCTTTAGCCGTGTGTTGGGGGGTGTATTTTTATTTTTCATACCATCTGCTTAACATTTTTCTGGGTTTACCCCGAAACTGGAGGAATGCTATGAGACAAACACAAGAAATCCAGAGTCTGGACTACTTGAGAGCTGGAGAGGGAAAGAGAGAGAGAACGAGGGTGAAAGGAATAGGGAAAGAGAGAGGGAAAGAGAGAGAGAACGAGGGTGAAAGGAATAGGGAAAGGGAGAGGGAAAGAAAGAGGGAAGGATGGAAAGACAGAGAGTAAGACAACAAGCAAAAAGAATGAAAGATGGAAAGGAAGACAGACAGAAGGCAGATCACACACAGTACTCTGCACGTGCAATCCGATGAGGAAGAACGAGTGTGTGGTGTGTGTGCGTGTGCGTGTGCGTGTGCGTGTGCGTGTGCGTGTGCGTGTGCGTGTGCGTGTGCGTGTGCGTGTGTGTGTGTGTGTGCGTGTGCGCGCGTCTGCTCCTAGTGTTCCCTCCAGCTGGCTCTCGTTAAGGCATCAGTGTTTTACATATGCTTGAATAAGCCTCTGCTGTGTGTGTGTGTGTGTGTGTGTGTGTGCACGCGTTTGAGTGTGTGTGTGTGTGTGTGTGTGTGTGTGCACGCGTTTGAGTGTGTGTGTGTGTGTGTGTGTGTGTGTGTGTGTGTGCACGCGTTTGAGTGTGTGTGTGTGTGTGTGTGTGTGTCAGATCACTGTGCATTAATGGAGGTCCAACACACACAATATGTTAAAAACAAGGGAGCTGTGTGAATTATGGCAGTAATAAAACAAAGCTGCGGCATCAAGCAATACAGAACACTCCTCCTCCATCCCTCTCTCCTCTCCTCCTTTCTCCCTCCCTCTCTCCCTCTCTATGACACTCTATACACTTTGAATGGGCACCCAGAAGCCAATAATCAACTCAATAATAAAATGAAACACACAGAAATAAAGTGAACTAAAATATCCTCGCCGCCTCATGGGCTCTTCCACCACAGGGTCTCCTGGTAGAGCCTCAATCAGGAGGAACAGGAGGAGACAGAGAAATGGACAGACAACTGGACAGACAGACAGAAAGGAACACAGAGACAGAGAGAGAGAGGGGGGGGGGGCCCTTTATGACTTTTTTCAGTCATAAAAATGTTGTAACTGTTTAACAGCTTCAGCACAGTCGGTCTCCGTGCTCTATGCTCTCCATGAGGTAAGTGTGAACGCTGACTATCCCAAACTGCCTATTGAAATGGGAACGCCGGGATATTAAAGCGGGAGGGGAAAGACGGATAAAACAGCGAGACGCACAAAACAGCATTTTTTGGTTCTGCTGTTGGAGATCATTACCTGCCCTTCTCTTATTTCACACCCCAGGTGGGTATGACTATGTCTATATGTCTCTCTCTCTCTCTGTGTGTGTGTGTGTGTATTTGTAAACCTTGCTGATGTGTGCATTTACATGGGCACATGAAACATGAACCCTTCTGTATGTGTACATGTGACATGTCATGATAGTGTGTGAATGTGTGTGAGTGTGTTACTGTTTAACATGCACGTCTTCTGCTCAGGAGTAAAACTTGACCAACACCTGCTAGCCCCAGGGTTGTCCCACCCGGCCTGCCCTCTCCGATCCGATGGAAGGAATGTTAATGGCCAAGCCTCACTTCACTGACATGACTCAGCTGGGAGCTGACCAAGGGCCGTGTGTCACCCACCCACACACACTTACAGAACGCCCCCCCCCCCCCCCCCCGCTACCCACACACAATCTTCCATGAAAGCCTGTCCATAGAAAGAGGCAAAGTCCTAAAGAGGTGCTCTATAAAGGGTACACACACACACACACACACACACACACACACACACACACACACACACACACACACACACACACACACACACACACACACACACACACACACACACACACACACACACACACACACACACACACACACACACACACACACACACACACACACACACACACACACACACACACACACACACACACACACACACACACACACACACACACACACACACACACACACACACACACTCTCTCTCTCTCTCTCTCTCTTATCTGAGGTGTCCTGCAGGTTGACAGAGGCTGTGTCAACACCACCGCCAGCTATTCCATGCAAATGAGGAAGATAGGGAGCCTTCTGGATAAACAGGGTCAGGCAAACAGTGTTGGAGAAAAGACAGAGAAAGAGGATGGGAAGGATGCGGGAGTGGAGGAAGAGGAGGAGGAGGAGGAGGAGGGGGAGGAGGAGGAGGAGGAAGGACACAGGAGTGGAGGTAGAGGAGGAGGAGGTTGATGAAGAGGATGAAGAGGAAGATGAGGAGGAAGAGGAGGAGGAGGCTGCTCAGGGCAGCAGCGATAATGTGACCATAGCCAAGATCACTGCGCTCTCAGTCCTTCAACTTCAACAAACAAATCAAATATCACAAGGGCAGACACACGGGCAGCGGCAGCTCTGCTTCAGACAAGACACCCGCAATACAGGAGAAGCACTCCAAATGGATGACAGAAGAGGACATGGAGAGGACACGAAGAGGACAGGCCTGTGTGTGTGTGTGTGTGTGTGTGTGTGTGTGTGTGTGAGAGAGGGAGCCCCCACCCCAAAATAACAAGCCTTTCATATCCCCCCTGCAACGCAAAGACACAGGCACTGCTTTATTAACCCCCCCCCACACACACACACACACACACCCCACCTCCTCAGCAGCAGATTACTGGGCCGCAGGCTGCATACTAGGCAGAGCTGATTCTCCGCAAGTGAAAAACACGCCATTAACAAGAACACCGAGAACCCAGTCAGCCAGAGATTATAGGGTCTCTTAAAGTGCATGGACACACTAGGCATGAAAATGCACATGCACACACACACACACTCCTATTCATTCATACAAATACAAATGCTATGAGCCAATTCAGTACATTGGGAGTGAGGATTGGGGCTATACTTATGAGTAAAGTCTCTCTCTCTCTCTCTCTCTCTCTGTGTGTGTGTGTGTGTGTGTCTTCCTTCAGAGGGGCGAGAAGCCAGAGAGCTTTAAAAGCGTAGAGGTCTTCACAGCAAGAAGCTGTAACCATGGACACTAAAGTCCCGCCCCAGCTCAGCAACAAGTGGAAATGTGTTGCTAAGAGACACCGAAAATACTGAGAGGCCTTTACAGGAATGGACACACACACACACACACACACACACACACACACACTTAAGCTTATGAGGAGGGGCAGTTTCACACCTAATGAGCTTTAGCCCCCTCATCTCCTCTCCACTCCCATACACACACACACACACACATTTTTCACAGGGATGACATATGACCCCTCACCCTTCACTTGCATGAGAGTAGCGCGGACTAGCAGGAAGTGCGGGGTGTGTGGGTACATGCATGTGTGTGTGTGTGTGTGAGAGAGAGATACAGACAGCTCTGTGAGAACCCCATGCCGTGTGTATGGACTAAACACCCCACATCCCAGCACACGTCAGCCCTGTATGAGACCCTGTGGCTCACAGCGTAGGCGGGAGACACCCCAATACTACACCTGTCAAAGCACTTCCTCCCACACCCCCCTCCCCACACACACACACCGCACACACACACCGCCCGACAAAGGGGATCGGCCCCTCAGCCAGCGTGGATGCATTACACTCTACCAGAGTCTGTTCCCTTGGAGCGCAGAGGACCCGGAGTTACATGATGGCACAGCATTCCTACAGTCAAGTACAATCCAGTAGAACGCAGCAGTTGGGAGTCAGCACAGTGCCTACCCAGCGTTTGGGTAAAACACCGCAGCTCTGGTCATGCAGCCCTGGACTGTGATTTTAACCCCCGTGGTGGGCAGATGCCACACACACACTCAATCCCGAACTGATTTAACACCAACGTTGTTTTAGTGCGTCGCCTTCGCTTCATTCATTATTTATCTAGGCCATTTGACACACTAGGCTATCAAGTCAAGCATGCAGGTTTGAACGTTTCTGCAGATGAATGCTGCGCCCCACAATCTTTTAACTATTCTTAAAACACTTAACACTTACTTTTTCTGCTGTAAGTGCATGTTGTGTGTGATGTCTGTATGCTACTGAGACCTTGAATTTCCCCTTGGTGATCAAAAAAGTATCTATCTATCTATCTATCTATCTATCTATCTATCTAAACACCGTTTCAGAACATTCTTACGATGAAAAAAACACCCTTTAACAAGCTCAGCACTCAAAGCTGCAGATGTCAAAAGGTAACGCGCTTATTTTATAAATAGCAACATTCCACTGTTATAGCAGTTAGTCATTAACAGCTAGCGTTGACTGACCGATCGTATGCCATACCAGGGAAAGTACTTGGATCTTGCAACTTGAAGGGCGTCCCTTACTCGTTACCTCAGCAATGGTAAATGTCAACTGCCTGTGTTCATTACTGCTTGACAAAGACATACACACCAAAAAAAAAGACAAGAACCATGTCCTGTGTGTGTTTAAAGTAATATTACACCCTTCATCAATCGGTCATTATGCCAGAGACAATAAAAATGTTTAACAGTCAGGGCCAACACTCCAGTGCTTGCCATAGTAACACTCTTTTCCCAGGACAGGGGAGAGGAGGAGGAGGGGGGGGCATCCCTGAGGATTTGGCACAGACAGGGCTTGAGAAAAAAAGAGAACATGGTCCCCCTTTCCAAATGCCCTCGGTCTCTACTTAGCAACAAGTGTAGGGACCAGGAATTCTGTGAACTACCTCTCTCTCTCTTTCTTTTCTCTCCTCATCGTTCTCTGCCAACCATTCCATCAGAGAGAAAAAGGGCACTCTGCCAGCCGAAGGGCCCTGCTATTGTGTAATAAGAGTCAGAGGTCCATGAACCCCAGCATCAGAACCAGAATATTCCATTTCACACACACACACACACACACACACACACACACACACACACACACACACACACACACACACACACACACACACACACACACACACACACACACACACACACACACACACACACACACACACACACACACACACACACACACACACACACACACACACACAAGCATCAGAACTAGAATATTCCATTTCAGACTGACACGAACACTGACTGCACTGGCCACCTGTTGTACCACAGCTCTCTCTCATTCAGAACAGAGTTATTCAGGAGAACAAAGAGCTGACCACAGGACTGAACCTCAAACGGCACTGGTCTCCATACTCTCACGTTCAGTGAAATTGTTCTCTCTCTCTCTCTCTCTCTCACACACACACACACTGTAGTGTCCCTCCTAAGTCAAACACACACTCTTTTGAACACACCCCCTCACCTTCCCTTCCCAATGACCCACTCAGAGAGCAACAGCTTTGTCTGAACATGTCGATATGACAGACAGAGAATCACACTCATCCTCCCCCATCCCACATCACCCTCCTGCTGCCGGCCTGAATTCCCCCCCTCTCTCTCCCCCTCCCTCTGGCTGGTTCCCCCTTTCTCTCTCTATCCCCCCTCCCTCCCTCCATCTCTCTATCCCCCCTCTGGCTGGTTCCCCCTCTTATTCGCTGGCCTTTTCAACCTTCTCTACAACAAAAGAGACAATGGAGGCTGCGCCACTTTCTCTCTCAGTTCCCGTACAGAGGCACACACACACACACACACACACACACACACACACACACACACACACACACACACACACACACACACACACACACACACACACACACACACACACACACACACACACACACACACACACACACACACACACACACACACACACACACACACACACACACACACACACAGAATAGCAGAAAAGAACAGAGTGTAAGAATGCAAACAGAATACTCCACAGAAGGAATGAAGCACCCAAACATACCTACACATATAACACTTTCAGGCATTTCAAGATACAGATGCGGCAGGTGAGAGCCCCACCACCCACCCTCTCTCCAGCAACCCTGCCCCAGTCACCACGGAGCTCCAAATCTCTCTGCACAGGGGTCCACCAAATCTCTCTGCACAGGGGTCCACCAAATGGCTACTCTCACATGTAAGAAGGTGAGAGACAGGGGAGGGGAAGGCCAGAGGTGTGTGTGTGTGTGTGTGTGTGTGTGTGTGTGTGTGTGTGTGTGTGTGTGTAAGGGGGTGAGGGGAATTCACAGCTCTCACCACTGATATGGTCCTTACAGCTCAATAGATAGTGCTGCGAGCTGTGAAAATGCAAGTGTGCCACACACACACACAGGTGAACAAAGGCGAGGGGGGGGGAGGAGGGGTGGTAGTTCATACAAACCTCTCTAGAGACAAATGTTACCGTGCATCAGTAGAGACTTGAGAAGAGTGAAACCTTAACCAACGATTTCCACCCCAGCAGGCAGCCTGTATAAATCCAAACAGTCATATGATAAACTGCAGAAATGGTGTGCCACTTTGGCCCAGTCTGCGTTGCAAGGGTGGGTGGGGGATGGGAGACTCTTCTTATGGAATATATTTATTTTTAATTTTGTTACAACTTCAAAGGGTTGCGGCTGCAGAAATCTTGTACTGAATTTATCAGTATGTGCTTGCAGTAACACATCTGAATATAATCGGAAATTCAATTTGCATCTGGTTCAAGCTTTAGAAAGGGTAGGCCCTAAATCTCCAAAGTTCTGATAAGTGGTTTAAGAGGGCTTTATATTATACAAAATGTCACCCATATTTCTAAGAAGAGGACTTTGAAATCTACTCAAAACTGCATACACATTCCACCAACTATGACCTTAGCCACGCATGGTCAAGGTAAAAAAAAAATCAAATCACTGTCATTGATCTAGCACTTTATCTTAAGAACAAAACCACACACACACACGCACCAAAACCAACCTCAGAGCACCAGCCAGACACACAACCTTTGGGTTGCCAGGGCAACTTGAAGCTTGCCACTAGCTCCAAATGTCACAGCACTGCAGCCCCCCCCTCTCTCTCTCCCTCCCTCCTTCCCTCTCTCTCCCTCCCTCCTTCCCTCGCTCTCCCACCAATAGAATAGCAGTCCACTCCTTCCAAATCCAGACTAAAACATCCACTTAATACCACACACCTCCCTGCTTGCCAGGTCTCTCAGGCAACCAAGCCTTATCTGCTGCTTGCCATCTACCTCCTGAGTAGAGCATGCGGAGACAGAGAGGATGCCGAGGACAAAGAGCCTGAGTGTCTGTCAACTTCAACTTGGAAGATTTGCCCCGCCCCGCCCCGCCCCGCCCCGCCCCGCTCCGCCAGAGGATTTATTGATTGATTACGTGGGGAACTGTGAAGTCAAGTTAGCAAAGTATTTCTTATTGTTTCG
Source organism: Alosa pseudoharengus (assembly GCF_046254945.1). NCBI lineage: Eukaryota > Metazoa > Chordata > Actinopteri > Clupeiformes > Clupeidae > Alosa > Alosa pseudoharengus. The sequence continues at coordinate 12,149,109 of NW_027468837.1, read as the reverse complement.
GGGGCACGAGTCAACTTAAGGGCTGGCTCAAATCGTTGCTGTAACCAAATTTCCCACCAATATTATTGATCAAATAACTGATCAGGTAGACACTCCCCTTCAACAGAAACATATCAACCTTACTGAGGCAGACTTACTAATATCTAAAAACTCCTAACTAAGCTTATCTCAACAATTTCTTAGCCAAGTTTGTGGGGGATCACAAGCCTCGATATGTCTCCGGATGCCCCTTTGTCATTCCCCCATGTGCTCGTGGGTAATCTCCCTGCATCTGGTATCGGTTAAATCCCTCTTTGGAAGAAGAGCAGCAGCTCTGATAAGATTACCATTTAATTGGCATAATTAAATAGAGTATTTAATCTATCTGCAGCAGGAGTGGGGAAGCCAAACCCCATCACGTCAATCCTCGTCAAACAGTCAGTGCCTATCTTTACTAATGAGGTTCTACGCCAGTGGTCTGGGGTCTAAAAAAAGAGAACTTTTGCCGGTTCATGTCTGACCATGAACACACCTTAGCTTTCAAAGGGCATTGGCCATGAATGTGTATGAATGAAGGCTTATTGAGAACAGGCATTCTTAGATTTATTTGAATGTAGTTTTATATGTGACTTCAGTGCTCCGGAGGATAAGTTACCTGACCTCTACAATAAGGAATCATAAGAAGGATGAGCAACAGCAAAGGGGACCATATGTGGATTCATATGTTAGACTTGCAGTATTGAGAACCATGTCTAAAAAGAACATGAACACAAGGTTGAGCACTGGCTGTAGTGATATCTTGATTTAACTTTATGACTGACCAGAACAATCTGAACACACTGAACAACAACAACAACAACAAACAAACAAAACAACAACAAATGCAGCCCAAAGACTGACACCAGAGGACAACGCATCACAGGACAAATCACTCTGTCTGTTCTTAGACACACAAAAACACATGTTCAGTCGGTTAATTAATCCACTGCCTTGTTCCTGAAACCCTGTGAGCACTAACTCACAGATCACCCAAACAGGCCGTCCTTTGAGCTTCTTCACCTGGTAAATACGGAGACTCGGAAACGCTGTGGCGATACTTAATGACAAATCACAGAGCAGGCCATTTGTCTCGCCCCACACACACTTACATCGGGAGGACACCGCCCACAGTCAGGCAAAGGACAACACCGACGAGGACACGCTGACGGATGCGGCCACTGCTGATAGGACGGGGGGGGGGGGGGGGGGGGGGGGGAGAAAACACACAGGCGTCTGGGAGGGCTTCCATTTTAATTACCTGGACCAGAAACTCATGGGATGACTATATTTTTCCTGTTGTTCTAAGTTGCTAAACCCCTCAATTCCAAACAGCTCCTGCACAGCCAGCACAATAGGAGCAACCAAAGAGGTGCCGCCAGACAGTGATGGATAATGCCGAAATCAGAGTCCAAGCCAGGTCACCGGATTTGAAAGCCCAAGAGAATTGTTGATATTTTGTTTAGTTCGAGCAATTCGGTGTTCTAAACCCTTGAATGCTGGTCTGGGTGTTGACCTTGCTTAGCTGGGGGTTTTTTTATTCTAAATCAGGGAATCTGGGAAAATAGCAAGATTATGGCCTTTTTTTTAATGATGCTCAGATTAGTTGGCCAAACACAGAAAAGTTAGCTGATACAAATGTATGAATTGGTGAATGTATAAAAAAGCATGGAGGCAATAACAGTATACTATGGCTATTTATTTATATCTTTGAAGCTCACACACCCACCCCAAAGCCTGTAAACTCCCAGCCTATGAGGCAAACCTCCCCCACCAACACCTTCACTGTGTCGAGGTGTTGAAAGTAGAAACTACAATCATCTTTGTATCCCTCCATTTCACAGACAATGATGTCCACTAACTGCAGCTGTTAGCAATTTGCCGCTTGAGTACTAGTATGCAAGCTCGGGCCAAGTAACTCAGTTTGGCAAATTCACGCGAGGCCGCTGCATTGTCCACACGCTCAATGAACACAGTAGCCAACAAAAAAAACAAAAAATCAATAAATGTGTTAAGTATGCCTTCAGTGTTATTCATTTCTGTTGTCCAGGCTTTATGGATTATGCGGATCTATTTTCAGTGGAACCAAAAATGTATCTGAAAGAAGCTTTTTATCTGCCAGTGTTTAGACGTTTACCAACCGTTATGATGTCATGTCGTAACCCAAGCTAATCATTATTGATTCCCTGGCAGCTGGGAACACCTCTATTGAGAACAGCGACCATTTGATTGTGTAAACACATATCATTCACATGTTTACTCCCCTAATGGAGGTTCATGCACCATATAGCATACAATTTAACACAACTTTGTGTGAACAGACGACACCCGTTACTAAACATTGTAAAAGTATGTGTGTGTGTGTGTGTTTTCGGTCCTGAGATAAACAGGATTAATGTGTGGAGGCAGTATGAGGGTAACTCAAAGGGGACACCAGAACAATGTCTAATCACCACCACTGTGTATATAGTTGCTCTGATATGAATTGAAAGAAAAAATGAAAGTCATATGGCCAATAAAAACTCAATTTGAAGGAAATGTTTGGGTTACCCCAGAGACTCGCACCCACAAATTGCATTTTCTTGTTTAGGTCATTACAGGTCATGTAATTGAAGGTCAGATGGCAAACATATAATGACTGCATTTCTAAGAGGGGTCAAGGGCCATTTAACAAGTCAGGTCCACTTTCTCACCACAGGTCCTGACACAGACCAGGAGGCAGCACCACACAAACACACCACTGAACATGAAAATGTCCATGTGCTCACACATACAGACAGAGCATCCTAACAAAGCGCTCACACATACACGCCCCTACACAGCTTTAAAGAGCAATACAAGACACAAAGGCGGCATCCAGCAATGCAAACCACACACATGTGGACATGGGCACACATAAATCCCACACACACAAAACATATATGTGTGCGTTTGGACATATTTAAAGAGCAATGCAAGATAAAGGGGTGCCATGGTTCAGCTACACAAACCAGTTTATTTTTTGGTTTCCTTCTGGGTGGGTAGAAGTTGTGCGCTTTGCGTTCCTAAAATGAGCTGGTCCATCACTCATTCTAGACAACAGAACAGAGCGTCCACTCCACTTGTTAACCCCTGGGACAGTGCCAGTGATGTCCAAATGCTTAAAACCCTTTCAAATGCACCCTCCACACACACACACACACACACACACACACACACACACACACACTAACGCACAAATCCAGAGTCTAATGGCAAGTAGTGCTGATGCAGGCGGTCCACACAGGGCTGCTACATTTCCAGCATGTTTTCCAGCTGAGAGACTATATTTGGGTAATGAAATCATATCCTTCATGGCACAATATGTTACATTCTGATCATATCTCTTCTCCCTAGTGGACAGACCCCTGGTTAGTGTACAGAGGACAGGCAGAGTTGCATTTATGGTCAAGCAAACACGGCTGCCATGCATTTTAGCGCTATACAGAGTAGCCTTACTATAACTGTGTTAAGTGAATAGGCTCCGAACCGCATACTTCAACTTTGGAATCTGACCAAAGTCATTTTAGGCTTTCATTGCCTCGTGGCACTGAAAAGCATCCTAATAACGGCAATGTCATTATATTTTAGCGACGAGGTGTGTACGAGTTTCAACTTGTCTGGTTACTTTGCTTCTGTGTCTGATGAAGTTCACTGCATTCCGAAGCAATCCCTAAAGACAACATCTGCTCACAGTATAAATCATGATTGATTCATGAAAATCCACTGACTGTCGACATTTAAATAACAGCTCATGGTATTAACAGGCCAACACATAATTTAAAAAGCTGTAAACACACTGAAAAGGCTCTTGGAGAGAAGCACAATATAGATACTTAAGCTTACTAGGCCCTGTGATGCAAGGACATCAGGACTGTCATCAGGATCCATGCCTTCATTCAATCAAAACTTCAAGCCATATTTCATAGTGCACCATCTGGAATGGGAATGTGATGCCCAGATATCCACAAGCTTTGCGCCATGTTAATCTCGGTTCCCATATTTAAGAGCATAAACATAGCTGCTGAAGTATAGCCTATGTTTTGAGATTAGAAGGTCTGAATGACCTACACAATTAAAACCCTCGACGATCACTGGGGTACACGGACCATATTCTCGGTCCCTGTGAAATTCAGGACAGGACAGTTTGAGGTTCCGTCTTTTGGGATTCAGGTGATTCTGTCCTCCATGCTCAAAGCCAATCAATAAGGTATAAAGCAACCGAGTTATCGAACCGTCAGTGTACACATCCGCCATATAACTTTAGGACATTCAGGCCTGTGTTTACTTTCTGGGTGCAAGACATAGGCTACTTAGTTTAGGGCCTACAAAACAAATTTCACCAACTCCCTGATTTAAGGTAGGCCATTTAGGTTTTGAAACATCATATTCTCGCATTATTCATTATGGACCGTGTTGTAATTAAAAATATTCGACACTCACTTATAGCACCTGCTTTGAAGTAGGCCTACCATAAATTATACAGGGGAACTAACGACGCCTGGTGGACACAGAGCACCTAGGTGGATAAACGCAGAACAAACAGTCCTGATATTGACCCCCGCCTGGCCTGATTCAATGCACTAGCCTGATGCAAAACGGCAGTAAACGAAAACTCACTCTTTTCAATACAGATCCTTTAGCTTTACTGCCATTGCACTCGTCCAGAAGTCCTTATTCATAGTATCTGCTCACATGGTCCATTCATGGCTTGTCCAAGAGATATGCGTTCAGTGATGTGTTTTCAACCAGATATTTTGACTGATAATCCTAAATAGGCTAAATATTATGAAAAGAGGTTTCCTGCTAGTTTTGTTTACAGTGATACAACAGGAATCCCTTGCCCACTCGGCATGGTCTGAATAAACTTTGGGGCTCCGATTCATTCGCAAGTCTGTAGTCTAACATCATAGGCTATCCACAACATGGAACAGCTTTAAAATAGCCGAGTCTTTTTGGAAACAGATACTTTCATGCGTAGCCTACGCTGTTTATCACGAATGCCATGCAGGCGGAACACACCACTCTATAGAATCTATCCTAAAGAAATTAAACGCTATGGTGGTCACTCACAACAAACAGAAATGAACAAACGCAAAGCAAGTAGCTGGAAAATGCATTCACGTAGGTCATGAGAAGTCATGCGAAGTTACAGACACTGCTATTCCAAAGAAACGTTTGCATATATTGTATGTCCCTATGTTGTAATCATATTACTAATATAGTGATATGCACCAAAGTTCATTACACTTCGCTTACCTTAGTTCTTTCCAACGGTGAACTCCACCATAGGCTACTACAGTTCCGTACCTTTTCAGTTAAGTCTTCGTATTTCGCTCTTGTAGGGTGCAAAGGACTCGCACGTTTAACTTGCCATTTATCCTGTTTGAAAATCCTGGTAAAATCGCGCACGTTCGTGCATACAAATTCTGCGCTGGCGTCGGTCTGTAGGCTAAATGTAACACAATTTTTGGAAACTTTGGAGTTGGTGCAAAAAACTTCCCCACGCTGAACTTTATCCAAGGCGAGGCTGCGTTTTTCTGTAAGACCAGCCAAGCGTTCAGCCGTTTTTTCTTCCAACTTTCACAGTGCGCTTGCACTATTATCACATGGACCGGCGAATAGTGAAGCAAATGAATAGGCTTGGGAGAACAGATTACCTCAGAAAAGGCTGGCTGCCCTCGATATTCATAGTACTTAAAAGGGGCAGGGCCCTACCATTAGCGAATGTGTCTCCATCTTGCGGGGCCCATATGCCGCCACGTTTGAAATGAAATGTTCTCTTAAAGGGGCAATGGGTGAGGCAGAAACAAATGGAAACACGCACAGCAAATGCATATTGTAATCATCACAGGGAATAACCTATATTTCATTTCTATATAACTCAATAAATATCCCACCAAAGTGGAATGGCCAGCTAATATAAAGGAAAACAACAAAATGCTTATAACAAATATATAAAAGGTTTCGGCATGGTCAAATGAACTTGCATTCTTTTAAGACCCATGCTGAAACAGCCTCAAACAGCCATTTTATTTTACATACTTATCTTCATATCTAAAAAAGAAACATTTTTCTCCTTAACCCCCCCCCCCCTTCTCTCTTTCTCTCTCTCCCTCTCTCCTAATCAGTCTTCTCCACTTTCTCCGCAGTGAAGATGAATCACGAATTCTTGGTGTTCTCAATTCAAGGACACCCACTCCGCCCCACCTCCTTCCAGCACCCACATCGCAACTCCCACAGTGATCAAAAACAAAACAGCCCCAATTTAACACCACATTCAGAGAGAGAGAGAGAGAGAGAGAGAGACAGACAAACAGACAGAGAGAGGGAAATTCATATTTTAATGAGAAGTAAATAGATTCATACTGCAGTGAAGGAGAGGGAAAAGCCAGAGAAAAGAGAGAGATTGTGCCATAGAGAGGTCAGAACTGAAAAGTAAGGAGAAATGCAGGGTGTGTGTGTGTGTGTGTGAAAGAGAGAGAGAGATTTTGTTGAAGGAGTTAAAGACAGTGTGTGCTTGGAACTTGGAGTCGTCACACACATACTGTACACACACACACACACACACACACGCACAATCCCCCTTCCACCCTCTGCTCTGCTCCTCATCTCTCCTGTGTGTGTGTGTGTGTGTGTGTGTGTGTGTGTGTGTGTGTGTGTGTGTGTGTGTGTGTGTGTGTGTGTGTGTGTGTGAATGAGTCGGCCTGTCCGTCAGAGCAGCAGCACACACAGCATTCATGAACCCTGAACACTGAAGCAATTCATCCCACTCCAGCTCCCATGCACGCCCCTCTGAATATCAACTCTGCCTTTCACCGTGCGACGGACAGGGCTACCGGCCGGGCCAGGGGGAGGGGTCCGCAGCAAGGGTGAGATCTGGCCTGCCTGCCTGCCTGCCCGCCCATGAGGGAATGAGGGTGTGTGAGTGGAGAGATTCACAAAACTATGCAGCTCTTTGGTTGTTGTGCGTGTGTGTGAGGGTGTGTTGGGAGTGGGGGGTATAAGATTGAGAAAAATAAGATGGAATAAGATGGGGGAAAGTGTATGAATGAATGGAAAAAAAGAGTGAAAAGGAGAGAGCTTTTTTTGTAAGATAAAAAGGCTTTACAGTAATGCACCAAGTAAAAAATAAAACATTCCACATATAGTAGCGATGCTCCCACAGGTGATAGAAACCAATATGGTATACATCAAACCCCCACCTACCCCAAACACTGTTGAAGGTCTAACACACACAAGAGAGAGAACGATTGTGTGTAAGAGAGAAAGAGAGAGACTGTGTTGGTGTGATTAAAAGCTTTGTCATACATGGCCCCACTGCAGTTATGTTTCAGACAATGTTAGAAGAGAGCCGATTACTACAGAAACTACAGGGAATAGTTACTGGGCTGTTTATTTTTCTCAGATTTTCTGTTCAATTCATAAATACAAGTGGAAAAAGAAGACCTTTTTCATGTTTGTTGACACATAAATTCACATTAATGTAATCTGATGACGCAGTTACATTAATTTATGCCCAACAGTTTGAGACCAGAAAACTGTGTGTGTGTGTGTGTGTGTGTGTGTGTGTGTGTGTGTGTGTGTGTGTGTGTGTGTGTGTTTATGTGTGTGTGTGGGTGTGTAGTGTGTGTGTGTGTGTGTGTGTGTGTGTGTGTGTGTGTGTGTGTGTGTGTGTGTGTGTGTGTGTGTTAGTGTGTATGTGCACAGAGAATGTGAGTTAAGGCCAGTGCCCGTGAACAGAGCCATTGACAGATTGGTCTTCTCTGCCGCATCCTTTCACCAAAAGGCCGCTGACTTAATCCCTCAGCAGGCCGACAGGCAAGCAGGCAGTGTGTTTACTCATCTGATCTGAGCTTAGTGTTTTTTTTTTGTCTTTTTTGGGGGGGACATCTGGACACATACACACGGGTTCAGGACAGGTACAGTATATCAGCACTATGAAACTTGTACAAACAAAAACAGATAGAGACAAAGTGAGAGGGGAAAAAGAGAGAGAGAGAGAGAGAGAGAGAGAGAAACAGAGAGAGAGAGAAACAGAGAAAGAGAGAGAGGACCTAGTGTTGAATTTGTCCACTATTATGCTTTTTATTTGCTGGGGATTGACCTCTGTGTTGTCTGTTGTTTCAGATCTGGCTAGTACCCACTGCCTTAGTACCCACTGCCTCCCACTGTTGGTCTCTCTGTGCCTGTGTGTCTGCTTGGAGCCTCCTGGCTCCACCCGGAGTAACACCACTCGTAGCCACAGATAACCAAGTCCAAGAGCCATGGCATCCCTCTGGGTTAAACATGATGATGTTGGCAACGATGTTGAAGGGCACTGTCCCACTAATAGACAGCTAGCTTGGGTTGGTTGTTTCAATCAAACGCTCCCTTGTGGCCAGTAAGTGTCATGGCGCGGCTGACTCAGTCTGCCTTTCTCATCACGGGGGCACGCTCATAAAGATCAGGGCCCAGGGCGGTCAGCTTCCGGTCAAATGGATGTATTCTTAAGGGGGCTGTTCAGTGCCACTGCCGGAGACCCAGGAACTGCACTTTATGTCGGCTGAGACCCTGGAAAATATGCTCAGCACGGAGTTGTTGGGGTCACATTGGTCTTGGTTACACAGGTTTCCAGGATCTTGAGGTAGCCTAAAGACAGATGTTGCAATGGTGAGAGGCCTGATGTGGTTTTACTTGTGAAACATGAATTCATTGGACATCCAATGTGAAATAGTCCAAAAGGGAGCTACACACTCAATAAATTCACTTGCAAGCACCACCATGTAATACTCTTCCCTTAAAAAAGAAAAAAATCAGCAGTTGAAAACAATGTGGCAAGTGCATTCTTAATTCTGTTGAAATGGGTTACCGGTATCAGTATCTGTTTGAAGTTTGAATTTTTTCCTTGGGGGCGAAAACCCCAAATCCCTGTTTATTTCAAAGTCCAGCCTGATGCCATGTGCGCTATAGGTACCATGCACACACACACCATCTGTTTCAACACACCCCTTAACAGAAAGTAGTTCCAACATCCCTGCCTCTCACAGGTTACACTTTTGCATGTTTGGTGGTAATGTCGCTTGATAAATGTCCTTGTGCAAAACAGACAGGTTGTTGCCTCATAATTGAATGTGGAAGAAGGAGTCGCATTGTCTACTTGTGTAGACGTTTGCTTACATTCAAAATTAGGTAACAACTAGCAGCTACCACATATTTACAAGGAATAGCTCTGTTGGTTCCCTTGTGTTAAGAACATTTGGTGGTTTTGGTTGACTGCCCCACAGCAGTGCTAACTGATGCAATGGCAGAGACTCTATGCAACTGCAGTCCCAAATGTCGTTTTACTATTGCCTATAGTTTCATATAGCTGCATATGGTTGAACCTGCACAAGATGTAGTTTGTGTATCCATATGAATCCATATGCGCTGCATTATAGACTGCCAGTGAGCAATCATCTGGAAGCAGTAGGCTGCATAAAAGATTGATCACAGTCCCTATACTACACCCCAAATTTGGCTAATGAATGGATTTTTAAAATGCATATACACCAATTTCTGAAGTGTCAAGACTGCCAACAAACAGCCTCGACTACGAGCCCAATGTAAGTGAGTCCAAAAAACAGTAGGCTATTAAAACCTTTTATTTTTTTATCACTTGTGGTCACCAGACTACCAGGCCATTGGAGCAGGAATACTAACCTCTCTCTCTCCCCCCCTCTCTCTCTCTCTTACACACACACACACACTCAAACATGCAAGACACAACATACACACACATTCAAACAAGGACACACAACACACACTCACATACACACACACACACACACACACACTAATCACACATCTGGACTGGAGTGTTTTCCAAGGTCAAACAAATGTAAAAAAACAATAAACCCTGGTCGCAAGGGGCAGTGTGCCCCGTCTGCCAGTGCTGATTACATATTGGATTGGCCCAGTTAAGCCTGCAGTGGTCCATACCAGCTGAGAGGCCAGTTACTGTAAGCCTGCAGTGGTCTATTCCAAATGAGAAGAGCTGGGGAGGGGCAGAGATTTGGATCGGTCAGTTTTACCAGACACGAGGGGAGAATGCATCTTTTAGCCATCAGTAGGACGCAGGCACGGGAGACTCACAATGAAAGTGTTGCTCTCTCCCACTTACACAAAGGGGTTAAATTAATAAGAATATATTACTGTAACATAACTATTATGCTTATATTAGTATTGACACACTGACTAATACATAGATCCATGTAAAACAGAGGAAATCTTTTTGAAATAGGCTACATAACTGTGTGCAAAGTTCTCCTTTTGAATTTTACATAGATTTTGAATTTGCCTTCCTATTTTTTTTATTATGACCGCCCGCAGCGGCGGTCATATAGGTTTAGTCAGATTTTTTTTATTTTTTTATTTTTTCGCATGTCCAAATTTCCGTCAAGGATTCCCGGGACACTGAAAGACCATGACACATACTCACACAGTAGACATATGTACGCATGCATGCATATGCACAAACACACATACGCAGACAAACACACAAGCACGCACACACACAGACACACACACACACCCACACACATAAACATAAACATGTGCATGCACACATGCACACAATTAAAAAATGTCTCAGAATTATGTAGACATATGTACGCATGCATGCATATGCACAAACACACATACGCAGACAAACACACACACACACACACACATAAACATAAACGTGTGCACGCACACATGCACACAATTCAAGAATTTCTCAGAATTATGAACAGGCAAGATGGGGGTGGGGTTGTATAAAATTTATTTTACATGTGAAATCTATGAACTAATCATGTTTTGGTACATGTTGTCTAGCAGATACCAGTGAGAATTGAGTGTGGATAATGCAATTTAGTGAGACAGTTAGAATCATATAGGCCTTTCAGCGTGATTTATTTTTGTGGAAAAAAAGTGCTGGACTGGGAGGCGGTCATATTTTGTACTGCTCTGCGGTACATCTAGTTTATTTACAGTTTTTCTCAGTCGCTTTGGTGCTTTTCTCAGATCAGAATGGAAATTCTCATAACTATTAGTTCAACCTCCACAACATTTAGTAATTTGTGCACATCATAGTAGCAATTTCTCATTCCTCTGAACAAATTGCAAATGCTTTTGGACATGTATCAGTTGCTTTGTCATGTCAGTCAAAATGAACTATACTCATGGATGCTGAATAGTCGTTCCCAATAAAACTAATAGTCTTCATTTCATTGCTTGAGTCATTACATACAAAATTGGTGAACTAGTTATCAAATTCTGTCACAATTCTGTAGAATTGCAAAGAGCATATACAGTAAAAATGTAAAACCTACATATTCAGTGTCTTGTACTCACTTCTAACTTCACAACTCTCCTAACTACAGCAATTTCTAACTTTACTGTAGTTTTCAAATGGCTGTACAAGTACTGTATAGTGCTGTCTTGAGTATATTCAGGTAGTGTCACCGAGTTCTGACCTTTTTTGCATAGGAAAACACTGAGAGAATAAACTGCCATAATGAAAACATGACGAAGCCATTTGACTATCTTGTTCATAAACGATGATGTCAAGACTTCTCATTTTGATGACACTGGCAAGTTTCATTGACATAAATACTTGAGGAATGGACTATCCATTTTGAGTAAGTGACGTGCTTTTGCAGGTTATCCACTAGGTTTTGCAGTTTGCACTAATTGTTTTGAGAAATGCACTAACTGCTGTGCAAATGTTACTGTACATGTAATGTGCATGAAGAACAACTACAGATAGCAGAAATAAAAGAAATTATTCCTGCATGAACTCACTCCTCTGCTCTGAATATAATTTCTCTCCTGGGGTTCATGGCACAGAATATTGGAAATGTTCAGCCAACCTTAGAAGATTGTCTGGATCAATATCTGTGTCCTGGATATGCGCATGTGCCCAGTGATATCTATTACTCCAGAGCAGAGACAAACAACATGTGTGAAATGAGAAAATAAGACATGGATAAAGAACAAATCAGCACCACATACAACATTTTGTGGAATAGTTTGAGAGAGAGAAAGAAAGAGAGAGAGAGAGAGAGAGAGAGAGAGATGTGGTTCATGATGTCTATAACACCCATGGTCAAAATAATCACATATCAAAGTTAACAAAGATATTTTGTCCATAGTGACTTATTTCTAGCTGAGATGGATCAGTTAGCCTTGGTATATAGTCATCATTTACTTTCACGCTCATTCACTTTCATCTCATTATCATTTCTTTCATTTACAGTAGTGTTTATTTACACACATCAAAACAAACACAAGTGTGTTTTTCCAAGTCAAAACACAAAATAGCATTTCACTGAGACAAAACAAATCAGTCTACATCGGGTCGTCTCTCTCAAAATTCTGTCTACATCACATGCAATGTCCTAGTCCAAGGCACCGGGAAAAATATATTCTGGAATGATGTATCCAGGCCTGACATGACAATATCCCCACATGTAGACTTTTTTTTGTCTGTAAAAGGGATATTTCTCTTCTCACTCTTCCTGCTCACTCCATTGTACCCATTGTACATTACCTGTGGCTTATTTATAGTGCTTAGGCTGATTGCAAAGTGAACTAATTATCTAAAACAGTTTTCACATGAGAAAGTGTGCCAGAGAGTTGGCAAAATAGTGTAAATAATAGCCATTGTGCCTACAGTTGTGCAAAGTGTGTGTTACAAAATTGCAAACTGGGTGCAAAGCAGTGTTTGTGCTTTTAGTTTTGCGAACTCAGTGAGTGGTTTTGCCATTTGTGTGTAGAGTTTTGCCAAAAAAAGCCATAGTTACAAAAAATGTGTTTAAGCATTCAGAAAAAACTGTATTATTTTTCAATCTATATGAAGATATCACTTCACTTTAATATCTGTAAATATTATGTACTATTACTGTAAATCCTTCTTTTAGATTTACTTACAGTTTTTTTCAACTGCTTACACACTAAATCTTTGCTTGTCACACAATTTTCTAAACATGTCCTCCAAACATCATAACCTGACACCAAATCTGCAAAACCATACACTAATTCTCAGTGTTTGACTCAGTTTTCAATTGACTAAAACACATTTTGCAAAACACCAAACACAATTTTCTACCTAACACACAAAAATCTAACAGGAAGTAACTTGATTTCGTTCTTCAAACACAACCCATCAAAATGCCACACTAAATCACCAGTGCTTCACTCTTTCTCTTCACATGTGCAAACACTCTTTACTTTACTGAACACCATCCAATCATTGCCTTAGTATATGTCTATGAATAGATATACTCTCTATATAGGTATAGACCCTTTCAATCTGCTCCTAGAGGATTTCCGGTTGAAATATTCAGAACCAATGCAGATACTTTGAAAATTTCAGTAATCGGACTTTAGCTTACAGTAATGTTCAACAAAAAGTTGACTTTATGTAAAATTTGTCTTTTTACTCTATTTTTGTTTGTCCCCATGTTACAGTATACCATTAGCTCAATAAATTTTTCTGTGCCTCCAGAAATGCCTTAGGAACGCTTACTGTAGAATTGTTTGTTTCTGTAGTTGAAAGGGTCTATAGGCCTATGAATACATACTGTACACGACCCCCCCCCCCCCACACACACACACACACACACTTGTCTTTAGAAAAAAACAAAATCAGTGTTTTCAAAACTCCATGTACATCTGGTGGTCACTGTATTCTTCTTTGCTTTTTTTCTTGTTTGCTGTAAAACAGCAAATTATTAGAAAAATCACTATTTTTGGTTTCAATATTGCTTGCATTTTTACTGTGTATTTCAACTTCTCTTTGTTGATACCGTAACTTTCACTCTTGTATGGAAATACATATAGAAAGCCTAAGACAGAAGAGCTTTAGGTTTTGAGCAACAGTGTGTACATGATGTATCCAAAATGTCATATTATGACAAAAGTGTTTGTAATGTGAGGCGAATGTTTGCTTTAAACATGTGTTTTTGACATTTTGAATGTTGTGTGTCATTTTGCTGGATATTTGGGGCATTTTGCATTTTGTGTGAGCAGTTGTGGGTTTTGTGTGTGGAGTTTTGAAAAATAGACACAGAGTTTTGAAAACGTGTGTAAACAATTGTAAAAAACTGTAATGCTGTATTCTATTCTGAGCCAGTGACTTTTGTGATTATTGTAACTTATATTTCTGACATTGTGTGGATTACAGTTTTTCTCGATTGCTTTGACCTGCTGAAGGAAACTGGGAACCACTTTGGTCTTCATGAACACTTTCTTTGCGGAGCAGAAGTCATCTCTTGCGAATGTGTTCACATATTTTCATTGGGTTCACACATTTCTCACACCCTTTTGCCAAACAGTTACAGTTTTTCTCGATCATTTTGATACCTGTGTCAACTCTGAAATCACATTCTCAAAACAGTTACAGTTTTTTCTGATTGCTTAAGCACATTTTTTGTAACTATGGCTTTTTTTGCAAAACTCTACACACAAATGGCAAAACCTCTCACCCAATCAGCAAAACATTGTAGTTCTCTTGCAAAAGCTAACACACCTTGCTTAACTCTTCACACCTTCGTAAAAATGGTGTTTTCGTATCTAACAGTAAACACAAGCCATCACAATAGTAAGCACACAATGTGCCAACAACACACTGATGGTATGAATAAAAAACACATCTGGCTTTTGCTTTCTCTGCACAAGGTAGACTATGTCAGTTTGAGGTCATGCTTTTGTAATAGTTCTGTAAACATACAGGGATCCAAACTTCAAGTATTACGTAGTGTTTACGTATTTACACACATCAAAACAAACACAAGTGTGTTTTTCCAGTCAAAACACAAAATAGCATTTCACTGAGACAAAACAAATCAGTCTACATCGGGTCGTCTCTCTCAAAATTCTGTCTACATCACATGCAATGTCCTAGTCCAAGGCACCGGGAAAAATATATTCTGGAATGACGTATCCAGGCCTGACATGACAATATCCCCACATGTAGACTGTTTTTTTGTCTGTAAAAGGGCTATTTCTTTCTCTTCTCACTCTTCCTGCTCACTCCATTGTACCCATTGTACATTACCTGTGGCTTATTTATAGTGCTTAGGCTGATTGCAAAGTGAACTAATTATCTAAAACAGTTTTCACATGAGAAAGTGTGCCAGAGAGTTGGCAAAATAGTGTAAATAATAGCCATTGTGCCTACAGTTGTGCAAAGTGTGTGTTACAAAATTGCAAACTGAGTGCAAAGCAGTGTTTGTGCTTTTAGTTTTGCGAACTCAGTGAGTGGTTTTGCCATTTGTGTGTAGAGTTTTGCAAAAAAAGCCATAGTTACAAAAAATGTGTTTAAGCATTCAGAAAAAAACTGTAACACCCGTGTCTGAACAAAAGCACTCTGGACAAAATTACAGATTTTGCTTGCGAAAGGCTACTACTCTCTCAAAACACTTAAAACATGCAGCAAAAGCAAATCTTGCCTTCAAACACTACAACTTGTTGCCAATTCAAAAACAAAATGAGCATTTTTGCTATGTCTGTTCCATTACTTTCTCATTTTTCTGGTATCAGAAAACTGTGAAAAGACAAAATGTACTGAATAAAAAAAATATTTATTAATTCCTCCCAATATGTAACTGCCATTGACATGTAAGACATACAGTAAATACCTAGCAAGATACAGTACATTTCATTGAACTACAACTTGTCATTTTTCATCGAAAAAGACCTACAGTAAACACCTTGTGTTTGCTCCACCAAATATGCAATACAAGCCCTGAAGAAGGTCGGAAGCGACCAAAACGCATCGGCAGGTCCAAAGTAAAATAAAGGACTTTTATTACAGTTTTTTCTGAATGCTTAAACACATTTTTTGTAACTATGGCTTTTTTTGCAAAACTCTACACACAAATGGCAAAACCACTCACTGAGTTCGCAAAACTAAAAGCACAAACACTGCTTTGCACTCAGTTTGCAATTTTGTAACACACACTTTGCACAACTGTAGGCACAATGGCTATTATTTACACTATTTTGCCAACTCTCTGGCACACTTTCTCATGTGAAAACTGTTTTAGATAATTAGTTCACTTTGCAATCAGCCTAAGCACTATAAATAAGCCACAGGTAATGTACAATGGGTACAATGGAGTGAGCAGGAAGAGTGAGAAGAGAAAGAAATGGCCCTTTTACAGACAAAAAAACAGTCTACATGTGGGGATATTGTCATGTCAGGCCTGAATACGTCATTCCAGAATATATTTTTCCCGGTGCCTTGGACTAGGACATTGCATGTGATGTAGACAGAATTTTGAGAGAGACTACCCGATGTAGACTGATTTGTTTTGTCTCAGTGAAATGCTATTTTGTGTTTTGACTTGGAAAAACACATTTGTGTTTGTTTTGATGTGTGTAAATAAACACTAATACTTGAAGTTTGGATCCTTGTATGTTTACAGAACTATGACAAAAGTATGACCTCAAACTGACATGGTCTACCTTGTGCACAGAGAAAGCAAAAGCCAGATGTGTTTTATATTCATACCATCAGTGTGTTGTTGGCACATTGTGTGCTTACTATTGTGATGGCTTGTGTTTACTGTTAGATACGAAAACACCATTTTTACGAAGGTGTGAAGAGTTAAGCAAGGTGTGTTAGCTTTTGCAAGAGAACTACAATGTTTTGCTGATTGGGTGAGAGGTTTTGCCATTTGTGTGTAGAGTTTTGCAAAAAAAGCCATAGTTACAAAAAATGTGCTTAAGCAATCAGAAAAAACTGTAATATATCAGAGTGCCTCGGATCTCTTCTTTCTTTTTTTGACATGCAATACAGTACTTTGTCTAAATGTGCATTACATCCATACTTGCAAATAGCAACACAGAACAGACATCTCTTGTGTAATGAATGATTAATTGCTGATTGAAGAATTGTGCAAAGGAGTTTTACACAGGTGTATCAGAGATTCAGACTTATGCAAGGAATCTATACCACCTGTGAAAAGATGTTTTCCTTTTGTTTAGCATGCATGGGAAAACCAATAGTTTGGGGAACCTGTGTTACAGTAAGTGCATCAAAGCAATCGAGAAAAACATCCTCATTTGAGCATCAAGAAAATGATCACTACTGTTCCATATCAGTGTTACAAATACAGTTTTTTACAATTGTTTACACACGTTTTCAAAACTCTGTGTCTATTTTTCAAAACTCCACACACAAAACCCACAACTGCTCACACAAAATGCAAAATGACCCAAATCTCCAGCAAAATGACACACAACATTCAAAATGTCAAAAACACATGTTTAAAGCAAACATTCGCCTCACATTACAAACACTTTTGTCATAATATGACATTTTGGATACATCATGTACACACTGTTGCTCAAAACCTAAAGCTCTTCTGTCTTAGGCTTTCTATATGTATTTCCATACAAGAGTGAAAGTTACGGTATCAACAAAGAGAAGTTGAAATACACAGTAAAAATGCAAGCAATATTGAAACCAAAAATAGTGATTTTTCCCAAATAATTTGCTGTTGTGAATACAGTATTTTACAGCAAACAAGAAAAAAAGCAAAAAAGAATACAGTGACCACCAGATGTACATGGAGTTTTGAAAACACTGATTTTGTTTTTTTCTAAAGACAAGTGTGTGTGTGTGTGTGTGTGTGTGTGGGGGGGGGGGTCGTGTACAGTATGTATTCATAGGCATAGACCCTTTCAACTGCAGAAACAAACAATTCTACAGTAAGCGTTCCTAAGGCATTTCTGGAGGCACAGAAAAATGTATTGAGCTAATGGTACTGTAACATGGGGACAAACAAAAATAGAGTAAAAAGACAAATTTTACATAAAGTCAACTTTTTGTAGAACATTACTGTAAGCTAAAGTCCGATTACTGTATTTTCTCTATTTTCAAAGTATCTGCATTGGTTCTGAATATTTCAACCGGAAATCCTCTAGGAGCAGATTGAAAGGGTCTATACCTATATAGAGAGTATATCTATTCATAGACCTATACTAAGGCAATGATTGGATGGTGTTCAGTAAAGTAAAGAGTGTTTGCACATGTGAAGAGAAAGAGTGAAGCACTGGTGATTTAGTGTGGCATTTTGATGGGTTGTGTTTGAAGAACGAAATCAAGTTACTTCCTGTTAGATTTTTGTGTGTTAGGTAGAAAATTGTGTTTGGTGTTTTGCAAAATGTGTTTTAGTCAATTGAAAACTGAGTCAAACACTGAGAATTAGTGTATGGTTTTTGCAGACAAAACTGTAATCAGAATAAAAGGGGAAGAAATCTATAAATGCTCTTATTCTAATTCACCAACAGGGGGCACCATGTACAAACTGAAGCTTACACGTAAGTATATTTGCCTCCAACTTCATACATTCTGTGAGATTGTCCACATAGTACAGTTTTTCGAACTTTAATGCTTGTGTCAACTCTGACATCACGTTTTCAAAACAATTAACACGCAGGTCTAAACAAAAGCACTCTGGCCAAAATGACACATTTTGCTTGCAAAAAGCTCTTACTCTCAAAACATTTAAAACATGCAGCAAAAGCAAATTTTGCCTTCAAACAACACATATGTAGTCAAATCACTGTGTGATTTCAATCAATCATTACACACTGGACAACATGCAAAATATAGTTCTCAAAATGAGGAGTTTCAGCCTTCAATTTCACCATGTCTGTGCTATTTCTTTCTATTTCTTGAAAAGACTAAATGTACTGAATAAAAATGAATTGTAATCATTCCTCCCAAGATGTAACTGTCATTGACATGTAAGACTACAGTAAGCACCTACAAGATACATTTCAGTGAACTACAACTCAACATTTTTCACTGAATAGACCTTCAATAAAAACCTTTTGTACTATTTTCTTCACCAAATAGGCAACAGCACTTTCTCTGAATGTGCCTTAGATCCATACTTGCAAATAGCAACACAGAACAGAAATGGTATCTCTTATGGATAATGAATGATTGCTGATTGAAGAATTGTGCAAAGGAGTTTCACACAGGTGTATCAGAGATTCAGACTTATATACAAGGGATATCTACCACTTGCGAATAAATTGTTTCCTTTTGTTTAGCACAGGGTAACCAATAAAGTTTGGGGTCTTTGAATGACATCTGTGTTAACTGTTTTGCAAAAAGGTGTGAGAAATGTGTGAACCCAATGAAAATGTGTGAGCATATTGGCAAAAGATGACTTCTGCTGTGCAAAAGTAGGATGCAAGTAGTGGATCCTAGTTTCTTTAAGCAGGTTAAAGCAATTAAGAAAAACTATAAAGCAACACAATAGTTATTTTATAACAGCAAACTCATTTTGATGCCACAATGACATTCGGTAACAAGAATGGATTCTCTGACATTGCCAGAGCTGTATCCAACTTGTTGGATATTGATGAAAGGTGAATGCCTACATCATGTTACTTTAAATGGCTACAAGTGTGCCTCTTGTTTGTTTCTGTAGTGTATATAAGCTTAGAGAAGTTGGTCAGTTTTCAAGGATTCAAGAAATTTTATTTGTCACATACATACAGTTCTGGAAAAAATTAAGACCACTACAAATTTTTTTGATGTCATCTGACGGTTGCTGAGTGACATTGAAATGAGTTGACGGTTAAATGTTGTACTATTGTTGTTATAGTTGTCATTCATAAGCATTGATATGTAACAGTAATTAAACTTTTTTTTACCAGATCTACTTCATAGGTGTCCCGTTATTCAGAATTACAGTAATAGCCACCACACCAGCCAATCAGAAAAAAGTATTTATTCTCTCCGGGTGATAAACTGTTGCAAAACATGCAGTGAAATGGCATTTGCTGCTCAATTTTTTTGTGTAGCTGTCTATTTAAAAGGATAAAGATTTTTTTTAGAAGAATTGAATAAATAGATTGAAAGAGAAGGGGATACAAGTGCAGTCCTGTCCTGATGGCTAATGCGCCAGATGTCAGACCACCCATTCTGACTACCTGTGATTGGTTAGTGAAAAATCTGAGTATCCAGTTGCACAGTAAGGGGTTCAATCCCAGAGTTCTCACTTTTGTGACCAGATTGAGGGGGGCTATGGTGTTGAATGCTGAACTATAATCAATGAACAGCATTCACACATAATTCCCCCTCCCTCCCTCCAGGTGGGTCAGGGTGGTATGGAGAAGGTTGGAGATGGCATCGTCTCTAAACCTGTTGGCTCTAGACAAATTGGAGGGGGTGGAAGGAGCTTGGCAGGGATGAGCAAACTAAGTTCTTCACAAGCTTCTCAAAACGCTTCATCACTGTTGATGTACTGGGCGGTAGTCATTAAGGCATGATGGACTTTTGTTTTTTGGCACAGGTACAATAATGGACTGTGGACTTGAAGCATAATGGACTTGAAGCATGATGGAACAACAGCTTGAGCTGATATTAAATATGTTTGTAAACACAGGGGCTGGCTGGTACAGGATTTTTATTACCCTGTCAGAGATGCCATTGGGTCCTGCGGCTTTCCTGCATTTAGTCTTCTGAAAAAAGTTCCTCACATCCATCTCAGAGACAGACAGAGGGGTTTCCCCACTTTCTTCAGCGCTTTCATCTGCAGCTATGGTCAGTTTAGGCCTAATACCACTTGAGTCTTTAACGTCATAGCCTGCATACAAAACATGCACAGAATAAAGATTCTTGTTCTTGTTATCTTAATAGGTAAAAGACAGAATGGAGATTTCTCAATTCTGTTAAGCCTGCCACTGAATCAATAAACACATGATATGCTCCATTTATGAACTGTAATTGAAAACATGGAACCATACAGTGGCAACTAACTAGAAAATAAATAAAGTACATAAAGTAAAGTAAACATAACCACATAACTTATATCATTGGTGGGACAACACACCCTCTGTATAGTTTCTGTGGACTATTTCCACTGTACCTTTGCATTCAATTAAAAAATAATAATAAGAAATTTGGTGATGTCTCTGTAGAACAGAACTATGTTTAGACTAGACCCACTATGGATGATACAATGTTGTCAATGGTGACAATGCAAATTATTGGATTGAGGTGTGGCTGAAAGGTGACTATTCTGAAGTTTGCACCTCAAATACCAACCGCTTTTCAGAGGACGTGGCCTGCATAGACATAACTACGTTCACATCAGTAGTTCTCAAAGTGGGGTCTGCAACCCATAGCCAAAGGGGTCCGCAAAATAATTTGCTTTAAATTATAAAGTTGTGGTTTATCATTTTATAAATTCATATCTACCTGCAGAGGATAAATCTTTCCCCTAATAAAACAAGCTATTTGTGTCCATTAGCTCCCACCCATATTACTGTAACATTTAACCTGAATCACTTCACTCAGGTCATGAAGAACTATGCCTACAGCTTCTTAGCTTGGCTTATTTGCCAGCTAGCTAGCTGATGACCATGTGAGTCAGTCCACGTGGTCAAGTGATGATGAATCCAAAGTTGACAAAAGATCTGGTTACACACCTGCCAGAAAACACAGAATAGTGGACCTGACCACAACTTCAAACACAAAACAAATGGCGCTTAATTGTTACAACTAAAGGTGGGTTCTCGGAAAATGTTCTCCCCCACAAGGGGTCCTTGGAACCAAAATATTTGAGAACCCCTCCTTGGATTGCATCATGGATGGCTCGACACACCATCTGGCCTGTACAGTGTTTTGTGCGTACTGTACATAATTATGACTGCCATGCTGGTGAAGCGGTGCATGCACGCATGCACACACACACACGCATACACACACTCTCTGTCTCTCACACACACACACCAGTGTTGCGCGGTCTGCCCGAAATTAAGCGGTCGCCCGCGGATGACCGCGGTCACCCGCGGTTATGAGTCATAAACAAAATATTTTAATGATATTCGGGTCATTTGCGGGCGGGTCAGTTAAAATCAATTTAATATATATTTTCTACAAATAAGCCTACTTAAAATATCACGAGAAGGCTAGCATCAATACAGTAAAGGATCAATACAGTAAAGTCAACAGTAGCAACAAGCAAGACGCGAGTTAAAATAATAAAGACACCCCTTCAGGAAAAGCGATATAGGCTATGGGAAATATTGGGGAAAGTTGTTAAAGAAGATGACAGTAGTACAAGTTATGGTCTAGGCCTACTTCTTGTGAAGCCATTTAAAAGTATGACAGCCAAAACGGGCAGCCTGCAGGAATAAATGTTATGGCACAGACTACACAGCCATATCTACCGGTATGTATAGGTTCGCGCATGCATAAAAGTTACCTTAGTTCGTTGTGTTTGTGACTTTAAACAGTGGACGTAGTAAAACTTTGTGCTTCATTCATCATTATAAACCAGTTCTTACGCTAACGTTTTGACCAGCAATGTATCTTGCCTACCTTGCCTCACCATTTCTGTTTTCGAAAGAAAGATGTATGTCCATGGCCTTCAAATCTTATCCTGTTCTAATCCTTGGTGGTTGCGTGCGTGCTTGCGCTCTTATTCTCATTCTCTCTCCTGCGCAAACATTATGTCCTGCATGCCTA
Organism: Alosa pseudoharengus; assembly: GCF_046254945.1. NCBI lineage: Eukaryota > Metazoa > Chordata > Actinopteri > Clupeiformes > Clupeidae > Alosa > Alosa pseudoharengus. The sequence goes on along the minus strand of NW_027468837.1, from coordinate 12,126,572 downwards.
CCGCGTGTAGTTCTACTGCATAAAGTTTCGCAAATAAATTCGTTTGTTTTACAGAAATGGCCTACTGTAACACTGCATGCAGGCTATAACCAAAAGCACACATTTTGTAAAGCGGGTCGGATCGCGGGTCGGGTATAATTTTGTCCTAATTAATATTCGCGGTCCGAGTTGCTGTCGGGTTGATTAAAATATCGGGCGACCGCGGGCCGCTTGTGACCAAACCCGCGCAACACTGACACACACTCTCTCTCTCTCTCACACACACACACACACACACACTCACACCCACACACACACACACGCACACACACACACACACACACAAACAGGCACACACGGACACACAGTACACATGCACACACACAGGTACACACACACTCAGACACACGTGCGCGCACACACACACACACACACACACACACACACACACATGTGTGTGCTTCACCTCAATGTGTGCTCACTGTGTGCTGAGTGTGTTTCACTAATTCACGGATTGGGATAAATGCAGAGACCAAATTTCCTTCACTGGATCAAAAGAGTATATTTATACTTAGTATACTTATACTACACACACACACACATATATACACAAAAACAAACACACACTATGCACACACTCATTTACATACACAAAAGTTGCAAGAGCAGGGGCTGGAGTAGGAGATGGAGACAAATTGACAAGCGTGATTTATTTTTGTGGAGAGATTGTGCGGCCATATTTTGTACCGTGTTGTGGTACATCTAGTTCCAATTCTGTTTAATGTAAAATCAGATCGCACTGATGTTCAAAAGTTTAGCGTCACTTAGAAATGTCCATTCCACTCTATTATAAATATAATACCAGACTGCTTCTTCTCTACATGTGTAACTTCTGTCTTGTGTTGTTTTGTGTTGTGTTGTGTTGTGTAGGCCTATTAGGCTACTGTAAAAGATGACCCAAACAAGCACTGCTATGAAGCTCAAGCACAGCAAAACAACCATGGCGAGTTCCACAATAGCTCCTTTCAGCTCATCTCTCCATAAGGATATTAAACAGGTGAAAATGAAAAAATGCATTTTTAGCAAAGAATAAAAACATAACACACCTGCACACAAGCATAAGAAAACAACCATGGTGAGCCAACTGTCAGTGCTAGATCTGTCTATCTATCTAAATAAGAATATGAAATTAGATTTACTAGATCGCTTGTAATAATAATAGGCCTATTATTATTACATAAGTGTAAGGTGTTACACATGGTTCTTGCTTGGTTCGCTTTGGGTTTGTCATTTTTTTGGAGAAAACTGGCTCCAATCAAGATGTGTTAAAAACATGTGATTGTGATTGGATCTTGTTTTTTTTTTTTTGTAATTTGGAAACGGGAATCAATGGGATTCTTTCCAGGGGCGCGTTTCCTAACTTCCTTAGTTGCTAACTAAGTTGTGGGATGCAATGCAATTTCCTATTGCCAACCAACTAAGTTGCTAACAGGTTAGCACCTATGCTTTTGGGAAACACACCCAGTTTGTCTGGGTTCGCCCAGGCTAGAAAAATAGCCTTCTTTCCTCAAGATTCCTTTTGTTATGGTTTTGGCTATGGTTATGGAATTTAGCAGACGCTTTTGTCCAAAGTGTCTTACAAAATAAAACAATAAAATAGTTAAAAATGAACAGTAAACAGTTTTTAAAAGTTGGTAAGGCTACATAAATGAAGCTGCAAGTTTTGGACCTGTGAGGCATCTGTTTCTCAAACTAGACTCTCTCTAATGCATGCGTCCTCTTGCTCAGTCGTGCACTGGGGCCTCCTATTCCTCTTTCCATTCTGGTTACAGCCAGTTTATACACTTCCGTGAAAGGACTATAGACGGGCTTGTATGAGATTCTTTTTTTTTTTTTTTTTGCTATTTCTCACATGGAATTGCTTTCATATCTTAGAACAAGAATGGATTAACATGTCTCAGAAGACATTTCTTTGTATATGGCCATTTTGTGCATTTATCAAACCTACAATAGCGGATGCTCCAGACACTCAGCTTCCAGATATGGTAACATAATTACTTAACACTTACTAGTTGACTAAGATTTGCCAGCATACAGAACATTTTCTGCTACAGATGAGTTGGCTGTTTATTTCATGCTGAATATAATTGGGCAGTTTAGGTTATTCATAATAGATGTACAGATGTAAGTACAGATGCTAACCCACCAACACAGAGTTTTTGTCTATATTGTTGAAAACACTTTGTACAAGAACACACAAAGGAAGTCCATTTCTGGATCTGACAGGAAGGAGTCTTTAGAGTTTTAACAAATATGAACCCATATATTTTACAACACAATTTCAGGCTCAATCTCAGTCAAAGGTTTTAATTTAGAGTCATTGTGTGGGACATATATTTCAATTTTTGTCTTGAACCACTGGCATTCCATGAAAATGGAAGAGATTTGATAAGTGAGTATTTCACTTTTTGAAAGCAAAAATATGTCTAAACATACAGCAAATGTAGAGAAAGAAACATATGCCTATATCACCCTTATTTTGGTGAAAATAATGCATGGATGTTGTCATAGCATTTACTTTACCCCTTAAAATCGCAAACTGTTTAAAAAAAAAAACTTAAAATTACCCACAGTCACTGTCATCATCACATGTTATATAGAGACAATGTGAATGTTCCATGATGTTAAAATGAAACGTTGCTTGGAAGTCAGCTCGAATATACCCCACCGACATTAGATAAAAGATGTCTTTTTTTTTTTTTGGCAAAATACAAAGGGCAAAACACAGAAAGTGCATGCAGTCTCCCCAATTGTAAAGGTTCAAGGCCATCTGAGGGCCCGCATCTAGTTGACTTTTTACGCATTGGACCGATCTTAAATCAACGCTTTGATTGCATGGTTTGGCGGTGTAGTCAATAAGGAGTCAAATAAGGAGGAATAATGGAAATGCAATACATATTTGAAATTGTGCAAGATTCCTGAATGGTAGGCCTAGTGATTGTAGCCTACCAGCATAGACGCCAAGCAATTGTATAGGCGTTTTCAACAATCCCTTCACATTCAGAATATTTCTCATCGATTTTAAAATTGAGTCATTTGGTTGTTCAATTCAACTCAGGAATCTGCATTGTACATCAGGAAATATCCTACAGCCGACCGACGGAATACATTAAAGAACCCTGTTTTGTTGTTTTTCACGACGCAGACAGGCACCAGACACCGTGACCTTATTTGACTAGTCTGCTATTTTGTTGACATGCATCAGCATTTCTGCACTTTGCCACTAGAGGACGAAAGATACTCACAGTTGAAATCACTATACATTTTACTGATTTACGGTATTTAATATTGGGAGAAACATTAGCCGTCTACGGAATTTTGCCAAAAGTTTGCTTTATATAACATAAACCGGGAAACTAATTTATGTGGACGACTATCTTCATGTAGGCTACGCTAGATCGTTCTTCTCCTTCAACGATGCCGTTGGGCTGGCTTTAGCCTAATCATTTCCGCGGATGGCTTTAAATGTTGCCAAATACGCGCATTAATCTATGTGGCAATTATTTTGTCAGAATATGTTCCGAATTTATGTTTGGGCAGTAGGGTAGCATAGTTCATTAATTGTTTTCTCCAGTCCTGTGCTTAAACGTTGTAGGCTATTAATCTCCATACTACCTCACTTCAGTTAGTAATGTTTTGCTGTTCTAAATGGGGGGATTGTATAGTCGCTCTCTTTAAAAAAATAAAGCTTCTGTAGGCCTAATCCCTCCCCTTTAAATCACCCTCCTTTAAGCGCGTCCGCGTCCTCTGACTAGCAGTGGTGTGAGTGTGTTGTGCGCTCGAGGTCGGCTTTCTCATGTCAATATACCACTTGAATGTAGTAGGCTGTTACTGAGATGCAATGGGAATCCTGTGATCATGGATAAACATCGAATTATTTTATCGTTGTTCGTCTTGGCTGGCTCTTTTGGACTATATGATGGTGAGTTAGATGTTTATCCTCCATCACGGCTAGATTTTGTTCGTTCTATTTATTTATTTTCGTCCATGGGCTGCCGCTGAATTTGGCATTTCCTACAACATGGCGCTTGATTTGGTAACTTAGCAAGCCTGAGCTAGCAGGGCACCTGTTTTTGTTGTGTGTTGTGAACAGTATTAGGCTACACAGCCAAACAAGCGCTGTCGCCCCACTGGAATGAGCGATTATCCACATTGGTTGATACATTGTATAGTTACGCGTTTGTTACAACGTATCTGAATTACAGTCGCTCACAGTAATACCTGGCTAATAGGAACTAGCCTATATGGCACTGGGCTGTCTGGAAGCGTGGGATAAGCACCGTCGTCCTTAGAGCTGTTATGTTGATCGCTGTTTATTATGCTGACTAGTACATCAACTGGACATATTCATGTTATTGCTCAGATAACTTTTCCACAAGTTTGATTTGTGGAGACGATTCTAAATGGATGTGGCGCTGTCTGATTTTTTTTTATAAACAATAGCAAGCCTCCTCAAGCCTACTGCTTGTCTTGTCAAGCCGGTTTTAACAGCTTTGCAGAGACGATTTTGAAGTCCGTTTTAACAGGCTTTTAGGCTATATGATTTAACAGGCTTTTAGGCTATCTGAATTATGATGCGCGCAACTCACACCTCTCCAGTCGTATATTCTGCCCCATTACACTTGGGTGTCCAGGATGGGCAGATATAATGAAACTTGTTTTTATGATATGAGCCTACTGGTTGTGTATTTGGAGGCCTACCCTACTATGTGATATTATTGTGTATTGTTGCACTTTTGGAGACTGAAATCTTCATGTTGCTACTTTGGATCTGACCTACTTAGCTGTATAGCCTGTCCCATAGTTGTACTTCGTTTGCTTCTTTGATCATTGGATGGTTCATGAAGGATCACTTTCAGTGCATATTTTCTTTAGGTGGTATAATAGTGATGTTCTTCATCCATTATCAGTTTATTCAATAATGCTTTATTTGATGACGCCTGGTTTCCAGAACACTGTGGTGTTTCATATTTAAAGTACTCTATATAGTACAAGGATACTGTGTTGCTCCAGTTGATGTCATGTTAAAGATGAAGACGAGGTCTTTTGTGACTTCATTGCTGCCTGTGACCCAGTCTAGGGCTACATGGTAGGCATTCGGCCCCCTCCCCAACACCCCACCCCCCTTTCCATCTGTATGAAATGTGGACCCCATTTGAAATAAATGTCTGGTCTAGTGCACACAGTGATAAGTCATTACAATGGAGAACCCTATAGGCCATAAAATGGCATCTCTCCCTCTCTCTCTCCATGACCTTAAAGCAAAAGGTTTTCCTCTCCTCTGTTGTAGCCTTTAGCACTTTTAATACAAAAAGAGGTTTGAATATATGTACTCTCTTTGTAATACTTCTATACACACGCAAAGCTTTACTCATAGCTTTCAGGTTCTCACAGCAAAATCTAACATTTCCTCACCATAGCTATAAGGAGAGCACCTAGCACTGCTAGTGAAATCAGGAGTCAGTCATGGCTGCAGCCAAGAACTACCCTTATAAGATAAGCCACAGAGTAATCTTGGAAGCATAAACAGACATCAGGCTTGTAGCCGCATTTTTTCCCCATGGACATGCTATTTAGTTATTTACAATTCAAGCATTTTCTGTGATAACTTATTTGTAAACAACAGGATAATGAGGACTTTTTTCAGGCTTCTTATCTAATCTGAACAGTGGTTTATAAAAGCTGTGTTTAGAGATCGCAGCTTCCCCAAGCAGTTTCGGCAAATTACACAACTTATTTTAAGATTTTGTGTGTGTGTGTCCTCTACCATGCATTATAGATTTTTTGATTACCTAAATACGGTGTTATCAATCACATTGACCTTTTGTTATGATTAAAATATGGAGCATATTATATGGTAGTGTATAGAGTCTCAAGGCAAAATGTCAATGAAGACACAAAATGTGTCTGATCGAATAGCAAGCTGAGCTGGATCAGGTTGCCTATTAGGGTGATATGTTGTTCCCCAGCCCACTCACATAATTGGCTATCATTTCCGAAGAACACAGCACGTAATAGAACTTGCGCCCAAAGAGGGGAGACCTACCGCCACATCAAAACCAATGTGTGTTTTCATCACGTTTCGTTTTCATTTGTGTCTTTCCTTACGGTGAATGTCTCGTGTGATTGCGTAAATGAAACCTCATAAATGACTCACAAGAAACCAGACTCTGTCATGAGGTCGCATGAAAGAACACATCTTCTCCCTGTGTCTCATTACCTGAGACTTGCTTAGATACTGATAGCTGGCTCGTATGTTTGTGTCGCTGTGGAATCCTGTGACCTGTTGTTGCGGATGCGAATGTTTCCGCCTACACTCCCCAAGCCTTAACGTCGCCACCCACGTTCAGGGCGAGACCTGCTTCACTTTGAGTAAAACAGGGGTGTGTGCATTCATGTGTGTGTGTCCTCGCCAACGGAAGGGAACACTGATTTTTTACAGTGTCAGCACAAATCACAACATTTGAAAAGCTGTAAGGAAGCTTTGTATATGTGGTATGTTTGGTTATGTTTGTGTGTGTGTGTGTGTGTGTGTGTGTGTGTGTGTGTGTGTGTGTGTGTGTCTGTCCTGCTGTCTTGTCTGATGTACAGAAACAGGTGGTCTTGTGTAATGCCCCCTCTACAACTATTTTCAGGTCAAGGTTCTCTTGAATGTCTTGTGTGTCTGTGGCGAGAGAAAATCTTTGTACCAAGTGTGAGTTGTAAGCTGTAGTGTCATTGATTTAGGACTGGTTAGGGGAATGCCTGAACATGCAGAGTAAACTAATCATTGAAACAACCTGGAGCTTGCCATTGCTCACTCTGAGTCTAAGTCTCTGCATGCCCTGTGTTTTTTGGCTGTAAATCGAGAATGATTTCTATGAAAGCGATTGAAAAAATGCTAAATGCTTATGGCCTATGCTTATGGACTTTGGTCAGCTGACAGGTTATTTCCCAGCCCATCATAGGTTCTAATTCTCCACTCACTTACAATACACACACACACATACACACACACACACACACACACACACACACACACACACACACACACACAAATCAGATCTGGAGTTGAAATTTGTAAGACTTTTGAACAGCAGATTTTTGCCCAGATTAGATCCCAAACCTAAAACATCTTTGGAGAATAGGTTTGACTCCCTGACGTTTTATAGGGTCTTAAATAGCCAGATGGTTGAAAGGGCATGCATGCAAGCCCACCTAAACCATGCCTCGGACTGTGTATCATATAGCTCTATGTTGTCCAGTGTTTTGTCTGAAAAATAGACTCAAGCAGCGCCTAATCTCTCCCAGTCTGGATTATGGGGAAAAAAGCTGATGATTATGAGAAAATCAATTTGGGCATAATGCCTCTTTAATTGCGTATGAACAACAAAGTATCGGCCATTTCTATTACGTTCAGGAAATGATATTGGCAGGCAGAATAATCCTCCATTTGACACGCAGACAATGATTTTGTTGATGACGTCCAGAACACCCATCAGAGGTGTTAAAAAAGGTTCCTCACTGGCTGGACTGGGTCTACCCTCAGGAAATGTTAGAAACATTGTATGTAGTCAGACACGTTTAAAAATGTATCAGGGAAATGTTGTATTCATCTTTTATTAACCTGCTATAATGTGAAATGTACAGGTCTGAGGTTACGTAGACGTTATGAAACATAGAGGTTATGTCAGCACTCAATATCAAAACATTTTTAAAAAGCTGTGAAAAAAGACATTGTTATTGCAATTCCTTAAATTATAGGCCTATATACAGATAGGCCTATGCTTTCACTGTATTGAGCCTTGTCTGCCTCGGCTTAAACCATATTTTGTAGTCATTTACTCTGAGACCTTGAAATGGCATTTTGCGTTTGTTTATTCTATTGAGGTTGTTTGGCCGTTGAATCATAACAATCATCTTATATTTATAGTATAAATATATATAGTGCCTTTCTCACTAACAAATGCAGGCTGATTATGTAGTGGAACCTTATTCCTGTTAGACCGGTACCTAAGCCTGACCTGTGTAGGCCTACCACTAAATGAACTCAATAGAGCCAGTGAACCGAGTGGAGTCTGCGCGACATCCTGTCCAGCCTGTACACAGTTGTGATTAATGATTTATTGTGGACTGTGGTCGCTCTTCCTCTTTTATGATGGAGGTGTCAAGTTCTAGACTAGCTACTGTAACTAGACCAGCACATCACACTAACTGCTGGTCTTTCCACACACACACACACACACACACACACACACACACACACACACACACACACACACACACACACACACACACACACACACACACACACACACACACACATATAGAGAGAATGCTACATTCTGTGTTATTGATTGCACATGAAAGCTTAAAATATACAGAGGCTAGAAGGCTACTGTTTTATATTTCTGCCAAACAACAAATATCTCTGAACTGACCACCATTTCAGCCCTCTAGGTCACTTGAGATGACTTAGAAACACAACTGAGCCCTAGCACCAGGTCTTGTGAGGCTGTGTGGAAAAGTAGATCAATATAGAATAAAAAATGACTGCTTTGGACTATTATTTGCCAAGGTATGCTCATGCGTTTTGTAAAATGCCCTATGGAAACTCCCCATAGGCCTTTTGGGTTCCCAAAATGCACACTGACAATAAAAGGCTTACTATGTGGCAACCTCTTGGTGTAGAAGCATAATCCTGGTCTCAAATGAAAGGTAACACTTTGAGGTTTCTTGTGGACTATTTACATTGTATGTCAGGTGTTCTGATATGGACTGACTACACAAAATATGGAATAATTACAAAAAAGTCTCTATTTTTGCATTTACTTTGTTTGTTCAATGGTTGTGTATAAGATAAACTATACGTCTGTACAACTAATATTGGATAATACAACATGAAGATTCAATTTCTATGGATTCTTGTGAATATTTCAGTACCCAATATGTTGCATCTACTTATGGTGCTGCAGATACACTGCAGCCAGAAGTCAGAGTAGCACCAAAAGCGGAGGAGGGGGAGGGGGGCATTTTGGATCAAATTTAATTGAGATTAATTTTTAATTAATCTGAGAATGTACAGCACTATACAGATTGTACATGAAAAAAGTTGGTGTATAAATAATATTACATTATGGTGCATACAATTGATTTAGAATGTTGGGGGGTGGGGGGAATGACCCGGTACTGGAACAAGTTATGCATAACAGGACTGATAAAGTCAAATATGACTGGAATCAAGTTCTTGGTAAAGTTGAAAGGGAAACTCCAGTCTAACAATTATCTTTTAGTTGTTAGACTGGAGTTAGGCTATAGCATAGCCTGGGAGGGCACTCTTATAAGCCATTATAGCTAGGCTCAAAAAAATCATTAGCCTACACGTGTATGCTACTTTGGAGAGGGTCTCTGTAGAAAACTAAAATATGTTTACTTTGTAAGTCACAAGAAAGGGAATAAAAAGGTCTGTTTGGGCAGTTCAGTTGTGCAGTGCATTGCTTTGCTCTTCTTCAGGTCGCCACCATCTTGTATGGAAAGTATGTATGACAAGATTTATGGCACTGACACAGGCAATGGCAATCCTAAACCCAGTTTTATATTTTTAGGCCTAGACATGTGTACTGTAAGTATATCAGGATAGCAAAGATATTGGCCCACATGGCTTTAGAGGGATTAAACTAGCTTTGTTTTCCAAAATAAAGAACTTGTGTGAACGTGGGACCAAAAGCCCTTTCTAAAGCTGTTGCCACTGTTGTTTGTATAAATTGACACAGCCAATCCCAATTTTTGGGGTGCATTTTTTTGCTTCTGCCGCGAGGAAGTGTGTCTTTGTCTAGTGTATGTGCTGTGTCTCTGAGTCTCAGTCTCTGTCTAGACTTGGGTTTACAATCTGTAACAGCTGGTACTGCCAACTATTTACACCCTATGTACCCCCCCCCCCCCACACACACACACACACACACGCACACACACACACACACACACTCTCTTTCACACACACACACACACACACACACACACACACACACACACACACACACACACACACACACACACACACACACACACACACACACACACACACACACACACACAGACTAAGACCGCAAGGGGGTTGCATGAACTCCATCAACCCCCAAAATCCTGGAGCTGTGCCCCTCCCCAGCCCCTCTGTCCCCCAGTCAGGCCAGTGGGCTTGGAAAGAGCTTATACCCAAACCACCTCCATTCCCTCAAATTCGGACCCCCCCTCCCCCCCACACACACACACACCCCACCCTTGCCCCCCTGTAGCTGTACAACTGCTACCCATCACAGTGGGCTAAGGCTTAGTACAGAACAACCGCCAACCCACCCACCCCACCCCACCCCGGGCTAACACCCCCCCACATCCAGCAATCCCCTAAAACTGAAGAGGATTTGCCCCTTCCTATCAAAAGCTCACAGCACAGCCACTTCCTCCTGCACAAGATGCAATGTTGTTGTTTTTGCGTGGAGTCTGAGTGGGTCTGTCTGTGTGTATGTGTGTGTGTGTGTGTGGTGCATGCATGTTTTCTTTACCATTGTACACTGGTGTGTGTCTACACAAGTCACATGGCCTTACATGCGCACACAAACACACATGCAGGCAAAAACACACACACACACACACACACACACACACACACACACACACGTGATAGACTATACACACACGCATGCACAAATAAGATGAGCAGCCTTTAATGCTGGACAGGGTAGAATATGTAATAATGTTCCTTAATAGAGGCTGCAGACATATCTCAGCACTGATCTGTTTAAAATATGGCAGATGGTTTTTCTCTGTTTCCCCTCTCCCTGTGCCATTCAGAAACCTCCAGCCTCTCTCTGCTCCTCAAGCACACGGCGCCCAGCTTCTCCTAATGCCAAATGTCATTACTGTCCGTCCGTCAGGCTCTCCGTCTGTCTGTCCATGGTGAAACACACAGCCAACGCCAGAACAGACAGATGCCAGAACAGACAGACGCTCTCTCTCTCTCTCTCTTTCTGTGGTGCCCCTTTTCCATCAAAGAACAAAGGTTTAGCTGGGAAAGAACGTCACCCGCCAAACGAGTGGCTGGCTAGAGTAAAAGCTTAGTCAGGACTTAATGATCTACTGAAACACTGCGGGAGAGAAGGAGGAAGTGTGTGTGTGTGTGTGTGTGGGGGGGGTGTTGTGTGTGTTTTTTTTTTTTTGTTATTCAGCAGGGCGATGGGATTTGATGAAACAAAAAGGCTTTTATGGTTTTAGTGGCCTAATGGCAGTAGCGCAGTCAGATCTGACCTTGGTGCTATTTCTCTCCAGGGTGTAACATCGCCGCGGTAACTGGAGACTTGCTTTCTCCTATTAGGCTGCTCATTTGCTGTCCGATCATAACCAAGTCACAGGTTCGGGGAGCAGGAGGTTTGTGAGAGAGAGAGAGAGAGAGCGCATCCCAGAGGAACACAATTGACTTGATGTTATAGCCTCAGTAAGGCATCTGTTTATGTGTGCGTGTGTGTGTGTGTGCATGGGAAGAGATGAGAAAGGGAGCACGGCCTTTGTTTGACAGCCTCATGTATTGAAGACAATCTCACATCCAGAGATAGTTGTTTGGGATGCTGTTGTGGAAGGAGAGTGTGTGTGTGTGTGTGTGTTGATTTGATTTGAAGTAAGTGAATTAGTAAAGTAAGTGCATGTACACATTATGAATCCCACCAGACGCCACAGCTGTGTGTGTGTGTGTGTGTGTGTGTGTGTGTGTGTGTGTGTGTGTGTGTGTGTGTGTGTGTGTGTGTGTGTGTGTGTGTGTGTGTGTGTGTGTGTGTGTGGGCAGACTACTCCAGACATGACTAGCCTCGTCCTCCAGAACGACCCTGACTCCTGACTTTCCCCTCTGCCCACCAGCTCTCTGCCTCCATGCCATCAGCCCGCCATCGGGCAGCAGACAGCTGCGGTGCTAGCCTCCGATTTGATGTGTTTTATGCTCTTTCCATTGGTTGTGAACACAAAGTCCCCCATAGAGACCTAAAGGTCATGCATTTGATACCTTGGAAACGGAAGAAAAACAACTCACGCAAACAAACAGCCGCCCCCTCTGTTCTGGAAGTGGCTCTCCATTCAGATGTTACACATGAAATGCTGGGCCCAACCCAGACCCAAGTAAGCCAGTTGCTATTTCACGTAGATGTGGTCTTCTTTCAAAATTGTGCCCCCTTGGAAATCAAATGCCCTGTCACTGTAGCCTACTCTGCAGCCGGGTTTTGAAGCCAGTTTTGAAGGAGTGTCAGGTGCTGAGTCTGCAATCCATGGTAATGGTTTTAGTGTTGCTGTTGTTTGGTCATTATGTCACGGCAATAGGGTTAAGAGTAGACCAACACACACCTCACCAACATTCACAGCCAGCAGCAACACATAGCAAAACATATGCACCACAGTGGAAGAGTTGCTGTGAATTATGGCTGTTATCAGAAATTATCAGTGCTCAAGGTTCATGTGTCATGGTACAGGGCAAAGATCATGAGTAGGCTACCAGTAGTACCTAGACTGTTGTCTGTGTAGAGAATTACTGAATAGAAATATTGCATAGCCGGAGTGTAATAAGCAATGCTAGGGAAAAGCAATGCTCTTGTTTGTCCTTGCTGGAGGAACAGGTGTTTTTCCCTGTCTATTATGAGGTAAAAGCATGAAATGACCCTGAATCTGATAAGGGCTGGAGAAATACAACCTTGTTAAAAAATTCATTGCCTAGATGAGCTGTGATTCAGCGGTTGTTTTTCTCCCGGCTGCTGCAAACGCACCCCCTGGTGGTGAAAAAGTAAAATGACAAGAAAATGGCTTTGCCCATTAGGGTGTCCTGCTAGTGCCAACACAAGTGTGTTTGTAAACATATTTGTTTTTCTGTGTGTTTTGTCTGCAAATAACATCCAGAAAAAAAAACAGAGCCCACTTCATTATTGTAGCATGTTTATACAGTCTTCTACTTCTACAGTCTTCCAGTTCCTGCTCCAATGATTACCGCCCCGTGGCACTGACACCCATCATCATGAAGTGCTTTGAGCGGCTTGTCATGTCACACATCAAATCCATTCCCCCCCCCCACCCTGGACCCCTTCCAGTTTGCATACCGAGCCAAACGGTCCACAGAGGATGCAATCTGCTCTGCCCTCCACCCAGCCCTCACCCACCTGGAAAAAAGAGACTCATATGTGAGATTGCTGTTTATAGACTTCAGTTCTGCATTCAACACCATAATACCACAACAACTCATCTGCAAACTTGACAAACTGGGACTTAGTACCTACCTCTGCAACTGGCTACTGGACTTCCTCTGTCAGAGGCCTCAAGTAGTACGTGTTGGCAACAATATCTCAAGCAGCATCACACTGAGCACGGGGGCCCCCCAAGGCTGCGTGCTCAGTCCGCTGCTCTTCACCCTGCTGACGCATGACTGCACTGTAACCTACAGCAACAACCACATAGTGAAATTTGCTGACGACACAACTCTGGTGGGTCTCATCACCGAGGGCGACGAGACTCAATACAGGATTGAGGTCGACCTTCTGACCACGTGGTGCAGGGACAGCAACCTCCTGCTGAACGTCAGCAAGACCAAGGAGATTGTTGTTGACTTCCGGAGAGGTCACACCCAACACCTGCCACTGACCATCGACGGTGCTGTGGTGGAGAGAGTGAGCAGCACCAAATTCCTGGGGGTGCACATCAGTGAAGACCTCTCCTGGACCACCAACACTGCATCACTGGCGAAGAAAGCTCAGTGCCGCCTGTACTTCCTGCGGAAACTCAGGCGAGCAAGTGCTCCACCAGCCATCATGACCACATTCTACCGAGGCACCATTGAGAGCATCCTCTCCAGCTGTATCGCTGTGTGGGGCGGAAGCTGCACTGAATACAACAGGAAAGCCCTGCAGCGCATAGTGAACACAGCTGGAAGGATTATTGGTGCTTCACTCCCCTCCCTGGAGGACATTTACACCTCCCACCTCACCCGCAAGGCGACCACAATTGTGAGTGATGCAAGTCACCCTGCTCACAATTTGTTTGATCCATTGCTCTCTGGGAAGAGGTACAGAAGCCTGCGCTCCCGCACCACCAGACTCACCAACAGCTTCATACACCAGGCTGTTAGGATGCTGAACTCTCTCCCCCCTCCGCCACATAACATCCTGGACTTTTGGACCCACAATGGCTGCCTTGCACTACTCCACTTGCACTACTCCACTTGTACACTTTGCAACTTGTTGTTGTTGTCCTGTTGTCCTGAAAACACTTCTGAACACACTTCTGCTGCTCTTACATAACTTGCACCACTATGCCACTTGCATACTTAGGTCAAACAGAACTACCTCAGCCATTTATTGGCCTGACTTTTGCACTATTATATTGACTGTCTACTGTATGCACAATTGCACATTTTCAACCCAAATTTTGCTGCTCTTATTTCTTCATTGTATGTGCCTTCTTATTTACTTTTTATATTGTTTACTTGAATGTTATGTTTGTCTCTGGACCTAATTGGTAAAATATGTCTTGTCTCCACCGTGGGATAGTGGGAAACGTAATTTCGATCTCTTTGTATGTCTTGACATGTGAAGAAATTGACAATAAAGCAGACTTTGACTTTGACTAGCAGGAGCATTTATGCAAAGCTATTTACACCCTCAAGCTAGAAGACCTCATTTATACAGCTTGGTAACAGAATCTGTCCCCCCCCCCCCCCCCCTCCCTCACCCCACCATCGCCCCCTGCAGCCCTGCTGTGTAACTGCTCCATTGCCGACTGTGAGAAGCAGGGCTACCAGTGCCAGACGGACGGTGCGTGCATGGCGTCTACCTCGGTCATCGACGGCGTGGAGCAGCGTGTGCGGACCTGCATCCCCCAAAAGCAGCTGGTGCCGCCCGGCCAGCCCTTCTACTGCCTGAGCGCCGAGGGCTACTTCAACACCCACTGCTGCTACCACGACTACTGTAACAGCATGGACCTGAAGGTGCAACCAGGTGAGTTGTCGCAGGTTTAGTGGTGGTTGTTGACATACAATATGCTGGTGGCCCAAGTTCAGTCTCCGACCTATCTGTGAAGACGAGCAAGGCACTTAACCCCGAGTTGCTTCAGGCAGATTATTCCAGTAGTTAGTTCTCTTTAGGAAGTCCTGGATAAGAGAAATAAAGTAATAATGTAATGTAAAGAGGCTTGGATTGGAGTTGCTGGACCTCACTGCACCTGGGAACTAAGGACAGATGCTGACTGCATAAAATGTCTTGTTTACATATTGCTACATTTTAAACCACTCTAAATGATCACTGCGAGTACAAGTCATTCTGTAAAATAGGCAGCATATGACAGGCTCTATGTGGAGCAATAATGAGGCATTTACAGTAAATGACACGATCTCTGTTATCCGTGTGCTTGTGCGTGTGTGTGCCTGTGTGTGTGTGTGTGTGTGTGTGTGTGTGTGTGTGTGTGTGTGTGTGTGTGTGTGTGTGTGTGACAGTGACGGCCTTTCCGGCTGTTGGCTACACTGAGGGCTGGGGCCCGGTGGAGGTGGCAGCGGCAGTGGCGGGGCCGGTCTTCCTGCTGTGCGTGGTGCTGCTGCTTGGCCGCTTCCTCTTCCAGCACCACCAGAGAGCCTACGGCCACCGCCACCGCCTGGACGTGGAGGACCCCAGCACTGAGCACCTGTACCTGGCCAAGGACAAGACCCTGCAGGACCTCATCTACGACCTCTCCACTTCTGGCTCGGGCTCCGGTAAGCCTACGTTTATACAGTAGAGGCTAGGAAGAGGCTACTTAAGTGTGCAAGAGTTGAAGTGTTCTTGGCTAACCAGAGAACAACCCACCCCCCAAGAGAACTGTCGCTAACATGTCTCAGCAGGGATGTTCACACCTCCACTCTTGCCTGAAGTGAAATGAAAATGAAAATTTCCCAGATCAATAAGAATCATGTCTTCTGTCCCGGTTCTGCAGGCCTTCCTCTGTTTGTGCAGAGGACAGTGGCGCGGACCATCGTGTTGCAGGAGATCATCGGTAAGGGTCGCTTCGGTGAGGTGTGGCGAGGACGCTGGAGGGGGGGCGACGTGGCCGTGAAGATTTTCTCGTCCCGCGAGGAGCGCTCCTGGTTCCGCGAGGCTGAGATCTACCAGACCATCATGCTCCGCCACGAGAACATCCTGGGCTTCATCGCCGCCGACAACAAGGGTGAGTCCACTGACGGGATCAGGCCAGCGTCCACAACTACTCCAGCATCACGTAGCAGCATCCTGACCATAGTTGGGTCTAAGTAGCCACCCGCATCTTTCTTTCCTACTCACTTCCTGTCATTCTTGCTCAAATTTCCAAACTATAACTGAAAACAAAGAACATTTCTGCATTTTTGAGGATATCATTAATTTGAAAATTTAGCAATTCATCTCATTTTATGGGTTCAGGTGCTAATTATTATATGTTATTTGCAATGTGAGTCATAAATATTGAAAAAAGATCTTCTAAATGTGTTTTTGTAAATGTATTTATGAGTCATCTCTTCTCCCAGATAATGGCACGTGGACTCAGCTGTGGCTGGTATCTGACTACCACGAACACGGCTCTCTGTTTGATTACCTGAACCGCTACTCGATGCCCATTGAGGGCATGATCAAGCTGGCGCTGTCCGCTGCCAGTGGCCTGGCCCACCTGCACATGGAGATCCTTGGCACACAGGGTGAGCCACGGGCAGCACCACTCCCACAGACCGTCCAATCCAAATGGGCTCAGCATATAGCAATACATAGCTAGCATACAACATATAGCTTATACATAGCATACAACATATAGCTTATACATAGCATACAACATATCATTTATACATAGCATACAACATATAGCTTATACATAGCATACAACATATAGCAATACATAGCATACAACATATAGCTTATACATAGCATACAGCATATAATTTATACATAGCATACAACATAGCTTATACATAGCATACAACATATAATTTATACATAGCATATAGCATAGCATACAACATATAATTTATACATAGCATACAACATATAACTTATACATAGCATGTACATAGCATACAACACATAGCTTGTACATAGCATACAGCTTAAAGCTTATACTGTACATAGCATACAGCATATCGCTATAACTGTTCTTCTATTCTATGTGGGTTGTACTTCTTGCTACACTAACAATATCTTAGTGGCACTGTTCCTTTATTGTACCTTCATTGTTGTCTTGTAAGTGGCTTTGGATAAAAGCGTCAGCTAAATTACTACATGTAATGTAAACATGCGCTGCCATAACTCGCTAAATAATGACCAAATAGGCTACACTGCCTTTCCAAAAGTTGCATATTCTAATGTTTCATTGGACAACCTTTAACTTTGATTTACAGCTCTCATTTGCCACATTACACATTATTATGATAACCTTATGCAACATCATATGTGTTTACATCTAGACTTGCATTGTTTTTTGCCAAGTATGGATGACAGGAGAGGCGAACCACTGTCTTCAGTTGTCTCCGACAAATTCTGGTCCAGTCTAATGAAAATATTAGAGTTTTGCGACTTTTGTTTTGGCCAGCCAGTGTACTGCTGATGAGTGGTTCCCTAATGCCCAGTCCTTGTGTGTTTGCCGTGTAGGAAAGCCAGGCATCGCTCACCGTGATCTGAAGTCTAAGAACATCCTGGTGAAGAAAAACGGCACCTGCGCCATCGCTGACCTGGGCCTGGCTGTGCGTCACGAGTCCATCACAGATACCATCGACATTGCGCCCAACCAGCGGGTCGGCACAAAGAGGTAACCGACCGCAGCGGTCATTAACCAAACTATTGTCCAACATGGTTGCCATTCTGGAGCCAGCTGTACTTCCCTGTCTGGGTCACCCCCAATCCGTGGATATCAAGGACTGGGATGAACTACAGTGCCTTCCTGTGTTGAATGAGATGGCAATCTCTTTTATAAAGATGGGTAGCATCTGCGTTTCCAACAAAAATGTGGAGTTGGGTCTTGATGAAAGATGCTGTACAGGGAGAGCATTTGGTCTGGTATGTGTTCATGGCAGTAAATGAAAGATGCGCTTTTTACAGTGGGAACACTGATAGTCGGGTCTAAGTAACCATGGGGGGGATTCCGACCAGAGGTCATTTCCTGGTCACACCCTCTACTCCCCGCCAACTGTCATCTCATAGAGATAATGAATCGGCAGCTGAAACATGCTCCATGAACCATCTCTGCTAGCTGTTAATGAGGGAAGTGTTAACTGGTGCGTGTGTGTGTGTGTGTTTGTCAGGTACATGGCCCCGGAGGTGTTGGATGAGAGCATCAACATGCGACACTTTGACTCCTTCAAGTGTGCTGATATCTACGCACTGGGGCTGGTCTACTGGGAGATTGCTCGACGCTGCAACGCAGGAGGTGTGTGTGTGTGTGAGAGAGAGAGAGCAGAGTACGACTGAGAAAGTATTTTGCTCCATTGATCAAGGAAAAACATGATACCATAATTTTGATTATGCTTATCAGTATTATTATTCAAAATGAAAGGAAAATAATTTACTGTATGTTTCTCCTTAATATGATTGTTTCATGAATGATATAGTATACTAATAGTATTGTTATTCTTTAATGTTTAAATATGTTTTTACTCTGATTTCACCTAATGTTTTGAACATTTTTTTTGGACCAAAGTTTCTGCTAAATACCTTAATCCTACCTAACAGCTCTGTTTTTAAGCATGTATGTGGGTTTTGTGTGTCCGTGTGTGTGTATGTAGGTATTCATGAAGAGTATCAGCTGCCCTACTATGACTTGGTGCCCTCTGACCCCTCCATAGAGGACATGAGGAAGGTTGTGTGTGATCAGCGGTTACGACCCAACATTCCCAACTGGTGGCAGAGCTATGAGGTACACACAGGCACATCATCCTCACATTTTTGTTTTTTTTGTAAACACACTTTAAATTGTAAACAAAATGGTGAGCCAAAGGCAATCCCCCCAAACCTTTGCCTCAGGACATCATCCTCACATTTCATGTTTGTTTTTTGTAAACATTTTAAATTGTTCACTTTAAACTGTAAACAAAATGGTGAGCAAAAGGCAATCACCCCAAACGGTTGCCTCTGGTGGCAGAGCTGAGGTGCACACAGACACATCATCCTCATTAACACCTGGGGGGTGGACAGAGGTGTCAGCATGGTGCTATGCTGACGCGTGGGGCCAGAGTCTGCCAGTTGGCAGACTGCGGTGAACATTCATGACGAACGTGTTTTTTTGTGAACATTTCATGTTTTTTGTAAACAAACAAATTGCTCATCTTAAACTGTAAACAAAAAAGGTCAGCAAAAGTCAATCGCTCCATATGTTTTGCCTCTGTTGAATGTGTCGAATTTGAATTTGATGTTGAATTATGTTGATTTAACCTCAACATAGCACTTATCTGACTTTGTAGTATACCCCCATCTTAACACCAATCCACACCACCAGTAGTGATCATATTCCAAGCATATAGGGCTGTCCCTTAAGAGCTGAGATTTTGCACAGGAAGGCTTCTTCCTGTTTAAAGGAGGCTCTGTAAACCATCCCGGGACAATTGAACTGAATAACTTCAGTGCTTTCTCTGTTCATGCTCTGTAAACCATCCCGGGACAATTGAACTGAATAACTTCAGTGCTTTCCACGCACACTCTCCTTGCACTCCCTGACTCCTCTAGAGTTATTTGTGTGGTTACACTGAATAAACCACAATTCTCTTTTTCCTCTTCACTTCCTCTGAATGTTATGATCACTCTTCTCTCTCCTAGGCGCTGCGTGTGATGGGGAAGATTATGCGCGAGTGCTGGTATGCTAACGGTGCGGCGCGTCTTACGGCCCTGCGCATCAAAAAGACCTTGGCCCAACTGAGCATCGAGGAAGATGTCAAAATCTAAGGTGATTCCTGAAAGGAAGTGTTGGTGACGATGTGAGAACTCAGCAATGAGATCCAACTGTTCTACTACTGCAAACTATCCTGCCAGTCAGAAAAAAAAGCCGCCGTCCACACTTTTGTGACATGGCCTACCTCACCTTCTTCTGCCAAAACTACTGAGTACTACAGTACCCACAGTCCTCTCCTTTTCCTGCCAGTTGTCCCATGATCCACCACCCCCTACCTCCAGCCCTTCCTACTAAAATGGCCGTCGACTGCAACTACTGATCTTACTACTTTTACTGCAACTGCAACCACTAGTACTACACCCCCCTCTGTGAATATATGAATATGTGTATTATTATTTATGGTGGGTAAATATTGCTGTATAGTTTTGAATTTGGTTTTATTATTGTTTCCTCTTTGTTTCTCATGTCTATTGAAGGTCTGGTGAACTGACTCTTTGCGATTCCGTGACCCATGCTAAATAGGTAGTGTTGGCTCAGAGGTTCCATTAGGATGTTTTTTTTTAAAGAACCCTCCAGTTTTGAATTTAAATGCGTCCTTTTATAGCAAGCAAAAGCGTATCTCTCTTATACCGTCTCCATGTTTCTCAGTTGACCACCTCTGTTTTGCAGTTGGTGTGTTGTTTTATTTCCCCCTCCTTTTTCCCCCCCTCTCGGGTTTAGTCGATGCTGCGCGTGTCAGAGGTTAGTAGGCTAACACCGCTCAGCGGTGAGCACAGCTCAGCGCAGGCCGCTAATCTGCAGCGCCCAGCCTAATCCGGAGCCCCTGCAACCACAAACACCCGATCTCACAAGCAGAGAGGACAACGAAGGCCTCCGAGGGAGCAAGAGGGCATGAGATTACAGAGAGGGCCCGGCGACCCGCACCAGCCAGGGCGCAAGCTGCCGATAAAGACGAGCACTTCCACGTTAAGTACAGACTGCACAACGCAGCCTGTAAGCAGACTTAGCACTGAAACCCCATACGTAGACACCTTTTTGTTTGAGTCCTTGAGGACCTCGTAAAGTATCGACCATAGGAAATTGTAGCCGCCATAGAAACCACTCATCAGATGACACTGGAGGATTAAAAAAGGTGTAAGTGAATGAAGCAAAGTCCTACTATATGAAAACCTTTTATAGAAGGGAGTGGACATGGGGGTTGGGGCGGGCGAGGGGGGGGTCCACTGATGTTCAAGGCTTTAGCAAGCGGCATCATGTGGGATAATGTAGCATTTGCGGCTGATGTAAAGTGGCACTGCAGCTGAGAGTGGAGGGAAGGGGAGGTGTCCAGGTTCCCAGGGATTGGTGAATGTCAATCAGCTGATGGTTGGCACAACATTCAGTTTCTGAAAAGCACTTTGATGAAGCACTGATGTTCTCACGGGAGACCACAGCCATAGCAGCTTTGTTAGGATCACGCGACTACACTGTACTCCACACTGCACACGCGTAGGAATGGTACATAAATCACTCTTATTCATTGTGTTCAACACTCCCAAATCTCGAGTCTTTCCTTGACAAGGATACAATCCCATGGAAACTAAATGAATTTTCGAGGTGAAACTGGGAAATATTTGAGCTGATTATCAAGTCAGTTCAATTCTTTGGCAATGCCTTGTCTAGGAAACCATTGTATTTTTTTTCTGGGGTGTTACGATTTGCCCTGATTAAGCAAGCTGATGTACATAAAATGTATTTTTTAAAAGGTACGGTATTGTACATATATTTTACCTAATGATTTGTTGTCTCTGATACTTAGCTAAGTTGTATTATCAATTGGGAGTTTTTTGGTTTTGTTTTGTTTTTTTGTTGTGGGGGGGGGGGTGCTCGTAAGTAAGCTGTTTTGGCATCACAAAGGACTTAGTCCTGATTATGCACTGGTCTGAGGACATAAGGCCATCTCACTCACTGACTAAGGCTAGAGGGAAACACTGGTCATTTTCTTGGTGCTTTGGGGAGAGAGGTGAGCGTGGCACTTTAGATGATGATTTTAGTATCCATGAACTAGCGTGATTGCTTTTTATTTCACACAAAAAAAAAGTTCAATTAAGTTATTACAGAATACAGATTGTGAATAATGTGGACCCAGGAGCATTGTTTATCTCCTGGACATAGTTGTATTTTACACAACCATCAAAGGTCCTATGAAAATATATCTACAGAACATTGCCACTGCATGTCTAAATCATTAACTCCTTGGACTGAGGAGCTAAAGTTGTTCATGATGTTGTTAAATGGTGAATTTCTAACTGTAAATGGATAATTTAATAGCTTGTCCGTGCTGATTAACACAAAAAAAATGCAGGCAGTTGAATATGGTGCACAAAGTTGCAATGAATTATGTTAGTTAATGGATACCCTACAGCACTACTAAGCACTAAGAGGCAACAGCTGAAGTGTTTGATTGACTCCTACTGTGCATCATTTAGACATGATGGCCACAGGATTTAAGACTAGTTTCCATCTAGTGCACCCTCGTTAATATGCAAGGTGTAAATATATTGTATGATGTTTTGTTCGTTTTAGAGGGTGGCTTTTTGTATTTATTGAGTTTTACTCTTTTTAGAGAAAACTGCAAGTTCACTACTTAAAATATGGTATTTGTAGGTATGTTTTCTGTCCCCTTTCCTTAGTGATGAATCATAAGCTAAAAAAGGTACGACAAGTGCTGAGCAGATACTCATTCCAGGCTGCCCTCCCTTAAGCCTGCCAGACACTGAAACCCATAGCAACACCATGTGGGGCTAAATGTTTTTACATATAGCACTGAATAATTCCACATTATAGTCAGAAGTCAGAAACCATGCCAGCCCAGAAGCAAGAGGTTTTTGTCCAGGGTTGGCACATACTGCCATTTCCCAGCGTCAAAAAGTGGGTGTGAAAAACTGCACTGTGATGTAACTTAGCCCCAGAAGCACATGTGCTTTATAAAAACGATATATGCTGTTTTCATTTTATTGAACATTTGTGGAAAAAGGTGTATTTTTTAAATTATGCCTGGGGACAATATTTGAAGTCTTGACGCAACACATCGTGAATCTTCAGCCCAAGCACATCCGACTAAAAGCCTAAACGTTTGATCCCAAGTTCTAAATCTCTTGTATTGAAGATCCATGTTGCTTTCCTATTTTATTTTTTAATGTCAACTGTTTGAATGACTATGAATATATGAACTTAACACTAAATCTAATATCGCAAACACTACTGAAATCCCCTACACTGTCAGCTCTCTGTTCTGAACACACTGGGTGTTATTCTATTTTCTAAATGTAGCCTAATTATTAGGGGCAGAAGGGTTCTGTGTACATACATGGATTTTCTGAAATGACTGCTGCTGAAGGGTTTTGGGGTTAACAGATAGAAGGTATTTTTCAGTTTCCTGTTTAGATGTTCCAATTACTTTTGCCCCCAGAAGAAAAGAGTAGCACCTCACCTGCCTGTTCTACTACACCCCCCCCCCCCCCCCCAGCTGTTAGCGCACATGTCTGTCAGATCTCACTCTCTAAACAATCACTTGTCAAGTTTTACAATCATGAGTACAAAAGAATCATGACCCTGTACATGATTGTGTTCTGGGGGTTAGGATGAAATCCTGCTGATAAGCTTTTTTCCCCCAATCTTGTACATAGGGTAAAATTATACAGTAATAAATTCAGTATTTCCTATTTTCCAGTGTTGTTATTTAATTTCATTGTTATTGAATACATTTTAGCCACTCATGTCATTTTCTCGATCATTGCCATGTTCAGGGCTTACCTTCTTAAGTGCTCATAATCTTTTGGGACTCAACTTCCTTTAGAAAGAATGAGTAACACTTGAAAGGTCAATCATCCACATAGCACCAACGGCCTCACCTATGACTGAACCTGATTGTGTTAGATACAGCTTTAGTCAAGATCATTGAAAAAGTACTGTCTCATGGTTGATAGATAAGCATGTTCATGATGCATCATTTCACAATTCTGTTCTTAAGAACCGACTGCAGTGCAAGTCACTTCCTCCTGTTTTCGTTGAATGTACAAGTTGCTTTCAAGTTGAATGCCACATGGTAGGAGCAGGTTTGACAGCTCAGGCTTGAAGCCTGGCTAGAACAGAATAGTAGAGAGAAAGTCGGTCAAATTGAATTGAATTGGTCAAATTGATCTTGAATTTCCCCTTGGGGATCAATAAAGTATCTATCTATCTATCTAAATGTTTGTGGCACAGCAGTCAGCAGGAAATAATGACACAGTCCTGATGTCATCAGGGAGGAACTGAGTGTGGAGATGGGCAGATGGCGCACACTACTGACCCAGTGTCAAGGTCATGTCTTCTTACACTTCAATCTTGAGGTTACTAATCTAAAATTCGTATCTGTCTGGAGTGTGAGAATTTTCATTACTGGTATTGAAGTTGCATCTACTGACTATAACCGACTACGTTGGAATTCCACCAGGTTGAAGAGGCAATATTTGTTTTGAAAACTTATCCACCAATTTCTGAATTCAAATATATATATTTTTTCATTTTATGCAAGATAGCAAAACAACACACATTTCCCAATTTTTCTCATACCATCAGATCAGTAGTGTTCTGTTTTGAGGGTGCATTCTTACATGCACAAAAACACCCTCTCATCCCCCACCCACAAAAACCAAAGACATGACACATAACTCAAGAGAACAAACATATTTATATGACGCATGCATTAAGTTAAAAACTACAAGTACATTATGCATTGTACAAAATATGGGGTATATTTACATACATGATGCCTCGGATATTGATCAGTATGTTGAAAAATAATCATATATGTGCTTTGAAAATATAGAATGCTTCAGCGATTTCATAACAGAGAAAATGATGTCATGATGGAATGGCTGTACAAATCCCTTTCATGTGCGTCCCCATTTTGAGGGCAAAGATTATTCAAAGTGTGAGACATGGTTATTAAAAGAAGTCGGGGTCAGAAGACCATCAAACAATATTTCTGTCTATGGACGCTGTCTCTTCTACCTGTGATTGGTCCATTTCATTCCGGGTGATGAGGGCTGCCACCTGGGTCAGGTTAGCGAGTCATAGGGGTCATTGAAAATGAAACTGCTGACGAGGGGAAAGCTCAGTCTGTGTGCTGCTAAAGGACCTGACCTGGAGCTGACTGCTGACCAGTGGGAAAAAGATGCGAAGGAAGAACTCCCATCACACCAGAATGATCCTTGGATGCGACACACACACACACACACACACACACACACACACACACACACACACACAGGTATGGAATGAATCAAGAGACAGACTTCTGAAAACGAAGATACTGCACTCTTTTTTTTAACCTTGTCTAAGACCAGCAAATCTACAATTGGAAGCGTTAGGTCTGCTAGGTCACTAATAATGATTTTTGAAAATACAGCAATTGGCCTGTGGCTAACAACAGATAGACAGTCTCCTCCTTTCTATTTCTTAAGCCCAAAGCAGTAAAAAAGTTGCCTTTTCAAATGATACTTGCAGTATACCTGTTCATAGAGATCAAAAAAGAAGTGCTCCATACTGACCACTGAAATGATGTCCATTTCCCTGACAACATAACAGAACTGGGTGTGTGGAATTTAAAAGAAATATATATAATAAAACCATGATTATTACATAAATATTCAGTGTCCTTGTATTCATAAAACAAACTCTTAAAAACAGCAAATCATGGCCCCAGCTGTGGTGCAACTGGCTGGGGCACCTGCACCGTACGCCGGCCACCCGGGTTCGATTCCCGCCCCGTGGTCCTTTCTGGATCCCACCCCAACTCTCTCTCCCACTCTCTTCCTGTCATTCTCCACTATCCTATCTGATTAAAGGCATAAAAAAGCCCAAAAAAATATACTTAAAAAAAACAGCAAATCATTATTTATCCACAGCAGACTTCACATTTCAAGGGCAAATGTGTCATTTGGGTTTCTATTTCCAAGACAGAGCCTGCATTTCAAAGTTTAGGTCTGAGGACTACTCAGTGATTGAGATCATGGGAGGTTTTGGCCTGTAATCAAATACTCTGTAGGTATGTAACTCTCAAGAGAAAAATTATTCTGGATGTGCATCTATGGAATGTGATATTTTTTTAACCCAAGAGCAACGTAGCCAAACAAAAGCCATGGATGGGAATCTGTTGCCTGGCTGCCACCAGCTCCTTGCGGAGAGGCTTAAAAGGTTCGACCACAACGTCAGGCGTAAAAAATATTTTTTGGAATTTTTCAGATGCAGCTCTGACTTCTCACACTCATCTGTTTTTTTGACCTGCATTGGTACGGCACGGAGAAAACATCTGCCCAGCACTGGGGTGTTCAGCAAAGGTCTGAAACGTCCAGCTAAAATCCCTTATCTGTCTGAGGATGGTTCTCTTACTCTACCACGTACAAATTAACTTGAATTGCTCCCTTTCATAGCATGAAATTAAAAAAATGTTTGAAGGCATAATTTACACCTGAGCTCCTGATGCAAAAAAGCTGTAGAGAGTTGTGCCAGTATGTGAAAAGTAACAGTAACTGCAGTTTTTCACACAGTAACAGGCTGTTCCCCTGCAGAATGTCCTTTTGGTGGGTTGTGTGTTTGGTTGCTTGGTTTGAAATTTTGGCATGACTTCAGTATTTGTGCTTATAGTGCCTATATGTATTGCCGGGTTCAATGGTGACAATATGAATCCTTCGTGTTCTCACAATGAAAGAGGGAGAGAGAATGACAGACAGATTGAGAAAGAAGACAAAGAGAAAGAGAGAGCAGGAGAGAGAGAGAGAAAGATATTGCAG
Organism: Alosa pseudoharengus; assembly: GCF_046254945.1. Classification (NCBI taxonomy): domain Eukaryota; kingdom Metazoa; phylum Chordata; class Actinopteri; order Clupeiformes; family Clupeidae; genus Alosa; species Alosa pseudoharengus. The sequence goes on along the minus strand of NW_027468837.1, from coordinate 12,099,852 downwards.
TTTTCACAGATGGGGAGTCAAACCCAAGAATAGCAAATCCAAAGACTCGTCTCTCTGTCCGACACACCATCCCGCTCTCCTGATCTCTTTTCTGGGTCTTCCTTCTGGGCCGGTCGTCCACCATTAGCCATCATCCACAGTCAGAGTGAGAAACAGAGAGTGAGTGAGAGAGAGAGAGAGAGAGAGAGAGAGAGAGAGAGAGAGAGAGAGAGAGAGAGAGAGAGAGAGAGAGAGAGAGAGAGAAAAAGAGAGAGAGAAAGAGAGAAAGAGAGAGAGAGAAACAAAAGCTCCCTCCTCTCTCACAGCAGATTATCGAGCCGTCCCTAAAAACAACAAATGACTTTTGTCAGTAGTTGGTAGCGGCATCTCTACGTACATGCAGAAGTTGAGAGAGAAATAAAGTGAGAAAGAAAGAAAAAAAGAAAAGAAAAAAAAGAGAGAAATATAAAGTAAGGAAGAGAGAGATCTTCCTTCTTTCAGGAAGACTGCTCCTGTTCTTGTAAGAACTAACAGAAAGTTCACATGAGTTCACACACATAGCGTTGGGCTTACCCTCTACCCCCTCAGTGAGCACCAGCGCCTGGAGGATATCCGACAGTGACACAATGCCTTGCGCCACCTCCTGATCATCCACCACCACCAGCCTGTGCACCTGTGATGCAAAGTAGGAATGACAAACAGAGGAGGAGGGGTAGGGGCATTAGTGGTAAGGTGTAGGGGCATTTAGTGGTGCCTATGAGTTGGCCATGTCCTCACGTCTATGTTTCGACTCAATCACTTCCTTTACGCATGTATGGAAAAACACTTTTGTGTGGGTACCAGTGACAGTGAACAGCATGGCCTGCATGGCGTCTTGCATTTGCGTTGGCCATAGTTGCAACATGACTGGCAGATTCTGCTCTATAAGTGCTAGCTAACAGAAACAAATGGACTGAACTGACCGCATTTGGTTCCTTAATTAATTGATTCAAGCATTCACACTTCAGTGTGACCTTCCTCTTCCTCATTATATTTCAAGTCTAACAGTGAGGTGAAGGAGGTGATGAGTGAGCTGGTGAATGCGAACATCAGCTACAGTACTGTAGGTCATGGTAAGATCGTTACCTCAGCCTCCACCAGTCTGTTGATGATGGTCTGCAGAGTCTCGTGTTTGTGGCAGGTCAGCACGCCCTCAAAGTACTGTGAGCGGTGCTGCAGGGCCTTGGTGACGGTCACGTCCAAGTTGTTATACGTCTTCTCAGCGGCCAGGTTCTGGAGAGGGGAGAGAGAGAGCGCACAAAACATCACAACATATCACTAAACTTCAAGAGAACACAAACACGGACACAAAGCATAAACAGAGCTCAGGCACACGCACACACACAATTATGAAAAACAGGTTTCAAATTGATTTCACGCATTCACAAATGAACAAATCAGAAGTGCCAGGAAAAACCAGCTTTCATATACACACAAACACACAAAAAGCCATTTAAAGCCACTTAAAGAAATACTTTGTGCCTCCTTATCCCATGCACTCATATGCACTTGTGCAGATGGTATCCAAACAGTGCACAAAGGGCACCCGTGGTAATGGAGCCTGAGCTGGACGTGGTGAATGAGTTCACACTAAGCCTGTGGGCAGCCAACAGCGCTATTTAAAGCAGCAGATCGCTGGCCGCTGGATTTACGGACACTGTAGCTGCTCTTGCACTAAGGGAACTGGTGGGTGTTGAGCTCTCATGGTCACATCAATCGCAGAGCTCAAGCACACAAACACAGAGACAAAGACAGAAGCTGTGTTTCCATTACAGCTTTGTGCAAAATAAAAGCTATATTTGTCGAAATTCGACAAAGCATAATTGTGAATGGTCAGTGTTTCCATTAAGTGATGTAATTAAATATGAGTTTTATCTTCACAGACAAAGTCACAGCAGCTATTGTCAAGTGTATCAGACCACAACCAAGACAAGAAATGTTTCAGACTTATTCCCGGTGTTGTAATAGTCTGGTGGCACCACAGGGATGGGAATGGTGCTCTGCTGTATTCTAGTGAACTCCACTGAAGAGTGAGCTTATACATGTTGATCACTAATCGTTTAGGATCCCGATGACGACCTAATTTGATTGATGGGCAGAGTGCAAAGTTTTAAGTCTAACTAAAGCTAATTTAATAACTAGACAAAATCTATTTGCTAGTTTAACACCATGGGCAAGACAATGAAGCACAAACATTAATGAGTCAGCTAAATGTTCCCATATGCCACACGATAGCTGTATTTCATGCACAAGAACATGAGCTGCTGACAGACTTTGCCTTACAAACAAATTAGGGCCCCTACAGTGAATATGCATTTGTCTTTTTTCAGCTGAAAAGCTTTCTAAAAGTAACTATATTTCAAATGAAGACAGAATGTCCAAGACTTTTGGAATCTTAATATTAAGTCATTGTTTATGTGTTTCATATAAACCATATGCACACAAGCACAAACACAAACAACCAGTATTTGGAAGACTTACAATGACGTCAAACTTTGAGTAAATATCCACAACACGTCCTAGAAAAGGGGGGAAACAAAAAGAGTCCGGGGCACCATTAACCTCATCACCAACATGCAATGAAAGGAATTTCATTAAATATAATGCCAGTACATATACATTATTTTACAGACATACCACCATTTCACAAGCCATCGCTCACCTTTGTCATCTAAAACAGGCAGGGCAGAAACCCTCTGCTCTACAAATATGCCCAGTGCTGTGTAGAGCGGCGTATCAGAGCGCACAACGGCTATGTTCTCAAACGTTCCTATACTCAACTCCTCCAGCTTCCGAGTCATAAAGGCCGGCTTGGGCATCTCAGAAATCTGGAGAGAGAGAGAGAATTTCAAAAACCCTTTATTACATTCTTGCCACAAAGTACTTACATGATCACTTTGTCACAATGTACAGTCACATTTTAAAAATAAAATAAATAAATAAATAAAATCAAGGAGCAAGTCATGCTTTATCCTCCAAGAAATGTGCAAACTGCAATTCGCCATCAACAACCAGATGAGAGCGAGAGAGAGAGAGAGAGAGAGAGAGAGAGAGAGAGAGAGAGAGAGAGAGAGAGAGAGAGAGAGAGAGAGAGAGAGAGAGAGAGAGAGAGAGAGAGAGAGAGAGAGAGAGAGAGAGAGAGAGAGAGAGAGAGAGAGGTTTAACACATCTTTAGTAAACCATTGTCAAGTTATACGAGTATAACCCACAACATTTGTGGTTGACGGCTAAGACAGAGAGACAGAAAGACAGAGAAAGAGAGGGGGGGGGGGCAATCAACACTTCTCCAGTGGTTTATATAAATCATTAAGGGTTTTGCCCTGGTCAGTAGAAGAGCAAGCCAGCGAGTTATGCCTGAACATGTAAAGAAACTAGTGTGACTGGGACTCACAAACAGTTTGAGGAACTTGAGTATCCGCTTGTGTGTGAGAATGTAGAGCGTGTTCCCAGTCAAAGGGTCTATTACAGGCAACCTGTGGATTTTGTGCTTGATCAGAGACGCCACAGCATCATATAAACTATGAAAGAGAGAGAGAAAGACAAAAAAAATCTAATTCTAACATGTGCAGGCATTAACACATTAGGCCTGAAATATAGATGACAAAACAGCCACACTATCTGAATTTACAAAGGACAAAGGGTTAAGGTTAGACCAATGTCAACAACAACAAAAAACAAAAGCAGCAACAACAACAACAGCACTGACTTTGTGAAGGAAAGAGAGCGATCCCGGCATACCTTGCGTTTGGCGAGATGCTGACTAGAGGCTTGAATGAGTCCTGCAGGTACACTTCTGTGAAACAGCAAGGACACAAAACAGGAGTCAGCGTCTGACTTCTAGAAACTCTCCACACACACACACACACACAGTCGAGTGCACACTGCCTTCCTCACCTCTCCAGGTCTCGATTTTGTGCTCCTCTAACTCGTAAATCTGCACCTGGGGACAAAACGGGGAAAGGTGGCGTGAGTATCCCTTTCAGCCAGAACACAGAGCCATGACATAGAGGACAGCTGCTGTGACGTCTTTACAGGAGGGGATCTGGGTGTGCAGAGTTACTGTTGCTGAGCACTTACAAAAGCCTGACATAAAGCTATGATTATATATATATATATATATATATATATATATATATATATATATATATATATATATATATATATATATATATACACACAGCGGGGAAAATAAGTATTGAACACGTCAACATTTTTTTCAGTAAATATACTTCCAGTGAGGCTATTCACATGAAATTTTCACCGGACATTAGTATTAACTTAGGTAATCCACACATGTATAAAAATCCAAACATTGATGTCTAAAGGTAGAGTTATGAGTAAAAAAGTGGAATGGCACAGGGAAAAAGTATTGAACACGCTAAGAAAAAGCAGTACACAAAGGCAAGGAATGGCAAGGAACAAACTGGAATTTATAAGTAATTAGAGAAATTATCCCTCCTATGTGTGCAAATTGATATAAGCTGGGTTAGTACATACTGGTGGGCTATAAAAAGGTTTTTTGTTACCAAGGTGTCACACAAGAAAACTTTCATGATGCGTAAAAGCAAAGAGCTCTTCCAAGACCTTTGCAACCTTATTGTTGCAAAACATATCAATGGAACTGGTTACAGATGTACTTCAAAACTTCAGAATCATCCAGCAAGCAGTATTGGAGCCATTATCTGCAAGTGGAAGGAACATCACTGCATCATCAACTGGCCATGTACAGGATCTCCATGCAAGATTTCTGACCAGGAAGTCAGAAGGATAGTCAGAAGAGTAGCCCAAGAGCCAAGGACCACTCTAAGAAAGCTCCAGAAAGATTTGGAGGCAGCAGGTACAATTGTTACAGAGAAAATCATAGGTAATGCACTCCACCGCCATGGCCTCTATGCACGCTCATCCCGCATGATTCTATTGCTGAAGAAAAACATGTCAAAGCTTGTTGAAAGTTTGCTACACAACATTTGGACAACCCTATGAAATGCTGAGAGAATGTATTCTGGTCAGGCAAGAGCAAATATTGATCTTTTTGGATGTCATACTACACACCATATTTGGAGGAGAAATGGCACTGTGCAACACCCTAAAAATATCCTATCAACAGCGGGGTTTGGAGGTGGTGGCATCATGGTGTGGACTGTTTTTCATCTCATGGTACTAACAGACTTCATACAGTTGAAGGAATGATGCATGGAGTCATTTTGTTCCGGGAGAATCTTTACATCCACCAGGATGATGAGGATGAGACATGGCTAGACCTTCAGCAGGACAAGTATCCAAACCATTCAGCAAAGGAAACTATCAATTGTTTTCAGAGAAAGGAAATCGAGGCCCTGACTTCAATCCAATTGAACAGTTTTGGAAGTTCAGGATTCACAAGAGGGACCCCTGGAATCTTCAATATTAAATGACTATCTGTTTAAAATAATGGGCCAAACACACACCAGAATAATGTGACTAATTAGTTTCGTCAAACGGGAAATGCCTTGAAGCTGTCATTACGAAAGGCTTTTCCACAAAGTATTTAAGAAATTTCAGCAGGCGTGTTCAATACTTTTTTCCTGTATCATTCCACTTTATTACACATAACTCTACCTATGGACTTTAATGTTTGGATTTTTTTATTTGGGTGGATTATCTGAGTTAATACTAATGTCTTGTGAAAATTTCATGCAAATAGCCTCATTGGGAGTATACTTACTGAAAAAAATGTTGACGTGTTCAATATTTATTTTCCCCGCTGTGTGTATATATATATATATCCAGCTATTTCACATTTCTTGTGTCTGGGGGAAGGGAGATATAATGCCTTTGTTGAAGGATATTGCAGTGGCCCTTTAAACTAACATACATTCGATCACAATGGTTGGACTCATACCAAGGGTGATTTGTAGTAACGGTGGAGGATGTTGATGAAGTCAGTTATGGTCAGCATACCTGAGGGAGAACAAGAGCATAAGACATACGCGCAAATGTTTGGGGATAAAATGCCGTTGTGACAATAAATAAAAGCCGATGCTTACCAACAAAACACTGCTTCTTGCTGTCCCACAGTGGAGCTGCTCGGACCCCATTTGATACTAGTGCAAAAAATGCCTTCTTCACCTTTTACGGAAAAAGAGAATTGTGTATCAAACAAGTCAGTCAGTATATTCCTTTATACAAAACCATCAAAAGCTACTGTGTATAAATCAGACAGGTCAGTATGTTCTTTTATTTCACAAACAAAAGCTCCAGGGGTAATGTAGGCCTACATATGATGGTGAGGGAGTGTGGCAAATGTGCCTTTACATTGAGCTGGAGATGTGTACAGTGGTAGAGAGTGTAGTGTAGGGTCGACCCCACTTACTTGAAGCGAAGTGTCAAACACTACTAGCTTGGAGCTGGTGGGCACCAGGTCATAGCAGCGGTGGGACTTCATAAACCGTGTGTAAACATTATGTTCTGGATCTGCTGAGGGAAAGAGAAAAGAAAATGAGTAAAGAAAAGAAAATCCAGGTTGCTGCAACTAAACTTCTTCTTCAATGGTGCGACTGAGGAAGAGTGACATAATATGAGTGTGTGTGTCGAGTGTGTGTGTGTGTGTGTTCAACTTCATGGGTTTCTACGCACCCTGCAGTGGATTTCAGTGGTTTCAGTGTTCAAATTTCACTTTGACTGAGGCAAAATAACAAAACAATCTACTGCAAACATCAGTATAGCAAGCTTTCCAATAGTTCATTCTCTCCTGTTTATATAAGGGTTTGCTTATGTTTCACGGGGTGAAGAAGATCGGTTTAACCCAAGGAAACAAACACAAACACACACACACACACCTTTAGTTCAAATGGAAAGGAAAAAAACACAAACCCACACCTGTGAGTGACGCCTCACTTTCTACAGCAGACTCCTTCTTCACCTCTGGTCCAAAATCATCAAGTGAAGCTGGAACCTAAAACACAGATTGCTTGTTTTGTAAATATCACTGATGCTCAAAGGATTTCAACTGAATAAAAAAAAATGCAGAGGTCTTCCGTTTCTGTCATTGCATTTAATAACCTGGACTAGCTCGCGCACGCGTTCGCGTACGCGCACACACACCATTAGAATGCATTTATTATCTTAAAAAAAAAAAAAAAAAACGTTGACTGGAGAGAGATAAACGTGATAACAGCGACTAAACAGTGTGACTCTTGACCTGTGCTTAATTCAATGTCAACTATATGCAAGGTATCCTTATTCTGGTGAGCCCACAATCTAATGTAAAGTGTTGTTCAAATGCATAACTAGCTGTACTCTTTAAATGTCAAAAAACAACCTTTGATGTGCTGACATCAACAACTAGCTGTGCTCTCACATAATAATTTGGAACACTGTTAATGGATGACAACTGGATCATTTGAAGCATTCGTGTTTGCAGTTAGGGATGACATGTCAGCAAATCACAGATCACTGGAGTATGACAAAGCAGCAACGTTCAGTTCGATGTGTCAGATGATTTTTAATAAACCAGCTCCCTATTCATGTTAATTAGTTAAAAGCTTATTGATTTCCACCACCACCTCCTATAAGCCATCCCCTGTATGTTCGCATAGAGTTTATGTTATGCAGGCTTCATTGGTAATTTTATTCAGGACATTTTCTCACAAAGAACTTTGACATTCGCTAGAGAAACTGACAACAACATCTCAAGTTTCATCGGAACAGTAACACAGCACCCATCAGGTGTTACCCCTGTATTAGCTAACATGATTGCATTAGAAAATATCTCAAGATAAATCCCAATGGGATTTTTCGTGAACGCTATGGACAGAAGATATGTGCAGCGCCAAAAATATTTTTGACTGGCATTTTACCAAGAGCATTTTACCATGCGATGAGAAAATGCTTCTGATGTAGGCACTGACAGACCACCCGCCGAGAGACCACCATTTGTAGCTAGCTAACCCTCACCATTTAACTGATAATCCCCATCAACACTAGTTTGTTCAGGCTCCTGTACTAACTTGCTATCTAAAGTTCAACTACACTTGCTAGCGACAGAAGCTAGTTAAACAGTTGCTAGCTGGGGAGTTCAATGAGGTTAGCGTAACATTTGATAATGGGTCACATATTTGCTGTTAACGTTTAATTGCCCGAAACTTTCTGTTCAATACGTCGTGGTTTAAGCGATCGCCTGACTAATTCCCTCCAAAAATACATCAGTAACGTTAACGAACATGAATTACTTAACTGGTTAGCTACGGTTAGCCATCTTAACATTACCCGGTAACGTTAACGCTAATCAAGCCGCTGCATAGCATGCTCACTTCAGCCAAGAGACACATAAAAATACTCACACACTCCATGTTCCCTTTACCGACTCCTAAAGTCAGACGTATGAGAGAGTTTTTTCTTTGAGAAAGACTTTCAAGTGAAACTATATACTGTTCAAACCGATACGTGGATGGGGTGGTCTATTTACTGTCTGCTATGTAGGATAGTGACCTCCCCCTTGTTTATTTCCGGTAAGGCTCTGAAGTGCGCATGTATGAAAGACGCATCACTTGGAGTTCTTACCAGACACTTTTGTCCAAAGCGACTTACAGTGACATCAACAAACATTACATTATCATTAAAATATTAAAGTAATGTAGTTTAAATATTAATGACGATTAACTGCCACTATTCTACACTTCCAGAAATACAATGACAAGTTCAAGAGTAAAGGATTTATTCATTTTATATACAAAACTGTTTACAGCAAGTTTTCTGTATTAACCAGTCCCCCACGTCGAGTATTGGGCATTGAGGTGCAACAACACCACTCGATTTTCCTCAAAAGTAGTGTGGGAGTCAAGTCAATAGAGCAGAGAAACCCAACAGAGCACCTTAAATCAGTTTGGGCAGAGGTGAATGGTCAGTTTTTGTGTGTAGATGTGTTTTGGGGAGGAAGGAGAGACATGGGTCATATAATGGGAAGGTAAGGCACACAACACAGCATCACCAGCACCAGCAACACCAGCCTTTTTTACACTACCACTCAATTACAAAATTAACCAACCAAATCAATAAATCAATCAAGATTTTTCAGTTACATCAGGCGATGCTTTCAAACAATACTATATTAAAGTCATGTTCGTAAGAGAACTAAAGCTGTACAAAGAATACAGCTAAATTGGGGGGAAGGGGATATACTTTAGTTCATGGATATTTCAAAACCCTTATCCGTAAAGGTTTCAAACATGGGAAAAGATAATTAAACTGCTTCTAATCATAAAAGAGAGAGAAAGAAAGAGGAACATGATTTACAGTCTTATAAAGAAATATGCTCTTGGGGCAATATTCTCATCAGAGGCAGGGAAAAAAAAGAAATTTCATCAAAAGGGGGAAACAGCCCCCCCCCCCACCCTCCCACACATAAACCCAGAAATCACTGACAGCTAATGAAAGGTGACTACAGCAGATGAGAGACAGACTCCTCCTCCATCCTACTCCACCGCTCCTGCAGTGCTCCCACTTCTGTCTTTGCACTGGGCAGGGGTCGGACACCCCCCCCCCCCAAAAAAAAAATATAAAAATAAAAATCTGACCCCAACCAGTGTTGACGGGAGACGAGGAGAAGCTAGTAAGGCTCGTAAGAGATTGCCTGACAGAAAAAGAACCACAAAGGATTGGCTGGAACCTATGAACAACCTGAGAAAGTAGACCGAGTCTGTGGGTTAGGCACCAGCGATTGGTTGGCCTAAGTGGTGTCTAAGGCAGAGACAGCCAATGAGAGTGGACTGGGACCACAAGGTCACTCCACCCACTCCTGACACATGGCTAGACATGTAAGGTTGATAACTAGTGTCCAATGAATGCCAGGCTGTGAAAATGAACATGTGTATTATTACATTAATAAGGCAGCGATGAAAACATTAAACGCAGCATGTGGCTTTTCGGTTTATATTTGGCCATTTTCTTAAACTTACTTTTCCCAAGTGTTGCTTGACTGAGGCCAACTTTACAGACTACAGTACTTTTCACAGCAAGACTTATGTCTCTGCATTGCTTTATGTCTTAAATATTTACTCACACTGGGTATACTTTGTAATGTGAATCCCATACCTCTTTTTCCATTCATATATATATATAATGTATGTATGTATGTATGTATGTATGTGTGTGTGTGTGTGTGTGTGTGTGTGTGTAAGTGTGAGATATATTAAAAAGAAATAAAACAGAATGTGGTGTTGCATTCAGTTGGCCTCAGAACACTGTTTTTTGAGCTGTAGAAAAGAACTGTACACATTTAGGGGACAGAGTGTGGCAGTTCTTTGCTGCTGAGAGGGGGGCCTTGAACTATGACTGTGGTCTGGTGGGTTACGATTGGCAGGCTGGTGATGTTGTGTCTCCTGGCATTGGCCAATTAGCCCACTGCTTGTGTCTGCCTGGACCCGCCTACATCACAGTGCACTTCTTCTCCTCTGAGGGGGCGTTTCCATCTGCTTTCTCCATCTCCAGGATAATTCTCTTGAAAACCTCCACAGCCGTCTGTGCAAGAGAGATAAATCAGACACTTCAGTAGCCTTTCAACTGATCCTTTGTACATTCAGCAGCAGATCTTCACAGTATGTCAAAGTACTGTAAAGCATACGTTCAGCAGAATTAAAGACTATCTGGTTACATGGTGTACCAGCCATTATGAAGATGGATACTTTAAGAAAACAAAGAGGGGGACTGGATTCTGTAATCAGCGAGTAAAATTTCAAAATGGTTTATATGTGTTGACCAATCAAGAAACTCCCACACAGGCAGGCACTTATTTCGCAAGTGGGCGAGGATGGATTTATACAGTTGCATAATCTGGCTAAGCAAGTAAGAAATAAATTACTGATCATTTTTAGCAAAGTTACTGAGACTTGTTGATCCGATATTGCTTAAAATGAGAAGCACAAAGGATACCTAGCGGTATACTACCTGATTCTCTTTAGCAGAGGACTCCATAAAAGCAGCACCCCAGGAATCGGCCAGCTTTTTGCCCTCCTCTGGCTTAATCACTCTGGGGACACAGGACACACACACACAAACTAAATTATGGAATGCGGCTAAAGCTGGTTCTATTTGTGCAACAATAGAATTCAATCTCTCAGTCATTTGTGCAGTAAATCACATTAAGATTAAGCCGCACTCTGTGGATAGCCGATTTGACTAGATTTATCCATACTCCCAATTGCTATTAGCATGAAGAGGACGCATTAGTCCCAAGACAATACATGTGACAATGCTGCTAATGCTATAACAACATATGTGCTGCATACACTAGTAAAGCAGTGAAGGGTTGATGGTGTCTTCTAATGAGGCCATTATTGAGGAATTCTTAAAACCAGTTGAGGGTGACACCAATGCAGTTCTCTCGCTAGACTTAACTGTCCATTGGTCACGCTAATTGACTGTTCTTACCTCTCCATGTGAAGATCTTTTTTGTTCCCAACCAGAACAGTAGGCACCCTAAAATGACAAGAGCAGCTATTTTAGTGCATTTAAGTGTGCTTAAATTAACTCAAATCACCCTGACCCACAAGAGCAAACACAGGCAAAGCTTTCAAAGCCCTGGAATATAGAACTTACTGAATTTTCCCAACCATATCCAGCAGCTTGTCGTGTAGAACCTGAACAACTTCAAAACTGTTTGGGGTTGAAGAAAGAGAAAGAATAAAAACAAATGTTAATTGGAGAACAGAAGGAGTGGGGGTAGTGCATATAGGTTTGAGGGCCAGGACTATCAGCTATGACTAACACACACATACAGCAGAACAGCAAGGTCAAAAAAGGACGGGACAGTTATCTCAAGTATGCATCTGCTGTGCCTTGGTTCCTGGTTGTGCAGCCTCGGCCGAGATTAAAAGGCATCGGGCACTAAAATAAGTTTTGGCAGAGGACACACACAGATGACTGTGTTGTTCTCATATTTCACAATGCTAATTCACGCATGGCCTTTACTTAAGTAGTGCTGCAGTAGATACAGCCATAACAAGGATCTTCTACAGACTTGACAAATCTTCTTGTTCATGTTTCATCGGTTGTACACACTCACTGACTCAAAATGCAACTAAAAAATCATTAGGAAGAAACAACTGAAATGTAACCAGCAGCATCAGTGCATTTTCACATAAATATAATTCAGGAGTGTTCCACTTAGCTACGCACAGCACATTTTAAAAGAAATTGTAACATAAATATAAAAATCACTTTCAGCTCCAGCAAGGACAGCATTTTATCAGTGTGGCAAGTTGGTTGATCGGTAGACTTAGTGCAAAAACTACCTACTTGGTGGGACCCATTACATTTTGGAGCAGAATCACTAAGTGGATGCACATATTTAATTTCACTTTTCCTCACACACTAGGACATGTGGCCTTGGTAGAGGCCTGTGCTCTCGAGTGCCGTCTAGTTATAGATAACATCCTTCAGTGCACTCTCCTGAGCTTTCTGCAGTTGTCATGTGTGATTCTCCATGACTGCGTTTACATGCACTTTAGTATCGAAGTTATTAGGCTTATCTTGGTTCTGATCATATTCAGGATATGGTGTTTACATGAACAGAGAAACCTGGTTATTAATATCCCTGTATACATGATGAATACTAGTACCCCTGTGACCAACAATAAAGTTCTATTAGTTCACCTTATCCCGGTTTCTAATGTACTCACGCTTTCACATGAGAAACTGGGATAAGGTGTAGGTGGGTAGATAAGGTGACATGGAACAGTATCCCGGTTCTTTTTAGAGTACTCCACCTAGCATAACCGGGTTACTCAAAGCCAGAATAAGGGCTTATCCAGGGTTCTGAAATCGGGATAGATAGATAGATAGATAGATAGATAGATAGATAGATAGATAGATAGATAGATACTTTATTGATCCCCAAGGGGAAATTCAAGCCCAAGGTGAAATTCAAGATGTTACATGATGTTTACATGCGCAAATACAAAACCGGGATACTTCAAATTCCTGATCGCAACCGGTATACTGAAGTGCATGTAAACGCAGTCCATGACATTCAGTACTACTAGAAACACCCACCTTTTCATAGAGGTGACAGAGTAGACAAGGACATAACCATGAATGTCCATTGAGTGAGACTGTGGGAAAATGGAATACTCGTCCTGGAAGAGATTAGAAAGCAGGTACGATTGGTATAAACTGAAACTCTGAGAAGAGATAACGTTTATATAATCTTAGAGAGCATACACGTCCCTCTAATCTAGTACCCTTATCATCATATAAAAAGTAAGATTCAAGTTCATTGACTGAAATGTGAGAAGTACCTGACCAGCAGTGTCCACAAGCTGAAGATTAAAGTCCTGTCCATTCACAGATACCATCTTATTAAAAGCTGTGTCAAATGATAGGAGAAGCATGTAAGTGACAATGGCGGAATGTGTACCACAATATTGATAACACCTACTACTACTATGAGTCAGAATAGTAAATATTAGATTTTTTTTAACACAATTCAAATGACTGCTTGCACGTGTGCACATGAACTGACAGACTAAGTGCGGGAAGGATGAATGAGTGAATGCAATGAAATAATATATGTCCTAAACCACACATCAAATGAAGAAGAAAAAAACAGATTTGCACAAACTTACTGTTTTCAATAGTAGGGTCATATGAATCTACAAACTGTCCTTCCACGAACTGTATAGTTAGAGAGGACTTTCCTGTTACAAAGTAATTTTGGTCAGTAATGAATCTGAAACTTCCCACCAGTCTGTAACACATGTCAACACAGCAACGCATATATCCTAATACGGTCATGTGGGCAAACATCAAATTAGCTTGCCCTGGATCTTTCAACAGGTAAGAATACACAATGTGAAGCTCTCAGCAGATACCAGCCAATATCCTGCACGAGAATACAGTGGAAAATGTACAATTTCCTAGGTGCCCAGCTATACCACAACATCAAACAATCGTCTATCCCAGCTTGCTAGCTACATTCGTTCACCGTACTGTTGTTATAGCCTCCTTGTGCTAGTTAAACTAGCATACATCGCTAGTACTGGCTACAACAACTTTCGCATGTGCCACAGTTAGGTTAGCTTACTAGCGAGCTAGCTGAAGTTGACAAAACAATGATTCGTCCAACAACATGAATTACTCACATAAAGACACCATTGGCTAAATACTTAGGTGGTGGTTAAAAGCTTTGTGTGAAATATGTGAATGAAATAACGTTTTATCAATCGTGATTCCAGTTCATACTTGATTTTCTAAAGCTGACGTTAGCTTGCTAACATTGCTATGCAAACAAAAACAAAGACTAGCTTATTGCTAGCAGACCACACTATTCAAGCTCTTACTCACCAACAGACCTGTACCCCAACACAGCAATCTTCCTGTATTTCGGTTGAGGCATTGTTTGAGAATAGTAGTTGTAAGACGATATCAAATATTCGCGGTGCTTTAATACTGGAAGAAAAACTTTTATCGCCACATTCGTATCTTGTCACGTGACAACAACAAACTTTTCCAGGCTGCTCGAGCTAGCTGTCCGCCGCCGGGCCTCGAGCTTCACTTGAAGAGGTGGCGCGCGTTAAAACTTCGAACTATTTCGATCGAATAGTGATATCTGATGCAGTTGAGCACTTCGATTTTTTATATTGCTATTGCTTTTCAATACTTCAGAGGTAAACAAAAAACGGCTTATTCACTGCCGTGGCGCTTTCGAGTCACACTGTCGAAAAATGGGCATTAGACTAGACACGGCACGCCGTCGTAAAAGAGGTTACGTCAGACGTGCAGTTGTAGAGTAAAATTGAGACCAGACACCTAGCAGCCAACAGGAATGTTGTTACGTATCGCTTGGGGGAGGAAAAGTGCCAGTTCTAGCCTACCAGCAGCAGGCCTATTTGATTCGTCTGTCCTCTTTTTTGTATAAATCTAGCTGTACTTTCTCAGTCATTTCATGCACCATATGGTTAAAGTTTAGCAGATAGGCCTAGACAATGCGAGGCTGGGCAAAACAGACCTTTTGTGAATGTAAAACTAGGCCTGTGTTAATAAACATAAAATTCTTTACTTTCTGTTGACAATCTACTGTGATTGAAATGGCTAGTTTCTAGATTTAAAAGAACAATTCTAGACAGGTTAATATTATGTGAGAGACAGAAAGTTGTGGCATGTAGGCTAAAGGATGTTTAATGAACATTGAAACATGTTTTTTTCCAGCTTTTAACACACACTCAAAGACAACAGACACATTACTCACATTTCTACAGGATACTTTCCATTCATTATTCTAAGTAAACTGTAACAGCAAAACACCATCTCAAAGTTTTGATGTCACTTAAAACCCACTTTAAAAACTGCACAAATAGTTGAGAGATAGTTGAACCTTCCGCCTTTGCTATAAGTGGACATTTGAACATTCGACAACACTCACACTTAACCTATGCAAGAAATCCAAAAATCACATTTGGACATATTTTTCATTGAGAGCCTGAAGAAACATGTTATTTAACAAAAAGTTATTTAAATGATAATTGTTTTATGGGGCACTTAAAATCGAAAACACTCTTCCATATGTCACCTCACAAGGAAAATGTTTATGGTTTTCGATATGTGAGGATTTTTATCTGGAGTATTTCCTACACGTAGAACTGTTTACATTTAGTAATTTATGGAACAATAGTAGCTTCTAGTAAAAAGTTGACGTCACCACATTGTCAACAGTCACTCAACTTTTCTTGAGATGTGAGATTATAGTTACCGTTATAATTGTTGAACTCATATTTATAGCAAATGAATGAACATTAATATGGATAAATCTGTGTACACAAATTCATAAATGCATAGAAAAAGGACTCTGTACAAAAAGGAGTGTGACCTCATACTTCTAAATAAATGCATGAAAGAAAGGTGGAGGCTCATAGATGAACAGAAATGCACTAAAGGAATTCCTTCCTTTAGCATGCACTAAATATTGATTGTCACTACTTTATGAAATGGTATTGCACGTAATGTCCACACACAGACACAAATGATCATATACATATAGGAACACAAATACTGGACACTCTAGATGTAGAGTGAGAGAGGCACATAAACACAAATAAAAAACTATACAGAGAAACCTTATACATACCCACTCAAACTGTAAACGTTTTTGTAGTTTCAATTGGTCTCATTCACTGTATTTGACCAATTTTTGGTCTCGAGACACCTTTCATTACATTAATTGAACAGTGAAAAGATGTCTATATCGTAAAGACAAGATACAAATATTATTATGGTCAAATGACAAATAATATAAGGCATTTACAGTAAGAATATCTCCTGTGATTGTTTACACCTGTTCATTATTCGTGATCTCTCAAATGGTCAACAAGAAAGAAAGTAAACTTTGAGGGAAAACAGTCTGTAAAATAATAAAAAGATCAAGTGGATGAAATAGACATTTAAAAAACATAAATATTCAGGGTCTGGTGTACAACATTTTAGTTTAGTGACCTAAATAGACACAAGCTTGCTCATCTGCGATCATAGAGGTAAAGCAGGAATAGGGGTTTCCTGATTGGTTAAAGTGAAGCCACCAAAATGGCAAAGATTTACTATGAGCAATTTTCTGTTTACTACACAAGCTCTGGCTTCAAAAAGCACTTATTGCACAGTCTGGCTCCAATGCTATGCTGGCCAACCAAGTTTGGCTTCATTTCTTCATAATGTAAATGCATGATGGCATACGGTCCATGTTTTCTACAGTCATTGTATAATGATGAAATTTTAGCTGCAGGTTGAACAGCCCAGGGGAATATCAGAGACTTTTTATGATGGTTGTCAGATTGTTAAGAGCATTTAGGAACTCAATCTGGCCATAGCCACAGTATTCTTCTTCTCACAACTAACATTTCAACATGTATAACATGTATCTTGTTTGGAGACTTATATCTGCCTACTTTTTCTTCCATATTGATCTATCCTCTTACCCTTATATCTCTTACTGAGGCTTAGAAGAGTTGCGTCCAACATTTTATTTCAGGATCCAAGTCATTCTTTTTTTTGCTTTTATATAGGGTCCAAGTCATTTCACTATAGGTAATCCTGTTCTTTGACCTTGCATAGATCTCACTCATTGGGAAAATGTGAACTTGTGAAACTATAAGCAGTGTATAATGAACAAAACAAAAAAACATTGGCAATTGTCCCTTTATCACATATGAATTTCACTCCATTACACATTCATTAATCTTTTTTGGCAAAATAGTTATTAACTGCAGTACCAGCTACAGCTGCTTCCAGTTGCCACCCCTATCGTCAGGGCAAAGCCTGTGATTGGTCCCTGTGGTACAGGATATATTGCATATTTGGTACAGTACATGTTAAATAAAGTGGCACTACAGCTTGATTGTGATGAAAGGTCCAGCAAAAGTGTCAGAAAACTGACCAATTGTCAAACGTCTTTGACGAACTGAAGGATCCAGCTACCGTCAACTGCAATAAGGTAAAGAGTCTTTGGTAGGAGGCAACTAGTTTGAATGAGGAGATGGGGAATATCACTGAATCATCACTGAATCTTTGAGAGCCCATTCGCTAAAAGAAGTTTGAGAGGGATGGCTGAGCGTGAGACAGTCAAAGGCAGTTTATGCAGGCCTGTAGAGAAACGGAAACGAACATCAAGTTAATACTTATATTCTGACACTCACAAGCCTGTACGCTAGTGGTGACATCTTCTAAGAAAAAACGGTTGTTGTGTGAATGTGGATGTGTGTGTATGTGTGTCTGTGTCACATGTCACAGTCACATAACTTGTCTTGAATCTTGTCTGAGCAATTATTGCACCTGTCAAATGTGTGTCCTTATGTAATATTTATTATGAATTGCGGTCACAAATAAAGAAGTAAAATGTGTGTGTGTGTGTGTGTGTGCATTTGTCTGTGTGTGACTCACCAAATGCCCGTATGAGTTCTCTCTGCACAGCCCACGTGAGTGTATTGATGAGACAGGCAGATGTGAGTCCAGCAAACAGAATGTTGTACAGGAACACAATGTGGAAGTTCCCCAGCCAGTTGTATCGACCAAAGTCCCCTAGCAGATCGAACCGTGTGATGCCTGTGAAAAACAGATGACAGATAATGCGATCCCTCAGAAAACCTGGTGAGATATCACCTAGCACAGCAGACATAATTAAGGCAACAAAACTTTCACTATCTTACCGAGAGTCCTGGAGAACACAGGCAGGGCTGAACTCAGAACCAGCAAGCAGACACAGTTTGCAATAATCTGTTAACGGAGCAGTTGAAGGAAGTGATGAAGAGACATTTGCATTTGTGTGTGTCTAAATGTGTGTAAAGGGTCGTTCACAACAAGAACGCTAACTATCATGATAACAGGAAAAAGGTATCGTTCTAGGTAATATGAATGACAATGCCCACACATAAACTATAATGTTAACGACATGAAGAACGATATCGTTGGGGATCACTTTCAGAGCGATTTGGAGACGATAAAAAGCTGACAGACATCAAATTTTAGGCATCACATTCATCAACACAAGGAGAGATTTTCCTTATCACTGTCCAGCGTGGACGCTAATGTCGTTATAGTAATATTTATAGTTATAGTCGCATAGTTATCAGTGTTGGTCTGAACGGCCCTTAAGAAAGAGAAAGAAATGGTGTATTGACAGACCTGGGTTAATGTGGTGTCCTGAGCTCGGGGGAGTAGACAGGAGAAGAGTGGGGAGCTGTAGAAACCCACCACAGAGGACACCATAAGATACCTGTGGGGCAGAGTTAAGGCAAACCTACATCTCTATAAACATGCAGACACACACACACACACACACACACACACACACACACACACACACACACTCACAGATAGACAGGCAGACAGACAGACAGACAGACATAGATAGATATATAGATATATAGATAGATAGATAAATAGATAGGTAGGTAGATATATAGATAGATATAGAGAGAGTCATGGGAAAGGATACAGTATGAGGATGACTTGCACGGCTGCACCCAGGGATCCAAACATCGAGAAAGAGGCAGCTCCCAACAAAGGATCCTATCAAGACACAAACACAAAATGCTATAAACAGCTATACAGCTCCGGTACAAGCACAACATGGCATGCTGGTACAGTAACTGTTGAAAGGGGCTCTTTTCTGAAGAATGTGGTTTGCCCATAAAGACTGTGGTCTGCTCATGCCTCCGTTGAAAAAATGTCATTCGTACCTCCATTCCTCGGGGCAAAGCCGTCTCATCAAACAACAGCTCCAGCACATGGAAACACACTATCAATACACACACCACCTGAGTAGAAGAAAGACAGGCACAGACGCAATTTAATACATTGTGGTGACAGCCACACTTAAAAATAACTATTTTTACTATAAAAATATACATAATAAAACAAAGAAATAGTGGCACAAAGTGGGGAGAAGGATTCTTAGTTGCCTGTCCTCTATTGCCTACCGTCAATGCAAGCAAAAACAGCATGGCGAAAGGGTAACCAAGGTTACGCTGCCATGGTGATGCTCTCCTCCTCATCTCTAAGGAGACAGAACAGCGAGATTATGTTAGAACAGCACTTCCTGGGTCACCTGTGGGCGTCCTTGTGAGTCATCTGACGAGAGCATTGGAAACTCAAAAGTATCGGCTGGTGGAACACAGTGTCTTGAATGTATCAACACGATGTGATTTGTGTGTGTGTGTGTGGATGTGTGTGTGTTTACCGAGGGCGATCCGTCGTGCCTGAATGGAAAGGAACTGGTTCCTCAGGAGGTCTACATTCACATTCACCCAACAAGATGCTTCAGCTATGAGAGCAATGGCAGACAGAGAGAGAGAGAGAGAAACATAAACAGATGGTAGGAGACATTGGCAACATTCAACATCTTGCATATTGTATAATATCTTAGTTTCAATGCTTAGTATGTAAAGAAGGATTTACTGTTGAGTTTCCGGGAGAGCGCGGCCTCCTCAAAGATGGCACAACTCATGGTGTCATCCACATCTTCTAGAAGCTACAGAAGAGAAACATAAAACAATGACAGAGAAAGTGTGTGTGAGAGAAGGTGTGTGAGAGAACCGTTGAAATGTAAACAATGTGTATTTTCTATGGGTTATTAACTATGGGTTGACACAAGAACATGTAGATGGAGAGACACACAGACACACACACAAACTTACCCGTGGCTTTACAAGAAGCCTCCCGGTGACACTGAACATACGGGACAGGCCTAGAGGTGTACACACTAGGGGAGCACAGAGAGAGTGCTCTCAAACATCTACACATCTACGTGGACTAATGCACACAGGCCCACAAACAGAACATACTACATGGTATTCAGTGAAAATAACGCTACCACAGGAACAACCGTACATATTTAAAAAACACATTTTACATCCATCAGTTTCCAGATTATGGAAACTATAATCTTCCAGTACAGTAGCTGTCTGATGATTGATGATGTAGCTGTTGCTAAATATACTCACACAGCAGCAGAAGGACTCCAGACAGGGAGATGCAGGAGTACAGATATGGAAGGTAATACTCCCATAGGTCTGAGGGACAGAGACAGATGATGAGGTATTCAAATGTTATTTTATTTTAAGATGGGTAGCGTCTGACTCTGAGCCGTGTATGAGAGGAGTGGGGACGGAGGAACGGTGGCGGCGGCAGCTCACCATATAGGCTCTCTCGGGCTGAGGTGTCGTTCAGGAGAGCTGAGGCCACCCAGACCATGCCCAACACTAGCAGCGTCAGCAAGAGTAGCACCACAGCAGTCTCATACACACGTGCCATCACACCCTGCCAGACATCACACACATACACATAGAGTATTCAAACACATGTTCAAGGACTAGACTTTTCAAGAAAATGATAAGTGGTCCCATGTTATCCAGTGCAAAATACACTGATCATCTACTTTTAATATACCTTCTTGGATCCAGCAAAGCCTTCCGATTCGGTAAAGAAGTAGGCGAAGGGTAGTAAGAACACCAACGAGAGGTTGGAAAAGAGGAAGACAAGATTCCACAGTCCTGCAAGGACAGAAACCAAAGACATTCTCTGTAATGTCAATAACTCCCTCGAGGCCTAAAACAAGATGCGTGGAATGGATCAACAACATGGTGAGCACAGAACAGTGATCTTTGCAGCCAGAGACCATTCTTATTGTGCCCATCAGGGGGCGCTGTGACACACAAAAGCCTGATGCTCATTCTCAGACCTATTTCACCTGACGCACGACACTGTGCTAACACTATGATACTAAGTGAAATATCACACTCATAGGAAAATAACAAGCAAGTGTGAGTGTTGGATGATGAATGCGAGTGCATGTGTGAGAATGTGTGTGTGTGTGTGTGTGTGTGTGTGTGTGTTGAGATAAAATGTGTTGCTTGTTATGATGATGTGACGTACCATGAATGAGGGATCCATTCAGCCACTGCATGTAGTAGCTCTGTGGGAAGGTGTGTAACACCTCGTTGGACAGGATAGAGATGGGGAGAAGCATGACTGCCCCTACCGACACCGACAGTGAGAATGTGCACAGCCACAGCCTAGCAAGAGGAAAAAGAAAAAAACAGAAGCAACTATTCATATCTGTTGTTGACTGATGTTAAGATGAGCAGATGTGGTATGTTGTGTTATTGACTCACGCAATTTTGTTGACAGTGGCATCCTCGTCATCATCTGAAAAGAAAGCAAGTGAAAAAGATGAGTAAGTGAAGAGAGCTACATAATACTAGGGATGCACCGAATCCAGGATTCGGTTTCGGATTCGGCCGAATATTGGATTTTTTGACGGGGTTCGGTTTCTGCCGAACCTTAGAATTTTTCCCCACCGAACCGAACCCTACGCTTACACTATGCGCGCTACACTGGTCGACGTCATGACGCCGCCTTTGATTATAGGAAGGTGTTTACGTAGGTGGCCCGTTCGAATGCAGTAGCTCAGGCTGTGTGAGTGAGAAAGTGAAAATGGAACTCTTGAGCAGAAAAAGTGTTGTTTGGCAGTACTTTCAGTCCAAAGAAGGTGATTCTAGTCGAGCTACATGTTCAATTTGCAGTTAAAATAAAATAAAATTAAATATACACTGCTGTGGATGTTATTTACTTCATAAATGTGTTTACTGTGTTAATGGACTGAGGATGGAGTAGGATTCGGTATTCGGTTTCGGATTCGGCAGAATCTTAACCAGTGGATTCAGTATTCGGCCGAACCCCAAAAATCTGGATTCGGTGCATCCCTACATAATACACACACACACACACACACACACACACACACACACACACACACACACACACACACACACACATACATACATACATGTATATATATTTTTGCTCCCTGACAATCGGTTATCTATAATCAATTTCTACAAATTTTAAGGCAAAAGGTGATGTGACATTTTTTCACAGCTAGGATGGGAAATACATGTTTATACTTCTATAGCATACATAATACAATATATATGTATATATTGTGGATAAAAGGACTTCATCTAACTTAATGGGGAAACTGGGGAGTGGACACTAAAGAAAAGTGACATGAGGCTCATTCCCAACACTTTCAGAGAAAGTAAAAAATGTTGCGCAATACAGCTAAAATAGCAAACAGGATTCTCTGTGTCTGTGACAAGAAGAATGTGTTACTTTTGTGTTTTTCATCTTTCTATGTGCCTTTGTTTGTTTGCGTCTGTAGTATTAGTGAATGAGAGAGAGAGAGGTCAGGAGCTTGGGCATTTTGCCTTTGGAAACTAAAACAAAGAGAAGCTGGTTGTGCTACAACTCTTACTCTACCCAAAGGCTAATCGAAGACAGAACTTTTCACGAAGACAAAAACAACTGAGAGAGCATTAGCATACACATACCCACATGCAAGCTGAGGTGAAGGTCGAATTAAGGTAAACGTATATATATATACATAGACACAAAGAAAAGCACACACAAAACACACACACACTGCACAACACACACACACACTGCAGATACTGATGTGGCTGTTATGTAAGAAAGACTGGGAAAATGTTCCAAAATACAAATCTGGAATTGATTTCATGTTTCCAACAGAGTAGAGAATTTCAACAGCCAACGCCCTATGTATGTATGCTACAGCAAGAACTTTCAGTGCATCCCAACAGATAAGTCACAGAGAACAACTCATTAACAGCAACTGCTTAACTTCAGTCAATAATTTATTTTACAGCAACTTGCCATTTTATCAATCACAACACATCAACACAAGAATGAAGCAAGTGTATAATGCTTGTCATAATAACAACACACAAAAATAATGAGTATGTATTTTAAGTACCGGTAAATAATCTTGGATTAGCCATATTTCAGACACAGTGAATATAAGAAATACAAAAGCACATTGATGTAGATAATTAAACACATCCACAGCTTGTGCAAGCAACGCTTATCAGAGATTAGAAATACAGTAGAAGGTTAAATGCGATGATTATTGCACGGATTTAGGGAATCACAGCAGTTTGACCTGCAATATGTTGCAAAATTCCACAACACCTTTGCTCACTAAGGCCCTGCTCTCACCCTGTAAAAAAGATCAGATTTGACGTCAATAAACCTGACAACACGCCAAAGCCGGTGGCCCACAGGGAGTCACACAAATGAAAGCAGCATGTTAGCTCTGGCTAGCTACTCTGTGGTCACAAAAGGTATGAGGATTATGTGTTTGTGTACATGTGCAAAGCTCACAAACGTGTGAGTGACAGTGTGTGCGTCTATTGAGAGGTGAATGGGGGGGGGGGGGGGGGGCAGATAGTTGCTCTTCCTGCTATCCAGGGGTATATTATTATCTGACTAGAACATTCCAAACAAACTTCTCTCACTGACAGACATGGGGCCCAGGAGGTGGGGTCTGAGAGTATTGGGGCTGGGGAGGTGGAGTGAGAATGAGGTGGGGGGGCTGTGTTGCATAACTGTCTGGGCGTAACTTTGTCAAGCAAATCTTGGAGGGTATCCAGTCTGCCTTGCCAAAACTGGCTTCTCATTTAGAGACAAGAACCAACCTACACGTGCAACAGGTGTGAGTCAAGGAGGTTTTTCTGTACACTCTCACATTTAACAACCATATAAATTTACTTCATGTGCCCCTAGAACAACAACACCCCCAGCCGACAGAGGAGAGAGGGTCACGTTTATGCTTAGTTTGGCATAATCCTGTAATATGACACAACGGCACTTTCTCAGCTGGCCACATCCAAAACAGGCCCCAAAAACAAGGGGCCTCTGTTTTCACCGGCTCATCAACTCTGTTGTGGAGTATGTATAAAATGAACTGAGCAGAATCAAGCTACAAAGGCCTGCAATTGTATTTTTACTCCAAACTGATTTGACAAAATTAGAAGAATTACAGGATTAGATGGGGATTTATGAAATTCTTTCTTGTACATTAAACCTGCTAGATGACTGGATGAGTGGCGTCTGTCTGAGATTAAAGCTGAATAAACAAGGTGACGTGCGAGAACGAGGCAAAGCAAGAGTGACCCATAAGGCTAATCAGTGATGATGTCACTGTACAGAAAATTCTGGAACATTTTATTCTTGATGTACCTACCTGTAGCAAACTCTGCATTCTTCCTGTAGTGTGTGACAATAAGGTAGCAGACAATGTAGAGAGATGAGAAGAGGAAAATACAAATCTGTTAGGGAAGACAAAAGGATAAAGGAGAGTGTTGACTTTTAATTTAAGCTTGAATAATAAAACCTTACACACAAGATCATTTTCTGTTTTTTAAACACAGGAACTCAAAGCCCAAAGTGATATCCCTATCACATCAGCAATTCAGTAGCAGTAGCAGCATGGTCATATACTGTAGGCTCCTATGGTGAAGTCAAATCAAGTCAAACTTATTTATAGCAGTATTCAATGAGTACTGTATGTCACAAATGTAACATGCGGATCTGAGTGTAAATCATGGAACCAAATCAGATTCCTATTAAGCATAGTCTAAGTGAATGACGATATTCCGTGCCGTGGCCTACTGGTTAGCGCTTCGGACTTGTAACCGGAGGGTTGCCGGTTCGAACCCCGACCAGTAGGCACGGCTAAAGTGCCCTTGAGCAAGGCACCTAACCCCTCACTGCTCCCCGAGCGCCGCTGTTGTTGCAGGCAGCTCACTGCGCCCGGGATTAGTGTGTGCTTCACCTGTGTGCTGAGTGTGTTTCACTAATTCACAGATTGGGATAAATGCAGAGACCAAATTTCCCTCACGGGATCAAAAGAGTATATATACTTATACTTATTCAGTTTCTGATTCAGATTATAAGGGTTTCTGAACCATTGGAGGATCTTAATATTTGAAATATCCATTTTTCCTATAAATTCTGAATTATGAGTGACATATTTGGTGCAAGTACAAAAGCTTTGCAAAATGGATAGCCTTTTATCTCTCTTATAGGATGTAGGCCTTCTTTCCATGCCAGTGAAGAATGGTGAAATTTATGTAAAACTGAACTGTTGTGATCTTTCATCGCCAGTAAAAATGACCCCAAGTAGAGCAATAATATTTTGTCATTTCCGGTTGGTACCTTGCATTTGGTATGTAAAACAATATAGCCTACAATTTAGGAAGGGTAACCTGTACACGGTATTTGTATAAACTTGGTTAAACAAAAGAAAACATATTAAACAAGAGTAAGCAAAAGTTGAACATACAAAGAACTGAATGCATTCACAAAACACACATAATGCTAATACTGGAAAACACTAGAAAAGTCTCAGTAGCATGCGTGTGTGTGTGCGCGCACGTTTGTATATGTGTGAGAGATAGCGAGCGAGAGAGAGATAGATAGATAGAGGGAGACTAATGGAAGCATGTATAGACAGATCATCTGACACACTGCATCTAACATGTTGGTGCATTAACCCACGCACACATTTAAACACATGTACATAACATCTTAACACATGACAGGGTGTTTCGTTTTCAGACAGGCGTACAGGCAGTGTCGTCGCAGCCCAATATGAGCAGGAGATGGAGAATGGCAAGAGAAGGCCGACAGACTGGACAGGAGGCCAGGCCAGGGAGGATTACCAGATTACACAACATCCACAAGAGAAAGTCAGGAAAGGATGGGATGGATGACCACATGGAAACAGATTAAACTCAAAACAACATGGACCCCCTCAAACCAACATACTCCCTCCCTCAATCACATATTTCCTGTTTTCACCCCCCACCCCCAGTTATTTTATGTGCGCATTGATAACAATTCTGTGTTTAGAACAGATTAACACAATTTGGCATGGTTATGGAGATGAACATATTACGTAACAGAGATCACCTCACATAAATGCCTGATTATGATGCTATTTCAGTAGTCCGCTGATATAGAACACATGCTGGAATGCTTGCAGAGAATGAGTGGAAATACGCATGTTTGGTGAATTCATGCGTCATCAAATGAAACGGCAGGATAAAAATGCAGATGCTATAGGAAAACACTGCCATTTGCACACAGTACAATCAAGCCAATTTCCGTCTCTAGCAGAGTTCAGACGCACACAGAATTTGAATTAGTCATGAAATGTCAACAAAAGTTGACGAGCAATGCCATTTGACAACAGGATATGTAGACAAACAAAGCACTGCCCAACATTATACACTCTCTTGCTTATCACATGCACGTTTCTCTCGACACTACTTTAAATAGTCCAGGTAAGCTTAAAAGGGTGTTTCAAAAGTAAACCTCCACACCCTTGACACACATTGAGGCCAATAGACCCACACGTGAGATGCACTCTTTTTGGTTCTTTCAAGACCACCTTCACAACTGTGCACTAGCTGCGTCATTCCTAATCAATCATTTTCTATATTCTATCTACAGCATAAAACATGGCATGTTTCACTTCAAGTAGATGTCTCCCTCTAAGTGCAAGTCACTCAATGAGCAAAGTGTCTCATGCATGAACTAAAGCTATCGTGTAGCTTATGGGTGCACTGAGCTGACCCACTGCTGTTTGTGCTCATAGGGTCTTGCTCATGGTATTTAATTGGCAAATAGATTATTTTATAGCCTTATTATTAAACAGGCTTTAATTAGACACTTTGTCTAATTAAAGAAAAAGTGCTTCTTATATGCCAGATGCAGATCTGTAAAACAAATCAAAATACTCTGACCCCTGCAAAAATCTGATATCTGAGATGATAGAAAAACTAGAGTGTCAGAGGATCTGCATTGTATAACTCTCTGACATAACCTGGCATCTCCCTAGTATGTTTCGATGTATATATCAGGTGATGATATAAGGAGGTGTTTACTGCTGAAATTAGATGTTCATTCACTGCTGAAACAGAATACGTGACCTCAAAACTGAACTGCAGATACACATGTAGAACAGCCAATGGTGAGTCAACGGAAATTGACACTGTCAATCTGATCCATCCGTCTATGCTCTAATCATAGTTGGCCAACCTCCATTCATCTCCCTGTGGTCAATAATCGTCATTTTATACACCGTTTCCATGGCAGAATTGTCTTTTATACAACTGTAATAAGGCCTTCAGTCAAGAAAGAACTCGCACACCAATGTTGCCGATGCAAAAAAAATGCCATCGGCAACATTGATGTGCAAGTTTTTTCTTGACTAAGGGACTAAACTAATGCACCCGCCAGGCCTGGAGTCCTTGGCGCGATACCCTGCTTGCCCTATACAACTGTAATAACACATAATTATAATAATAACACCAACTATAACAATAATGCACAAAATTGTAATAATAACTTTGCTGAACTGTATACAGAACTTCAGTGGTGTGGGTTCTGTCGAACAGTTTGAATATAGTAGAATGGGAGGGTATATTAGCATGCATGGTAACTGTTTTATGTCTAAATGATTGCACAAGAATTTGGAAGTGTTTAAAAGCACAGATCTACACTTTAAAAAATGTTGTTCTAACAGGTCAGTGCATTAACTCACTGCTCATTCACCAGGTTACAGAGCTTGCACATCCAATCCTTATTGTTATAGAGTGGCCCAGCCTTTATGAACACAGTTTAGCAGCTTGGTGAAACAGACATGTACAAAAACAGCCATTCAAAAACACTGACTCTAAACTCAGATGGCCACTCATGCAGACTCTTGGTTAGAGCTGGCGATTAGGATCGCACAGGACAGGGGGTAGGGGTGGGGGTCGGGAGGTTGTTGTATGCTTGGCTTGAGAAGGATTAGAGGATGGCAAGACAGGATGAATAAACCACAAAAAAAAGGCCTTTAGGTTCAGCAGGGGGGAGACACAATGCAGCTTACAGTCTGTTCAAAAGCCCATTAAATGACCACTAATGTACTCCACAACCACAAAAGGCGCTCTGCTAACAAAGCCAACAGCTGGTGCATGGCAGACCTGGATGGATGCCCACTCGACCCAAGATGCTAGTCTGTGTGTGAGCCAGTGGCGGCTATTATGAGTGGTACCAGCAAACCAACAATAGCAGTCTAACAGCTCACAGCCTCTAATGAATTACTAAGACAGAGGAGAACTCAATGCACCACAATCAAGAGCACTGGCTACAATACAGATACACATGCAGTGATAATGGATTAGTTAGCCCTTATTCTAGTTAAACTATTTTATGAAAAATAGTCACATCAATTATTCTGACATTTGACATATAAAGTTTGTTTTAAACCATTTAATATATATTGATTATTGAATATAATTAAATATATTTGAGACAATGTATCGTTTACACTACAAAAATACAGCTTATGCCGATTGAGGTCATGGTGACTGGTCATGACCTTATCAGCCTCTCAATAGGGGATAATAACATCACGGTCCTACCAAACGCTTAGAGGCTTTTTGTAGGCAACTGGATGATTATAGGCTTGTGCACGCCTACATTCATGCACACACACTCACACAGTCAGTCAATAATCTCATACACACTTTTCCACATGTGTGTTTTCCCCCATGGCTGGAATTTATCTGAAATCTCTACTGCTCTGTTCACACAGTCTCATTGAATATACTCCACAAACTGTAATACTATTCAGTAGGCAACGGAAATGTGCATACACAAATACTTGCGTACAAATATAGCTTACAAACACATCAACGCCTATTAGAAGGCAGAGATGACTTAGGTTAAATCACAACAAATAAGCAATTATCCTGAATGGGATGGGAGCGAAAATGAAAAAAATATAAAGATGTATGAGCTTAGTAGCTGTCATGAGGCCTGGACTTTGTTGACCTGACCAGGTCTAACATGCCCTCTCAGTTTGGGCTTTGGCTCAGGGGGGAAATATTGAACATATGTGGCAAAGTGGCATTCCAGTCAAATCACACAAAACAAAGGAAACCCATACATACTCATGACAGTAAAGCTTTATTATGCACAAAAGCTTTGTAACAGTAAAGCTCTTATAGTCTGACTGGGTGCAGAATCACTCAGGGACATGAAAACATTCCAAAGGCATCCTCACAACCCACCATGCAACCCCCAATCTCTCATTTATCCTATGCAATACATACAAGTGGACAAGTAGTATAATACAGTATGGTAACGTATAGATTCTTTCCTAATACATTCTTACTATTACCTGTCTGAGGCCATGAAGAACAAATTAGTAAGACTGCATGAGTACTGTTTAGTGTGTTTTATTTCAATGATGGAGCAAAGTTTAAAAGAATTGTATGGATTTAACTTAGAAAGTGAAGTGCATTCTGAGCTGATTCTTAGTGGATGTCTGCAACGGGCACGAATTTGAGTTGCTGCATGACCTCTGCACGTTTCCATCCCACAGAGGTAAATCGGATTAAACAATTTTCTTCCTGACCAGAGGCGCACAAAAACACGAGAAATAACCAGAAAAACGAGACTAAACGAGACTGCTCAAAAAACAAATTAAAGTTGTATTCCAAAATCAGTAAATAAATAAACTGTTATTTTATTTTGGCCGCTCTGACATAATTATATGACTTTAGCAGGGTAGCCTACAAACCACTGCATCATAAACATAATTTAACGCATGTGGATAATATTTCTGCTAGAGATGCCAACAGCTAATGCAAGGTACATGAGGGAATACTGTCGCTACAGGTTAATAACAACGAGTTACTGGGGAGAACAAGGTGTACTTACAATGGTCTCACGGACGCGGTCATGGAAAATCTGTTCGCGGAGAGTCACGTCGTGTCCGTCCATACTCTGACAAACATGTCGCACTCTTTGACGGCGCAAAAGAAAGCCTTGATATGTGTATGCACAATGCCGGGGTGATGCAGACGGCTGAAGCTCTGAGAGGACGGTCGTTTTAAGCAGCGACGTTCCTGTGTGCCCTTCCCGATATATTCTCCGTCGCCTCGCCACCACGCCACTCTTCTCTCAGGAACAATCTGTACAAGCCATCTACTGAGCGGGGGGCGTAGAGCGAGTTTGTCAGTACCGCTGGTGACTACGTCAGTCGTGATTTCGTCTGAGCCAAATTCAGTTTACGGGGAACAGTCCTGTTAACACTTAGGCATGACACATATTGCAACGTGATCAGACTCGTTGGCGTTGTTATGTTCACCCACGAGGAATCAGCTAGACACTAGGCTACAGTAAGTGAGACAGCACAAAATGACACCTGTGCAACTAAGGTGCTTGTCGCTGTCAGAGGGAATGCCTTGATAGGAAACCAAAAACCTCAGGGTGCAACGATGGTGATCATACTGCAGATGCCTTCAGAAGAAAGTGATATTTCTTTCAATCAGTTAACTCTCAGCACCTGCTATACCAAAGAGAGACAGATAGAGAGGGGAATGTGGCAGGAGAAGATGTTGATAGATCTGCTGGCACCTGAACAATGGACCGGTCTGTGCACATCTGTCTCATGGCCTCCTTACTGAGGCACTCTTGACAGTTATTAAGACCTTAAAGCAATATTGTGTAATATGTTCAAGCCAATACTAAGTTAAAGACAACATAGGCACATCCATGCATTAATAGACACATGGTACATCAGGCTACTTAAATCTAAATGATCTATCAACAATCAACTATTGTTATACATGTGCTTGTCAAGGCTCAGGAATTAACACAATGTTGCTGAATAACACCAGTGAAGTTGCAGGTGCATCGTATGGCAGAGGTGAAACCTTCATATACCTCGATAGAACATTAGATAGATAGAGATAGATAGATAGATAGATAGCCTAGATGAAGATGCTTACAGTCAGTATATGAACACTACACATAGTTAAACATAACAGTTTCAAACTAGAAATGCAATTCCAAGGAATTACCAGTGCATGAAAATGGCAAAAATGTAATTTATAGTTAAAATGTCTGGAGTAAAAACAATGTAGGGGTTATTTACAGTAGTTAACAACTTTAAAATTTAAATTTACGCTCATTGGTGGCGTTTTGAGCAAGACCGTTTATTTGCATTATCACTGAATGGGCTTACAGTGATGCTAACAGGGCAAGGTGCCATGTCACTATTTAATGCTCAACATATAATTACACTTCTGTGGTAGTGTGTAGAGCAGAGGTAGGTAAACTATGAATTCTGTGATCACGGTAAGGTGGACTGCACCATGCGGTACCGTATTTTTAAAAAAAGGCATTCAGAACATGTTTGATGAAGGTGGAGGTTATGTTTGTAACAATACATGGTAGTAAATTGTTCCTACAGTGTTGATGAGTGTAGCCTACCTTAGGGGTGTAGATGTACCGATACGTTTCGGTATCCGTTTTTAATGTGTAAGATGCAGCTACATCGATATGTGAAGCCCCGTATCAGAATAAAACTGACATGAACCGGTGGTTTCCATACATCTACTGCAAGTTAAGCACGTGACAACTCGCACTCAAAGCTATAAGAAGATATCTTAATCGTTCTGCATTGTTCAGCAACTGTCGTTTGTTTGACAGTTTTTACTCTTTTGTTTTTCAAAATCTAGTGCAACATTTTGAATGTGATCATTGTTAACCAGTGATAGCGTCTGGCGATAATAATACTTTTCTTTTTACTTTTTATTTGATCATTTGTTTTTTGTCTGTCTTGTATGTCTTGGTGTCAAGGGCACGCTGGCGATTACGCCATTCCATCCGGCATCTTTTGTCTTTTTGTTATGTGTCTGGTTTGTGGAGCGCTTTGGGTTGCACTCTGTGCATGTTAAATGTGCTATAAAATAAAACTGACTTGATTTGACTTTACGTTTGATGAAGGAATTTCCTTAATGTTAAAGAATAATTTGGTGCTAAAACGATGCGCAAATGATTATTATTTTGTTCATATTCACACAGACTGTTGGCATTAGGTTTCTGCATATCAGGTCTACTGTTGGAACAAAATAGGCCCAGAGAGTTCAGTGATATGTAGGCCTATTTTATTCTTGTAAGCTATATGAGAAAAGACCAAGGGTGTCTTAAACACTGTTGTATTTTATTTCTGTATTGTCTTACCTCAGCAATAGGCTACAGCTCCTTGAAAACAGATACACACACATAAAATCTATAAATTCTATAAAAATGTATTTTTATGTTGTATTTGGCTGCAGTGTTTGACTGAAATGTAGACTATTTTTCATTTCAATATATGATACAAACCTCAGTTTAGATAATCATATTCACATATTTTTTTGCCTAATTGACAACCATGACCATGATAATTGATAATGTAAAATTAATGTGCACCTTGAGCAAATAATAAAAATTCTTTCAGAATGCTTTCGATTTTTGAACTGCATCGAATTGCATCGACTCGCATCGAATTGAATCGTACTGAATTGTTTTTTTATGAACATTTCAGAGGTGGATAAACTGTGTTTACTTGCGTTTAGTCTCCACTACATCCCTGGTGGTGAGGGTTTCTACAGACAAACCAAAGTGTTGTAAACTGAAAGTGTACAGACAGATTATAACAATACCTGTATCTGTAGGAAGAAATCTGATGTTGATAGACAAATAGTTAAATGGATGTGTATAGTTTAGGTAGATAGTTTAATGGATGCTGATATACAGATAGTTTAATGCAATGCTATGCTATGCTATGATAGGTCGCTATGTTAAATGAAGCGGTTGCTATGCTGGTTGGTAGGGTAATCATGTTGGTTAACAATATTGAAGTGGTTGCTAGGTTGTTGCTGATTTGATTGGATTTATTTGGAATAAAGACATATCCAAGGGATAGAAAAAAACATGACAAAGTGCTAGGGCAGATATGGTGGTTGCCATACTAAATCAAGTGGTTGCTATGCTGATTGCTAGGGTAATCATGTTGGTTGATATGATGGTTGCTATGGTGGTTGAATTTTAATAGACAAAATGTTTAATGGATGTGTATAGGTAATAGATGTTGATAGACAGATACTGTAATGGATGAATGGTTGGAAGTAGGTGGATGGAGAGAAAATTGAATGGAAAGTGGTTTGTATTAATATTAGTAGGGTAATTGCAATGGTTGCTAGGGTGTTGCTAGGGTACATATGGTGGTTGCTAATTTGCTATGCTGATTGTTAGGGAAATAGTTTAATGGATGTTGATAGACAGATAGTTTAATGGATGAATTTATTGTTGGAAGTAGATGGATGGAGAAAGTTGAATGTAAAGTGGTTTGTAATATTAATAGGGTAATTGGAATGGTTGCTAAGGTGTTGTTAGGGTACATATGGTGGTTGCTATGCCAAATAAAACAGTTGCTAATAGACAAGGTCGCTAGGTTGTTAAAGTCAAAGTCAAAGTCTGCTTTATTGTCAATTTCTTCACATGTCAAGACATACAAAGAGATCGAAATTACGTTTCCCACTATCCCACGGTGGAGACAATACATATTTTACCAATTAGGTCCACAGACAAACATAACATTCAAGTAAACAATATAAAAAGTAAATAAGAAGGCACATACAATGAAGAAATAAGAGCAGCAAAATTTGGGTTGAAATTGTGCAATTGTGCATACAGTAGACAGTCAATATAATAGTGCAAAAGTCAGGCCAATAAATGGCTGAGGTAGTTCTGTTTGACCTATATGCAAGTGGCATAGTGGTGCAAGTTATGTAAGAGCAGCAGAAGTGTGTTCAGAAGTGTTTTCAGGACAACAGGACAACAACAACAAGTTGTTGTTGCTAGGGTAATTGAGATGATTGCTAGGGTGTTACTATGCTACATATGGTAGTTGCTATGCCAAATAAAGTGGTTGCTATGCTAGTTGAAAAAATGAAAAATACATTGCTCAAGTGTCCTCAAGACCTGCGTTACAAAGTTTAAATGAAGTTTGTACGTTAAACGGTTTAAGCTGATTTAAACGCAGAAAAAGTGGTCAGTGGAATAATACAGATAAGAAATAGAAAATGTAATTTCGAGGAAATTACCAGTGCATTAAAAAGCCAAACTACATTAACATAAAATGCAAAACAAACTTTTATTTGGAAACAGTTGTGAGCAGAGGAAACAGTTGGCGGAGTCATAGTTGATGACAACTGACAGTTGAAATGGCTGAACAGTTAAATAGTTGAATAGTTTGAATTGTTAAATTATTTAAAGAAGCCCTATGCAGGTCTGGTTATTCCTTCGCTGTTTTGGGGTTTTCGCCTGATTTGGGCTCACATTTTTCACGACATAGCTCCCCCTGCAGCTTCGGTAGCAAGTGACTGCTACGCTAACCCCCCACTAGCTAGCGAGCTAGCCATCAAAAAACCAAGCTAAACACATACAGGGCTCACAATCATAATAGCGCCCAGCTATATGGGAAAGCCATATCGGTATTCCCACTGTGGGTAGAGTGAGTCGTAGCCTGGTTTCACCAGACTCACTACTTCGTCTCACTTCAGTAAAATGAAAATGAGCTGAGATTTGAGGCGGACGAGGCCAGGCCAAGAGAGTCGGGCTGAGGCCATCAATCTATAGGCTGCAACTATTGGAACTACTATTGGTAGTTGTAGCAGGTACATCTGGAAATGTCAATTATTGGCATGGCTGAAATAAAAGAAAAAAAAGACAAAAAACACTGGAGGTTCAACTTCAAGTCAAACCTAAACACCATGGGAGGTTATTAGAGTGAGAGTGTTGGGTGCCATCTCTTCTTTTCTCCTACACTGACTTTCTAACTGTTTGTCTCTACACTGTTAATGCTTGGTATAGCAGTTATTATTATCAAACAAAACAAAGGTGGTGCATAATGGTAAGTGTTATGAATTTGACAGTTGATGTTTGGGGCTGTGACTGTCAACTTTTGAGTCTTCTCCTGTTGCACATTCCAGAAGTTCCCTGACTGAATTCCAAAATGACGAAATTTATGAAGGGGAGGGGGGATTCATGCAATGTTCTCGATACCCAATGGTAATGCCTGTGTATTTAAACCACTGAATGTTGGCCATTCAACCCATCATACCATAAGTCATCATAAGCTGCAAATACACAAATAATGAAGGAAACTGCACTGCTGGTCCTACTCTTGTGCTCTCACTCAGGGGCAGAGAGTAGTGGGGATGGCACGTCTTCACAGGGTAACTCTGGAATGGGAACTGTTTTGGGAACTATCCTAAGCCAACTGATGACTATGGCTGAAAAGCAAGGTGCTATGGAGGTGAGGCTTAACAACTGCAAGAAGGAGGTGGAGGAGCTGGAGGCCAAGGTGCAGCACACAGAACTGAAACTCCAGGAGGCAGACGCCAAGATATTGGAAGGAGGGAATCAAATAGCAGACCTGAAGCACCGTCTTAAAGGTATGGTCGGCCTGTGGTATCTTTATTAGACACTGGTGAAGACAAACAACGTTTTTGAATATTGATTGTTTTATGTGGCTGCCTCCATCCCTCTCATAATGAACACAGAAGATAAAGAATAACTTCTATAAGACAAGAAAGAAATGACAAACAAATGTTCATAGATTATTTCTTATTTCTTAAAAGTGTAAAATGTTTGTTTTTGTTTTTTCTTGACAACAAGATCACTTTGTCATAACTGTGGAATTAAAAGAAATATAGTATTTACATTTAATATTTACATTTAATTGGATATGGGCCTTTCACATTACTTTTCTGTCTTTTAGGGACAACGGTAGCCTTCTCAGCAGCCTTGACAGGGGGGCAGTGTGGACCCTTCAACACAGAGACTACTCTGGTGTACAGAACTGTTATCACCAATATAGGCAGTGCTTACAACCCGGCAACAGGTATGGCTTTGGGGTCAGGTTGCACTAATTTCCCAGCTCTGAACAGCTGGGAAATTAGTGCAACCCCCCCCACAGGACTGATCTACAAAAATACCACCAACATTGTTGTGTGGCAATTAAAGTTTCTATTCTATTCTATCATCTTACACAGATTCCAATATATTTTCTTTGTTATTTCAATTCTTTACGTTCTACAGGTATTTTCACAGCACCACTGAAGGGGATTTATATGTTTATGTTTTTTGATATCGTATTTGCTGCCCATGGATCCACTATGCATCTCTTTAAGAACCAACAGAAGATAGTGTCAACTGTTGAATGGAAATCTGATCATGACGGAATTGATGGTGGATCAAATGGAGTGATTTTGCAGCTGGATCAACGGGACCAGGTCTATGTACGTCTGATGGCTAATACATGGGTTTATGATGATTCCAACCACTACACTACATTTAATGGTGCTTTGTTGTCATATGAATGAAGATTGTTGAATGAAGTGTCCAGAATGGCCCACTGATCAGTACACTAGGACCACTTTCACAAAGGTAAACTGATTCAGAATATTTTGTTTACCTTGCTGAATTTTGAGTTTTTGGTAATAAGCATAATAACATGCCTCCATACACAAATGGTTGAATAGGGTAAAGCAGTTTATTAATAGATATCACCATGGAACTTGATTACTTTAAAATAATATTTTTAAAGTAAAAAGTAAAAGTTTTCTGAAGTTTTCTGTTTAAATATGTGAATGAGGCATGTTGTGCTCATTTGCATAGGCCTAAACATTTCAAGTATAGAAATCTGAACATTGAGTAAGGTTCATATTTCTTGTTGTATTTTATTGACAAATAGAGTCAAATTTACAGAATGATCACTCCATAAACCTGATACTGTCAGCGGACATGATTTTAGTGTAATATTTTATATAATTATATGATTCATTTATATATGAATGTTTAATGGTCAAGATGCTGGGGTCAATTTTTTGGATTATAACAAGTATACATTTTCATTTGCCATGAAAATTACGTCAGTTTTTATTGAGAATGAGGGTCTTCGATTACTGGAAAACGGATTACTGAAAAACACAAAGTGAAATGAAAAACTGCATCTGAGATTTAAAACTAATTTACAACACACTTCCACCTCCTGCTGGCCAAATGCCATGCTGCATGTGGACCCCAGATCCATCATGTGTTTAGGTTTCATTTTACTGCTTAAAATGTAATTCCGCAGTAATTTGAACCCAGGGTCCTTTTCACCATGATTGAGTCGAACAACCGTCGAAGAGTCGAAGTTAATCGTTATGTTAAGTTAGACGTTATGTTAATCAAAGGTGTACTATAACTATATTATATTTATACTATATTTAACTTATATAGTGTATTTAGTATTTAGTTTTGTTAGTTTCTTATCTTATCTTCTACTGTCTTTATTGTACAGTGGAGTTTAGTTATATGTTTATACTTATACTAATGTTTACCATTTCTGTTGTAAGTGCATGTTGTGTGTTATGCCTGTATGCTACTGAGACCCTTGAATTTCCCCTTGAGGATCAATAAAGTATCTATCTATCTATCTATCTATCTATCTATCTATCTATCTAAGTTTGACCAGCTTTAATGCTTACAGCCCAAATGGCTAACAGTGGAAGTACTAGGGGCCATTCGCTAAGCATAAAAACCGCCATTTTTTAACCACTAATAATGCTCAAAATAGCACCACACTTCTGCAGTAGTATGAATAGGGTCCCTACACATAAAATGAAGCATCAAGAACTTAGTACGTATATCGGGAGTTTATTAAAATGACTGTTATACGGCCCCAGCTGTGGCGTAACTGGGTGGGGCACCTGCACCGTACGTCGGTGATCCAGGTTCGATTCCCGCCCCGTGGTCCCTTTTCGGATCCCACTCACTTCCTGTCATTCTCCACTATCCTGTCAATTAAAGGCATAAAAGCCCCAAAAAATATACTTTAAAAAAAAGATTGTTTTACAAGACTTACCAACCTTTGGTCACCACCAAAAGATGCCATGTTGTGGGAAAGTCCTTCTACAGATAGCAAGAGGCTGGCGGACCACTGTTGGTCCATTGGGGGCATAGCTGGCGGTCTGCTGGCATTTTGCTCATCGGTTCTCTGGCGGTCCGCTGGCGGGTTGCAAACAAATTGCCCAATATTTTGCCACTATTTGTCTAAAATCTTTTTCATTTGTTCAGTTATACTCCATATATCATTTTATTAACTTTTCTTAATATTCATGACAAGTTCAATTTAAAGAGATGGTGGTCCAACGGTGGCACGCCACCAGCGGCATACCAACAGCGGTCCGCTATCTGCCAATCTGATTTTGCTATCTGGGACCCTTTACTACTGCACTAAGTGTGGTGCTATTTTTAAGACCCCCTATGCAACATTTACAACTTAATAAAACAGTTCCGAAATCATTGTGATGGTTAAATGACCTGTTGCGGTGAAAATGGTGGCTTTCCCTGCTCCCCCACCGTCTCCTAGCGGGAAACCAGCCTTGCAAGATCTGCATCTGTGTCCCGCAAAATGGGTTGTAAGCGTTAAAGCCGGTCAAACTCGGTAGGCCACTCCATCGATCAACGTAATTAAGCTCTCAAGGGGTGTTTGACTCGTTGTCATGCTGAGTTCAAATTACTCTAGAATTACACTTTAAGACAGTTGCCCTGGGGCCTCAGCATTCAGAAAAATATCCTAACTGCTTGTCCTATATAGGTTTCAAAGATAGGAAAAATTATTTCTTCCTATTACAGAAGCAGTTCATGACTGTGTCCCATCCATAGACTGTATACAGTCTATACAGTTTATGGTCCCATCTTATCTCAGACCTCCTATCTTATCTTAACAAGAAATCCTAACTGTAACTGTCAATTATATGTTTTAATCGGCAATAGTCCTGTCATGTCTGTTTCTATGCTTAGAATGTGTAGACTGCCTGTATGTTATGGAGAAAGTCTGTTAAGTTCATATTCTGTATACAGTATACAGTGTGTTCATGTATAACTCCTGTCATAAAACATTTACATGACATGCCTTGCCTGTTGAATTGGCTTCTGATAAAGAAGTATTTTACAGACCTACAGAGCAGCAGCTGTTACCAGTACAGTGGGCATGGCTGCTTTCCCCTTACAATTTCTCTCTCTCGCCCCAAAGCTCTTGGGAGCTCTCTGGTGGCCACAGAGATCCTTGACTATACATGCACAGCTAACTTTACCAGAAGGCCTACTACAAAGAGGTCTTCACTGACATTTTCTTAAGAAACTTGGTGTCTCTCTAGCACAGATTTATACACAGAGGAAGATCAGCATGCCTTACAAAAATGAAAGCATAAAAGGAGAGATAGTTAAAGTAGCCTACATGCAGCAGAATAAAGAACACAGACAGTGATATTCAATTTGATTTAACTATAGCACCAATAATAACTGTATCAGGCTTTACAGCCATAGCTATTACAAGATAGTGTTCAGCCATCAAGATGACTGGATAACTTTCCACAGAGCAAATGCCTGGCACAACGCAGGGCAGATTTATAATTTCACATAAGGAAAAAAACACTACAAAACAAAGAAAGACATTAAAATTAGCTAATAGATTACAGCAACATTTGATGGACAAACTCATAACAGTAGAGGGCCACAACAATTCAGTCTCTTGTAGTCTGCATGACTGAAAGACATTGTTTCTCAGAATTGCATTCATGGATCTTGTTTGTTTGTCTTTTAGCCTATCACATTATTCTTACAATACTGAATGGAAGCCATTTAGATAGCCCAATCACAGTCCTTCGTTTAATCCTCTGACCCTAAAAGCTAAGCTACATCATTTGAGTTAGCCTATATGAGAAGCTATTTTAACAAAACTGTAGATTTTGTACAGCCAAATAACCTAATAGCCAATCAGAGTGTCAACCAGTGGTGTTCTCCTGACTTTAGCCTAGCCTACTTAACTGTAAGGGTGTTCGTTCACATGAAACAGCCTATTGGAGAGTTTCTCTGGAGGAAACACTAATTAGACAGTCGCAATTTCATTAGTCAAATATGCCCATAGGGCGATGGCTATTTATTGCATAGCTAACCTAAGACTTATTTGGTTCGAGCAACATGTTGCAATTTGTCTGGTTAAAATGTGAAATGCGAATTAGACACCTGCCTTGTTGCCCGGTAGTTTTCTAATCCGGATATAGTAGCCTAGTCACGTGGTGTGATTGTAGGAAGCCTTTTAGGAAAGATTTGACAGTTGACAGGCTACTGACAGACAGCCTACCTCAGTCCACTTTTGCGCGCAGAGTCTGACGGACCGTCACAGGTAGGAGGAAGTTGGCTATACATTAGGTTACACTTCGTTTGTTTTTCGTATTAATGGACTGTTTCAGAAACGTGGCGTGTGAATGGGAAACATACACTTGTTTCCTGTATTGTGTTATTCTGCTGTATCAACAAGGTAACGTTAGGCTAGAGCAGAATAGAATAGCAGCAGAATAGCCTAATCCGAGCACAATACAGACCTCCCAGTCAGTGTGCGAAACATGAACGAGTTGACTGTTCTGTTGTTAAGACATCTGCGTTATACCAGCTGGCTAACGGATTTATTATGACATTCATTGGTCACAAAATTCCTTCACCATGGCACAATCATGTGTTTGCACGACTGCTCAAAGTTGCAGATATAGCCTTTTATTGTGGGAATCAGTCGCAGCACAGGCTGGCTGACTGGTTGCGCAGCTGGCTAGAGCAGGCTACTAACGTTACAAGATTGCCTTCTAAAGTTACACTGGCATTCTGTGTCAAATCAGACAGAATCCAGGAAAATGGTTGCCGCGCCGTCTTAGATTTTGCTCAACGTTTGTTTACATAATGTTTAGATCCCGAAAATAAGATATAAAGACTGTAATATTTTTTGATAAATTCCAATGTTTTCACACCTTTTCACCGTTTGAGTTTACTCTCAAAAATGGCTACATTTGGAAATGTTTGGGCATTACTAAAAGTGTTTATTGATGTTGTGCCAATATTTGAGTTATCTGCAACAAATGCACATGAAGATATTAGCCTACGGTAGGCCTATTATAAGATATTAAGGTGTGTGATTGCCTTTTTCAGAAATTTAATAGGATTTATTAGATTTGGCACTTGTTTGTTCCCTAAATGTCCATACATTGAACTACTTCTACATGGATTAATATGCCTACTAGCTACCCAACATACCATTTTAATACCAAATACATACAAAAACAAGTTTATACTACCCTTAATGCCACTCTTTGCACTCTTGCACTTTTTCCAAATCTGGGCCTTGTAGAAAATCAATGAGTAAACGTTTATTGTTCAGTCATACTGACCACATGCTTGTCTACCATCCTACAAAGTTAGGGCTGGCTATGAATAATACTTTTCATGATATGAATGCCTAAACATTGCTTCCCTGATAATGTATTTTGTCAGGCTGTAAAACAAAAAAAAACAGTAACATCAGAGCTGGAAAAAAATCTGAAGATTTGAATAGAAATATTTTACAGGACTTGGTTCTGGGACCCATTCATGATAGACAAGGTTTGAAAAAAATCTGAGACGTTGCAGCAAAAACTGTATCTGATTTGAATGACCCAACTGATAAAGCTTTTGTATGTAGGCTAATGGGTTGACGCCTAATGTATTTTCATTGATTTCTCACATTGATAGCTTTAGCAATGGTTACTACTGTTGTGTGTTTAAAATAAATGAACATGATTTTAATTGTTCTATGCAATAAATTATAATCAAATACTAGGCAATATAAATAATGTCTTCTACCATAATAAAAGCGATAGGCCAACTAACGTGTACTACTGCGTTTTGACAGGAAGGATAATCTCCATTGCATGTCTATTGCAATACACTTAACAGTCCACACTATTATTTTCTTGTTTGTGAAGTTGGACGAAGGAGTGCCCCCCTGCTGTAGGCTAGAGATCGAGGTCACAGGCTGAGAGAGACATGTTTTTAGATTTCATTGCCATTATTCAATTGTACATACCGTTGTAACATACTTACATGTTATGTGACTCTAACCCAAGATGTAGGCCTACAAGTAGACTATTATTAGTTACATTTTCTTCAGATAAAAACCTGCTGTCACAACACTTTATTACGTAACTGTTGACCGTAATCAGCAATGTACACGTTGTAATGTGGATATTATCTGGTCAGGGAGGCTATATTGGAAGTAGGTGGTTTCACCATCAGTTGGCGATCCGTTTAAATATTTGCATAATATAACTAACACCAGTTATACATGTTATATCAGAACTTATGTGGAATGTCTTTTACAAGAGTCATAATGAAATGCTAGTCAGAAAGTAAGAGTTTGGCATAGATAGGCATTTGTGTACAGTGTATAGTATTGGCATAGGTGTATATATATTCATATATAGAATTCAACAGCGCACTCATGTTGGTTTGGCTATATATTGAGGTTCACACTAGAAGTTGCTGTGTTTTTTGTCAGGTATTTGGTTGGAGACAGGTGTGAATGGGGCTAGACCATGCGGAAGGCAACTTGGGGACTGCTGCTGCTGCTGTTGCTGCTGCTGGCCTGTGTAGCCACCTGTGACCCGAGTGACCAGAACCAAAATGGAGATGAGAAGGGCCCTCGACGCAGAGGCCATGTGTCGGTGGTGGTGGTGGGTGGAACAGGCGACCTCGCTAACAAGTACCTCTGGCAAGGCTTCTTCCACCTGTACGCCACCCAGGTGGGCAAAGGCCACACCTTTGCCTTCTACGGAGGTGGTCTGTCGCCGGCCGACAAGGGCACCCCGCTCCTCTTTGAGATCCTCAAAAGCCAGACGTGCCCTGAGGAGCTGTCGGCGGAGCGCTGCGCATTGGTCAGGGACCAGTTCCTCCGGCTGACTCAGTACTGGCAGCTTAAGACTGAGGAGGACTACCAGACCCTGGGCAAGCACATCGAGACTCAGCTCGGGCAGGAGGGCATGACGGAGGCTGGACGCTTCTTCTACCTGTCCGTGCCGGCCTTCGCCTACGCCAACATCGCCGAGCGGGTCAACCGGAGCTGCCGGCCGCCACAGAACGCCTGGCTCAGGGTGGTGCTGGAGAAGCCCTTCGGTCACGACTTGAGCAGCGCTCAGGAGCTCGCCACGCAGCTGGCTAGCTCTCTCAAAGAGGACGAGATGTACAGAATCGACCACTACCTCGGAAAACAGGTGCACAGTGCAAATATAATCAGCATTTCCTTTAAGGGTCATTCTGTGTCGACACAACAAGTGGTTCAGCTCCCCCTTCATACTTTATTTATTTAGTTATTTGTTTGTTTATTTAGCTTCGGGTGGAAGAAGAATCACTATGATTAAGCAATATCTGAGCAAATGGTTCACAATTTTAGAGCTGTCATGAAGCTACATAAACTGTTTTACATTTTTACATACACAGTGGGAGTTTTTTTAAAACTTTGGTTGAGTTGATCTCAAGTAAGGAGATGTGTGTTTTTTTTACTGTCTGACAGAAATAAGAGTAGAAAAGATCCTTCAGCTAGTCTAGGATACATGGCATGAAAATTGGAACAAGACATTATTACACACACACACACATAGCATTGTTCTCAGGAGACTTTTTGAACATTTTTCTCAACAGAGCCAAGCTAAGAACCCTATAATCTGAATTGTCCCGTTAACGGACTTGTTGCAAGGCATGATTTGCATGACACCACACAGTTGTTGATAAGAAGTTGCAATACCATAAACAGTTTTGCTCTCTGGTCAGCCAGCCCCCTTGCATACCTCCCACATGATAGTTCCAGGAAATTAGGTTGCACAATTGGCATGAATCAGTCAGTGTAAGTAGCCAGTTAAACAGTCCGTCCAGGCCATTTTCTACACGTTGCATTACTGTGCAGACATGTCCAGGAAGCGCCACAAATGTTTATCCTAGAGCTCAATACTTGGCTTAGGGTTAGGGTTGTGTCAGCCTACTAATCATTGTGTCATTGAAATATTAGCGAAGGCACAGAGAAGTTATCTGATGGCAGTTCATTTATCATTCTCTCTCCCAAAAGGTTGTTTCCCAGATATTACCATTTAGAAAACAGAACAGGAAATTCCTTAAGCAAATCTGGAATAAGCACCATATTGATCGAATGGAGATTGTGCTCAAGGAAACACTAGATGCCAAAGGTATTTAGTGTACAGCAGACAATAATACATAAATACCATTATACATTGTCCTTAAAACTAAAGATGGGAAAACAAACAAATGGCAAAGCAAGTTAGCCATTCATGTCAAGCGGTATGCTTTCTATCTTTTTAATTTAATTGCAGGACGCATCTCCTTTTATGACCAGTATGGAGTCATCAGGGATGTGATCCAAAATCACTTGACTGAAGTGATGACCCTTTTGACCATGAGAGTCCCCAAAAACCTGACGGACTGTAAAGAGATTGATCAGAACAAGCTCAAAATCTTCAGCGCATTTCATCCGCTCGACAAGGGCAGTGCTGTCATTGGACAGTACCAGTCTTATAATTCTGAAGTCCAGCTTGAACTCAACAAGACCAAAGATCACTTGAGCCTTACCCCGACATTTACTGGTAGGTTGGTTGATGAACTGACAACATTAATGTTATCTGTGACTAGATGTGGAATGAAGGGTATATTTCAACATTTTGTAGTATAGTAGGTTTAGAGACAC
Source organism: Alosa pseudoharengus (assembly GCF_046254945.1). NCBI lineage: Eukaryota > Metazoa > Chordata > Actinopteri > Clupeiformes > Clupeidae > Alosa > Alosa pseudoharengus. The sequence goes on along the minus strand of NW_027468837.1, from coordinate 12,055,016 downwards.
TGGTGAAAAAGCTTGTATAATATTTCCTTTGCTAATGCATGGCTCAAAGCTAAGGTGTTTAATAATTTTTTTATTTGTTTTAAATTCTGTCTGACTTTAGGTATTGCAGTCCACACCACTATGCCACAGTATGAAGGCATCCCCATATTCCTGATGTCAGGTAAACTCCTAGACGAACGGGTTGGATATGCCCGCATCACTTTTAAGAACAACGTGTTCTGTGTGCAAGACCCCAACAGTGTTACGTGTAAGCAGAAGCAGATAGTGTTTTACATTGGCCATGGCGCACTGGGGTACCCAGCAATACTGGTCAGTAAGAATCTTTTCAGGCCAGCGCTAGTGGGCAGTCGCTGGAAGGAGGTGTCCGAGGATAACGACACCCTTTTGTTCGGCATGCCCCTCTCGGACTACTACATCCAGGTACCGACGGTCCAGCGAGAGGCCTACACGGAGTTGATCCTGCAGGTTTTCCGCGGCCGGATGGACCACTTTGTCAGCGCCGACAGCCTCTTGGCTTCGTGGAGGTTCTGGACGCCTCTGCTGAACAGCCTGGTGCACACGTTCCCTCGGCCGTACCCCGGCGGCGCCGCCAACGGCAACCAGCTAAACTTTGAGCTGCACGGCCGCGAGGTGCGCTTCTGCACCGAGGCCCTGGTCAACGTCATCCCCCAGGAGCGGGCAGGCGGCGAGAGCTTCCAGGTGATGCAGGGCAAGTACCGCAGCGCGGACATGGTGTCGGCCTGGGCCGAGGAGCTGGTGGAGCGGCTGGCCAACGACCTGCAGGAGGCGGCCGAGGAGGCGGTGCAGGAGGGCGTGCCCTTCCACCTGGCGCTGTCGGGCGGCTCCAGCCCCGTGGCGCTCTTCCGGCGCCTGACGCAGCACCACTACGCCTTCCCCTGGTGGAACACGCATGTGTGGCTGGCCGACGAGCGCTGCGTGCCGCCCTCCGAGGCCGAGTCCAACTTCCGCACGGTGCACGACCACCTGCTGCAGCACGTGCGCGTGCCTTACTTCCACGTCCACCCCATGCCCGTGCAGCTGAACCAGCGGCTGTGTGTGGAGGAGGACGGCGGCGCGCTCGCCTACGAGCGGGACATCACGCGCCTCGTCAACGCCTCCAGCTTCAGCTACGTCCTGCTGGGTGTGGGCTACGACGGCCACACGGCCTCGCTCTTCCCGGGGACCGCGCTGGACGCCCACGGGGAGAGGCTGGTGGCGCTAACCGAGAGCCCCGTCAAGCCGCACCAGCGCATGAGCCTTACGTTCGCCGCCATCAACCGCGCGCGGCGGGTCAGCGTGCTGATCATGGGTAAGGGCAAACACGAACTGGTCACTCAGCTCAGCCGGATCAAGGATACGCCCGACAGATGGCCTATTACAAAGATTCAGCCGGTGAGCGGAAGGCTTGTCTGGTACATAGACTATGACGCACTGTTAGGCCAGTGACAACATTCCTCCCCATGTTTTAAATGCTACTGAGAATGTTATGGTTTTGTAATAGGAGTGAGTTATGTTTGCATTTCATTGATTAATGAAATGATAATGTTTTTAATCATTTCAATTTGTGCACAAAGGCAAATTTGTAACTGAGTGTAAATGAAGTAGGGAATGTTTGTGCAAATGGAGAATGTACTTATTCATTAATTGTGCTCTCAATTTGAGAAATTTGTTCTACACTTAATTGAACAAATGCCAGTCACACTTTAATGCTTAGTTTGTCTGGTCAGCATATACTGTTCATATTTCACACTCAGGAAGGGAATGTTGGACAAAAACTGTGTACTGTGATTTACCCATGCTGGATAAAGAAATCTTTATGTGTGATATTAATGAATAACATGTGCCACATTTCTAGAACCCTTTACAATACAATCAGTCAGGACTATGAAGGGACTTTACTGATCCTATATTCTTGTGCTCATATCATTTTTGTCATCATCCTATATTCTTGTTCTCATATCATCTTGAAGGACCAAAATGTCAATCACCAGAAGCATCCACTACTATGTATGTCAAATTAAATGTTCAAAATTGAGATGATGGGATTTCAAAACCATCTAAAATGTTTAGAGGAACACTACGAAATGGTTAGTTGACCAAAAGCTTTCATTATTACTGTGGCTACGTAAAATGTATTTTGTGGTTATAATTCCACGTTTCTCAGTTGCTATCATGGAATTGGGAATGTTTATGAAATACAGTGAATTTGCTCTTGGTGCCAGTGGAAAAGTTACTGTAATTTAATGCTGTTCATGTTACTCACAACATGTAGAGGGAAGTGAATATAGTGTTGCAAATTCTGATTAGATTAATTAACTGTAATACCTCAGAAAGGTGCCTTTTGAAACAGGTAATAGAGGCCTTAGTTTGGCAATGAAACTCAATGGGCAAGAATGACCTATTCCTCTTTGGCAGCTTGTCTTAATCTCTGACGATGAATACAACATTATGCCGAGGTTTCTTTGAAGTGAGCTAAAACGTGCACTGCCATTTCTGCACATGCACTGCTGTTTCCGTCAGCCCTTAAAGTGTAAGTTCAGTGTAAATTGACCCATAGCCTTGTTGTATAAGCTCACCACATGCAGCCCATCGGAAAAAGAATGAGACAATTTGGGACAACGTAGGCCAAGGACAGGCAGGACAGGCAGCTTGGACAGGCAGCTTAAAGCATAACTGCCTGTCCATAACTTGGCCTATGTTGTCACAAATTGTCTCATTCTTTTTCCTATGGGCTGCATGTGATGAGCTTGAACAACAGGACTATAGGTCAGTTTACACTGAACTTACACTTTAAACTTAAAAGGCCCTCAAGAGTCCTCAAAAGAGAATGTTGAAACAATCTATTGTTTTTAAAGATTTCTTATATAAGGGTGCTTGTTTTTGTACCTTGTATTTCACCCTGGAATATATTTTCTTGAATACCAAGTTTGCAATTGATTGAATTAAATTTTGATATTTTTATTTTATTTTATTCTTGTGATCAGAACTTACTGTGTAGCATTAAAGGACCATTTTGAACAAGTAATTTCTTGATTTTTGTGAAGACATGAGCACAAAAGCAAACACTGAAACAACTGAATCTTGTACATGTATAGAACTGTAAGTAATACTCGAATGACTAAAATCTAAATCTTAAATTACAAGACAGCTAAATGATGCTACTGAACAACAATTATGTGTTGCACATATATCTACACATTCCTTAAGGTACAGTGAGCGATCGTATAGGCAATTTCAAGCCCATAACATGTTTTATCACATTCAGCAATCGCCTCCTCACGATCCGCTAGCTGCCCATTCTGTGACTGTAAAAAAAAAAAAAAAGTCTCTGTAGGCAGCCTAGGCTCCGAAAACTGGAAACAAACAAAGTGGGGACAGCCTGTCCCCCAAACAAAAACGAAACCCTGTGTGGAGTTTCTCTGAGAATACTGAAGGGAAGGGTGAACTACCTGAGGTGTTCTGTTTGGTCCTTGGTTAAAATGTATGTTTTTGTGGACAATAGTGCCTGCTAATAATTTTAATTACAAACATAAACAAACATGACTTTGTGTGCAATCGCTGACTGCATCTTTAAGCCATACTACTATGTTTTAAAATCTGCTGTTTGGCAGACTTCAGTGGAAATGAATAAGCCAACAGGCATGTTTAGGTAAGAGCTGAATTGACAGAATGGCATTGTTGGAGTGGCACTCTACTATCTCTCGCTTTCCACTAGTGCTTGAAAGAGGATCAACCGCACATAAAAGCTTGGCATCCAACACAAAGCTATATGCCGATGACATCTGAGTAGGCTGCCACAATGGCTCTGAACAGGCTGACCTCTCACTGTCACACCGTGAGCGGTCAGCTGTCCTCACTGGTCGAGTAGACTTGATGGGAAATTGTTAATACTGATTAAAATACAGGACTGTACTTTGCACCCGGTCTCATGAGGCATATAAACATTTGAGGTAAACTCATTCTCTCTCTGCTAAATGGGAAAGAAAATGTAAAAAGGATGAAGAAGTGAAAACTATTTGTGCCTGTATGAGTCAAAGTTACATGACAAACTTTGTATGAAAAAGGGACTGGTTTCCCTCTGCTGCCCAGAGTACTTGGTTGTAATAGGATCTTTGTTCCCTGTCTGAGTATCGTTCTCGCACTGGCATGGAAACAGCATAAATAATTAAGAGGCATCAGCATGGACGTGAATAGTCCTTTGGCTCAGAGATGGTTCCAGAAGCTCTTTTCTTTCACCCAGCTTGGCCACATCTTGCTGATCAGCCAAAGGCTTGCTCTGGCCATGAAAAAGCCTGCGGGAAGAAAGAGCCAAAGACAATAATTAGTTCCAATTGTTTGCATGACTATACAAACCCCAGCCTTGCATTACAGAATATGTTTTAAACAAGGGTGGACGCGCAGTGCAAAGAGTTGACCCAGATCTACATGTGATGCAGCTGCTGACTAAAGTCTGAAACCATATCCTCTTCACAGTTAATGTCATCAGAGAAAAAAGTTTGAAAAACAACAACAAACGCAATACAAATGAATTAACAAAACATACAAATGTACCTGTGGAGAGAATACAAGCCCAAGACAGAACAAGGGAAAGGTAGTAGAGTTCTGTCGTTGTCCATGCCTGCAAGAAGGAAATGGGCACAAAACTTATTATCACGGTTACCAAAATCAATTAGACAAGTTTGTACAATGTGACTCGTTATTTTTAGTTAAATCAATAGAGCATGTGTCCCAAAGTAGCTCAAATGTGACATGTGACATCAGTCCAAAACTAAACTGTGAACACTAATAGTACTTCTGTCACATTTTACACCAATTTAAACGACAGTTTGGTTAACGCCCCGAATACAGATATTATATAAGATTTATACGATTTTATAAGATATACGATGATAACAAGATCTTTAAGCTTTTAAACTGAAAGAGCAACGCACACAGTCAGTCGCAAGTAGAGTCAGAAGCGTGGTGCACAGCCCATGAGCAAATGAAAGGACTCCAAACAGATGGAAGGCCACATTGAAACTCTGTGGCACTGGGTCCAGGAGTGTGAGAGCCACAGCAAAACCTGGAACAAATGGATCACCATTCAGCTTCAAGTTGTTCATACAAAAACAGCACACTTACTGACTATTTACTGTTTTAATATATTTTCTGGCATGTCAAATGTTGCAAAGGTCACCTGTTGTTATGAATGAGAAGATAATGAAGACTATGAGGTTATTGAGGATAGGCTGCTGGCAATATCGAGATGATCTTGGCCTGGTGGGATATAATTACAGATTAGGGATAGAAGAAATGCAGTAAATTTGCAGTTAGTTATTATAAAACATATCAACGGTATTCTGGTTGAAATTGTCAAATGGTTGAAATATGCAAGCCATGTACAGATTATCAAATGTACCTGCACTTGCCTGGTCAAGACATATAGTTGTGGAGTGAGGAGAACCACTACAAATGTAACCAGAATGATCTGACTGTAAGAGAAATGGTGAACGATAAGGCACCTGATCGAAGTCCAAGTCCAGATTAAACAAAGTTCAATGCAAACAGTCAGGTCCAGTATATTATCTACTGAGAAGAGGCAGTTGTTCAGATCACCACTTCTCACGGGTGCTTACAATCGGAGTCTCTGATCTCTCGGCAACCATCTGCTGCAGAGGAACGCTGTGTAGGCCACGAAGTAATGAAACATTGTATACTGCAGCTAGCTGTACTGAGAGAAACTTAGTCAACACTGAACTGCTGTGGACATTATGTGGAGGAAATATGACAAAACATCCAATTATATTATATACATTATTATATATTATTATATAATATATAATAATGTATATAGGTGTTTTGTATACAACAAGAGAAATAATAATTTGAAATAATTTTATATAACTCAACAGAGGTTTGTACCACAAGCACTAAATGAAAAGTGATGAACACTAAATTTCACTATAATTAAAAGGTGATACTTACCATCTATGCAGCCCCAACAAATGGATCTCTCAGCCTGGTGGAATACAGGTATTAAACGGGTCCTGGTCATTGTTGTGGCATGCTACAGGAGGAAAGGTCGCCCCTAGTGTCTATTTAGAGAAGTGCATCATGTTCCAACCATAACAATGTGCCAACAAAGACCTTACATAAGAATAAGAAAAGAGCATACAACCGTTTCCAGTCATGCAGAATCACTGGCAGACACAGAGGGGTGCCTCTATTGTTGAAAAAATGTGCCCTCAAAAGTGTCCAATTGGCTGACCATGACAAAAATATTTCCGTGCCCTAGAGTACCACTTCAAACAATAAGTGGAAATGAGTAAAATTCAAGAACATGTCTTAATGATTGTCCTTCTACTGTTGAAAACATGATGCAATGTCTTGGTGCCCCTTAAAATGGTTGGCGTTCCCTGTGTGCCCTTCCATTGGAAAAGGGTTCCATTATGGAGTGCCCGCCACATGACAGTGTTCCAAAGGGTGTCATATCCAGCACAGAATGCAGTGGAATGCAACCCTGTATTGTATCACATGTGAGAAATCATAAAGCAGTGCCACCGTAGGTGCTCCTCTAGTGGGGAAGTTTCCTAATGGATGCCCCTGCAGTAAAAAAAATATGATGACCATACATAAATTGAGGTTCCCTATACAGCCTACACGTGCATTTCTAATGAAGAAGAAAAAGATCTGCACTGTGACATGGGCAATTTTTTAATTATACTGTATGTATTTTATATACTTATTTAATTATAGCATATTTTGTAATTTGTATTTTGCACGATTGGAACAAATCTAATGTAGTTTGTAACAAAATACTTTGAGGAATTGTATTTAGAGTATTTAAAATAGTAATTTTTTCTCTAAGCCAAAATTTCATCACTCAGTTATACAGTACTTCCTATAACCATGACAATAAGTTATGCTTATCATAGTCCGGGAGCCAAAGGCGAACCTGGTTTTGTCGGTTATAGTTTTTTTTTTCTTTGCCGTTTCTTGTTGCCTAAGGGTTAAGGGTGGGTGCCCGATGATATCCCTTGGGCAATTCCCTATATTCAGCTCTAAAGTTGAAGTAGCAATTTGTCCATAAAAATATTAATTTCATTACCCATTTGAAAGAATAGCATAACATGTAAACCCATTTTTCCTTTTTCTTGCTGTAGTATGCCACATTGTGACCAACTTTAAGTGTTAGATCCAACTTTTCTCTTTTACGACCCCCTCTGGAAGTTGGAAAAAAAAGAAAAAGGGAGACAACAATGGCAGGTCTATACGGACAATTCTCTCAACCTCGTGGCTTGGTTTCCACTCTGACATACACCATCAACTGTGAGACCTTAAAGAGATGTGCCTCTCCTGATAATATTCAGTGAATTAATTTAGGCACAGGTGGACTCCCATCAAGTTGTAGAAGCATCTCAAGGACCATTGATAGAAGTAGGATGCACCAGGGCTCAATTGCAAGCATCATAAGTGAATATGTAAATACAATATTTCAGTCTTTTATCTTTTATACATTTCCAAAACACTCCAAACACCTGTGGTGTGTTGGAGTATTGTGTGTAGATTGATGGGGAAATAAATTAATTGAATCCATTTTAAGATGAGTCTGAAACATAACAAAATGTGGAAAACTTGAAAGGGTCTGAAAACTTTCCAGTTGCACTGTATAGGCAAAAGGCATGCATTTAGAGCACAAAAAGGGAAATGCAGTTCAGTTTAAAAAATAGGCCGACCTGATTTACCAGATCTACTTAGGAGCCCCAATGTACAGAATTAATAGCTGCCAGCCAATCAGAAAATGTGTATCAATAATATGTCTTGTAATTTTCTTTAAAAGTTGCCATAGGTATTTTTGTATTTTAATTAAATAGCCTACATTTTTTACATCAGTATTTTCTATTTTATTTTGTTAAATTGTATGAGCCAGTATTTGTAGTTTGTGACAAAATAGTTGGATGTATTTGCGCCCACCTCTGGAGACACTATGAAGTACCTTGCAATTGAAACAATCAGTAAAAATTGCATGTAGTGCCCTGCAGTCTTCCTCACCAGTGCCCTCTAGGGAATTAGATAAGGTTTTCCTGAAATCAGCGTCATGATGACAGTCTGGCTGCTGCTGCCAAATACTTTTTAACCCTTAAGGGTGTACTGCCACACCGGTGTGATGGATGAATGTTGGAAAATGAATGTCTAAAGAATATCTGGGTTCAACATAGAATTTTAAACACTGAATTGTTGCAGAATGGAATCTTTTGTTAGAATGTTCAAAAACTCACTAATATTAAGTTTCTGGGACAGATAATTTAGGCTAATATTTAGCTGGCATTTTGATGTAATCTCAATGTTTTCATTGTTAGCATTACTTACAAAAATGGTACATTTAGCAGAATTTCAAATATCTTCCTGGAGAAGGTTCCCTACCTTTTTCTTTAAGTCAGGTGACTTAACTTTTAGTTCACTGCTTGTTTTACCAGAGGGCTTGTCATAGTTTTGGATTGCCTAATAATACAGTGTTCATTTTCAAGGATAAAAATGATTTCATAATTCTTTAATAGTTTTTTGTATGTTGGAGCCCCATCTTGATAGGGGCCCCTGCCCTTAAAACAGTCAAAGTCTGCCATGCTGATCTAGCGATTTGAAAGGTTTCCAGTAAATGTGTGCCCTTTGGGTCAGAAAGCAATGTGTGAGCCTTATAACCTATGCCACCACTAAACAACAATGTGCTGAATGAATAAAGGAAGAGGTTATTCTAAAAATATGTGAAAGATGTGATTATGACTCTCAACCTGACAACCCTTAACCTTTAACCTCTTGTGTTGTATGCCCACTGACGGAAAACTTAAGACAATATCTTCAATTAAACATATTGAACCATAGTTGTTTCCATATACACAATTATGTATAATAATAAAAGCCTGAAATACACATTTATAAGTTGTCTGTTCAACAGTGGAATCTATTTCACACAACATATGCTTATTACATTAATCTGCCTGCCCCCCCCCCCCCATCCCCCTCCCTTCAAACATCCATCCTTCTGAAAATCCCAAGAGGAAAGAATTATTTCCTCATGTTCAGTGTGTGAAAAGTTACAGTACTCCCTGCTGCTTGGTGCTTCCGACACCGCCTCCAAAATAGCCATTGTGCTGGTGAAATCACCCCTGCCCCATATTTCTAAACACAGGGGCAGGTCATATTGAGATCTGAAGCACCCTAGTGGTTCATTCGTCTCATCCATTGTGACTGAGGTTGTCTGACTCTCAGAGATTCCAGTGTTTCAAGCGAACTCTTCCAAACAGACACAGCTGATTAGCCATGCCTGCTGACTACTCTGGAACCTGGGACTTTGTTAGTCATGAAAACTTTGAAGGTTACATGAATGCCCTAGGTGAGTACGGAGCTTTCATTCATTTCCCATTTGGTCCTATTTGGTTGCAAAACTATTTGGTTCTCATCAGTTCCATATCTCATTTGTTTCAAATCTCAAAATTTTTGGTTTTCTGTTTCTTTTCCAAGTATGGTAACATTACTAAATCACAGATATAACCATTTGACAGGATATTAAATCATTGTAGAAGTAGTAGAACTAGTAGTAGTAGTAGTAGTAGTAGTAGTAGTAGATCACTGGCAGCGGCAATCAAGCAATCCCTGTCAAGCTTTGGTAAGACAATCTACAATAGGTTGTTGTGCCCCAGAAAAAAAATTGATGTCTCTCTCAGATTGCCTGGTAAAGTTTCATAGCATGATGTAGAGTAAAATTGACGATAATCTTTGTGTGCAGTAAAGCAGCAAATTGTGATTGATAACAATGATGTCTAATTATAATTTTATTTTGTTTTAAATGGCAGTGTTGAGTTTCATCTTTTTAGAGAACTCTGCATGCAATTCAAATGCAAAAATTGCACTGTTCAGTCAGTCCATGAGAATTCAGAATTGCTAGACAAGTGTCTTGCAGCTGTGAACTGAACACATTCCTTCTCCATAGAGTTGCATTCTTATCTCATATTCCAGTGTGATGCCCCTCAGATCCATTCATGTACATAGCGGAATCTTGGGGTTGTAAAGCTATGTTCCAATGCAATTATTTCATAAAATATATGTCAAATAGGGAATTTAGGATGTTCGTTTTTTAACATTAATATTTCATGAATATTTTTTCCTTCATGCAGGTATCGACTTTGCCACTCGCAAGATTGCCAACATGTTGAAACCTCAGAAAGTTATTGAACAAGATGGTGACTCCTTCTCAATCAAAACTCTAACTACTTTCAAAAACTTATCCTGCTCATTCAAGATTGGTGAGGAGTTTGAAGAAGTGACAAAAGGCATGGACAACAGGAAATGCCAGGTCAGAGTTATAGTAACATATAATTGCACTGTATCTTAGCATCTTAGTGTACAAGTCAGGGAGTCATACACCAACTGTAACAAACTCATTGTTTTTTCTACAGTCAACTGTCAACTGGGACGGTGACAAACTGGTATGTATCCAGAAGGGTGAAAAAAAGAACAGAGGGTGGACTCATTGGATAGAAGGAGACCAACTCTTTCTGGTAGGTTATGTCAATGTAACTTATACAGGAGACCTAACCGTTTCAGAATGCATAGCCCGCAACTGACTGTGATTCCTTCCTCTTCATCTTACAGGAATTGCAATGTGAAAACCAGGTTTCCAAGCAAATCTACAAAAAGAGTGCCTAGCTTATCGCATGGTCTAATGATCAAATGATGGATTTTTACATTGGAGCATATAGCGGATAATATCTTTTATGATGTACACACCCTGGAGCGAATAATATTTACTTTTTAAATGTTTCGATTATTGATTAATACGTGAACCCTACATTTTGATTTTCATCCAACAGAATAAAAGAAATAAAATGTACAGCCCCATTTTTTTCTGTTAGCAGTCCCTACTTTTACTTATAACAAGACACTGATTTCTGTAAACTGTTTAAATACAATAAACCTTACATCATGGTGATGTTGTTATTATGTGTTTGTCAAAGTCTTTATGCACTTATACCCCCCACTGATATTTGGTCGACAAGCTCATATCAGCTTCACCAATCCACATTATTTTTTTTCTTGACTATAACCCCACTTGGCTGATATGGAAGATTGGTAAGGTTTGTGTAGGCCCTATTCAGTCATGCTAGCTCCCCCTGAAGTGGAGTTGGCTCAAAGCACTGTGTGAGCATTCGCCAAAAATTCTGAGATTTTTAGTTGGCTGCTGCATGACTTATAACACTATGAGCCTTTTGCGGCGCTTCCTAATGTTCAATAAAAAAAGAAATAGTGCTTCACTGGCCAATATCATGATGTAAATGTAACAACTCAGTGAAATATGACACTGCATCATTATCACATTCTTGGACACACACAAAATGTCAGAATATTTTCAATAGAGGGCAGACACATTTCAATATCTCAAGAATATGGCCAATTTAATTTGAACTGGTGCTTTTGATAGGTTCATAGTTCATTTGTGCTATAAACTTCTTCCTCAAAAGGACAAAACACTTCTTTCAATGTAAGACTTCCAGCTCTATCTCTTCTTAAACCTAAATCGTCTTCAGATTTCATGAGTCTAATTTTGCAGTCCTAATTCTATTTCATGAACTTCAAGCACAGTAGAGTGGGAGATTCAATATATATATATTTTTTATATCTTTATCTGAAAACAATTATACATTAAAATATGGTAAATACCATTAGTACACACAACTAACTTCTCAGATGGTTCAACTATGCAACCCGTCTCCCTATTCCCCACACATCTATCCCTACAAATTTCACTCAGTAAGACATAGCTCATTAAAAAAACCTTTTGTCTGTTTTTGACATAAATGCTGTAAGATTGTAAGATTTTAGATAACACGTGTTTGGGAAAATAACTTATTTCACTAGATGTGCTCTAGTTAAATGAAGGCCTTTATTGGCAACCATGTGCATCATTAGCCTACTCTACTCCAGTTCAATAGGTGTCAGTATTGTCATTGCGAATGTATGGTTTGACAAAAGAGAAGCAACAATTTACCGCGAATTTTCTTTGCTGACCAAACTCATTATTTTTCTCTCATGTCATAGGCTACTCTATTCTCTTGGAATATATAAGATGTGTTTTATCACGTAGTCACTAATGTTGTGAATTATAGTGAATGACCCCTGTAGTCTTTTTTTTTTAATTTGTAGCCTATCTAGCATTGAAATCTGTTGTGAAATGGATGACACGTTAGCTCAAAATCAGGTAAGGACGGCTCAACATAGCAGGTTACACATGCAAACATATATTTAGTACAACGTAGACTGACATAATGTGAATATTACTTTTATGTTTTGTAGAGACTGAAAGCGGCCATCCATTTTACCACGGGACAAATATGTCAAACAATTGCTGCGGATTGTGGGAGTGAGTTTAGCAGACAAACAATCGCTGCAATCGCTGAAACGACATATCGACAATGTGGTAGGATATGCATTATTATAAAACGGTGTTAATGTTAACGTCGTTTCAGCAACTGTACATGACTTATGGAGGTATGTGTAACCGTTTGTTTCCATTGCAGATATTTTTGCTAAAGACTTGGAGTCGTTTGCAAGGTAACACGTGTAGTATTAAGGATGTTGCTTTTCACATGATCGCATCATTGTAAGGGTTATGGTGTCAGCAACGTTATCTGCTTTTTCCAGACACGCCAAAAGAAGCACAATCAATGTGGATGACGTGAAACTTGTTTCAAGGCGAAGCACTGCACTGGTCAGTAAATTCTTCTACACAATTACTGAACGTTGTATATTTTGTGTTGGTGGGTTGTCTGCGAGGACGGCAAAAAGCTGCGACAGGGTTGTTTCCCAAAGCCTGTAATGTGCACTGGGCCAAAACCAATTATGTCAAGACATGGTGGTGGTCTAGTTTCCTGTGTGATCTGAACCTGACTTCTGGCCTCTGAAGTGTCTTCATTAGTGTAGGGCAGTGTTTCTCAAACTTTCAGACCAAGGACCACTTAATCAATAAAAAAAGCCTCACGGACCACCTAACTAAAAATAATAAAATAAATTAGACCTACTTCAATAGTAAATTACACAATAGGCCTACTCACTGAACCACTTTGATTGTATTATTGTGTCAGAGAATTCATATGATTTAAACTGGCATGGCTTACATAGGCAGTGTTGCAGAAATGTTTGGATTTACATACAAGTTGGTTCAATATTGCAAACAACTCCTCTATATTATATTTTACCACGTCTGCTCGCGGACCACTTGGGCTAGCTTGCGGACCACCAGTGGTCCCCGGACCACACTATGAGAAACAATGGTGTAGGGACATGATGTCCTGGAAGCAGTGTTAGTATGCAGAGATCCAGGACCATCAGTAGTTCACAGCATAGTTGATTAATATATCTAGGAAGAAATGGAGCATATGGAACTATGCAGAGGGTACTACTACAGTAGTACACTTTTAAACAAGGCCGAGTATTTGCCTGACGTTTGCTGATCCATTTCTAACTCGAGCCAAGATTGTGTGGCATCAATGGAATGCGAGAATGTAAGCCCTACCCACAGATTGATATTAACATTGCTGCTCTGTCCCCCCACAGTCCACTTATATCCAGCAGAAGAGTGAGGAACTTGCAAGTGCACACCAGGAGCAGAAAGAGAAGCGGAAAAAGAGTAGTGCAAAGAGGAAACACCAGGAAACAGAAGACGACGAGGACTGACCATAGAGTCAAGGCTGTTTGTGTGGAAAGCCCCTGCAAGCATTTGTGTATTTGAATATTGGGTAGCAGCTGTTGACTTGTGTGTTTACTACTTAAAACAAAACACAAATGTCTTCAAGATGTAATTTCTTTTTATTGTAAGGAGGGGGGGAAACACGCACTCACTATGCACGTGCTAGGGAGCTGCAATGGTGGGTTGGAAACAGTATTTTTACTGCCAATTGATCTAACTGTACTTTAACCACATTAATATAAATATAGCTGTCACATTAAAAAAAGACAACTCAATATTTTCATCATACTTAACTCAGACTTCAGTTTCATGTAACTATCTGAACTCATACAAGAATACCTACTGGTATATCAAGCATACACGTTAAAGGCTTAGCAGTAAAAACATTAAGGCTCAACTGTTAATTACCAGACTTGTGTCTCAGTTTTAGGAGCTTCTATTAAGGCCAATTTAATCAATTCTTAGTGTTACAATGCCTTGTGCTCTGGACTCTTGAGAAGGCCATTACCATTTTCCAGTCCACAGTCAATCCAGGGACGCTACAAATATTGCTGAACCCACTGCTGAAGTTAGGGGCTCCACACCCTTCCATCTTCGTCCTTCACAAAACTCAATCTCCCACTCTGGGTTCAGATGGAAACCTCGGTCAGCAGTATCCAAGGCCCCTAAATATGCGGATGCAGTTAGTTTTATGATTGGTATTTCACCAAATGACACAGAAGGGTCAACCAGTTTCAGAGGAGCAAATACCCATTTCAAATCAACATTTTTTTTTTATTAGAGAACTCCCTTCATTGACATGTCATATAAAACACTGAGCAACATTATCTAGGAGGGATTCAAAAAGACATCCACAGCACTCCACATACAAGTCTCACTTACACCATCACTCATGTCCCCCTCAAGAGTCCTCAGAAGTTGTCATCCACATCAAGTTCACACTTACAGGTCAAGTACAAGGAAATAAAGCACACACACCATACAGCATTCAGGATGGGTTATAGAAGCAAGACAAAATATATATCACAACATTCCACTAAACTTGGTGCTATTTTACGCACTTCAGTATACTAAAAGGAGAGGCAGTAGGAGGAGAGCAGGGTTAAAGAAGGAGGGTAGGAAAGGAAGGGAAAAGATCTGGGAGATGTACAAAGTTAACAAAATGTCCATCATAGGGGTCACAAAGGAGGCGCTTGTAGCATCTGAAGCTTCCATTCACACTCGCACCAAAGCCACCACCCATCGCAGTCACATGTGGCGCGCTCTCATCGCACAACCAGTCTTTTCGCTCGCTCGCTCTCTTCCACCCGTTCTTTTGCTCTTTCCATTCTCTCATTCGCAGCGTCACTCTTCGCCACCAACAAGCCATCATCCCCAATCGCACTCAGAGTTCTCAAAATGTCACTTTGCGCAGATCTTGCCATTTGATTTGTTAAAAAAAAAGAAAAACAAAAAAAAGTGGATAAAAAGGGAACACCCACCGTCTTGTCGGCACATGCGAAGGAGATAGCCGTTCTGTGGTGGCAAAGCATTAACGCATGGGGAAGAGGGCAACTGACAGTGACATCAGCCACAGAGTGCTGCCAAACAGGGGCGTCTTCCCAGGAAAGCGGGAGAGATGTGAACTGCAGAAGAGATTTTTGATGAAGGCTTTTTTTTTCCGTAGAAACTTGACTGCAAACAAATTTGAACTTTAAAAAGTAAGCAAGTCTGTTCAGTTTCAACTAGATTCTTCTCAATGCAAGACTGAGCATAAAGGAAAAAACAAATGCAAGAATGTGGTTCGATGTTAACTTGCTCATGCATTTTTTAAGAACCATAACTATACAATACATGCATTTCAGAATCCAGTTGAAATGACAATAAGAGAGAACGTAAAAAGAAAGAAAAGGACATCCTAGGTGGGTTTTACCCCCTGGTTAACAATGATCCACTTCAAACACTCTAAATGAAATTCTGGACAAACATGTCCAAATATACAAAACATTCAATATCCCTCCTCAAAAGTTTGTTTTGTTTATCTCAAAAACACATGACGAAAAAAAAAAAGAAAAAAAAAAGAAATCTCAGAATACTTACCACACACACACACACTACAAACTTTAACAACTCAAATCCCATTACATACCCCACCCTGAGGACTTGGACTCCATGCTGGAGCCGAAGCCAGAGGTGAACCCACTCCCGCTAGTTGTAGAGTTAGAGCCGGTTCCCCACCCAAGACTAGCTGAGCCTGTGCTGTAGTTACTGTTCCCTGAACTATACGTCTGGGTCTCCCCCCGGGTCGAGCTAGTCTGCCCACTCGTGCTGGTGCCAGAGGTGGTGGACTGACCCTGCTGGCTCGCCAGCATGCCCATCATCCCCCAGCTGCTCTGTAGAGCGGCCTGGGCTGCGGCCATCATAGCTGGGTTGAGGTTGAAGGTACCAAAGTTACCCAGGTTGCTAGAGCTGCTACCTCCTATACTACGGCTACTGCCAAACCCCTGGCCGAAGCCATTGCCGAAGCGCCCTGCCCTCTCCATCATTTGCCTACTGTTGTTATGCTTAGGCTCAGCATTGGAGATGTGCACGCTGACTCCTTTGATGATCAGGTCCTCACCACACAGTGCTGCGGCAACCTGGGGAAACATCACACACACAATAGGGTTGCATAATTTATGTGACTGTCATAATATGGCTACAAAAACAACTATTCAAATAATAATAAAAAACAAATAAAAAGTACTCCTTGTCAGTGTGAAGCATACCTGGTCATCAGCAAAGGTGACGAAAGCAAAAGCACGGAAAGGTTTTGGGATGAACACATCAGTAACTTCGCCATATTGCATAAAGAACTGCCTCAGGTCATCGGCAGTCATATCCTCAGTGCATCGACCGACGAACACTTTCCTGCACCTCATGGGCTCGTCGGGACCAGCCTGAAAGCCAAACATATAATCCGTTGGACTAAAGGCCTACCCAAAAAATGGTTGGGTAGGCCAATATGTTTTCTCAAAAGAATAAATGATGTACTCAGAACAGTATTATAGGTCAATTAGAAAGTAACGACCAGAAAAATCTGGTCTGGCAGCTACATACATACATACATACATATATATGTACATACAGTATACACACATACACTCACTTAAGCATCAATAAAAAATACCTTTGAATTAGGGAGCTTGCAGTCACACCATCTTCCATCAATCATGTGACGCTGTGACATCACTTTGTTCTGAGTTTCGTATTCTGTGAACCTCACGAATCCAAAGCCCTTTGAGTTTCCAGTCTTCACATCACGTTTGACCTGAAAATACATTAAACATAAACACTTCTCTTCAACAAATGGACGAGACGCCAGTTACCAGTCACGAAAGGGGGAGGACAATAAGTTATGCAAATTTGGGGACATTACCTGGACCATGATGACTTCCCCAAAAGTGGCAAAATAGTCCTTCAGGTCCTGCTCTGAGGTTTTCCATGGTAACCCTAACACAATCAGGTCTGAGGTCTTCTGGTCCCCCCTTTTCATTTTTGAGGCCAAGGCGGCATCCATCTCATCCATCTTCCTTTTGTTATCTGGAAAACAAAACATCACAGGATTGGAAAGGAACAAAGGGGTCACATTTTGAGAAAGAAGGCCCAAATGTAAAATGACCTGGGGTGATCACGTTCATATGACCCTGGACAGTCAGCTAAAATTACCCAAATGGATCAATAAAGCATTGTACAGCATTAATCGGTGGAAAAGGCTTACACTGCCATATTTATCATTAAGTAGAGTTAGTTTCCCTCTTATCAATAAAGCGCCAATATTGAAGACAAAGAAAATTAAGCAATTTCATGCTTAAACAATAACACTCAATTGGTCTACTTGGTTTTCTTAAACAATACATTGGTTAACATTTTAACATGTGCACTTACCTTTAGGATAGTTAACGACATAGACCAGATTCTGCCATCCATTTTCGGGAGCATGAAGAATTCCTTCCACCAAACGGACCCCTCGCATGCACTGGGACACTGGGCTCCGGAAACGTAGGCCGCAAGCCCCTGGAAACTGTGCAGAGACGCTCGACAGCAATACGGTGCCGTCCTCCTCGGATGGGATTTCCATGGGCTCCTCATTCTCATCTTCCGCCACACGAATATAACACTCGGCCATTTTCATTAGCGACAAAGGTTTTCTCAACACGCGGAATCGGTTACCTAGCAATCAGCGACGAACGTTTCACTGAAACCGCGCAGAACAGCACTCTTGCGCAAACAATGGCAAATCAAGTAACGTTATTTACCTAACAACTTTAAAACGTCCTTATGGCCTAGATTTACTCTGAACCAAATAAGGCACGTTTTGCGTATCGACAACGGTCCTAAAAAGCCGACACGATATATTCCTTTGTTAGCTTACTGGCTAGCAATTTAGCAAAATGCTCATTCACTGACGACGACCTCGTTCTAACAATGTGGTTCACTATCAATGAGCTAGCTAGCTAATGCTAAACACTTAAAACTAGGTTGCGCTACAATCTAAATTCAATAATTGTACTCTGCATTAAACGCAAAAAGCAAGAAATAAAGTTTCCTATATTTTCAATGTAGGTCGATACAGCTAGAAGAGATACTTCAATCCGAAAAAGTATTTGGATTATCAGACCCCGTGCGCTGTACAAGCCGCAATTTGGCTCAAAATGGCATTATCTAAGTCATCCAGGAAGTACGTCATCGTTTGGAAGAACTCATTTTGGCCGTGGGTTGACACAAACAAAAATGGGTTATGATATATCTCCAAAGATACTATTGAGATTATATAAACAATTGAAATGTTAAGGAATGAATTACAAAATTGAAAATAAATCAAAATGTCTTTAAATGGTTGGATTATGGAAGGAAACCTTTCCCTCTGATATTTTTGGGACACCTGTAGTACAGTAATGGTAAAACCCCTTTCAAAATCAAATCGTAACTTCCTACAGCTATTTAGTCCCCCTGGTGGTATACTGTAGATTTATCCAAAGTCTAGGCTACTGTAGGCATTTAGGTAATTAAGCCACATGATTTACCTTGTTTCAGTGGCCAATAGCGAAATTATGTGTATTTTGCTGATTGCTTTCAGTTTTTACAATACAGGAGTCTAGAGACACACTTAAATTATTATTAAATTGATATTTGGACTGGACATGCAATCTAGGCCTATGTTGAGAGCTTTTGTAGCCTAGCCTTTTGTTTGAGCCTCAACAGGACTCTGTCCCAAAGTTAAAACGCAAGATATAAGATAGGCTAAGATACGATTTCCAGTGTTTAAAAACATAAAGTTGGGTACTTAGCCTACAGGGTTATGATAATGACTCCAACCTCCCTGTATTTCATCAGGGTAGTGAACCAATTAAGGCAACACAGTAGGCCTATTCTCGGGCTAAAATATCAGGTTGTGTTACTTTAAAGGGCCAACACGTTTGGGGGTGGAGGACAAGCAAAACAAAATAAAGAAAGAAAGTGTAGCTCACCGTCCGGAGATCACACACGTATCAGGTAAATTCATGGAGAATGCTGCTGAAGTTGAATCAGTTTTATTGAGAAGCGGAGTAGAGGCACATTAGGCAACTTGACATTGTGTGTGTGTTACGAAATGCAATTCAATAAATTTTTCAATTGAGAAAAAGCAATTTCCAGCCTAACAAAGAATGATCCCCTCAGTATGGTGTTTGCCTTTCTTTTATGTGTTCTCAGCATTTAGCTTGTCCAACAATAGGCTACCAGCTTTGACTCAAAGTTTTTTGAATCACAATATAATAGCTGATAGGATTAAACTTAAATTTAGGATTAAACTTTAAAAGATCAATTGTCCTCATGGAAATGGTATTTAAAAATCATAGGATATTTTTGGCAGGTTTTCTTAAGCACTGGTTAGAAACAACAGCTTTTGTGGCATCTGGTAAAATCAATATACTCATTCTGTTGAAATGCAGTACTCCTCACTGGTGTCTCTAGAGGGCAGCCATCTTCCAAATTCCAGTAGCAGCTGTCTGATTTATTACGACCTTCGCCGTCTTATATAAGCGAGTTTATGTCTGACTGACCACTGAATCAAGAAAAGCTATTACAAAGTTAATGTTTATAGTCATAATTGTTTGGGTCAATGAAGAATGTTCTAACTCATTATTTTTTGGCAGAGCTGATATTAGGAAAAATATGTAGCCTATGATGTCAGAATTGTGTGCTGTAATTAAAAATGTCAAGCATAAAATAAAAAATAAAGACTAATATCACAATCAGTTGTGCAAAACCTATCAAATCCTTGGTATGAATGGCTAATCTTTAGTCCTAGATACCATGTAGGATGGACAGTATAACTGGAGGATTATTGTTGCTCAAGGACATAAGGGACATATGGTAAACAAGCGAGAGTTGAAAGAGAATGGGTCCTGACTACATTGTGCATCTTACTGGGTGATATGGATTTCAGACTAAATGTGTGTGTGTGTGCGTGCACGTGTGTGTGTATCTGTCTGTTGATGAACCTTGTCATGTTGTCTTTGAAGTGTATATCACACAGTTTATATGCAAACACCACCTGCGGGTATAGCCTTACAGAAATGGATAAAATAGTACAGGCCACGGTTTTCAATAAAATATATTACTGATAGTGGAACAGAGCACAGCTGCAATGTACAAAATACAGGTAGACATGATCAATATATTTATATTTACAAAACAACAGAACCTTTGCCATAAAACAGTAAAGTCCATATATGTGTTATAATACTAATTAGAAAAACATGTATTAGATATAAAATGAAACATGTTATTCAAATAAATATCCAAATAAAATGAAAGACAAAAGAAACACTTATCCAACCAAAAGGGCCTGTTTTTTCGGCTCCCCAATTTGGAAAGTGAGAAATGTACATTCTGATGATATCATGTCATACTTCCTCTCATAGTCTAGTCTGATGGTTAAACACAGCATTGAACTAAAACACTGGGAACTCTGTCCATGGACGGGCCAGAAGCATCAGTGGCATATCAGACGCTGTGTGTTCTGCTGCTAGGATGTGCTGTGCTTGGGGCTGCTTGGGATGAGATGGGACGGTCATCCTTGTCTTTGTCCTTGTCAAACTCGACAGTGTTGACTCCTTCCAGTCAGTGACCACCGGAGATGGACAGGCAAACAGAGCTTATCCAATGTTTTGGGACATCACAGTCTGTAATTGACCATGTATAGGCAGTAACACTGACAGTATAGTGCAAAATAGACAGAGCTGCATTTTTGTTTTGTGAACAGTACAACAGATACAGACAATCAGCAGGATAACAAAAAGCAGCAAAAATAAATATCAAAAAGTTCATTTTCATCTGTATAATCTGTATAAAAAGTCACTGGGTCTAGTTTTTTTTTCTTTTTTTTCATTTGACCAGTAGTCTGCAGAAAAAAGGCCTCAAGAAATGCTTTTCTTGTTTGTTATTCACACAAGCGACTCCATGCTCACTGCAGGGTGGTCTGTGATGACTGCTATGCCGTTCCTCTCGGCATATATGGGCCAGAGTCCATTGTCTGTGCAGCTGACCAGACTAAGCATAGCCTTGTAAAGGTACTGATACTGTTCCTAATAAAGACAGACACAGAAATCATGGCTCAAACATCTTCATGTGAAACTATAAACATTATTAGCATTGTCAGTGGTACTAGAGAACAAATCTAATGTAAGTGCATAAGAGTTCAGCTGCAGATCAGATTAATCACATGCACTAATGTGTGAATAAAGTACTATACTTGTAATAAAATACTATGACTAAAGTCGATGTTTTCATATCAAAAGCTGTGCGTTCATACTCACGATGTCCGTGAAGACGCCAGGCCTCATGAGGTTGATCATTTTGGCCACCTGATACACATCCACAGCGTTCTCACTCTCCATCTGGTCGGACAGTGTGGTCAGAGCACAGAGTAGGCCGGCCGAAAATGCTCCATACCTGCAACAAGACCCCATCAGTGTCATCCAAACGGAATGTAATTATGGATACGGTTATGGTTACTTAGCAGACACTTATATCCAAAGTGATTTACATTCTGATAACAGTAAACAATAACAGTAAACAATACGATAACATTGTAAGAGCATCAATTAAAGTAAACAACCAATTAAAAATAAGAACCACAGTGAGAGCAACAGTTTTGGGTGGAACCACCTCTACAAGCTCTTATGGACAGGATTGTGCCTAATCACATAAAGGGTCTTCAATTTACAACTGGATTCTATTCATTCTGGATGACATTGGGCTAGTCATCAGCAGGGGTGACTATAATTATCAATGGAAAAGGTGTCGGAGCCACCCCTCCTTCTAACTTACTCGTCATGGACAATAGTAGGACCGTCTCGGGTAAGGGCCTCCTCTTTGATTATGTTAACCAGCTCAAACGTGTTGCTAATGGGAGCATTCAGGTCAGGCCATTTAGGACACTGGAAGTGGCGCACCTCTAATACATAGTCGTCCTGGGGAAGAAAGAAAGTGACTATCAGACGCACAGGAAGAAAGTGAATACACACACTGACCACATTCTTTTTGTCTGAATTATTTGGTCTTGTTTATTTCGCACACGTTTCAAGCACTGTAAAAAATGCTGGTATGTGCAGAAACACTGAAGACTTGGGTACCTGTGTAGCTTCCAGAATGAAGTCATGAATGATGATCTGCTCTCCACTGGAAAGGCACAGCCTGTCTTTGTTGATAAGGGTGACGGTGAACGCCATGCAGTTCATGGCCTCTTCTCGACTGGGCCAGTAAACAAACTCATCCTCAGTCTGGAGGGACAAAATTAGAGGCGTACACATCACCCTCAGGAACACAACTCCAGCTACTATAACAAACCATTCCAATCCTAATTTTTCATATGACTAAGACTAAAAACAAAAAATGCTATAAAGGTATTTCAGGGATGGAATTCATGTAGCATATGCTGCCGTCAAATGTTTTTTACTTAAAGTCCTTAACAGAAATGTGCAGTATATTTAAATGTATGCACACCAAGCCATGGTTGTCTGGAAGCATGACAATGACTTGAGCATTGTGGTCCCAGATCATCCTCCAAAAGTCCATAGTTGTGTGGGGTAAAGGATGCTGGGTGATGATGAACTCATTGCTACGGTGATAACCCTGTTCACATAATAGAAAGAAAATGGGAGAGAATAGGTAAGTGGAGAACATTGGGGCCACACTTCTTACTCTACTTGCATCATTATGGTCCGTAATTTGAATGATGGTCAGTCTAACTAAAGCCAATTTAATAACCGGGAAAAAACAATTTGCTTGATTTAACCCCAATGTCAAGACCTGAACCACATTAATGAGTCAGCTCAATACTCCCACCTGCCACATGATAGCTAAAATTCTTGCACAAGAATTCTTTTTGAGGGACTTTGCACTTTGCTCGCCTTTAAAATTAGGGCCCTCTATATCATATACTGTATGTGTGGATTCTACAATTGTGTGTAAAATTAGGGCTCTCTATGTCATATATGTGTGGATTCTACAATTGTGTGTACCCAAAACTAACTTACTAATTACTTCTTGTGTCAGATGGCACAGTGTGGTACATGTGGATTAGGCCAAGCACTAACATTGATAAAGCAAAAGAAAGAGAGGGTTGCGTGTGTGATCCCGTAAGTACCATGATGTAAGAGGCATTGATGTAGTCCGTGCCCTTCATGCCAGGAAGAGGTGCCAGTCCTACGCGTGCGCGCTCCGCTAGGACAGAAGAGAGCCAAACAACCAATTAAAAGCCCCTGTCTGTGAGAGAGATAACAAAGCCCACAGCTGAAAAATTTTGTTATCTCACACAACACTAAAACATCTGATTTAAACTCTACAGAGGTCCAGAGTTTTTCTTTCCTTTTCCCCCCACAATTTTTGTTAGAACATTTCTCTCCCCACTCAACCACCCCAACACTGGCAGGACCACCAAAGTCCCCATGTTTTCTGGAAATAATAATAATAAAAAAATGACATTGGGCTGCTGGCATAAGGGTTAATGAGGTAGAACCACTCACAGGGCACCACGGAGGAGTTGCGATTCTTCTCCTTGTTGTAGTCCTTCTGCGCACTGAAGCAGTCCACAAAGTGAGCGTTACACTGCATCACCAGCTGTGAGGGAGGGAAAGGGGAAGGAGTTAGTTAGCCTCAGGCATCTCTGTCTGCCCTTTAAGAACAAAAAAACGGACTAGACATCTCTCCTTTCCCACCATTATAATTATCCTGTTTCCATTCTGACATCCCCCCATGTTTTAGTTGAAAGTGTGCACTACTTTCACTGCAAGGCTCTTTCTCATACAAAGAACCAATCATTACAAAGAAAGGGTTCCGAGGACAAATGTCTGACACCTGCGTTTCAGGCAGCATTAAGTAGGCCCAGGTCTGTCTAGGAGTGAGGGGAACCTGTCAGGGCTGATTCAGCTGGCTGAGCACATTAACAAAAATGTAGGAGAGAGAAAGAGAGAGAAATTCAATTTTGGACAATGGAATGTGTCAGTAGGAACTACATATATTTAATCAGTAGCTGTATATAATATTGGACTACTACAGAAATCTATTTTCTGTGTTAAAGGAGATTTCCGGTGTGATATTGACCTAAAGTGTGTTGAAACATGATACCGAGTGTGAACGTATGTCTCATAGCCCTGCACTCCAAAATCTGGCGCTAGTTAGCCGATGCTACCAACAGCTTTTTCAATGGTGGTGCTTCGGAATCGGGCTAGCCATGCAAATAAATCACTGTTTTACACCATTTACGAGGCTCAATGTATCTCCACACTTCATTGGTAGACTTCCGAGGGCCCTGACATTTAAAACGAGACATTGAGAACTTTGAAAAAGCACTGGTAGTTTACTTACAAGACGATTTATACAGACAGTATCTTCACCAAGTTTAGCGTTTGCAGCCATCTTGAATTTAGTCACGATAAGTTGAGCGACGAGTAAGAATGAACAGGTATGATAAGGGATCAGATTCCAAAAATAATTCAGTGGAAATGCATGGATTCCAGTTGCTGCTACTGGAAGAAACTGGAATCCATGCATTTCCACGGAATTATTTTTGGAATCTTTCAAAGTTCTCAATGTCTCGTTTTAAATGTCAGGGCCCTCGGAAGTCTATCAATGAAGTGTGGAGATACATTGAGCCTCGTAAATTGTGTAAAACAGTGATTTATTTGCATGGCTAGCCCGATGCCGAAGCACCACGATTGAAAAAGCTGTTGGTAGCATCGGCTAACTAGCGCCAGATTTTGGAGTGCAGGGGACAAGCCGAGGTGGGCTATGAGACATACGTTCACACTCGGTATCATGTTTCAACACACTTTAGGTCAATATCACACCGGAATTCTCCTTTAATTCTATAAAACTGAACCACATACTTCATCAAATGGACTTGTGCTATCTTTTCTAGTGTATACATGTAAAGTAGACACTCGGCAGACTGATTTTTTTCATTCACATGCGAAAACACATTTCAGCGGGCCAAGATTCCTGTGCTCACTTAGCCTGGAAGCCAGCCGAACTTAGCCCCGCCCACAACATTTGAGGTTGGGAAGTTCGGTCTGGACTTGTTCCGTTGTGGAGCAACTATGCCTGAACCAGAGCAGTTAGGACCAGAAGAACTCCTGAACCGTTTTGTTCAGACTTGAAAATGCAACTGTGTTTGACAGAGGACAGATGTAGGTTGCTAGTGGCAAAATATTATAAATACAATGTCTTTGTAAATGATGTTGAAAATGTTTCATTCATCCCCCTAACAAAAGCTGTTGCTAGAAGGTAGATATTTAGATTTCGTCATCGCGTCTGTTGTAGAAGATATTGACAATGCAATAACTTTAAAAAAACGACTAGAAAACAATGGTAAGGCAATTGTGGAGAAGAAGGATGGTTCGGGTGTTTTTCCTACAGGATTCACCCCCTGTATCGGTTGAAACACGTCCCATAATCACATCCCAATGGAGCAGTATCAGACTCAAATTCTGACTAGAATTGAGTATGGCTACGTCAGGCTAGTGCTCACTCACTGTACATTAGAACTGTTCACTGTTCACTGACAGCTGAAAAAAAATTCTAACATCTCAGAGACGTTGATTGTTAGGTCCTTCTAACTGGGCATTATGAGCCTGCTCAAAGTACATGACAAATTGGAATACAGCCAAATTCTCAAGTTATTTGGGTCTGACTGAATCTGGGCAAAAACTCAACCAAACTCGCAGTGTCTGTCTCAGGGGCGCCGGAACGAGTTTCAAAGTGCAGGGGCCAGAAACCAAAAACAAATCGCCTGCTGTATTTTGTCTTTCTTGCGCAAAAAAAATGTGTGCGTTCGTAATAGCCTGCGTAATTCTGCTTCATAAAGTTGAATTAAAGTTTGCTAATTAACTAAAGCAAGACTTGAGTGATATCACACAAGGCGCACAGAAGTGAATTAAATTAAATAGGTAACATGCTTTATTTGAACATTGCAATACCCACCCAACAAACCCAGAGAAGGCTTAGTAGATGTTTCGGACAGATGACAGCACCTTGTAACCGATTAATAGCCCAATTCTCAGTTGTGCAATAAAAGCAGTATCATCATAGCAGTATTATCATATCATTGATAATCGTTCACATTTTACTATATGCTAATGACAACCACTGCCCCTCAGCTGGAGTTGCAGAGGAGTCTCCAAAGTACAGGGAGACAGAACGCGAATGACTTGAGTATGAATATCACACTTTTTGAAAAGGTGGAAAAAGATGAAGACAATGAGTAAAGGGCGAGGCTATGAGGAATTGTGTCTTGTTGCTGTAAAGGAGAACGCGAGAATGACTGCCGCTGACCCACGTAGGCTCACAAGTAAGAAGCATAAATCACCCTTAAACTGCATTAAGATGTCCACACGAAATGCAGCCTCCTTTTTGTCAGCAGAAGTTCGCATCAGCAAATGTGGTTTTGGGAAACGGGGACACAGAAAATAAAAATAAATAGGTTACCCTGGTCTATT
Source organism: Alosa pseudoharengus (assembly GCF_046254945.1). NCBI lineage: Eukaryota > Metazoa > Chordata > Actinopteri > Clupeiformes > Clupeidae > Alosa > Alosa pseudoharengus. Next base: position 12,028,295 of record NW_027468837.1, on the reverse strand, counting down.
TGAACATTTCTGGTAATCTTAAGTGATATCATACAAACCTTGAGAAGGCTTGGTAGCTTAGGCTACATGTTTCGGGTATCACGTTGCGCATGATATTAATTTAATCTCATGTCACGCAATAGGCTAAATGTGGTTATCCAACAGATTCATAACTTCAATAAATGCTCACAATTAATATAGGCTAATGACAACCACTGCCTCTGGAAAATAAACAAACAGTAGGCCTAGGCCGCAGATACATTGAAAGCAGAATTTGAAGCCATCCCGAGGTGACAGCTGGAGCTGTAGAGTTGGAGTCTCCGATGCACAGGAGGACATTATGCTTAACTCAGGAACTTTACAATACAATCAATCATACCAGACCAGAATAAATGTTATTGGATTTGGCTACATTTCAAATCCATCCCTCCACACATGTTGCATTGATTGAGAATGAACGTCTCAAAGTGGAGCTATATTAGATGTGGGCTACTACCGCTATAATGGTTCACACCTCTCTCCGTTTTTTGCGCGGAGGTTTTTTTTTTTTTTTTTCCGTGGATGATTTTGTTTATTAAAAGATATTTTGAGCCAAAAGTGAGGGGGGCATTGGCCCCCTGGCCACTGTGCTTCCGACGCCTATGATCTGTCTGGTTTAAAGCAAACGACAGATTTTAAAATCATAATGATTTTATTTAAGTCAACTTTCTAACTCGCAACTTGTATGTATGTGTGTGTGTGTGTAAGTGGTTACCTGGAACTGCCGCTCCATCTGGGACCTGTAGCTCATGTCCGGCGTGAGGAGGCTGCTGACATAAGCAGGAAGTTGCCAGACAGGCACCTCAGTCTCTGTGCCCAAGATGGCTTCCATCAGGGTGTCATGGATGAAGATGTACTGCTCCTGGGGAAGACAGGCATCATCAGCATTTCCTGTTTTCTTATCACTTTTTCACATGTGTGGAGAGTGTGTCAGAAGGACACATTTCTTCATTTTACTTCATATACTCAAAAAGCTGACTTTTTGTGGGTCATGTTGCAAACACACACACACACACACACACAAAAGGCAAAGGGAACCATGTTTCATGTCTTATTGGACTTTCTAACTTGAGAAGAGATAAGTTTCAACAGGAAAATTACCAGAAATATTAGTCACTTTTAAGCGTGATGCTAGCAGGCGAGATGCTAATGGTCTAATCTGATTCAATGATCTATGCTAGGCTGGAGCTAAAAGTGGTATCACCAGACTCACAGAACGGCTGGATGAACTGGAGAAAGGTAAAAATTAATTGTTTAAGTCGAGGGGAGGTGGAAACTGAGTGTAATTCCCCAAATGATGGAATATCCCTTTAAAATTGCCATGCATACCTCGGTCTGTACTAGGTAGTTGCGTTGGGTGCGGATGTGTTTCAGGAATCCCTGGACGTTAACGGTGCCTTTGTCCTTCATCTGCTTCAGCATACTATCAATGACAATGTATGTGCCGGTTCGGCCAACCCCAGCACTGGCGAGAGCAGAGGAAATAAATTATGCCTCCATAACATGGTTACGCGTTTATCAGTGTCAAACTACAAAATGCTTAGCTGGTAGGTACACTAAGCAATTTTTCCCTTTTACTTTGTAGCATAATAATGAACAACCCTTGTAGTCTTTTTTCAATTTCTCCCCCTAAAGCTATATCGATTTCTGAGTTGGGAGATCCCTGAAATCTAATTTTCAAAGCAGTTGCTCCTGCTTAATACCCACAATCATTTCTGATTGACAACATTTTACACCAGCAAAAAAAAGCACAGTAGTAAAATAGTTATTTTTCACTAGTTACTCTGAAACAGAATGCTTCTACGCTGAACTTCATATAATAGGATTTGTAAAGAAAATATATGGTGTTGGCGCAAAAAACGTGTTTGATGGACAGTAGCACAGGCCCTTATGCTTGAGTATCCACGTCAACAGAAGGAGATTGTCAATTACGAAACCAATGGACAGTAGAGCATTGGTGCTGTTTCCAATTGTAGAGAATAGGCCTAGATCTGTTTCTCATCTGCAGTGGGTTCAGGCCTTCTCTGTTTTGTGGGAGGTTACTAATATATTAGTCAGTCTAGCGGGTCCAGGCCCGGTCTCGTATAGCAGGTCCAGGCCCGGTCTAGTCTGGTGGGTCCAGGCCCGGTCTCTTATAGCGGGTCCAGGCCCGATCTAGTGTAGCGGGACCAGGCCCGGTCTAGTCTGGCGGGTCCAGGCCCGGTCTAGTCTGGCAGGTCCAGGCCCGGTCTAGTCTAGCGGGTCCAGGCCCGGTCTCGTATAGCGGGTCCAGGCCCGGTCTAGTCTAGCATTTATGCGGACAGCGCTACCTGCAGTGCACCAGGATGGGACCCATGCGGGATGTGGATTCGGCGGCGGCGCAGGAGCGTCTGATGAAGGTGAGGACGGGGAGCGTGTACTCCGGGACGCCCATATCAGGCCACTGCGTGTAGTGATACTGCACCACCGGACGCTCGTGAGGTCGGCCTTTCTGTCCCTAAAGAGAGGAAATGACAAACATACATCCAGCATTGTCAGATCATCACCATGCCAAAATGATGCACATGATGTCTATGGGCTTTTAGCCTAAATTACTTTTATTCTAGACTGTGTATATGAGTGACCAAAAAACAAGGAATTTTCCAAAAAT